>NC_139677.1:107602728-108202728 GCF_964106915.1 Podarcis gaigeae
TGATTGAAACAAAAACAACATTCTTGGCAATACATTCATTTTTATAGCAGAAATGCGGCCTAGCAAAGAAAGCTTCAGGTTTGACCATATTTCTAAATCTTTTTTCACTTCTGTCCAGCATTTTTCATAATTATCTTTAATTAATAATATACAATCTGTAAATTTTATGTCAACTTTCCACAATTTTCCCCAACTTGCAACCTGAATGTTGTGTCCCACATACTGAGCCCATTTAAACATGACTGATTTAACCTCTTCATCTTTGGTTTCCCACTCTAATAAAATGCTATATACCGTATTTTTCGCTCTATAGGACACACTTTTCCCCCTCCAAAAATTGAGAGGAAATGTGTGTGCATCCTGTAGAGCGAATGCAGTCTGCGCAACTAAGCCCAAAGTCAGAACAGGGAGACGGAGCGCTGCGCAGTGCTCCGTCTCGCTGTTCTAGCTTTGGGATAGCTGCGCAAAGCCTCCGCAGGGCAGCGGGGTGCCTTCACCCCGCTTCTCTGCGGAGGCATCAAAGGCTGTACTCCGGGGGCTTCAGGCAGCTATCCGCAAGCCTTCCGAGTGCGGCAGTAGTTCCCGCTGTGCTCGGAAGGTTTGCGGATAGCTGCCTGTTCTTGGGGTTGGGGTCGGGGGAAGACCGTCCCCAGCCCCGCAAGCTCCGGGAGTGGCGGCAAGGTTGCGCTCAATCTTGCCGCTGCTCCTGGACCTGTTCTGGGGGCTGGGGTTGGGGGACCCCACCCCAGCCCCACGGCTAAAAACGAAGCCAAGATAGCGAGCAGGATCCATCCCGCTCGCTGTCTTGGCTTCTGCCAAAGCCGTACGCAGCCTCTCCCAGCTGCAGGGGTTGGCACAGCTAAAGAGGAAGCCAAGACAGCCAGCGGGATGGATCCCGCTCATTTTCTGGGCTTCTTTGCTCTTTGGGGCTGGGGGGGAGAAATAAGTTTTTTTCCTTGATTCCCCCCCTAAAAACTAGCTGCGCCCTATGGAGCAAAAAATACAGTACTTTTTAAAACAAAATTGGATAAAATTGGAAAAAGAAAAAGAATCCTCCATCTTTCTTCTAATTTCTTCATAACTGTAG
The DNA here is from genome assembly GCF_964106915.1 of Podarcis gaigeae. NCBI lineage: Eukaryota > Metazoa > Chordata > Lepidosauria > Squamata > Lacertidae > Podarcis > Podarcis gaigeae. The sequence continues at coordinate 107,603,816 of NC_139677.1, forward strand.
CCTTTTTCACTTAATAGTACTATTTTACATCACTTTCTGGGTGTCCAGTCAACTTCTTGTGCCATTTCTTTAATTTTATTATGTTTTACAAACCACTAAATGAAAAAACACCAAATAACCAACCAACATGATAGCCATCACACAACACACTGCCAAAAGTCAAGCTAAGCAAGTTGTGCTTCCTTTTTCTGGTTATTCAGTTTTGACTTTTGATAGAATACACATACAGATTACATTCTTCATTAAATTATCTTTCCATTGATATTACTCAAAACAAAGTGCCGTTACGAGCTATCAAGTATCTGAAATACACTTTAAACCCAAAAAGGCTTCCACAATTTTATTTTTATTTTTTTATAATTTTTATTCATTTTTCAAACACATAATAAAGACAAACAGAACACAAAACAAACACATACAAAACATTTAAACATGTATAACTTCATAATCTTATTTTCATGCACATTCTTTCCTTCGACTTCCCCATACCTCCCCATTACTGCATCCTTGTTTTACGGTTCTTTAGCAACCTTTTCGTCAATTTATCTATACTTCCCTTTCATTAAGTTTCCTTTAATTTGTTAATTACAGCTGTAATTCTCTGCTTCTTACCCCTTGACATCTTAACACTCCTCAATTTTACAACAATTTTTAAGATATATTTTAAATTTCTTCCAGTCCTCTTCCACCATCTCCTTCCCCTGGTCGCGGATTCTGCCAGTCATCTCGGCCAGTCCCATAAAGTCCGTCACCTTTGTTTGCCATTCTTCCAGAGTAGGTAGTTCTTGCATCTTCCAATACTTTGCCAGAAGAATTCTTGCTGCTGTGGTAGCATACATAAAAAAAATCCTATCCTTCTTTAGGACCAATTGGCCAACCATGCCCAAGAGAAAAGCCTCAGGTTTCTTAGGAAAAGTCCACTTAAGGACTTTCTTAATTTCATTATAGATCATTTCCCAAAAAGCTTTAATCTTCGGGCAGGTCCACCAAAGGTGGTAGAAAGTACCTTCAGTCTCATTACATTTCCAACACTTATTATTGGGCAAATGATAGATTTTTGCAAGCTTGACTGGGGTCATGTACCACCTATAGATCATTTTCATTATGTTTTCTTTCAGAGCATTACATGCGGTAAATTTAACACCAGTGGTCCATAACTGTTCCCAGTCAGCAAACATAATGTCATGACCGATGTCTTGTGCCCATTTAATCATAGCTGATTTCACCGTTTCATCCTGTGTGTTCCATTTCAACAGCAAGTTATACATTCTTGACAAGTTCTTAGTATTGGGTTCTAACAGTTCTGTTTCTAATTTTGACCTCTCTTGACCTATTTTCCTGTCCTGTTTAAATGTCTCGTTTATCTGATGATAGTGCAACCAATCTCGAACTTTGGACTTTAATTTCTCGTAACTCTGAAGTTTAACCCTTTCACCATCATGTTCTAAAATTTCACAGTATTTTGGCCATTTAGAGTCCATATTAAGTTTTTTCACCTCCTTAGCTTCCATTGGTGACAACCACCTGGGAGTTTTACTTTCCAACAGATCTTTATATCGGATCCAAACATTATATAATGCTTTCCTAACAATATGATTTTTGAAACCTTTATGCACCTTTGCCTTGTCGTACCATAAGTATGCATGCCAGCCAAAGCTATTATCATACCCTTCCAGCTCCAAAATGTCTGTGTTCTCAAGAAGTAACCAGTGTTTCAACCAGCAGAAAGCTGCCGATTCATAATAAAGTCTTAAGTCCGGCAGGGCAAACCCCCCTCTATCTTTTGCATCAGTTAAAATCTTAAATTTTATTCTGGGCTTTTTGCCCTGCCAGACAAATTTTGATATATCTTTCTGCCACTTCTTGAAACAGTCCATCTTGTCCAAAATCTGCAATGTCTGAAACAAAAATAACATTCTAGGCAGTACATTCATCTTAATAGTAGCAATTCGGCCTAGCAAGGAAAGTCTCAACCTTGACCATATTTCTAGATCTTTCTTTACTTCTAACCAACATTTTTCATAATTGTCCTTAAATAAGTTCACATTCTTAGATGTTAAGTTTATCCCCAGGTATTTCACTTTTTTCGTTATTTCCAACCCTGTTTCATTCTGAAATCTCTCTCTTTCCTCCATTGTTAAATTTTTTTCCAGCACTTTCGTTTTTCTTTGTTCAGTTTAAATCCTGCTACTTGACCAAATACCTCAATTAATTCTAATACTCTTTTGGTACTAGTGTCTGGCTGTTGCACGGTCAATACTAGGTCATCTGCAAATGCTCTTAATTTGTAGTGTCTGACTCCGACCTGAACTCCTTTAACCAACTGATCCTTTCTAATCATGTTTAACAAAACCTCCAGGACTGATATGAAAAGCAAAGGGGATATTGGGCATCCCTGCCGTGTACCTTTTTCTATGGATATTTCTTCCGTTACCACATTATTTACAATTAGCTTTGCTTTTTGCTTAGAGTATATTGCACCTATACCGTTTTCAAAACCTTGGCCTACCCCCATCCCTTGGAGATTCTTCTTCATAAAACTCCAACAAATATTGTCAAAGGCTTTCTCCGCGTCCACAAAAATCAAGACAGCCTTCCTGTTAATGTCAACTTCTAACAACTCCAAAATGTCTATAATGTTCCTCACATTGTCTGACATATGTCTCCCTGGGAGAAAGCCAGTTTGGTCCTTATGAATCTCCCCTAACAACACTCTCGTCAATCTTTTTGCCAAAATGTCTGCAAAAATTTTATAATCCACATTAAGTAAAGATATAGGGCGGTAGTTTCTGACCTGGTTCTTTTCAGTCTCTGTTTTCGGTATAAGTGAGATGAAAGCCTCTTTCCACGATTCAGGTGCCTTTTTCCCCTCCAAAATTTCATTACCAACTTCCTTCAGTGGTTGTATTAACCATTCCTTCAGCACTTTGTAGTATCTCGCCGTCAAGCCATCTGGTCCTGATGATTTTCCCAATTTCATATTCTGAATGGCACCCTCTATTTCTTGTTCTGTTATTTTCTCATTCAGGATCATTTTACTTTGTTCTGAGATTTTTGGTAAACCATATTTTTTTAATAAATTCTTCTATTTCTTGTTCGTTAACTGGCCCTTGTGCATACAATTTCTTAAAGAAGCTTTGAAAGCAATTACTTATCTCATTAGGTTTATGGATGATCTTTCCGTCCATTTCTAGGCTTGTCACAGTGTTCAATTTCTGCCTCTTTTTCAATTGCCATGACAGATGTTTCCCACATTTATCTGCTGATTCAAATGTCTTTTGTCTCATTTGCTTTATTTTCCATTCTATTTCTTGATTCGTCAGTTCCATGTATTGCATCTGATAATACTTTATTTCTCTCAGGATCTCATGAGACTTTGGTTTGGACCTCAATTTCTTTTCTCCTTCTTTCATTTTTTCTAAGATTTTTTCTTTCCTCTCATTTTGTTTTTTCCTCTTTATAGAGTTCTGTTGAATTAGGAAACCTCGCATCACGGCTTTGCTAGCGTCCCAAATTGTTCTTTTCTCCACTTCTGTTCTCAAATTTATCTCAAAGTAATCTTTCAATGTTTTTTGGGCCTTCTTGTAAATCTCTTCATCTCTAAGTAGGGTGTCATTCATTCTCCATCTAAAGGATCCAGTTGTTGTAAATTTCATCTCCATCTTTACAGCGTTGTGGTCGGAGCAAGTTTTTGGGCAGATTTCTACTTTTTTTGTTCTTGGCGCCAGGCTACTAGTAACCCAAATTTGGTCAATTCTTGTCCATGTCATTTTTGCTTCAGAGAAAAAGGTTCCCTCTCTCTCGAGAGGGTTCCTTGTTCTCCAAATGTCAATCAGGTCCATAGTTTCAGTCATTTCAAAAAAAGTCTTTGGTAGTCTCCCTTCCTTAGAAATCACTTGTCTCTGTGCTTTATCCATGTTTGTGGAGACGACTCCGTTCATATCTCCCCTCATTACGATTTTATAGTCTAGAAAGTCCATTAAAGTCTCATGCAACTTCTTAAAGAATTCGGCCTTCCCTTCATTTGGCGCGTAAACTCCAACTATCAAAATTTTTTCTCCTTGAATTTGTATTTCAATTGCCAGGTATCTTCCTTGTTCGTCTTTAAATATCATTTTTGGAACCAATTTTTCTTTTGCATAGATCACCACGCCTCTTTTCTTCATTTTGTCTGATGAGATAAATTCCTGTCCAAGTCTCTTGTTTATCAACAGTTTCCTGTGTATCCTGGCAATATGAGTTTCTTGCAGACATATTAGGTCTAATTGTTCTCTCTTCAAAATGTGGAACACTTGACGTATTTTTCGGGGAAGGTTCAAGCCGTTACAGTTCCAACTAAGAAGTTGCAGAGACATTTTGTTCTTAAGTTCCTATTCGTCCGACTGCTCCAAGCTTTTGTTCTTCCTCCGATGGTGGTGGTAAAAGTCCGAATGATAGATTTGCGATGTCAGTTGGTTCTTTCTCCTCTACGGTTCCTTTCTGCAGGTCTTCCAAGTATCTCTCCAAAAACTGTTCTTCCACAATTTTAGCCACTATTGTATATCAAACAAATCAACATTCATCAATCCATCAGAATATATTAATAAAAATGTTGGTTAATGACAACCAACAAAGGCAAACACCCCACTCCCTTCAGTTCTTCTTGATTTGTTCCTGAGGCTCTAATCCCTTTTTTGTCTCCATTGCAGATTTTGATGAATTGGAAAACAAGAACAAGGATGAACATGACAAAACCCCCGGAGAGGAGAAGCCATGCAAAAATTTGGAATGTGGAGAGAGCTTCAGTCAGAGCTCCTCTCTCACTTCCCATCAGAGAATTCATACTGGGGAGAAACCCTATCAGTGCCTGGAATGTGGAAAGAGCTTCAGGAAGAGCTCCAATCTCACTATGCATCAGAGAATTCATACAGGAGAGAAACCCTATCAGTGTGTGGAATGTGGAAAGAGCTTCAGTCAGAATTCCAATCTCACTAAGCATCAGAGAATTCATACTGGGGAGAAACCCTATCAGTGCCTGGAATGTGGAAAGAGCTTCAGGAAGAGCTCCAATCTCACTAAGCATCAGAAAATTCATACAGGGGAGAAACCCTATCAGTGTGTGGAATGTGGAAAGAGCTTCACTCAGAGCTCCTCTCTCACTTCCCATCAGAGAATTCATACTGGGGAGAAACCCTATCAGTGCCTGGAATGTGGAAAGAGCTTCAGGAAGAGCTCCAATCTCACTATGCATCAGAGAATTCATACAGGAGAGAAACCCTATCAGTGCATGGAATGTGGAAAGAACTTCAGGACGAGCTCCTCTCTCACTTCCCATTATAAAATTCATACAAGAGAGAAACCCTATCAGTGCATGGAATGTGAAAAGAGCTTCAGTCAGAGGTCCAATCTCACTTCCCATTATAAAATTCATACAGGAGAGAAACCCTATCAGTGTGTGGAATGTGGAAAGAGCTTCAGGGAGAGTTCCCATCTCACTTCCCATCAAAGAATTCATACAGGAGAGAAACCCTATCAGTGCCTGGAATGTGGAAAGAGCTTCAATACGAGCTCCTTTCTCATTTCCCATCAGAGAATTCATACTGGGGAGAAACCCTATCAGTGCGTGGAATGTGGAAAGAGCTTCAGTCAGAGCTCCAATCTCAGTTCCCATCAGAGAATTCATACCGGGGAGAAACCCTATCAGTGTGTGGAATGTGGAAAGAGCTTCAGTTACAGCCACCATCTCACTTCCCATCAAAGAATTCATAGAGGGGAGAAACCATATCAGTGTGTGGAATGTGGAAAGAGCTTCAATCAAAAAGCCAGTCTCACTAAGCATCAGAGAATTCATACAAACGTTGGAAAAACCATTATATAGCTTTAGGAGCCAGGCAATCAGCACCTTTGGCTGATTGACATCTAATGCCCTTTTAAAATGTGGTAGGGAGGGTTTCAGGTTACGTGTTTTCAGGTTGCATCATGCGGTGACCCGGAAGTGCAAGAAAGAGTTACTTCCAGGTTTTGCTGCTCACACATGTGCAGACACATAAAATGACATCATGCAAATGCGCAGAAGCAGTTAAACGCGACCTTCACATGCGCAGACACACAGATGTGGATTGTGTTCCTTTCAGGTTGTGAGCGGGGTTCCTGAACTGATCCCGTTTGCAACCGGTTGGGAAACCCCCAGTTGGTACACATTGACATTCCAATGGCGTACATGCATCATGTGATTTATTTTGCAAGGCGGGCCTTACCTGCTCCCCCCCCTCAATATTTTATTCAAGTTGGCACCACTGGGTCGGGTGGTATACAAAACAAATAAATAAATAAATTGCCCTCGTTTGCACATGTTCCAGCTTGTCAATATCCTTATTATCATTTTTAAAGTTTATGTGCCCTTCATCTGAAGATTTCACAACTGAAACATACAGGATTAAAGCATGGCTTTCTCAAAACAAGTCAAGCCAGAGAAATCTCTCCTCCCCTTTTTTTGGATGGAGTTACAAACTTTGTTGGTCAGGGGACAGCTGTGGAAATAGTGCATCTTGATTTCAGTAAGGCTTTTGACAAAGTCTCCTGTGATATTTATGTGAGGAAGCTGGTAACGTGGGCTGAACGAGGTAACTGTTAGTTGGATTTGACTGACCAAACTCAAAGAGAACTCCTTCATGGTTCCTCATCATCCTGGGGGAAGTGACAAGAGGGGTGCTGCAGGGTTCTGTCCTGGGCCCGTTGTTGTTCAACGTCTATAGAAATGACTTGGATGAAGGAACTGAGGGGGTGCTCATCACATTTGCAGGCAACCCCTGCTGTGAGTGCCTGCAGGTCCTGTCCCTGCCTCTCTCCATCTGGTCCAGGATGGGACCTGCTGTCCATCCTGGCTGATAAAAGCAAGCCGGGAAGGGCTGGGTGATGGACTTTGTGGGGTGGTGAATGCTTCTCTCTGTGAGGGGGCCTGCCCAGACCCACAGAAAAAGATGGTTATTAAACCGTTTCTTAAAAAAACATATTTAGACCTATCGCCCAACCTCAAATCTTCCATTCTTGGGCAAGGTGATTGAGCAAGTGATTGCTGAACAACTCCAGACATGCCTGGAAGATGCAGACCATTTGTATCCCTTCCAGTCGGTATTCAGGCCTCATCATTTGACTGAAAATGCCTTGTTCACAGTGGTCGATGATCTCTGGTGGGCTAGGGACAAAGGTGAGAGCTGTTTCCTAGTTCTGTTGGATCTCTCAGTGGCTTTTGATACCATTGCCCATAACATCCTTCTGGACCGTCTGGAGCAGGGGTGGCCAACTCCCGAGAGACTGGGATATACTTTCAAAATTAAAATCTGGCAGTGATCTGTGGGAGTCATAAAGACATGGCAGAGGCTTGTATTGCTGTGTGGTGCCTGCTGACCTTGGTGACTGGCATGTCTGTGCCTTGCAATGTATTGAATGTATTGACCTTATATGGAGTTGTGTTCCCTCTGGGCAGTAATTACCTTATATGGTGATGGGTGTAGTAAAAGCCATGACTGGACGATGTAACGTGAGACATTGGCAGACGGCCATGCAGGCTGAGAGAGACAAAGGATAATAAAAATTACCGGACAGGAGAGAAGTCGAAGGAGCTGCTCCTCCATCCTGAAAATACTGCTGTCTCACTGTGTCTTTTTTCTATGCTGTGCACCATTTGTGACGGCTGGTTTCCATCAGTGATCTACCCCCATTTTTTAGGAATTGAGGTCAAAGAGTTGTTGAGCTTTTTTCTTTTGGGGGGAGGGGAAATGCCCTGTCTTTTAGGGATTCAGCTCTAGGTTGTTGACCTTTTTTTTAAGGAGGGAGGAACAGATGCAGGCACCACTAACCTTACAATTGCTGGCCAGATAACGGCCTCGGTTTCTAAACTCCAGCTTCCCTTCTGCAACAATAGAGGCCGGTGCAAGGAGAGAGGGCGGGGCCAGAAGGGGGCCAGTGATCAACCATGATCTACCAAAACATTGCAGGCATCGACCAGTAGATCACAATCAATGTGTTGGACATCCCTGGTCTAGAGCATGGGTAGGCAAACTAAGGCCCAGGGGCCAGATCCAGCCCAATCCCCTTCTAAATCCAGCTCGTGGACGGCCCAGGAATCGGCGTGTTTTTACATGAGTAGAATGTGTCCTTTTATTTAAAATGCATCTCAGGGTTATTTGTGGGGCATTGGAATTTGTTCATTCCCCCCCCCCAATATAGTCCAGCCCCCCACAAGGTCTGAGGGACAGTGGACCGGCCCCCTGCTTAAAAAGTTTGCTGACCCCTGGTCAAGAGGGGCTGGGACTATATATACAGTAGTTACTGTCCTTCCTCCTGGGCCGTGTTCAGAAAGTGGTGTTGGGGGATGAGTGTTCAGACCCCTGGGTTCTCACTTGTAGGGTGCCTCAAGGTCCCGTCCTCTCCCCCATGCTTTTTAACATCTATATGAAGCCTCTGGGAGAGATCATCAGGGGGTTTGGGCTGGGTGTTCATCAGTATGCAGATGATACCCAGCTCTACCTCTTGTTTAAATCAGAACCAGTGAAGGCAGTGAAAGTCCTGTGTGAGTGTTTGGAGACGGTTGGAGGATGGATGGCGGCTAACAGATTGAGGTTGAATCCTGACAAGACAGAAGTACTGTTTTAGGGGGACAGTAGGTGGGTGGGTGTGGAGGACTCCCTGGTTCTGAATAGGGTAACTGCCCCTGAAAGACCAGGTGCACAGCCTGGGAGTTATTTTGGACCCACAGCTGTCCATGGCGGCACAGGTCAATTCTGTGTCCAAGGCAGCTGTCTACCAGCTCCATCTGGTACACAATCTGAGACCCTACCTACCCCCAGACGGTCTCACCAAAGTGGTGCATGCTCTAGATATCTCTTGCTTGGACTACTGCAATGCGCTCTGTGTGGGGCTACCTTTGAAGGTGACCTGGAAACTGCAACTAATCCAGAATGCGGCAGCTAGACTGGTGACTGGGAGTGGCCGCTGAGACCATATAACACTGGTCCTGAAAGACCTACATTGGTTCCCAGTACGTTTTCGAGCACAATTCAAAGGGTTGTTGCTGACCTTTAAAGCCCTAAACGGCCTCGGTCCAGTATATCTGAAGGAGCATCTCCACCCCCATCGTTCAGCCAGGGCATGGAGATCCAGCGCCGAGGGCTTTCTGGCAGTTCCCTCTCTGCAAGAAGTGAGGTTACAGGGAACCAGGAAGAATGCCTTCTCGATGGTGGCGCCCTGTGGAACACCCTCCTGTCAGATGTCAAGGAAATAAACAACTACCAGAATTTAAAAGACATCTGAAGGCAGCCCTGTTTAGGGAAGCTTTTAATATTTGATGGACTATTGTATTTTAATATTTTGTTGGAAGCCGCCCAGAGTAGCTGGGGAAACCCAGTCAGATGGGCGGGGTATAAATAAAAAATAAATTATTATTATTACTATTAACACCAAACTGGGAGCGGAGGCTAATGTTGCAGAAGGCAGAATCAGACCACTTTATTCTGCCTTGCTCAGGCCCCACCTAGAATACTATGTTCGATTCTTGGCACCACCATTTAAGTATCTTAAATTTTGTTTGCCAGGGGAAATGAAGGTGGGGGAACACAATCCACATTCTTTTTATAACACGTGGCCAATGTTTATTGAATATATAAATTGTTAAGACTGTTGCCGGAATCCAGCCAGCACTCATAGGAAAATGTGGCGTGATCTTTTAGAGTAATCAAATGAAATGTGTAACACATGGCATGATGAAGCTCTGCAATTTCATCAGGACAAGTTATTTGTTGTTTACTGTTGTAACCATTGCTTTCTTTAAAAATATCTTTTGTACCATGAAAATAAATAAAAGCAATTTTTTTTCTTTTAAAAAGGAGGTAGAGAAATCATGTGTACTATTTTCTCTTATTTGGAGACTGTAATTTCACATTATCTATGTGTTTCTGTGTGTTCAGCACACATGATTGCAGATGAGACTGAATAGAAGACTTCCTAGGAAATTTCCTTTGACTGCTTCTGTATTGTTTCAAATGTGACTTCACTTAACAGATAAGAACAAATCATATTTATTACTGATGAATCATACCATTGTCAGCTCAATAATCTCCACCCCCAAAAAACCAGCGCTTTACATGAGCAGCTGCTTTCTTCCCATTTCTTAGGTGGAAATAACTGATAATGAAAAGGCAGAAGGGAGATAGACCCTTTCCCTCACCCTTTGGGGATCTGGGGGGCTTCATTTCACCCCTTAGTCCTGCTCCTGAAAGCTTGGCAGATGTGGAGTATTTGCTCACACTCTGCCATGACTTAAAAATGAATCTTCCAAAAAAATAAAAATAAAAATGGTATTGCAGTGCTAAAAAGGCTCAAGAAAGCAATTCCTGTAGTAGCTGGCATCTTAGAGAGCCCAATGCCACTCTGCCAACTGCCTCACTCCCAGCTAACTAATCTGGAAAGTTGTCCTGTCATCTCTGCAAGGAATTCAGTGTCCCTTGAATTAGCAATTAAGTATTTCTGGAAGAGGAAATGATACACTTTGTATACAGTCTCTACTTACAACCGCTTCAGGTTACAAACACTTCAGGTTACAAACTCCACTAACCTGGAAGACTTACTTCGAGTTGACAACTTTGCCCCAGGATGAGAATGGGTGCGGAGAAAAGATTTGCAAGTTCTTACAGAACTTTAATGCAAATCTATCTCCGAATGAGGGACTGTTACGGAAGGGGGGGGCATGTCTTCTTCACCTTCTTATTCGCTACAATATATCAATTTATTTCCAATTGTCAATGTCAAAAGGGACTAAAATCTATAAAATTCATAGAAAATCAGCGTGCCAGTTTGCTCAATTACTCTAGGACTCCATCACACCTCCCCTGTCCAGCATAATCCCTCAAGCAAGGTGTCAAGACCCTAATCCTTTCAAATTGCTCTGATCAGCCTTTCCTCCAGACAATGTCAGGTGGCAGAATATGCATATTTGGGACTATTGTTTTCTCATCCCCAGGAAGTGTTTATCTGTGCATATCTCCAGCTCTGCATATTCCCCCCTCCCTCCTCCATATGTTAATCTGTGTAACCCAACCTCCCTTTAATATATTCATGATGTAATCTGTGTAACCAAACCTCTCTTTAATGTATTCATGACGTGTTTTGCACTGTATTCTGGGACATGGAGGGAGTTTCAAAAACTCATGTCACCCCTTTCTCACTGTTCAATCTCATCTTGAACCTGTTGGCCAATAAACTTGGATCTTCTGCAGTTTGCTCCTGTCTACGGCTGAGCTCATTTTCCTCCGCAGGGACCCACGGACTTAGTCCGATGAGCTGGGTGGCAGAGCAGCCTCGCACTCCCAAGGGGCTCCAAGGAGGACGGAGAACATCCCATAATGCTCTACTGATGGCCCATCCTTTTTCTGAGAAGCCATCCATGGAATGAGATCTCACACCCTTCAAGTCCTTGTCATTCTCTTTCTAGTATTTCTCCCCATTCTCTGTTTTGAATCCTTGTTTCTTTCTCAGGGAAAGGATCTCTTTGCAGAAATGGACCTGGATTCCTGTGAGGCAGAGAGGCCTCCGTTGGACACCAGAGAGAGGCCACTGGGTAAGGAGAATGGTGGTTTTTCTCCTTTTTGGTCTCATTCTGTTGGTTTTCCAACTTGTCTGAGGGTTCTTTTCATCTTGTTTTGGGGGGAGACAGTTGGGAACAGGGGTCCAGAGGAGGGGAGATGTATTTTTGCACAATTAACATATGCAATTTGGGACGCAGGTGGCGCTGTGCATTAAACCACAGAGCCTAGGACTTGCTGATCAGAAGGTCGGCGGTTCAAATCCCTGCGACGGGTTGAGCTCCCGTTGCTCGGTCCCTGCTCCTGCCATCCTAGCAGTTCGAAAGCACGTCAAAGTGCAAGTAGATAAATAGGTACCGCTGCAGCGAGAAGGTGAACGGCATTTCCGTGCGATGCTCTGGTTCGCCAGAAGCAGCTTAGTCATGCTGGCCACATGACCCAGAAGCTGTACGCCTGTTCCCTCGGCCAATAAAGCGAGATGAGCACCGCAACCCCAGAGTCGGCCACAACTGGACCTAATGGTCAGGGGTCCCTTTACCTTTACCTAACATATGAAATGGGCACAAAGTTCCTAATGCACTCAGCAGGTAAGGCTTCTCAAGGGCCCATCTATAGTTAGAGATGCCCTGTTTCACCTGTGAGAGAAGCAGGCACTCCTGGCATCCTGATTACCTTTTCTCTCTTGCAGGTGACAGAAGGATGCCAGCAAGACCTTCTGATTCGCCTTTTCATGGAGGCAGAAGGGAAGCAGCGGCTGTGGAACCAGATCAGGTCAGAGGAAGCTGCCTTGTGCGGACAGAGGCCAAGGGATGGAGCAATGTCATGGACTGGTTGGGCACAGAGAAATGGTGGGAGGAAGCAGCCGGGGAACCAGGAAGGGAAGACGACTCAGAACCCAAGGAGTGGAGGTGGAAGAAGGATGAGCAGTCAGAGGGAGAAGCCTGGGAAGAGGAGGTGTCAGAAGCTGAAGGGGTAACAGGGCTTAGTGAGCTGGGAGACTCTGTGGCAGAATGCAGTGCAGAATCGGAGGCAGAAGAGGAAGGAAGCAGGTGGGAGAGGAAGGTCGAGAGGCAGAGGTGAGTCAGGAGAAGGAGGAGCCACCGATGGCTCCCTCTCCTTCTTTCCTTCTTCCAGAAGCCACCCTCCCTGCTTGTGTCTCAGAGCCAGGAAATGTCTGACAATGGAGGAGCAAAGGCAGGCTGCACATTGGCGCAGTGTTCAATCAGAAACCCCAGAGAGGAGGGGGCTTGGAAAGCTGTGGGGAGTGGGGAGCCTTGCCTCTTGGCAACTGATTTCATGGAGGAAGACCCTGACATGGAATTCTACTCAATATTGATCCAGAGCAGAACTCCAATATATAGTTAGCAGAGTAAAATTTGAACACGTTACAGGATTCCCCAAAAATAGACCAGAGGCAATTGTATTTCATTCATCAGAGCTTTACTGCTACTGAAGACTAATGAGCATAATGGTCACAAATCCAATACATTCAGGATTGGCACTGCCCATAAGAAATCCAGTTGCAGCAGACTTAACATAAATTCTTACCATAACTTATAATAAGTCTAAACCTTAACACTAAGCATACTGTGTACAGAACATCAGAAAGAACCGAGACAGAAAGAGAAAGTGAAACCCAGGCTCCTTCTGGCCTCTTCTTATAGTCAGCATGACCTTACAGAAGAGATAACAGAACCAATTTAAACCAACTGTACTCACTTTCTCCGAAGGAATAACCCAAACACCAGGAACTCACTGCTTGTTTCTTCCAGAGCCCTCTTGAATTAATTAGAACAGGAAAGAGCTCTACATTTCAGATCAATACTTTCTGTACTAAGAAATGCAAACCAACAACCTCCCCATTTATTTTGTGAAGGAAGTAGTGATAAGCAAAACACTTATAGAAAAACATTTACACAAAACAGCTATCTTATAAACCTTAGCTTATCTTATCATCGTCTCATCTTTTCTTATTTTATTTTAACTTATCATCTTACCAAAATATATATTATCCACTCAAATATATAAACCAAGGCCTGAAAGCCACACTTTATGTCAATCAGGCAAAGGCCTGGTTAACAAGGTGCGAATTTGCCTGGCTCCTAAAGCTGGATAATGGCTTTTTTAACAGGCACCCCTGTTTAGGGACGCTTTTAATGTTTGCTGCACTATTGTATTTTAATATTTTGTTGGAAGCCGCACAGAGTGGCTGGGGAAACCCAGCCAGATGGGCGGCGTATAAACAATAAAATATTCTTATTATTATTACCTCTCTAACAAAATACTCAACAGAGCACCTCTTTACAAGAGCACTTAAACAAACTTTGCACTATATAATCTCACTTTTCATATACCTCCACACTAAAGAAACTTCCACCTAGACTAGTCCATTAATTGACAATACAAACTGGCAGACCCTCAGGGAATGAGCTGCTCTTCTCATGAGACCTGAAACTCAGCCAAACTAGGCTTATTGTATTTCTATATTCACCACTGAGTGCTGAAATAGGCTTCTATGCTGTGGACAGACAATAACAAATAGTGGCCAGGAGTCACCTAACTAGCCCCATCCGCTGCAAAATGGGGCCTGCCCCCCACTCCTCCCCCTCTCCATGCCCCCATGAACCCCTTGAATTTGGCTGTAGGGCATTGGGAGGGAACTCCCCAGAACAACTCACGAGGAGAGGGGAAAGTGGATCCTCCCATCGGGGAAACTGGAATGCTTGCGTAGGCAGAATGATTTGAAAACCACAAGGTGGAGTACCAACTATTTGCACAAAGACGAATACCCATAATTAATGAAATAATTCAATTAAAATGTCAAAATAGGCATCCAGAATTAAAATGTGCAGCAAAGGAATCCTATTGAAACAACACCGCAATTTACAGGAAGGAAACCACAGAGCATTGTAGAGCAGATCATATTTCTGCTGTCTCAGAGGAGGACATTTCCCTTTTTCTTTCAGGGTCCAGTGTGCTTTGAAGATGTCGCTGTTCGTTTCACGGACGAGGAGTGGGTGTTGCTGGATCCTGACCAGAGAGCTCTGCATAAGGACGTCATGGAGGAGAATCGTGGGATCGTGGCCTCTCTTGGTAAGGCTCCCTGTGGGATCATCCTATCTGCCTGGAAATTCAAAAAATACCTCTATCTGACAAACCTCAAATATTTTCACAGAGCTCAGCAGCGCCCCCTACAACACCTGGGAACCTAACACCCCCACAATAAACCTTGAACAGCAAATTCCAGTTTTTTCTGAGAACCATCTTCCTCCAGTTCTGCCTTTTTATACCACGATTCGGCTGGTCTGAACTGCCCAGGCATCTTAAATGTCAGCTTCAGAATTGTTAGGAAAGATAAGTAGCTTCTGTCAGGTTTTCTGTTTTTGTTTCCTTGGGTTGACCCAAGAGACACATGACATTGGCAATGGAGGGGAAGCCATGACTGGACCAAACAAAATCCATCCCAGAGAAGAGCCAGGCTTATTGAGTCTCAGGTAATATTAGCAGTAATAATAATAATTATTAATAATAATTTTTATTTATCCCCTGCCCATCTGACTGGGTTGCCCCAGCCACTCTGGGTGGCTTCCAATACATACATACACATGAAACATTAATAATAACCATCTGGTCCCATATAAAAAATACATTAACTTTAAATGAACAGCTAGTGGCTAAATCGTGGAAAATTTTATTTATACCCGGGTCTCCACAGCCAAGACCAGGCTCAGGGTGGCTAACAACCAGTAATAAAGACAAGTTGATTATAAAACAATTTAAAAGATTAAGATACAACATTAAAACATTAGGATGCAGCCTCTTCACGGGAGGAGAAAGGAAAAAGAAAGAGGGGGAGGGAATCAAACTGATTCTAAGCCAAAGGCCAGGTGGAACAACTCTGTCTTACAGGCCCTGCGGAAAGAAATCAGATCCTGGTCTCATGAGACAGAGCGTTCCACCAGGCCGGAGCCAGTGTTGAGAGGGTCCTCGGCCGTGAAGGGCTTGAAAGGTCAAAAGCAGCACCTTAAGTCTGACCCTGCACTCCACCGGGAGCCAGTGCAGCTGGAAAAGCACTGGGTGAATATGCTCCCATGGCAGGGACCCCGTGAGGAGCCTCGCTGCAGCATTCTGCACCCGCTGGAGTTTCTGGGACAGCTTCAAGGGCAGCCCCGCGCAGAGCGAATTACAGCAGTCAAGCCTGGGGGTGACCATCGCATGGATCACTGTGGCCAGGTCGGGGCGGGAGAGGTAAGGGACCAACTGCTTGATGCGGCGACGGTGGGAAAATGTCGCCTAGGCCTGTTGTTGTAACCTGCGCCTCCATGGAAAGGGAGGCGTCAAGGATTACACCCAAACTCTTAACGGAAGGCAATGGCAAGAGAAGGGAGTTGGTCCCTCATCCCCTCATTTCGCTTGGGCTATTCCCAGGCCATTCCAGCAGTGGAATATGATTTCACATTCAGGCTCAAGTATTTGATTTATGTATTTGGGGGCATTGATGTTCCCATTAATGACACAAATTCTGCCCTCACCTTTTGCTGTCATACAACCCCAGATCATCACACTGTCTGGGTGTTTCACGGTCGGTATAATGCAAGTAGGATGTAAATCTTCTCCGCTTCTCCTCCTCGCGTATTTCATGCCCTCACTACCAAGCAAGGAGTTTGGGGTCTCATCACTCCAAATAACACTGTCCCATTGTTCCGCTGTCCAGTTAACATGGGTTGTAGCCCAGTTTAATCTTTTCCACCTTGGCTTGAGAGATAATGGCTTTTCCCTTGGAATTCTAGCATTTAGACCAGTCCTTGCACTCAGCTTCACCTTCCATTGCCCCATGTCATCTTGTAAACACCCAGATGATTTTCTTCTGTCCTGTAGGCACAGTCTCTTCATTCTTCGATTGTCACTTGCTGTTGTGCACCTTTTCCTGCCTTTACCAGTCTGATTTTGTAGTGACGGAGTCTCCTTATGTTGTTCTTTAGTCGTTTAGTCGTGTCCGCCTCTTTGTGACTCCCTGGACCAGGCACTCCTGTCTTCCCCTGCCTCCCGCAGTTTAGTCAAACTCATGCTGGTAGCTTCGAGAACACTGTCCCACCACCTCGTCCTCTGTCGTCCCCTTCTCCTTGTGCCCTCCGTCTTTCCCAACATCAGGGACTTTTCCAGGGAGTCTTCTCTTCTCATGAGGTGGCCAAACTATTGGATCCTCAGCTTCAGGATCTGTCCTTCCAGTGAGCACTCAGGGCTGATTTCCTTCGGAATGGAGAGGTTGGATCTTGTTGCAGTCCATGGGACTCTCCTTATACCTCTTCACAAATATAGAAAGGCCAGCTTTGGTTAAGTTTTCCTCTATCTTCTTCTTTTTTCTTTTTTTAAAATGATTATTTATTGAATTTTATAACAAATAAAAATATATCAATCAACATGTTATATACAAATGTTCTCCCTCCCGTCCTCTGGACTTCCCTCAACTTCCCCTCTACTGGGTTATTTAGTTTTATTTATTGTGTCCTGCTTTATATAAAAGTAAATTCCCTTACCATTTCTCTAATTTTTCTGTTACTATAATAAAGTTGTGAACGTTTATTCAGACCCTGCCAGTTGTTGTTTCTGTAAATAACCTGTAAATGGTTCCCAAACTTTTAAAATCCTTTTTGTCCTTCTCTCGTAGTTTATCTGTTAGCTTAGCCAATTCTGCATAATTCCTCAGTTTTTTTTACCATTGTTCTTTTGATGGTATTTCTTCCATCTTCCAATTTTGCGCTATCAAGATTCTTGCCGCTGTTGTAGCATACATAAATAATGTCCATTTTTCTTTTGGCAGCTCTTGATTTGAGATACCTAACAGAAAGCCTTCAGGATGTTTACCAAAGTTCATTTTATACATTTCTTTCAGTTCAGTTTATATCATTTCCCAATATTTTTAATGCATTTGCATTCCCACCACATGTCCCTTCCTTTTCTTTACATCTCCAGCATCTCTTATTTTCTTTCTAAAACATCTTTGCCATTTTCCCTGGTGTGATATACCATATATACATCATTTTCATGTAATTCTCTCTTAATAATATACAATCTGTAAATTTCATATCAACTTTCCACAGTATAACATAACACACTGGCAAAAGTCAAGCTAAGCAAGTTGTGCTTCCTTTTTCTGGTTATTCTGCTATGACTTTTGATAGAATACAGATAATTACATTCTTCATTCAATTATCTTTCCATTGATACATAATTTTTTTAAAGTAATTTTTTATTTATTTTCCAATTTTTAACACTAAACAGCAACAACACACAAACATCAACAAATACAAACACACACAAAAAATATCATTTCTTAACCTCATTTTCATACGCCTCGTTTCTCAGACTTCCCCATACCTCACCCTTTTTGCATCCTTGTTTTACAGTTTTTCAACAACCCTTTTTGCCAATTAAATTTTAAATTTAAACTCATTGTCATTCTCAATTTCACCTTAAATCATCAAACAGTTTTAGCTGCAATTCTGCGTCTTCCTTCCCCTTGACATTTTATCACTCCTCTATTTTACAACAGTTCTTAAGATATACTTTAAACTTCTTCCAATCTTCCTCCACTGTCTCTTTCTCTTGGTTGCGGATTCTGCCGGTCATTTCTGCCAGTCCCATAAAGTCAATCACTTTCGTCTGCCATTCTTCCAGTGTGGGTAATTCTTGTGTCTTCCAATACTTTGCTAGAAGGATCCTTGCTGCTGTAGTGGCGTACGTAAAGAAAATCTTATCCCTCTTTGGAACCAATTGGCCGACCATGCCCAGGAGAAATGCCTCCGGTTTCTTTTGAAAGGTACATTTAAGTACCTTCTTAATTTCATTATAAATCATTTCCCAGAAGGCCTTAATCCTTGGGCAGGTCGACCAAAGGTGAAAGAAGGTACCTTCGGATTCATTACATTTCCAACATTTATTATTGGGCAGATGGTAAATCTTCGCGAGCTTGACTGGGGTCATGTACCACCTATAAATCATTTTCATAATATTTTCTTTTAAGGCATTACATGCCGTAAATTTGATACCGGTGGTCCATAACTATTCCCAGTCCGCAAACATAATGTCATGACCTATGTCCTGTGCCCATTGATACATAATTTTGTGGTATTACTCTAAACAAAGTCGTGTTACGAGCCATCAAATATCTGAAATATACTTTCCCACTAAAAGGCTTCCACAGTTTTGGCCACTACTGTATATCAAGCAAATCAGCATTCAACAATCCATCAGAATATATTAATAAAAATGTTGGTTAATGACAACCAACAAGGGCAATGAACAAAGACCCAACTCCCTTCAGTTCTTCTTGATTTGTTCCTGAGGCTCTAATCCCTTTTTTGTCTCCATTGCAGATTTTGATGAATTGGAAAACAAGAACAAGGATGAACATGACAAAACCGCCGGAGAGGAGAAGCCATGCAAAAATTTGGAATGTGGAGAGAGCTGCAGTCAGAGCTCCCATTCCACTTCCCAACAAAGAATTCTCATTGGAAAGAAACCCTATCAGTGTGTGGAATGTGGAAAGAGCTTTAGCCAGAGAGGCCATCTCACTAACCATCAGAAAATTCATACAGGGGAGAAACCCTATCAGTGCGTGGAATGTGGAAAGAGCTTCAGTCAGAGAGGCCATCTCACTAAGCATCACAAAATTCATACAGGAGAGAAACCCTATCAGTGTGTGGAATGTGGAAAGAGCTTTAGTATGAGCTACAATCTCACAAAGAACCAGAGAATTCATACAGGAGAGAAACCCTATCAGTGTGTGGAATGTGGAAAGAGCTGCAGTTCGAGTTCCCATCTCACTTCCCATCAGAGAATTCATACAGGGGAGAAACCCTATCAGTGTGTAGAATGTGGAAAGTGCTTCAGGGAGAGTTCCCATCTCACTTCCCATCAAAGAATTCATACGGGAGAGAAACCCTATCAGTGCATGGAATGTGGAAAGTGCTTCAGTCAGAGCTCCTCTCTCACTTCCCATCAACTAATTCATATAGGGGAGAAACCATATCAGTGCTTGGAATGTGGAAAGAGCTTCAGGAAGAGCTCCTCTCTCACTTCCCATCAAAGAATTCATACAGGGGAGAAACCCTATCAGTGCATGGAATGTGGAAAGAGCTTCAGTACAAGCTCCTATCTCACTTCCCATCAAAGAATTCATACGGGGGAGAAACCCTATCAGTGCATGGAATGTGGAAAGAGCTTCATTCAGAGTGCCAATCTCACTTCCCATCAGAGAATTCATGCAACGTTTGGAAAAACCATTATCCAGCTTTAGGAGCCAGGCAAATTCGCCCCTTGTTAACCAGGCCTTTGCCTGATTGACATCTAATGCCCTTTTAAAATGTGGTAGTGAGGGGGGTTACAGATGTGCATTTTGTGTTTTTATGTTATGTGGGAACAGGAGTCGACTTTTAGAGGCTGAGGGGTTTTTGCCCCCCAATGATATATTTGAGGGGGCCACACACCAGTTGATAGGCATTGCCATTCCAATGACCTGCATGTGTCATGTGATTGATTGTGCAAGGAGGGCCTTACTTGGCCCCCCACCAATATTTTATTCAAGTTGGCACTACTGGGTTGAGTATTATACAAATTAAATAAAGACATAAATCACCTTCCTTTGCACATGTTGCAGCTTGTCAATATCCTTATTTATTATCATTTTTAATATTTATGTGCCATCCATCTGAAGATTTCGCAACAGAAACATACAAGATGAAAGGATGGCTTTCTCAAAAACAAGTCAAGCCAGAGAAATCTCTCCTCCCCTTCTTTTGGATGGAGTTACAAACTTTGTTGATCAGGGAACAGCTGTGGAAATAGTGCATCTTGATTTCAGTAAGGCAAATTTTGAAAAGTCTCCCGTGATCTTTCTCTGTGGAAGCTGGTAAAATGTGGGCTGAATGAGGACACTGTTAGGTGGATTTGACTGACCGAACCCAAAGAGGACTCCTTCATGGTTCCTCATCATCCTGGGGAAAAGTGACAAGAGGGGTGCTGCAGGGTTCTGTCCTGGGCCCGTTGTTGTTCAACTTCGTTATAAATGACTTGGGTGAAGGAACTGAAGGGGATGCTCATCACATTTGCAGACACCAAACGGGGAGCACAGGTCAATGTGGCGGAAGGCAGAATCAGATCAAGGGCAGGAATAGTACCACTTTATTCTACCTTGGTCAGGCCCCACCTAAAATCCTCTGTTCTATTCTGGGCCTCACAATTTAAGTATCCAAAAGGTGGGGGAACACAGTCCGTATTCCTTTTATAACACGTGGCCAATGTTTACTGAATACATAAATTGTGAAGACTGTTGCCAGAATCTAACCAGCACTCGTGGGAAAATGTGGCGTGATCTTTTAGAATAATCAATTTAAACTTTAACACATGGCTGGATGAAAGTCTGCAATTCCATGAGGACAAGCTATTTGTTGTTTACTGTTGTAACCATTGCTTTCTTTAAAATTACCTTTTATACCATGAAAATAAATAAAAGCACAGGTTTAATTTCATCTGCAGACGGTATCTCCCATCATTTTCACATAATCTAAGAGGCTGAATGAAACACTAGAGAAAAATCCTTCTTGACTGCGTCTGCATTGTTTCAAATATGAGTTCACTTACCCATGTTACGGAAATGACGGGGGGGGCACATCTTTATAGTTGTTGCAATGTTACAAATATTAGGCCTGAATGTATGCTTTTGACTTGACAGCACAGGGAAGATACCTAGCTTTATAAATTCGTAGAAAATCCATACTTTAACCGACTCTTCTCATTCAAATGGCATTTTAACCGTGAAAGAAAGGTGAATTTGGGCTTCACCTCCCTCCATGAACCAAGAAGCAGGAAGTCTCGTGGGCAGCCGGAAGAGGGCATCTTTCCCCAAGCCTGAGAGCACATACACGGCCCCCCACCCAGGGAGTGACGGGGGGGGGCAACAATAGACATCCGCAGAGGCAATTTAGCAAGTCAGGTGTTCTGAAAGCCCATCTCCAGACAAGTCCAAGGGTTTCATTGTTCTTTTGGTGATGGGCACTTAAGAGGTGTTGGGAGCGGTGTCTGGCCCCTGCTGAACTTGTGTATGTCTTATATCCCCTCCTCCTCCGTGATGTAGTATGGGCCTATTCATGATGCCCTGTGAAATGTATTCTGGGTAAAAGTCAAGGTAACCCTTGGTTCTGGGTTCTTGCTCCTGTGGGGACCTGTTGGGCAACAAGAAAGATCAAGGTCTACTGACCGCTGTTTTGCTCCAAATTACTTGGCCAGAACTTCTTTCTTTTACCGACCGCATGGACCCATGAGGGACTTGCACCCGACTGGCTGGGCTGATGAGTCGTCTCTCAACCTGGAATCTTCCGTAACACCCATAAAGCTGAGAAATCGTACCATACTCAGCTTACGGATCTCAACCCCAAGAAACCCTACACAGAGTCGCTGCTTTCCCCCCAATTTCTTAGCTAGCAATAACGGATATTGAGAAGGAAGAAGAGAGGTAGGCATTCTTTCAGCAATGCTTCCCCGCTCCAGTTTGCCTCTGTCGGCCCCCGATGCCCCTTTCCTGTGGCCCCTGAATGGCTCTCTCCTCATCCGTCTCTCTCGGGAGACAATGGGGGACGGCTCAAGCGGTGGGGAGATTGCAAGGCCTGCTGGGGCAGCTGGCTGCTGTGACGGACAGCAGAGCCAGAGCAGAGTCTGGGGGTGCAGTGCCTCACCATTCCACCAGGGGGCCAGAGCCTCTTTCTGATTGGCTACCCAGAGGGGGGTGGCGCCAGCACTTTTGGAGGGAAAATAAAGAGAGCCGTTTCTGAGGGGATTTGAGATGGGAGAGAGGGAAGGTTGGGAGAAGATGGGGATGAGGAGAGGGGGGAGGGAGGGAGGGAGAAGTGGCTCTGATCTGAGTGGATCCTCCGCTCTGAGGAGAATATCTATGGAGCCAGAGGAAGGAGCCTCACAGCTGAGATGGGGAGACCATGTTGAGGGTCTGGAGGGAGAATTCAGGTGGGAGTGAAGCTGGAGGGAGAAGCTGTGGGAAGACTCTCCTCTTCTTCTTCTGGAGTCTCCTTCCAGTCAGGAGGAGAGAGATCTTCTAGGAAAAGAAGATTCCCGAGTCCGTGGCAAGGGCTGAGAGGATCCCCTGGGTCTGGCATACAAAGGAAAATACCTCAGGGGAACAGAGGAAAAGTGGCCCCTCGCTGTGAAGGAAGCTGGGCTGTGTCAAAAGTACCTCACGGAAAGACCCCTCATAACTAAGTGAGGGAATGAGAGAGAAGCCGCAGAAACAGACTTAAACCTTATACTGTAGTATTCACAGTGGTACCTCACGTTAAGTACTTAATTCGTTCTGGAGGTCTGTTCTTAACCTGAAACTGTTCTTAACCTAAAGCACCACTTTAGCTAATGGGGCCTCCCGCTGCTGCCGTGCAATTTCTGTTCTCATCCGGAAGCAAAGTTCTTAACCTGAGGTACTATTTCTGCTCAGCGGAGTCTGTAACCTGAAGCGTCTGTAACCTGAGGTACCACTGTATTCTGGATACCTAAAGTGTAATAAGTGATTTTGAGAAGAAATGGTTCGAGAAGGGAAGCAGCAGTTTAGCGTCAGAGCTCATTATTTTGAGTTATTTCCGTCCAAAAAGCTCGACAACTCCTGGCCATCCCCCATTCTCAAAAGGGAGGTGTCCCCCAGCCCTGGACTCCCCCAGAACAGCTCTCCCAGGCCGGCTTCTTCCTCCAGCGGCAGCAGGGCTCTCTCTCCGCAGCCAGAGCAGTGACAACGTCTCGCCCGCTGCGCTCCAGCCTGGACCGCGCTGCTCCTCCGCTACCGAGGGAGATGCTCAGAGCCCAGCCAAGAGCCAATGTCCCCCCAAAAAGGACCGAGGGAGATGCTCAGAGCCCAGCCAAGAGCCAAGGTCCCCCCCCAAAAAGGGACCGAGGGAGATGCTCAGAGCCCAGCCAAGAGCCAAGGTCCCCCCAAAAAGGACCGAGGGAGATGCTCAGAGCCCAGCCAAGAGCCAAAGGCCCCCCCAAAAAGGGACTGAGGGAGATGCTCAGAGCCCAGCCAAGAGCCAAGGTCCCCCCAAAAAGGACCGAGGGAGATGCTCAGAGCCCAGCCAAGAGCCAAAGGCCCCCCCAAAGGGACCGAGGGAGATGCTCAGAGCCCAGCCAAGAGCCAAAGGCCCCCCAAAAGGGACCAAGGGAGATGCTCAGAGCCCAGCCAAGAGCCAAAGGCCCCCCCCAAAGGGACCGAGGGAGATGCTCAGAGCCCAGCCAAGAGCCAAAGGCCCCCCAAAAGGGACCAAGGGAGATGCTCAGAGCCCAGCCAAGAGCCAAAGGCCCCCCCAAAGGGACCGAGGGAGATGCTCAGAGCCCAGCCAAGAGCCAAAGGCCCCCCCAAAGGGACCGAGGGAGATGCTCAGAGCCCAGCCAAGAGCCAAAGGCCCCCCCAAAGGGACCGAGGGAGATGCTCAGAGCCCAGCCAAGAGCCAAAGGCCCCCCAAAAGGGACCGAGGGAGATGCTCAGAGCCCAGCCAAGAGCCAAAGGACCCCCCCCAAAAGGACCGAGGGAGATGCTCAGAGCCCAGCCAAGAGCCAAAGGCCCCCCCAAAGGGACCGAGGGAGATGCTCAGAGCCCAGGCAAGAGCCAAGGTCCCCCCAAAAGGGACCGAGGGAGATGCTCAGAGCCCAGCCAAGAGCCAAAGGCCCCCCCAAAGGGACCGAGGGAGATGCTCAGAGCCCAGCCAAGAGCCAAAGGCCCCCCAAAAGGGACCAAGGGAGATGCTCAGAGCCCAGCCAAGAGCCAAAGGCCCCCCAAAAGGGACCAAGGGAGATGCTCAGAGCCCAGCCAAGAGCCAAAGCCCCCCCCCAAAGGGACCATGTTACGGCTAAAATCTGGGTGCGAGGCTGCTCTGCCACCCAGCTCATCGGACTAAGTCCGTGGGTCCCTGCGGAGGAAAATGAGCTCAGCCGTAGACAGGAGCAAACTGCAGAAGATCCAAGTTTATTGCGCAACAGGTTCAAGGCGAGATTGAACAGTGAGAAAGGGGTGACATGAGTTTTTGAAACTCCCTCCATGTCCCAGAATACAGTGCAAAACACGTCATGAATACATTAAAGAGAGGTTTGGTTACACAGATTACATCATGAATATATTAAAGGGAGGTTGGGTTACACAGATTAACATATGGAGGAGGGAGGGGGGAATATGCAGAGCTGGAGATATGCACAGATAAACAATTGGAAATAAATGGATATATTGTAGCGAAGAAGAAGGTGAAGAAGACATGCCCCCCCCTCCGTATCAGTCCCCCATTCGGAGATAGATTTGCATTAAAGTTCTGTAAGAACTTGCAAATCTTTTCTCCGCACCCTAAATCTCGGTGAAGGTAGGGGTGCCGTGTGAGTGGGAATAGGCCCTAATGGAAAAGGAGGTGGGTTGAGCAGGGCAGCAAAGGAGGGAGCAACACGGACCAACACAATGTGTGCACTAAATAATAACTTGGTATCTACCGTACGAGATGTGTGGGTTTATGCAAACCTGAAAGGGACTTACAAATCATGCCTCTTAAGGCCATTTGCAAGTCAAGTATAGTAGTGCAGATAGCTGGATATAGGATATCGCATAAAGGAACACCTGTTGTATTTTGTTCAATAGTGGTCTATGCTTTACATTTAGCAGGAAGGTCCACTACTGACTGAGGGGAAAAAATGCAGTTTGCTTTGTCCCCCGCCATTTTTGTGTTCTCAGGTGTCAAGGTAGCTTTTCTGTGGTCTCACAGTAGTGGCAATCCCTGGTGAATCCACTTAGGGCTTTCATATTAACCATGTTGCCTGGCACTCACCACAGCTGCCACAGGTTTGGACACGTCCTGAGGGAAATGTCCTTGCCTTGGCCTTCCTATGGGGTTTTATTATTGTAGGCTCAGGTCTTGCAGTCATGGGAAGTTGCTCACTTGCACTTTAAGGACCAAAAGCTAATTGCAGCCTGGATACACTTGCCCAATTCAAACTGAGTCCAATTTGAATTTATCTTTCCCCATGGTTCTCAACTCTTCAAACCAATCTGTTAAAAGAAAACCATTCTTAAAAGGGCACTTGTCGAAATAAGTCAATTTAACTGTATAAGGGATCATTCCTGCTAAACCAAAGCATATCCACCTTCATGTATCTTAGAAGCGTCTCCTTGGTAAAGTGAGTTTAGCACATTTTTAAAATGGGTAGGGAAGTTGGCAGAGTGCCAGGTGAAACAACGAAATATGGTTATAAATTTATCTAAGTCTAAACATTGGACTACATAATAGCCTGATCTGTTAAAAGGCATAAAATGTATGAGGATCTTCCACTGGGGTGTAAGGAATAAGACATTAAACATAAAAACAATTACACACAACAATAGCCACAAAAATAGCCCCCCCATTTGTGGGAATGACACACTGTCAGACACATTTCAACATTCCTACGTAATAACACATAATACAAAACAAACTAATTAAATATCAGTTGCATATCTTGAGACAATTGGGATATTTTATGTATGTATCTTGAGGTTCAAAAGTCAGAAAATGTCCTTGTAATTCAACTCCTCCCCCCTTTGTCAGCCCCACTCCCCCGGCAGTCTATATCCTTTGAAAGAGATAGCTGTGGCCACTTTGAAAACTTTGGTGTCTGTTGTTTCTGCAGGTGGTGGCGAAGTTTTTTATTGGATCTGTAGTAACACACTTGTCGAAGTGATATCCTGTAAGGGCAGGGTGGACTTAAAAGACACAGTTAAAATAATAATAAAACACACACACACACACACACACACACACACACACAATGACCTATGAGGAACCAAAATAAATAAATGCTAAGACACAGAATTTTAAGAAATCTGAAGTAACAATGAAAATAAAAGAGTGTTTCTTGATGTGACAACATCGGCTAGAATGTTAATAGCAAAATACTGGGAAATGACTTAATGGCAATTTAAAGTTGTGCAAGTACCTTGAACTAGCCAAAATGACAGAATTAATAAGAAATGCTCAGGCAAAAGGTAAACAAATACCATTCCACAAACAATGTTTGGTTATGCTTCGATTAATTTCATAGACATCATGGAAAAACGGATTAAATAAATGGAAACAGATTATTTGTAACTTTAAAAGTGTCAAAGCCACAAAGAGATGGAAGTCACTAATACAGCAGGGATTTCACAGAACAGAAAGAAAGTTGTTGTGGGAGGAAAAAGGGACAAACACTTTGTTATCGGGGTTCGCATATCCTGTTAAAAGGGAAAATTATTTCATGTGAGAAACCTGTCAGGAAATGCTGTTCCTAAAATGCACACAAAGTCTGTGATTTAAATCCCATTGAGGGGTGGAATTCTTTGATATTTACCTGTGAAAAGAATTTGGCATGTTAAGATTTCAAACTTGGGACACATTAAGGGTGATTTCTCTCAATGGTTCCAAGTTTTACATAAACCTCCTCTCCCCCCCTCTACAGTTCCCCCTCCTTCCTCTCTCTTCTTTTCCTATCTTTTTTTTTTTTGGCTGATCTAGTCTCTGTGCATGTGTGGAGTTCATGTCTCAGCAAACCTTTTATACTATTGAAATGTTGCATCTTTTGGCAAAATTAGAATTTGAATAAGGGAAGGGTAAGGAGTAGATTTTAAAAGAGGGTTAGATTTAAAACAAAAAAGAGAAACTCAGCAATTGAAGTATTCACCAACAAAAGCTAGCAATTTCAGCCCAAGCAAAGCGACTGCTTCCTTTATGTACAGGAAAGGGCTAATATCCCTCTGGCCATTCGCAGAACAATGCCACGCCCTTATATATGGGGGGAAATGGCCAGAGAGTCAGAATTCATAGGATTTTTTTAAAAAAACATTTTAAGTTATTTCGGCCTTACCATTTGCAGACAAATTTTTTCCTGCCCCTTTATTTACAGGATTGGTCAAGGCCCATATGTATTTGTATGTGTTTAAACTTTGAATTGACTTTGAAGTCTGATTTTTAAATAGTAGACAAAATGATAAACACTGTAATCACTCAAATGCTTGATATTACCAGTTGTGCTTCAAAACATCACAGCTTCACTTCTCACATTTTAAAACTAAAGAGCAAAGCTAGGCTGAATTTCAACTCCATCACCACACCAGAATTTAAGAATTACCCTGCAATGCTTGCGGACACATGTCCTTCCACACAGCCACAAATTGGGAGAGTTGAAAGGGACCCTGGGGTCATCTAGTCCAACCCTCCAAAATAAAGGGTTCACAGCAAGATTTCACAGCAAGATTTGTACTACACACACATACTTATGTACACAGGCACTACTGGGGAAGAGAGCACAATCAATGCTCCTATCATGTACTAAGGAAGAGGGAAATAAAAGTACCCAGCTTTATACTGAACTCTCTAAAGGAAGAACAGTTTTCCTAAGATAAGATAGGAAGAGAATCTGGGAGAGAATATTTTATAAGCATAGGGTTATTTCAGTTGATATACCCACTCAAATAATAGAACCAGTCCTGGATTTGATTTAATGTCTCTGAACTTGCATAGGAATGGTACGCCTAACTACGATTTTTAAATAACGATACATAGGAAGGTGAGATGTCGGGTACTTTTAGCAAAGAATGTGCCCCCTTCCCTTGTTGAAGGAAGCTTACTCAGGAGTAAATTCACTTGGCACAGAAGTAAGAGGGGGGGGACCTGAAAGAGACAGAAACAAGTGGGGGAGGTATTTTCCAATAAGAAGCCAGGAAACCCTGGTTGATCTTAGAGACTGGTATCAGGACTGGACTCTGTAGATAGACAATTGTTGTCTATCAAAGCTTCTACCTTTTATGTGCTTCATGAAATAAATACACTGCATTTTAGCTTGAGAGAGCAGTTGTGCTCAACTACGCTTTTGCAGCAGAAACATCTAATTCACATTAGAAACATTCACATTCCAGAAACATTAGAAACATTCACATTCCAAAATAGACTGTAGACTCACAATCTGAAAAGTTGCGGCAAAGCAAGAGGTGGGGTAAACATTTGCACCCTTCATTCTCATTTGGTCTTATTTAAGACTGATAAGGTCCAGCATGGCTTCCTTAGATTTAAAATTTTGAAGCAAGCTTGCAGTTTAAACTATGCGCGCTTAAGAAAGGCAGTCTGTCAGAGACAGAAGGAACAGACAACACACATAACAGACAACGTAAACACACATATTCTCATATATGTAGTAACACACAACACACATAACAGACAACATGTAAACATATATATTCTCATCCTTTAGTTGGTTATTGCAAGGAGTTATTAAGTGAAATTAGTAGGAAGGTCCCACATGGTTTTAAGAGCCTCCTTGCCTCTTCAAACACTACCAGTTAACCAAACTGGCAGGGCTCACAATGCTTAGTTGACTGGGTACCCCTTTATATATGCATGCGTTGTTGTTGTTGTTTTTTGTTTTTTTTTGGGGGGGATAGAGAAGGGAGAAAGAGAGGGGTTGATTAGGATTTGGGTAACTTGTACAGGGGGCTATTTAGGGTTTTCCTTTTGCTTGTTGCTTGGCAACTTCCTAACAATTTAATGAGCTTCACCCACTTGGTTCTTTTCCTATTCCTGTCTTATTTCCTATTCCATAACTTGGGGTTCCTTTCCACTCTGCCGATCCTGCCCAATTCCTCATGGGCTATCCCTCCTGGCAACCTCCTACCTATCGTCACAATCTCAGGAAAAGAGGCCCTACTGAATGCCCGCGCCATGCAGTGCCAGATCGGGTGATCCCTGGATAGAGTTTCGAACCGAGAATCCCCCTTGCTTTTGGAAGCGGGCTCACGCATGATACACGTGTTACGTGGCACCGACCAGTGCGGCTGGGATTGGATAGAAAGCAAGACCACTTCCTGCCCCCTAGCAAGGACGCTTGGGAAGTTCGGAAAAAGAACTCCAACCCCTTGCTTTCAACTGGGATACCCGTTGCGGAGAGTCGGCTATCTTTCAAGTCGGGTCTCTCCGTCTTACTTTCGGGCTCCCAATTGGTGCGGCTGGCTGGAGAAATATAGAGAAAGAGATAGAGCTTAGAACCCCCCTTTTGGGTCGAGCAGCAGTCCACGGTCTCTCTCACCAATTGGACCAAGAGACAGGCGAGAAGGAGCGATAGAGAGGAGGGCAGAGAATTCAGTTGCCAGGAGATTTCCACCCCTTTCCCACCAGTGCACTGGATTTTCCTTTTCCTTATACTCACGCGTCTTCTATGATGATCCCGGGATCAATGAATAAGCCGGCTGGATCCCTCTTTGCTCCCCGGCTGAACTCCTGGGGCTTTCGATTACCGCCTGGAAGATGGCCGGGGGTCCAAAGGATCTTCCCAGGCAAAATGGCCTGGTGCCGGCTGAAGATTTCGGGGCCCCCGGTCAGCAACGCGGGAGAACCGCATGCCCCACGTTCGGGCGCCAACTGTTACGGCAAAATCTGGGTGCGAGGCTGCTCTGCCACCCAGCTCATCGGACTAAGTCCGTGGGTCCCTGCAGAGGAAAATGAGCTCAGCCGTAGACAGGAGCAAACTGCAGAAGATCCAAGTTTATTGCGCAACAGGTTCAAGGCGAGATTGAACAGTGAGAAAGGGGTGACATGAGTTTTTGAAACTCCCTCCATGTCCCAGAATACAGTGCAAAACACGTCATGAATACATCACAGAAAGGTGGGGTTACACAGATCAGCACTTCAGGAAGGTGGGGGGGTTACACAGATCAGCACTTCAGGAAGGTGGGGGGGTTACACAGATTAACATATGGAGGAGGGAGGGGGGAATATGCAGAGCTGGAGATATGCACAGATAAACACTTCCTGGGGATGAGAAAACAATGGTCTCAAATATGCATAGTCTGCCACCTGACATTGTCTGGAGGAAAGGCTGATCAGAGCAATTTGAAAGGATTAGGGTCTTGACGCCTTGCTTGAGGGATTATGCTGGACAGGGGAGGTGTGATGGAGTCCTAGAGTAATTGAGCAAACTGGCACGCTGATTTTCTATGAATTTTATAGATTTTAGTCCCTTTTGACATTGACAATTGGAAATAAATTGATATATTGTAGCGAAGAAGAAGGTGAAGAAGACATGCCCCCCCGTATCAACCGAGGGAGATGCTCAGAGCCCAGCCAGGAGCCAAAGGCCCCCCCAAAAAGGGACTGAGGGTGATCCTCAGAGCCCAGCCAAGAGCCAAAGGCCCCCCACAAAAAAGGGACCAAGGGAGATGCTCAGAGCCCAGCCAAGAGCCAAAGACCCCCCCCCCAAAAAAGGGACCAAGGGAGATGCTCAGAGCCCAGCCAAGAGCCAAAGGCCCCCCCAAAAGGATCCCTTGCCATAGGCGGATCCAGGGGGAAGCTGCCCCCTTAGAGCCATTCAAAATAATAAAGAGCTGAGGCGAGAGAGGGCTGAGCGGGGGGGGGGGGGACTCGGCCCTGCAAGGGTTAAAGGGAAGTGAGCTGCCTTCCTAGAGAGGCCAGGAAGCAAGGGGGGCAGGTCCTCCAGAGTCAAGGCCCCCCCCTCCCCAGTCCTTTCCTGCTTGGGTGTCTCTCCTGCAAGGGCTGCCTCGCTCTCCCCTCCCGGGATCTGGTGAGTCTCCCCTCTCTCTCTCTCTGGGATCTGGTGGGGGTCCCAGGGCTGCAGCAGGGGAGGAGGCCGGGGGCCCCTGATCTGCTCCTGCGGGGGGGGGACCCCAAGTCAGGGAGGAGAGGGTCAGGGGTGCAAAGACCCCACCCCCATATGCTCCTGCTACCCAGAGGAGGAGGGAGCCCCGGGGCTGAGAGCCAGGAGGAAGCTCAGGGAAGGAGAGAGCTCGTCCCGGGAAGAGGGGGGGACCCCAAGTTAGGGTGGGGGTCCCAGGGCTGCAGCAGGGGAGGAGGTCTGGGGGGGGGCCTGATCTGCTCCTGCAGGGGGGGGACCCCAAGTCAGGGAGGAGGAGAGGGTCCTGCCAGGGAGGGGCCAGGTCTGCCACGCTCTCCCTCCTTCTTGCAGATCAGAGGATCCCAAACTCATCTGGCCTTCTGCCCCCCCTTCAGAAAAAATCTCCTTTCTTGAAACAAAGGAGTCCCTGGGACTCGGTGTGACATTGCTCATCGTCATTGCACAACAGAGGGAACAGGTGCAAGGGTTTTCCAAAGCTGGACGAGGAGGTGGACTAGCCCCCCCCCCCAAAAAAAAGGTGGGAGAGGATGGCCAGGGATAAAGAGAGGGATCCCAGCCCAGAGTCTGGCTGCTGCATTGGGGACCAGTTTCCCCGTGTCTCCCAGGGCAGCTCCCCACGGAGGCCACGGCAGCAATCCCCTCGCACCCAGAGCAGGGCATCCCAGGACCCCATCCTCTCTCTCCCAAAGGGATTGTTGCTGGCAAATCAGCCGGAAATGGGCGCTGCTACTCACTGAGCCTCCAGGGACCTGGGCATCAGTGGCTGTGTGTGTGTGAAGCCATCTAAGAGAATAATAATGTCCAGATACATTCCTGGCCCTCAGAGCAAAGAAAAAGGGACCCCACCCCAGGAGTCTGTCATGAGAGCAGCAGAGAGACCAAGTGCAGGAAAAGGAGACAGAAGCAGGGGTGGGGGGGTGGGGAGAGCAACTCCTGAGGACCCCCAGGCGAGGACCCCCACTAGAGCCAGGCATCTATTTTCCACAAGATACAAATTATTCCCTTGTCAGTCAGTTCTGACTTCTTGCATTTACTCAAAGGCAGGAGCAACTAGACTGATTCACCTCAGAGAAATCCCTTCAGTTGCCTCCCCATTTTGCATTGCAATCTTCCTTCTAGGAGGGCTAGAGTCTGCTTCCTCCTCCTCCTCCTCCTCCGTCTTCTTCTTCAGAAGATATCTCATGGTTTGGTACAGTCCCACCCTGGTTCCTAGGAAGACTCATCCATGCTTGCTCAAGGAACATTTCTCTTCTTCGGACCTGAAAATTATGTAACTAAAAAATGTATTTGCTTTGTAGGATTTGCTAGCACCTCATTAGCACAGGCAGAACTTGGCAGGAGACCAAAGGGTTCCTTCCGATCTCTTAGAGACTTCCTGAGAGCACAGATGGATGAGCAAGACTCAGCCGGCCCTGGAGCAGGAAGAGGCCATGCCATCCAAACTGGGAGCAGTGGGGGATTCTGGGAAAACTCTGGGCAGAAGATCCTGGGTGAGGAGGACACCCTCTGCTCAGAGGTGCAGAGCCAGCAGTTGAGGCAGTTCTGCTGCCAGGAGGCCAAAGGACCCCGAGAGGTTTGCAGCCGACTCTACCACCTTTGCCTCCAATGGCTGAAGCCAGAAAGGCACACGAAAGCTGAGATGCTGGACCTGGTGATCTTGGAGCAGTTCCTGGCTGTCCTTCCCCCGGAGATGGAGAGCTGGGTGAGGGAATGCGGAGCGGAGACCAGTTCCCAGGCGGTGGCCCTGGCCGAAGGTTTCCTCCTGAGTCAGGCAGAGGAGAGGAAGCAGGTGAGAGAGACTTTGCTCTGGATACTCCCAAGGGGGTCCAAACAGGATGGAGAACATCCCATAATGCTCTACTGTTCGCCCATTCTTTTCCTGGGAAGGCATCCATGGAATGAGATCTAACACCCTTAAAGATTCTGTCTTTGTCATTCTCTTTCTAACATTTCTTGCCATTCATTCTCTGTTTTGAATCCTTGTTGCTCTTTCAGGGAAAGGATCATTTTGCAGAAATGGACCTGGATTCCTGTGAGGCAGAGAGGCCTCCGTTGGACACCAGAGAGAGGCCACTGGGTAAGGAGGAAGGTGGCTTTTCTCCGTTTGGTCTTGTTCTGTTGGTTTTCCAACTAATCTGTGAGTTCTTTTTTTTGGGGGGGGTGGACAGTTGGGACCAAGGGTCCAAAGGAAGGGAGAAGTAGTTTTTCACAACTAACATGAAATGGGCACAAACGTCCAACTGCACTCAGCAGGAAAGGCTTTCTGAAAGGCCCATCTGTAGTTAGAGATGCCCTGGTTCACCTGTGAGAGAAGCAGGCACTCCTGGCATCCTGATTACCTTTTTTCTCTTTCAGGAGACAGAAGGGTGCCGGCAAAACCTCCTGGTCCATCTTTTCATGGGGGCAGAAGAGAAACAGTGGCTGTGGAACCAGATCAGGTCAGAGGAAGCTGCCTTGTGGGGACAGTGGCCGAGGGATGGAGCAATGCCATGGACTGGTTGGGCACAGAGGAATGGTGGGAGGAAGCAGCCGGGGAACCAGGAAGGGAAGACGGGTCAGAGCCCAAGAAGTGGGGGTAGAAGAAGGATGAGCAGTCAGAGGGAGAAGAGAGAGAAGCCTGGGAAGAGGAGGTGTCAGAAGCTGAAGGGGAAACAGGGCTTAGTGAGCTGGGAGACTCTGTGGCTGAATGCAGTGCAGAATCAGAGGCAGAAGAAGAAGGAGGCAAGTGGGTAGAGGGAGGTCGAGAGGAAGAGGTAAGTCAGGACAAGGAGGAGCCACCGGGGGCTTCCTCTGCTTCTGCCAGAAGCCCCCCTCCCTGCTTGTCTCTCAGAGCCAGGAAATGTCTGACATTGGAGGAGCAAAGGCAGGCTGCACACTGGCGCACTGTTCAATCGTATGATAGATGTTGTTTTTGCAGGCTCCTCTACACAGCGGAAGGATGAGAAGTACGTGCCACATACTTTACTTTGCTTTATTTACACTTCAATGCTTAGAGATTACAAACATGCATCTTGCCTCTGCGTGAGCAGAGAGGCAACTCCTCTCTCCTTGGAATCACCGAGAGAACTGTGAAAAATAGGAAACCAGTGTACGTCACATCCAGTCTCCCTTTCCCGTGGGAAACCCAACAGCAACTCTGACTGTGGAATGTAAACAATGCCTTGTGACTAGCATTTCGCTGCACAGTGAAGAAAGCAGAAACCAACAATAGAAACCCGGGGGGGGGGGGACTTAGAAAGTTGTGGGGAGCCGGGGTCTTCACTCTTTTCAAACTTTGCACTATATAATCTCACTTTTCATATATCTCCACACTAAAGAAACTTCTACCTAGGCAACTAGTCCATTAATTGATTGACAGTGCAAACTGACAGCCCCTCCGGGAATGAGCTGCTCTTCTCATTACGCCGGAAGCTCAGCGAAGACTGTGAATATCGTGTTCTCGCTGATAAAGAGTTAACTCCAGCTGTGAACTGTGGGATTTCCTGCCCAGATAACTCTGTGACACCAGCCTTCTGAATGTCGCCAGTAGGATTCATCTGTAGTTGCAGTTTTCATGGAATCCTAGAGTTGAAAGGGACCCCAAGGGTCATCAAGTCCCATGCCCTGCATTGCAGGAGTCTCAGCTAGATCACCCAAGACAGATGGCCATCCAAACTAGGCTTCTTGTATTTCTATATTCATCACTGAATGCTAAAATAGGCTTCTAAGCAGTGGACAGACGAGAACAAATTTTTTCCAGGATTCACCTAGCCAGCCCCATCTGCTGCAAAATGGGGCCTGCCCCCCACTCCTCCCCCTCTCCATGCCCCCATGAACCCCTTGAATTTCGCTCTAGGGCATTGGAAGGGAACCTCCCCAGAACAACTCACGAGGAGAGGAGAAAGTGGATCCTCCCATCGGGGAAACTGGAATGCTTGCGTAGGCAGAATAACGTAAACATAAGCTGGAGTACCACCTATTTGCACAAAGACAAATACCCGTAATTAAAAGCAGAATAAAATAATTGAATTAAAGCATTAAAATAGCTACCCATAATTAAAATGTGCAGCAAAGCAATCCTACTGAAATAACGCAGCAGAATTAGATAAACTAACAGGAAGGATTCAAAACCAGCGAGACCAGAAATTCACGGAAGACTGGAGTAAACTGAAAAGTAATTGTGAAGAACAGACAACATTTGTAGGGTTGCAAGAAGTTTTGTGAGGAGTATTATTAGAAGTATGGAAAAAATGGAGAAGGGGGAGAATGATTTGTTAAGAGATGTAAAGGCAATATAAAGTTAAGAAATGCATAAGAAGTGGTTAAAATGGTGGATCATCAGAGGTGCTGATGGAAGTCTAAAAGATTGTATAAGGGATAAGTTTTGTGGTACATTTTATAATTTATTAGTTAAAATTATTTATATATATATATATATATATATATATATATATATATATATAATCACAGCAATTAAGAGGAAGGAAACAACAGAGCATTGTGTAGCAGATCATATTTCTGCTGTCTCAGAGGAGGACATTTCCCTTTTTCTTTTAGGGTCCAGTGTGCTTTGAAGACGTCTCTATTCGTTTCACGGACGAGGAGTGGGCGTTGCTGGATCCTGACCAGAGAGCTCTGCATAAGGACGTCATGGAGGAGAATCGGGGGATCGTGGCCTCTCTTGGTAAGGCTCCCTGTGGGATCATCCTATCTGCCTGGAAATTCAAAAAATAGCTCTATGTGACAAACCTCATATATTTTCTTTCTTTTTCTTTCCTTCTTTTTTATTGGCATTTTCCAAAAAAGAAAAAACATAAAGAAAAAAACATAACAAAACACTGATACAAAATGATAAATAATAAATAAAGAATTAAATAATACATTGTTTGCAATCACACATGTTGTCATCATATCTACATTGCGCTAGATCACACCTCGACTTCCCTCCTTCCCAGTTCCGGTTTCCTTAGTAATTCTCATCTCTTACAGTTTCATCAAGTTTTTTATATATACATCACAAGAGTTAATCTAATCCTGCTGTAGTCCTAAACTTCTACAATTAATTTCTATGTGTGTTACAAATTTACTCCATTCTTCTACAAACTTTGATCCTTTTTGGTTTCTAATCCTATGTGTCATTTTCGCTAATTCCGTATATTCAAATAATTTTACCTGCCATTCCATAACATTTGGGATTTCTGATGTCTTCCATTTTTGTGCAACTAAAATCCTGGCTGCCACCGTTGCATACTGAAATAACTTATGATCAACCTTTTTTATTTCGTCCCCTATTATCCCTAATAAAAATGCCTCCAGTTTTTTTGGAAAGGTATACCTAAAATTTTTCTTTAATTCATTATATATTAGATCCCAGAATCTTTTCATTTTCTCGCATGTCCACCACATATGATATAGGTCTCCATCTTTACTTTTACATTTCCAGCAAGTTAGATAGGTAGCCGTGTTGGTCTGCCATAGTCAAAACAAAAAATTCCTTCCAGTAGCACCTTAAAGACCAACTAAGTTAGTTCTAGGTATGAGCTTTTGTGTGCATGCACACTTCTTCAGATACACAAGCTTTGTTTCCCATTTTATACATTTTTACTAATTTGACTGCGGTAATATACCACCTATACATCATTTTTTCTAGGTTTTCCCTTAAAGTGGAACATGCAGTAAATTTCATTCCCTTATTCCATAAAGTTGTCCATTTCTCCTAATCTATGTTATAACCCAGGTCAATCTCCCACTTTTCCATAACCTCCTTGATTTCCTTGTCTTTGGTATCCCATTCCAATAGAAGACTGTACATCTTCGATAAAAGCTTTGTTTTCCCTCCAAGATTTTGTTTGATATTTAGATTTTTTCTCACTGAATCCTAATTTTTTATCTTCATTCCATAAAGCATTTACCTGGTGGTATTGTAACCACCCTGTTAATTTGTTTTTTAATTCCTCGTATGTTTTAATTTTCCATCCTCTCTCTGTTTTTACTAAAAAAAATTCAAAAGTTATTCTTTTTCCTTCCACGTTCAGTTTTGTTGTTGTTAGTATGTCTATCGGTGAAAGCCACCAGGGTGTGTTTCTTTCTAATAATTTTTTATTTTTCTCCCAAACTTCATATAGAGCACCTCTAAAAATGTGATTCGAAAAGCCTCTATGAACTTTGGCCTTATTAAGCCACAAATAAGAATGCCAACCATTGTTGTTGTTGTTTAGTCGTTTAGTCGTGTCCGCCTCTTCGTGACCCCATGGACCAGAGCACGCCAGGCACTCCTGTCTTCCACTGACTCCCGCAGTTTGGTCAGACTCATGTTTGTAGCTTCCAGAACACTATCCAACCATCTCGTCCTCTGTCGCCCCCTTCTCCTTGTGCCCTCCATCTTTCCCAACATCAGGGTCTTTTCCAGGGAGTCTTCTCTTCTCATGAGGTGGCCAAAGTCTTGGAGCCTCAGCTTCATGATCTGTCGTTCCAGTGAGCACTCAGGGCTGATTTCCTTCAGAATGGATATGTTTGATCTTCTTGCTGTCCATAGG
Organism: Podarcis gaigeae; assembly: GCF_964106915.1. Taxonomy (NCBI): domain Eukaryota; kingdom Metazoa; phylum Chordata; class Lepidosauria; order Squamata; family Lacertidae; genus Podarcis; species Podarcis gaigeae. Next base: position 107,641,572 of record NC_139677.1, read on the forward strand.
ACACTCAGCATGAAGTGTGCTGAGAGTAGTAGCACAAAACGCTTCATTTATTTCCTTACCTGACATTTGAAGGATCAGGATTGAAGGAGCAAACGTGTTTGAGTACTGAAAGTGGTTTGTTCAAATCTGCCTAATTAGTAATGTCATTTTGTATCAGAGAGGAAGAAACATGTATGAAATTTTTCTAGAAGCTGCTTATTCATTTGTGTGTTCACAATGTGTATTTTGTGTAAACTGCAGATTGAGATTTATGTTTTAACTCTTTCCTAATGGACACAGAGTGGTTGCAGTAACTGTTAAATGGTATTATTAAAGTGTCTTAGATAAAGGGGGAGAGAGATACCTACAGATATGTAAACCAAGGTTGTAAGCAGAGAACAACTTTTGGAGTGTGTGTGTAAATTGCAGTTATATTAAAGATTCTTGAAATGGTCGGATGAAATGGGGGAGGTTGAGATTTCACCCCTCCCATATCCAAGAATCTTCTGACGAGTCTGCTGATTCTCCAGAGAGGAGGAGCAGTGTTCTGCTTTCTACTTATTCAGCTCCAGCACCAAGTCAGTCAGTCAGTGTGTCGGCGAGAGAGAGAGACTGAGTGTTAGAGATCGTGTGTAGAGATAAGGTTGCTGCTAAGAGCAGCTGCAGACACTCAGTGCAGCATTCATTTATGCTTAGACCTATTTAGCTCTGTATATAGTTTTGTATTATAGTTGTAGTTATAGAATAAAAGAAGATATTCTACAGAGCTGCCCTCCGAGTCATTTATACACTGCTAGACTCTGCTATACTCTGCTGTGCGACGACTGTATTGTGGAAGTGAATCCGGTGCTCTCAGCTCTAAGCTGTGAGTCCACAGCACTTTGACCTGTTCCTGTGTAGAAGGTGGTCTCTGGAAGTGCTACTCAGCTCGCCTGGCCCAGTTGGGGCTGTAGTGCATGAGTCCAGTTGGTGGCACTGGCTCAAGGGCGATGCTGACACACAAAACTTTAAATACGTATCCCCCAGAGCAGCAAAATGTCAAATGACAGAAAAAGAATATAATATCCTGCAGATACTCACTAGACCTCTAGATGTCACACTCACCCTCCCTTCCTTCTGCAATGACTAATCACTTTTATCTATCTATTCCCAATTTACATTACTCAAATCATTAATTATCTCATGAATAGCACACCATACATTCAGTCAGATCAAATAATATGAAAATAAAGAATTGCTAAATAAATTTAGTTATTAGTCCCAATTATAAATTTATCTGAAGGAGCTTCCTCTGCTATTCTTATCTGTCTTTAACTCAGTCTTTCTGTAGTCTTCAGCCACTTGTAGACCTAATCCACCACGCTGAATTTGAGGGAGGACTTTATATATTTTTAAAGTTTCAGTGTTTTAATCTCTACTGCCTCAATCCAAAAAAAATAAACCTAAACCCAATAGCCATTATCAAATTTCAAATTTCCTTTTCTTGGCCTCTTTTTGGCCTAATCCATTGGAGTGTGTTATATCGCCCTTTCGTGTCCAAATTGTGTCCAAAAAGAAAAAAAGGGGGGGTACATTTAAGCTCTTCTCTTTTCCTAGCCTCTTGTTGGCTTAATCCTCATGAGGATAAAAGAAAAGCAGAGAGGGAGTAAAAGTCAATAAGAGTCAGTACCCAGGGAGGAGAAAATACCATTAAAAGAAAGAGTAGTAGTCTGCCAGGGGAGAAAACAATAATCCACTTTGCAATATATATGAAGCATAAACATGTGTGGCTTAATTTCCTCTATTTAAATTCCATTTGGTTCTAATCTTCTTTTTTTTTTTTTTTTTGGTCCTTGTAAAATGTCTCTTTAAACTTCTTAAACCACCTTCCCTCTCTCCCTCATAAGTCTTCTCCCAAAATAAGATTCAAAGTTTCTACTTATCTCTTCTTCAGCGCTTTGTTTTAAAGTAGCCTTTGCCTCAGCACATTGTTACTGAGGACTTTCACTTTTGTACTCACTCAGTAGGGACTGTTATTTCCTTTTTCTGCTCTTGCGACTTTCTATCACTGCATCATTTTCTCTCCGCTGCTGGGATAGACTCCCTTCTTCATCCTACCACATCTGAATCTTCTTTGGTAGAAAAATACAGTAACTGAACAATCATAATTGCATTACATTCTTGATTAAATTATCTTTCCATTGATATATAATTTTATGACATTACTCCAAAAGAAGTGGTTTTATCAGCCATCAAAAGTCTGAAATACACTTTTTTCCAAAAGGCTTCCACAATTTTGGCCACTACTGTATATCAAACAAAGCAACATTCAACAACCCATAAGAATCCAATAATAAATATGTTGGTTAATGACAAACAACAAAGGTAATGAACACACACACAGTTCCTTTCAGTTCTTCTCCATTTCTTCCCAAGGCTCTAATCCCTTTTTGTCTCCATTGCAGATTGTGATGAACTGGAAATCGAGAACAAGGGTGACCACAACAAAATCCCCAGAGAGGAGAAGCCACATAAAAATTTGGAGTGTGGCGAGAGCTGCAGTCAGAGCTCCCATTCCACTTCCCATCAACAAAATCTCATCGGAAAGAAACCCCATCAGTGCATGGAATGTGGAAAGAGCTTCACTAATAGCTCCTATCTCACTTCCCATCAGAGAATTCATACAGGGGAGAAACCCTATCAGTGTGTGGAATGTGGAAAGAGCTTCAGTAGGAGCGACCATCTCAATACCCATCAAAGAATTCATACAGGGGAGAAACCCTATAAATGTGTGTTTTGTGGGAAGAACTTCGCTGATAGATCCACTCTCACTTTCCATAAAAGAATTCATACAGGGGAGAAACCATATCAGTGTGTGGAATGTGGAAAGTGCTTCAGTCAGAGCCGTCATCTCAGTTCCCATCAAAGAATTCATACAGGGGAGAAACCCTATCAGTGTGTGGAATGTGGAAAGAGCTTCCATCAGAGATCCTATCTCACTTCCCATCAAAAAATTCATACAGGGCAGAAACCCTATCAGTGTGTGGATTGTGGGAAGAACTTCACTGATAGATGCACTCTCACTTTCCATAAAAGAATTCATACAGGGGAGAAACCATATCAGTGTGTGGAATGTGGAAAGAGCTTCAGTAGGAGCTCCTCTCTCAATTCCCATAAAAGAATTCATACAGGGGAGAAACCATATCAGTGTGTGGAATGTGGAAAGAGCTTCAGTCAGAGCCACAATCTCAGTTCCCATCAAAGAATTCATACAGGGGAGAAACCCTATCAGTGTGTGGAATGTGGGAAGAACTTCAATCATAGATCCTCTCTCACTTCCCATCAAAGAATTCATACAGGGGAGAAACCCTATCAGTGTGTGGAATGTGGAAATAGCTTCAGTCACAGCCACAGGCTCACTTCCCATCAGAAAATTCATACAGTGGAGAAACACTATCCGTGTGTGGAATGTGGAAAGAGCTTCAGTCATAAGTCCAGTCTCACTTCGCATCAAAGAATTCATACAGAGGAGAAACCATATCAGTGCTTGGAATGTGGAAAGAGCTTCAGGAAGAGCTGCAATCTCACTTCCCATCAAAGAATTCATACAGGGGAAAAACCCTATCAGTGCGTGGAATGTGAAAAGAGCTTCAATCAGAGGTCCTCTCTCACTTCCCATCAAAGAATTCATACAAGGGAGAAACCCCATCCATGTGTGGAATGTGGAAATAGCTTTAGTTCGGGCTGCAATCTCACTTCCCATCAGAGAATTCATACAAAGGTTGGGAAATCCTCCATTATATAGCTTTAGGAGCCAGGCAAATACCTACCTGTTTAGGGAAGTTTTTAATGTCTGATGTTTTAATGTATTTTTAGTTGTTTGTTGGAAGCCGCCCAGAGTGCCTAGGGAAACCCAGCCAGATCAGCAGGGTATAAATAATAAAGCAACATCTTTGCTTTGGTGTTTTACAACCTGTGCATTGTCTCTGTCATTTGCTGTGGCAATTATCAATCATCAACAAAAACAAGAACATATGAAAATTGTCCATTACTCGACTGGCTGTACGGACACTTGTCGGCAGGGCCTTGCTTGTACCCAAGCTGCTTCAGCATCTTGTGCAGTTTCTGATTCCAGGCCCTAGCAGCCTGCTTAAGTCCATAAAGTCCTTTCTGCAGTTTGCACACTAAATGTGCCTCATGTGGCTTAAGAAAACCTTATGCTGTCTCATGTAGGTTTCCTCTGAAATCTGTCCATGAAGAAAGGCAGTTGCAATGTCAATGTGCCTAACTTCTATTTGCTTGGAGGCTGCAATGCTCAACGCATTCTTAGGACTTCCGGTCTAGCTGCCATGGCAATCGGCTGTGTCCATTCCAGCAGAGCCTTTCCTGCGGCTAATGAGGATAATATGGGAGTAATTATCCTCCCCGAAACCCCCAGGGCCAGGGGGCCAGCTCCACCCGCAGATCATCCGATACCTGCTGCCTGTCCTGAAGGAATGTGGAGGGCAGGGGTGCAGGGTGCTATGCACTGCACGTCTCGGCAACTCTCCAGAGCTGGCTCAATGAGCAGAAGAAACCTGTTTTTTAAGATAAAATTCAGACTTAACTAATAGGCATTCTCTGAACTAGTGGAGATAAAATAATTTGCTAATTAAATCAGCCACTGAGAATGTTTTGATCTGGAGAAAGACTTTAGTCGTAACTGAGGGAGGTGAGCCTCTACTATCTTTTTTGATATATTTTGCACCTGCTGTTTTATTTGGCAAATCTCCCTTTGAAAAACTGTTGGAAATATACAAGTAAATGCTAAGTTTAACTACAAAATTGACTGTGTGAAATTATAATTATGGCTCTAGCAACAACCTCCTTTGCTAAAATGCTTTAACTTGAGCTCTTGAGCCCAAAACCCAGCTGTATAAACAAGTGCTCAGAGCCCTCTCCTTTATCAGTTTGTGATGGCCAAAATTTGTGATCGCCAAAATTGACCTGGCACAAGCTTGCCAACAGCTGCCAGTAACCCCACAATCAGCAGAAGCACAGACTATTGTCACACATAAAGGGGCGTTCAGAGTTAACAGATTACAATTTGGAGTTTGTGTGGCCCCAGGGATTTTTCAAGGGCTCATGGAACGCCTGTTAAGAGGTCTGCCGGGGGTCTTGCCATTTTTTGATGACGTTTTGATTGCTGGAAAAGACCCACAGGAACTGGTTGCGCGTGTCCGTGCAGTGTTGCTCAAGTTCAAGGAGGTGGGATTGCAACTAAAAAAGGAAAAATGCAGTTTTGGGGTGCCAACTGTGGATTTCTTGGGGTTTAAAATTGATGCATCAGGCATCCACCCCACAGATGCTAAGGTTAAGGCCATCATCGAGGCACCACGACCACAGAACAAGACGGAGTTGCAGTCATTCCTGGGACTTATTAACTTTTATCATTCGTTCTTACCCCAGAAAGCTTCGGTAGCTGAACCATTACATAGACTGTTGCAGAAAAAGAATGTGTGGCGATGGGGGCAGGAGCAGCAGAAGGCTTTTGACTCCTTGCGAGGAATGCTGAGTAGCAGGAGCGTCCTTGCTCATTATGATGAGTCGAAGCCTCTGGTCCTGGCATGTGATGCCTCTCAATACGGTTTGGGGGCGGTGCTGAGTCATAGGGAACCGGATGGGTCGGGAAAGCCCATCTCTTTCTATTCCCGTACGTTGTCAGCCACGGAGCGCAACTATGCTCAAATTGACAAAGAGGCGCTTGCTATTGTGGCAGGAATCAAAAAGTTCCATGATTATGTGTACGGTCGTCATTTCTCCATTGAAACGGACCACAAACCACTGTTGGGGTTGTTCAACCCGAACAAACAAACGCCACAAATTCTCTCCCCCAGAATGTTGCGTTGGTCTATATTCCTGAACGGGTTCCAGTACACCTTGACCCATGTGCCGGGGAAGCGGTTGTGCCACGCTGATGCGCTGAGTCAATTGCCCCTTCCTGGCGGGAGCAATGAGGATCCTGCTCCAGCGGAGCACATAATGATGCTGGAAACACTTCCGGGGGCTCCTGTAACGGCTACTGATATTGCTGAGAAAACAAGGAAAGATGGTGTTCTCTCCCATGTGCTCACTTGGGTGGGGAGGGGGTGGCCAGGTGGTCCGCATGAAGACAAATTCAGGCCTTATGCGACAAGGCAGCACGAGTTGTCCATGCATAAGGGTTGTCTCCTGTGGGGAGATAGGATGATCATCCCAGCACCACTGAGAAACAGGGTTATTGAGACGCTTCACATGGGACACCCGGGAATGGTCAGGATGAAGTCGCTAGCCCGATGTTATGTGTGGTGGCCTGGAATGGACCAGAACATAGAACAATGGGTACGAACATGCAAGGCATGCCAAGAGGTGCGGCCAGAAGTGGCCAGAGCACCAGTTCACTGGTGGGAGCAGTCCAGATCTCCCTGGAGGCGGCTGCACTTAGATTTTGCTGGGCCATTCCAGGGGAAGGTCTTTTTGGTTATCGTCGATGCATATTCCAAATGGTTAGAAGTGGCGATGGTCCCTAGCATGGCATCAGCTGCCGTAATCAAGGTGTTGAGGCAGCTGTTTGCAACCCACAGGTTACCTGAGACCATTGTATCAGATAATGGGGCAGCTTTTGTATCCCAAGAATTCAGGGTATTCTTGGCTGATAACTTCATAAGAGGGGTCACATCCGCGCCCTTTCACCCATCCTCCAATGGGCAGGTGGAGCGCATGGTAAGAACAGCCAAACAATCCATTGCGCGCTTAATGGAGGGTAAATGGTCAGCTCGCATCGCGCGAATGTTATTTTTGCAGCATGCGACGCCGTGTACTGCAACGGGCAAGTCGCCAGCTGATCTGCTCTTGGGTAGAAGACTGGTAACAGTGCTGGATTATGTCCACCCGGATAAAATGCCAAACCGTAATGCAAGAGCAACCCCCCAGGCTGAGACTGACACAACAAGGTATCTCGCCCCTGAAGATCTGGTCTGGGTGAGGAACTATTCACGAGGTTCGCGGTGGGTGGCTGGTGTGGTCACCCGGGCTAGTGGACCTGTGTCCTATTATGTGACCTTGGAAAATGGGCAAGTTTGGAAGAGACATATAGATCAGCTGAGGCGCCGGGCACTCAGCAGGGAGGAGTCTGATAATTCATCCCTGGCTAACGACGCAGAGCTACAAGGCCAGGGTGAAAATGGCCCAGAGGTGCAGTCACCAGGGGTCTCAGCAAATGAACCAGGGTCTGCTGGTCCTCAGGATGACGAGGTACAGGTAGGGGACCCTGAGATGTCTGGGACTCCATCTGTTCCTGACGAAACCCCTATAGCAGCCCCCCTACCACAGGTGACACCCAATCCAGAACCGGCAACACCTGTTGTCAGGAAATTAAGTAGAAGTTGTAGGACCCCACAGTACCTGAGAGATTACGTCTGCTGTGCTCACTAGGGGGGGAGGGGTGTTGTGTATTGAGTCAAAGGATTTTATATCTGTATTATTCTTGTCTGTATTTGCATTAGGGGAAAGTAACTGCCTTTTGGTTCCAGAGGGTACAGCTACTATTGGTTCATTTAAGCTGCTGTATTTGGATCCTCTGTCTTATTGGTTTCCTCCAAAAGGCAGGACTGTGATTGCCTGAGATTGTTCCCTCCAAAATGTATCCTTTCTAGCTTGTTCCCTGTCCCTATAAATGTAGCTCTCCCCTCCTCAGGTCTCAGTCTTGTTGCTTTAATAAAGAAGTGTTACTAGAGAACTGTCTCCAGCATATTATGTCAAGAGAGCTGAAATCACAAACCCCACGTCACAACACACAGAGCCCAGCCAAGAGCCAAAATCCCCCCCCAAAGCACACCTTGCCATAGGCCGAGCCAGGGGGCAGCTGCCCCCCTAGAGCCATTAAAAAGAACAGAAATGAATAGAGATCAGAGTTCTGCCCTGGCTAAGTGAGTGTGCAATGCAGGGGGGGGGGGCTGAGCTGGGGGGACTGGCACTGCAAGGGTTAAAGGGAACCGAGCTGCCTTCCTAGAGAGGCCAGGATGAGGTTTCCGGCTTCCCAGGCAGCAAGGTCCCTCTTCTTCCTTAGTCGTGTCCTCCTCTTCGTCCCCCCCCCCCCCGGACCCACCTCTCTTTCCCAGCATCAGGGTCTTTGCCAGGGAGGCTTCTCTTCTCAGAGCCCAATTCTGGGAGAGAGCGAGAGAGGGCTGAGCTGGGGGGGGGACTGGCCATGCAAGGGTTAAAGGGAAGCGAGCTGCCTTCCTAGAGAGGACAGGAAGCAAGGGGGGGCAGGTCCTCCAGAGCCAGCCCCCTCCCTCCCCAGTCCTTTCCTGCTTGGGTGTCTCTCCTGCAAGGGCTGCCTCGCTCTCCCCTCCCGGGATCTGGTGAGTCTCCTCTCTCTCTCTCTGGGATCTGGTGGGGGTCCCAGGGCTGCAGCAGGGGAGGGGGCCGGGGGGGGCCCTGATCTGCTCCTGCGGGGGGGGGGGGACCCCAAGTCAGGGAGGAGAAGAGGGTCCTGCCAGGGAGGGGCCAGGTCTGCCACGCTCTCCTTCCTGCAGATCAGAGGGTCCCAAACTCAGTTGGCCTTCCGCCCCCCCTCAGAAAAACAATGACTCCCCGAAATCTCCTTATTCAGACAAAGGAGTCCCTGGGACTTTACCTCGGTGTGACGTCGCTCAGCCTCATTGCACAAAAACAACACCCCACAGGGAGGGAGGAAGTTAAGGTGGGAGAGAAAGGCCAGGAGTAAAGAGAGGGATCCCAGCCCAGAGTCTGGCTGCTGCATTGGGGACCAGTTTCCCAGTGTCTCCCAGGGCAGCTCCCCACGGAGGCCACGGCAGCAATCCCCTCGCACCCAGAGCAGGGCATCCCAGGACCACATCCTCTCTCTGTCCCAAAGGGATTGGTGCTGGAAATGGGCGCTGCTACTCACTGAGCCTCCAGGGACCTTGGCATCAATGGCTGGGTGTGTGTGAAGCTATCTAATAGAATAATAAATTTCCTGCCCTTCACCCTAAGCTTCAAGGGAGATGTCTTTGGCTCCACCCAGAGGGGGTGGCCCTCAGGGGGTTGTCCAGTTACACACCTGGCCCTCAGAGCAAAGAAAAAGGGACCCCACCCCAGGAGTCTGTCTTGAGAGCGGCAGAGAGTCCGAGTGCAAGAAAAGGAGACAGAAGCAGGGGAGAAATGTGCCCAGAAGTGGGGGTGGGGGGAGAGCAACTCCTGAGGACCCCCACTAGAGCCAAGCATCCATTTTTCACAAGATACAAATGACTCCTTTGTCAGTCAGTTCTGACTTCATGCATTTACTTTAGTGAAGCTTTTATTGTTTGATGAATTACTGTATTTTAATATTTTGTTGGAAGCCGCCAAGAGTGGCTGGGGAAGCCCAGCCAGATGGGTGGGGCATAAATAAATTATTATTATTATTATGATTTATTTACTGGAAGGCATGAGCAAGCAGGCTGATTCACATCACAAAAATCACTTCCGTTGCCTCCACAATTTGCATTGCAATCTTCCCTCTAGGAGGGCTAGAGTATGGTTACCAGATATTTTTCAATGAATCCGGGGACACTTTTTTTTTTGGAAGCTGAGTAGCAACAGGGAGTCAGTAGTGGGGATGGTGAGGCAAAAGACCCTGGCTCCCTCTCCTTCTGCCAGAAGCCCCCCTCCCTGCTTGTCTCTCACAGCCAGGAGACGTCCGAAAATGGAGGAGCTAAGGCAGGCTGCACAGTGGCGCACTGTTGGATTGCTTGCAAGAAGGGTCAGGGTTGGCCCTGTCCATAAGAAATCCAGTTGCAGCAGATGAATGCCCATAATTAAAACACAGAATAAAAGAATTCCATTAAAGCGTTGAAATAAGCACCCAGAATTAAAATATGCAGCAAAGCAATCCTATTGAAACAGCGCAGCAATTAAGAGGAGGACATTTCCCTTTTCTTTCAGGGTCCAGTTTGCTTTGAAGACGTCTTTGTCTGTTTCACGGACGAGGAGTGGGCGTTGCTGGATCCTGACCAGAGAGCTCTGCATAAGGACGTCATGGAGGAGAATTGTGGGATCGTGGCTTCTCTTGGTAAGGCTCCCTGTGGGATCGTCCTATCTGCCTGGAAATTCAAAAAATATCTTTATGTGACGAACCTCATATATTTCCACAGAGCTCAACAGCGCCCCCTACAACACCTGGGAATCTAACACCCCCACAATAAACCTTGAACAGTAAATTACTTTTTCCCCCTATATATATAATTTTTAAAATTATTTTCCATTTAATATTGTACATTCGCATCATCATTATCCGCTATACCACCCTGGCTCTTTGGAGCCTCAACTTCCTTCCCTCCAGCCTCATGGCTTTCAAAATTAACATTTATATCATTGCAATTTGTACATTTTCCAATTCTTATTACACTCATTACAGAATGGCTCAAAAATTAATATAGAAAGGTAGAAAATTATCATTACAAGTCTTCAGACAACGTGCTAGTGATGTTAATTGCTTACAATAATCTTTCAGATACCGTATAAATTTACTCCAACCCTTTTGGAATACTTAATCATGCTGGTATTCCTGTCAGTGTCACCAGATATGCAAAGTCCATTATTTTCATCTGCCAATCTTCTTACAGAAATTCTCACCGTGTCAATTAATACTGAGTTCGGGAACCTTTAGCTTTAATTCTGGCCTTGCAACGTCTTCCCATGGAGTGAAGCAAGTTTCTTAGTTCTGCAGCTGTAATAATGTGAAACCAAGATGGAATTATTGCAACTATTAATTGGGCTTTATTCCTGGGTTGCTTCTGACTACCAAGTTTCTTTAGTTGGCTCCATAGATTTCTGATTGGGTTAAGGTCTGGACTATTCCCAGGCCATTCAAGCAGTGGAATTGATTCTCTTGAAACCAACTTTTGCACACAGCAGCAACATGACATGGAGCTGAATCCTGCTGAAATAGAAAACAAACAAACAAATAAAAAGGTTCAGTATCTGGGAAAAGATCACATGCAGAAGGCTTCAGTTTGGGCTCAAGTATTTCACTCATGTATTTTGGAGCATTTACATTCCGTTTTATGACACAAATTCTGCCCACACCTTTTGCTGTCATACAACCCCAGATCATCACACTATCTGCGTGTTTCACGGTCGGTGTAATGCAAGTACATTGTCTTGGGCCTGGTCTTATTCAACATCTTTATCAACGACTTGGATGATGGAATCAAGGGCATCCTGATCAAATTTGCAGATGACACCAAACTAGGAGGGGTGGCTAACACCCCAGAGGACAGGATCACACTTCAAAACAACCTTGACAGATTAGAGAACTGGGCTAAAACAAACAAGATGAATTTTAACAGGGATAAATGTAAAGTATTGCACTTGGGCAAAAAAAATGAGATGCACAAATACAAGATGGGTGACACCTGGCTTGAGAGCAGTACATGTGAAAAGGATCTAGGAGTCTTGGTTGACCACAAACTTGACATGAGCCAACAGTGTGACGCGGCAGCTAAAAAAGCTAATGCAATTCTGGGCTGCATCAATAGGAGTATAGCATCTAGATCAAGGGAAGTAATAGTGCCACTGTATTCTGCTCTGGTCAGACCTCACCTGGAGTACTGTGTCCAGTTCTGGGCACCACAGTTCAAGAAGGACACTGACAAACTGGAACGTGTCCTGAGGAGGGCAACCAAAATGGTCAAAGGCCTGGAAACGATGCCTTATGAGGAACAGCTAAGGGAGCTGGGCATGTTTAGCCTGGAGAAGAGGAGGTTAAGGGGTGATATGATAGCCATGTTCAAATATATAAAAGGATGTCACATAGAGGAGGGAGAAAGGTTGTTTTCTGCTGCTCCAGAGAAGCGGACACGGAGCAATGGATCCAAACTACAAGAAAGAAGATTCCACCTAAACATTAGGAAGAACTTCCTGACAGTAAGAGCTGTTTGACAGTGGAATTTGCTGCCAAGGAGTGTGGTGGAGTCTCCTTCTTTGGAGGTCTTTAAGCAGAGGCTTGACAACCATATGTCAGGAGTGCTCTGATGGTGTTTCCTGCTTGGCAGGGGGTTGGACTCTATGGCCCTTGTGGTCTCTCCCAACTCTATCATACTATGGTTTTCACCAACGGAAGCAAACGCACAGAAAAAGTTGAATATGGAGAGTAAATGGTTGAAATATGCTGATTTACTAGTGGAAGATAATGAAGAATTTAAATTAAGACCATTTGATTAAATTAAAGATAAATTGGATGGATGGTTACAATATTATCAGATTAATGAATTATATAAACGTGATAATAAAAATGGTTTTGCAACAGAAAAATTCAAATTGGAAATGGAATTGTTAGATACCAATGTTAAAAATCTCTCTAAAATGTATAATTTGTTGTTAGAATGGCGTACAAAGGATGAAAAAGTTAAATCTGTGATGATAGATTGGGCAAGAGATGTTGGACACAATATAATGTTGGCAGATTGGGAAAGACTGTGGAAGAAAGGGGTTAAGTTTACTGCATGTACTGTATTTAAAGAAAATATTATGAAAATGCTGTATAGATGGTATTTAACCCTGGTGAAATTAGCAAAGGTGTATCATACAAATGATAACTTGTGTTGGCAATGCAAAGAAAAAGAAGGTACTTTCTATCATATGTGGTGGACGTGTCCTAAGGTGAAAGACTTCTGGGAAAAGATATATAATGAATTGAAAAAAATGAAAATATATATATTAAAAAACCAGAAGCCTTTCTACTTGGAATAATAGGACTGGAATTGCCAAAAAAAGATGTTAGACTTTTTTTGTATGCCACTACAGTGGCAAGACTTTTATTAGCCAAAAATTGGAAATCGCAAGAGATGCCAACAATAGAAGAATGGCAGATGAAGATGTTGGACTTTTTGGAGCTGGCCGACCTGACTGGAAGATGATGACCAGATCATGACCAGAAAGGAGACACAAGAGGACTTGAAGAAATTTAAAGACTATTTAGCTAAATATTGTAATATAAGATAAAGAGAAATTTCTTGGAAGTAATAATTAGGCTTAGGGGTATGTCAGGGAACTGCCATCGGAAGGGCAGGTGGTGGAAGGGCTCACGGAGGCTAGGAGAGACTTAGCAGCAGAGGAGGGAACCAGCAGGGGGAGAGAAGGAGCTCCGAGGGAAAGAGAGTCGGAGGGATGGCTCAGGGACACTTCCAGCGAAAACAGTGGGGAAGTTTCAGGACCTCCTATAGGGATACCCACCCCTCGCCGGAAACTGTCGCGCCGTGAATCCCGAAGACGCGTTTCCGTTAAGGAGCTTTTATGTTGGAAGAGATTCCGCAAACGCCCACTGTCGGATTCTGCCAGCGATTGAGGGAGTCATGTTTAAGGGGGCTCCGCTATAGACAGAGCTTTGATAACCAGGCCAAACTCTGAGGGACTAAGCTTTACGCACAAGCAGCTCATCATCCCATCACAGGGTAGAATAAGAATATGTTGTTAATAAACATTAAGGATTAGAATACTAATAAAGAAGAAGTTGTTAGCAAATGAAAGAAGTTAATATTATTAGAAATATGAATTTGGAGAACTGCTAAACTGGTGATATGAAATTCAGGTAGAGGGGATTCAAGGAAGTCAGTTATCAATGAAATGAAATTAGGATTTGGAAGTAGAAATTCTTTATGAGTTTTTCTTTGTTTTGTGTATTGTAATGCTTTTCTTTTTTCTTGTTTCTTGTTTATGTGATAAATGTGAAAACCAATACAAAAAATTGGGGGGGGGGAGAAAGAGAAGAAAGAGAACAAGGACAGGAAAGTCCAGGAGGATAATTAAAGAAGCAGAGTTTCCCACAACTATATTATGATCCCCTTCATGGATCACTGCCTTGCCGTGGTGAAGGGGCTTGAGGAACTCAGAGAAGCTATGAACTATGCCGAGCAGGGCACCCAAGATGAACAGGTCATAGTGGAGAGTTCTGACCAAACATGATCCACCTGGAGGAGGAACCGGCAAGCCACTCCAGTATCCCTGCCAAGAAAACTCCATGGACAAAGACAACAGGCATATAAAAGATATGACGCTGGAAGATGAGCCCCTCAGGTCGGAAGGCGTCCAACATGCTACTGGGGAAGAGCGGAGGGCAAGTACAAGTAGATTCAGAGCTGATGAAGCGGCTGGGCCAAAGCCGAAAGGACGCTCAGTTGCGGATATGCCTGGAAGCGAAAGGAAAGTCCAATGCTGTAAAGAAAAATATTGCATAGGAACCTGGAATGTAAGAACCATGAACCTGGGTAAGTTGGAGGTGGTCAAAAATGAGATGGCAAGAATAAATATTGACATCCTGGGCATCAGTGAACTAAAATGGACGGGAATGGGTGAATTCAGTACGGATGACCATCATATCTACTACTGTGGGCAAGAAACCCGTAAAAGAAATGGAGTGGCCCTCATAGTCAACAAAAGAGTGGCGAAGGCTGTACTGGGATGCAATCTCAAAAATGATAGAATGATCTCGATACGAATCCAAGGCAGACCTTTTAACATCACAGTAATCCAAGTTTATGCACCAACTACTGGTGCTGAAGAAACTGAAATTGACCAATTCTATGAAGACTTACAACACCTTATAGAAGTGACACCAAAGAAGGATGTTCTTCTCATCATAGGAGATTGGAATGCTAAAGTAGGGAGTCAAGAGATAAAAGGAACAACTGGCAACTTTGGCCTTGGAGATCAAAACGAAGCAGGGCAAAGGTTAATAGAGTTCTGTCAAGAGAACAAGCTGGTCATCACAAACACGCTTTTCCAACAACACAAGAGACGACTCTACACATGGACATCACCAGATGGGCAGCATCGAAATCAGATTGATTATATTCTCTGCAGCCAAAGATGGAGAAGCTCTATACAGTCAGCAAAAACAAGACCTGGAGCTGACTGTGGCTCAGATCATCAGCTTCTTATAGCAAAATTCAAGCTTAAACTGAAGAAAGTAGGAAAAACCACTGGGCCGGTAAGATACAATCTAAGTCAAATCCCTTATGAATACACAGTGGAAGTGAGGAACAGGTTTAAGGATTTAGATTTGGTGGATAGAGTGCCTGAAAAACTATGGATGGAGGCTCGTAACATTATACAGGAGGCAGCAACGAAAACCATCCCAATGAAAAGGAAATGCAAGAAAGCAAAGTGGCTGTCCAATGAGGCCTTACAAATAGCGGGGGAGAGAAGGCAAGCAAAATGCGAGGGAGATGGTGAAAGATACAGGAAATTGAATGCAGATTTCCAAAGAATAGCAAGGAGAGACAAGAAGACCTTCTTAAACGAGCAATGCAAAGAAATAGAGGAAAGCAATAGAATGGGAAGAACCAGAGATCTGTTCAAGAAAATTGGAGATATGAAAGGAACATTTCGTACAAAGATTTCCATAATAAAGGACAAAAGTGGAAAGGACCTAACAGAAGCAGAAGACATCAAGAAGGGGTGGCAAGAATACACAGAGGAATTATACCAGAAAGAAATGGATGTCTCGTATACCCCAGGTAGTGTGGTTGCTGACCTTGAGCCAGACATCCTGGAAAGTGAAGTCAAATGGGCCTTAGAAAGCACTGCAAATAACAAGGCCAGTGGAAGTGATGGTATTCCAGCTGAACTATTTAAAATTTTAAAAGATGATGCTGTTAAGGTGCTACACTCAATATGCCAGCAAGTTTGGAAAACTCAGCAGTGGTCAGAAGATTGGAGAAGATCAGTCTACATCCCAATCCCAAAGAAGGGCAGTGCCAAAGAATGCTCCAACTACCGCACAATTGCACTCATTTCACACGCTAGCAAGGTTATGCTTAAAATTCTACAAGGAAGACTCAAGCAGTATGTGGACCGAGAACTCCCAGAAGTGCAAGCTGGATTTAGAAGAGGCAGAGGAACCAGAGACCAAATTGCAAACATGCGCTGGATTATGGAGAAAGCTAGAGAGTTCCAGAAAGACATCTACTTCTGCTTCATTGACTATGCAAAAGCCTTTGACTGTGTCGACCGCGGCAAACTATGGCAAGTTCTTAAAGAAATGGGAGTGCCAGATCACCTCATCTGTCTCCTGAGAAATCTCTATGTGGGACAAGAAGCTACAGTTAGAACTGGATATGGAACAACTGATTGGTTCAAAATTGGGAAAGGAGTACGACAAGGCTGTATTTTGTCTCCCTGCTTATTTAACTTATATGCAGAATTCATCATGCGAAAGGCTGGGCTGGATGAATCCCTAGCCGGAATTAAGATTGCCGGAAGAAATATCAACAACCTCAGATATGCAGATGACACAACCTTGATGGCAGAAAGTGAGGAGGAATTAAAGAACCTTTTAATGAGGGTGAAAGACGAGAGAAGACTCCCTGGAGAAGACCCTGATGTTGGGAAAGATGGAGGGCACAAGGAGAAGGGGGCGACAGAGGACGAGATGGTTGGATAGTGTTTTTGAGGTCCATGGGGTCACGAAGAGTCGGACACGACTAAACGAGTAAACAACAACAACAACAACATATTATTGTACTTAAGTTCAGTTCCGTATTTGATGTTGATATTTGATGTTGATATTTGACTTTGTGTCTAATAAAAATTCATGAATTTGAACATTATATCGTGGAGCATCAATGGCTTGAACAATAAGGTAAAAAGGAAGAAAACTGAGCGTATCTTAAGAAAGAAAAATTGGGATGTCATTGGTCTCCAGGAAACACATATCGCAAAGAAACATGACAGAGTTTTGATAGAAAAGAAATTAGGAACAGAATACATAGCTTCAGATGTTTCCAAAAAGAGAGGAATAGTTATATATATATATATATAAACCGAAGGATAGATGCAAAAATCCTACCTAAAGATGACAAGGGAAGAATATTAGGAATACAACTGACAAAAGGCAGAGAAGAAATCATTTTGGTGGGGGTATACGCAGGGCCGTCTTAAGCATATCTGGCGCCATGGTGCAAAGATCCCTCCGGCGCCCCTCCCCCCGTTCCCCAGAGTTCATGACCTTTTTTAAGGGGGAGGGAGCCCCAAAGTTGTTGACTTTTTAAGGAAAGGTTCTACCTTTTTTTAGGGAGCTGACACCACACTTACACATTATCTTTGGCAAAGCAAAACAGGAAACAAACTTTTTTAGTTGCTCATTAACAATGCACATTTATACAACACCTCTACGTTCCCCCCTAGTTTTCTTAAGACAAATTATCTTATTGTATAACACCTTGTTTTTAGCAATGTTGATTTCTTTTAAAATTCAGATCTTTTTTAAAAAAACAAAACCCTAAATGACTGCAAAAATTAAAAACCATCCAAGATGGTCACAGCAGAGCAGAGCCAGAAATTATAGATAAAGCCTAAATCTGGCAACAGACAGGAAGGGGTTCCCCCCCCTTAACCTGGTGTGTGTGTTAATGTATGCATGTGTAAAAGAGAAAGAAATCTATAATCAAGTGATGCTATGCAGCAAGAACTAGCTAATGTGATCTGCACAGAAAACAACAGAATTAGGAAGCATCATTGTTTTAAACAAAAGCCAAAGATCCAGAAGGAATTGTCAGCTGGTATAGCAGTGCAACACTTCAGGCCATTTTTTGGCACAAAGAGGACAGATCAGTGTGACTTTTTCATTCTATGCACTAGCAGGGCTTTTGTTGCTCTGATGGTGTTAAGTGCTCTGATGGTGTTTCCTGCTTGGCAGGGGGTTGGACTCGATGGCCCTTGTGGTCTCTTCCAACTCTATGATTCTATGATCTCTTCTGTCACTTCTATGATGTCCATTTCCCCTTTTCTTATACCGTTCCTCTCCTGCATTCCTGCAGGCTGAGAGGCTTGGAAACTGGCCCAGACAAGCTATTGTCTGATAACTCCTGTATTTCTCTGGGCTGTGACCTCCCCCCCTGTACTTTCCTCTGTTTTTCCCATAACAATCCTCCCTTTCGTCCCCTGGGCAGCCATTCAAGTCTGGCAGCTGCTGTTGCTCGCTTGTTGGCTCCAGCCTGACAAATTCAGATAACCGAACAAACTTTGTTGCATTACATTCTTGATTAAATTATCTTTCCATTGATAAATAATTTCACAATATTATTAATAATACTTTTATTGTCATTGTACAACCTGTGTACAATGAAATTAAACAAGCCTCCCTCCCAAAGAAGTGGTGTTATGAGCCACCAAACCTCTGAAATACACCTTCCCCCAAAAAGCTTCCACAATTTTGGCCACTACAGTATATCAAACAAAACAACATTCAACAACCATCAGAATCTAATAATAAATATGTTGGTTAATCACAAACAACAAAGGCAATGAACACACACCCAACTCCCTTCAGTTCTCCTTCTTTTGTTCCTGAGGCTCAAATCTCTTTTTGCCTCTATTGCAGATTGTGATGAATTGCAGATCGAGAACAAGGGTGAACACGACAAATTCCCCAGAGAGGAGAAGCCACGTAAGAATTTGGAGTGTGGAGAGAGCTCCCATTCCAGTTCCCAACAAAGAAATCTCAATGGAAAGAAACACTATCAGTGCATGGAATGTGGAAAGAGCTTCAGTCAGAACTCCTCTCTCACTTCTCATCAAAGAATTCATACAGGGGAGAAACCCTATCAGTGTGTGGAATGCGGAAAGAGCTTCAGTCAGAGCTCCAATCTCACTTCCCATCAAAGAACCCATACAGGGGAGAAACCCTATCAGTGCATTGAATGTGGAAAGAGCTTCAGTATGAAGGCCTCTCTCACTTCCCATCAAAGAATTCATACAGGGGAGAAACCCTATCAGTGCATGGAATGTGGAAAGAGCTTCAGTCAGAGCTCTGATCTCAATTCCCATCAAAAAACTCATACTGGGGAGAAACCCTTTCAGTGCATGGAATGTGGAAAGAGCTTCAGGAAGAGCTCCCATCTCACTTCTCATCAAAGACTTCATACAGGGGAGAAACCCTATCAGTGCGTGGAATGTGGAAAGAGCTTCAGTTACAGCCAAAGTCTGACTTCCCATCAAAGAATTCATACAGGGGATAAACCCTATCAGTGTGTGGAATGTGGAAAGAGCTTCAGTCACAGCCACTATCTCACTTCCCATCAAAGAATTCATACAGGGGAGAAACCTTATGAGTGCATGGAATGTGGAAAGACCTTCAGTCGAAATGACTCTCTCACTTCCCATCAAAGAATTCATACAGGCGAGAAACCGTATCAGTGCATGGAATGTGGAAAGAGCTTCAGTCAGAGCTCCGATCTCAATTCCCATAAAAAAATTCATACTGGGGAGAAACCATATCAGTGCATGGAATGTGGAAAGAGCTTCAGTATGAAGGCCTCTCTCACTTCCCATCAGAGAATTCATACGGGGGAGAAACCATATCAGTGCTTTGAATGTGGAAAGAGCTTCAGTCAGAGCGCCCATCTCACTTCCCATCAAAGAATTCATACAGGGGAAAAACCCTATCAGTGCATGGAATGTGGAAAGAGCTTCAGACAGAGTTCTGATCTTACTTCCCATCAAAGAATTCATACAGGGGAGAAACCCTATCAGTGTGCAGAATGTGGAAAGAGCTTCACTCACAGCCACTATCTCACTTCCCATCAAAGAACCCATACAGGGGAGAAACCCTATCAGTGCATTGAATGTGGAAAGAGCTTTAGTCGGAGCTACTCTCTCACTTGCCATCAAAGAGTTCATATTGGGGAGACATCCTTCATTATGTAGCTTTAGGAGACAAGGAAATATGCACTTTTTAAAAATGTGGTGAGAAGAGGGTTACATAAGTGTATTTTGTGTTTTTATATTGTGTTTTTGTTTTATGTTGTAACCGTCCTGACACGTGGCAACAGGAGTCAATCTTTAGAGGCTGAGGGTTCCCCCCCCAGTAAAGCATTTGAGGGGGCCACCACCCAAGTTAGTAGGCATTGCCGTTCTAATGGCCTGCATGCATCATGTGTTTGATTGTGCAAGGCAGACCTTACCTGACCCACCACCAATATTTTATTCAATTCAGCACCACTGGGTTGAGTATTATACAAATTAAATAAAGACATAAATCGCCCTCCTTTGCACATGTTCCAGCTTGTCAATATCCTTATTTATAATCATTTTTAAAATTTATGTGCCCTTCGTCTGAAGATTTCACAACATATACAGGATGAAAGCATGGATTTCTCAAAAACAAGTCCAGCCAAAGAAATCTCTCCTCCCCTTTTTTGGATGGAGTTACAAACTTTGTTGATCAGGGAACAGCTGTGGAAATAGTGCATCTTGATTTCAGTAAGGCTTTTGACAAAGTCCCCCATGATCTTTCTGTGAGAAAGCCGGTAAAATGTGGGCTCAATGAGGAAACTGTTAGGTGGATTTGACTGACTGAACCCAAACAGTCCTCCTTCATGGTTCCTCATCATCCTGGGGTGCTGCAGGGTTCTGTCCTGGGCCCGTTGTTGTTCAACATCTTTATAAATGACTTGGATGAAGAAACTGAGGGGGTGCTCATCACATTTGCAGATGACACCAAATGGGGAGCGGAGGCCAATGTTGCAGAAGGCCGAATCAGATCAAGGGCAGGAATAGTACCACTCCATTTTGCCTTGGTCAGGCCCCACCTAGAATACTGGGTTCAATTCTGGGCACCACAAGTTAAGTACCTTAAATATTGGTTGCCTGGAGAAATCAAGAAGGTGGGGGAACACAATCCGTATTCCTTTTATAACATGTGGCCAATGTTTATTGAACACATGTATTGTTAAGACTGTTGTAGGAATCCACCCAGCACTCAGTAATTTTTAATAAACATTAAATGTGGGACATGTAAGCACTAACCCCCCCGATCTCTCAGAGTGAAAATACCTCTGTGGGTGGGATCGGCTAATAGGATAGCTTGAAGAACTGGGTCAGTCACTGGCGCTGTATGTATATATAGAGAACCATTGTATATATATGGATAATCAGTTGTGACGGCAGTGAGACACGCAAGAGTGCAGTTCATTTATAAAGTTGGTTTTATTCCGAGAAGAACAGATTACCAGGAGCTCTTCTCCCGTGAGCTGGTCACCATTACGATGATGACTCAACTAAGTTCTCAGTGTCACGTTTCATCCTACAAATGCAACGTGGGGGGAAACTTCTCTTCGTACTCTGTGACAAATTGTGTCCTTTTTCCTGTAACCCCCCTACGCTCTTGAATACTCGAAGGCTGGCCAGCCATGTCTGAGAGGCTATCTGTGGAGTTTGGCCTTTCACCTACATTCTGGGAGAGTGTTTCCATGATAACCCCCCTCCTTTTGCTCTGGGTCATCTTCCAACCCTGGCAGCTGCTTGGACTCTGACAGAGGTGTTGAAAACAAATGAAATTAGACACAAGTGGGAATTTCCTGAAGGTATTTCCTTCACCTACAAAGATAGAAGAAAGATAGAAGAAAGACTTTTAGATCCCCAGAATTCGGAAAATTTTGGCGGAAATACAAAATATACAAAATAGGCTTGGGAGGTGGTACAGCTCAAGAAAGAGAAGAAAGTGAACAAGGACAGGAAAGTCCAGGAGGATAAGAAAAGAAGCAGAATTTCCCACAACTATATTATTGTACTTAATTGCAGTTCCGTATTTGATGTTGATATTTGACTTTGTGTCTAATAAAGATTAATGAATTTGAAAATTATATCGTGGAACATCAATGGTTTGAACAATAAGGTAAAAAGGAATTAAAGTGAGTGAATCTAAAAAAAGAAAAATTGGGACATCATTGGTCTCCATGAAACACATATAGCTAAGAAACATGACAGAGTTTTCATAGATAAGAAATTAGGAACAGAATACATAGCTTCAGATGTTTCCAAAAAGAGAGGAATAGTTATATATATGTATAAACCAAAAGAGATGCAAAAATACCACTTAAAGATGACGAAGGAAGAATATTAGGAATACAATTGACAAAAGGCAGAGAAGAAATAATTTTGTTGGGGGTATACGTACCAAGAGGAAATAAAACAAACTTCAAAAACAACCTTGAAGATAAGCTATTAGAATACAGTAATGACAGTAATGATCATCATGGGAGACTTCAACAGAGTAACATCCCTGGCTCTAGATAGAATGGAGAGAGATGTAACATCAAGAAAAGGGAAGTTCCCAATAACATTTAATCAATTGGTAGAAGATCTGAACTTAAAAGAGAGAGGGAAGGAAGCTAAAATCCACCGCTCAGAACCTGGGAACGGGCTGCCAATAGACAACAAGACTGCCGTATTTTGAAACGCGCATTGTTTGTGAATAGACCACTCGCTGACAGCTAGCTCAGTAAGAGAGATACATTGTTTTTAGCTGTCCTCCTCTGACCTTAAAAAGGAGGGAAAGTAACTGAAAAGTAACAGAAAATTGAAACTGATTTATTTATTTGAGTTGGGGTTTTGGATTAAAACAAGTATAGACTGCAACTAGAGGAAGTTTCTGAAATTGATACAACAGTTGGATCAGGGGAATTTTCCACTTGTGAGATAAACTGTAGCTGTGGGATTGACCTTGGTTCTTTTTTGTTTAAGTGTTATGGCAGATGGGAAAGAAAAAGTAGATTCGTCACTCCCAGACAAAACAACAAGGTCTGGGAAGTCTTGGCAGCGAAGGGCATCAGCATCTGGCCTTTCTGCTTCATCTGCGGCTGTACTAACACAATCTAAGCCTAGAGGAATGTCATCAAAAGAAGCTCTAGCGCTTGCATTGAGTAAGATAAATGACTCATTGGAACAGCTTAATAACAAAGCAGATGCGAGAAATGCAAGAGTGGATGCTGCAACTACTAAAATTGACTTAAATACAGAAAGTATAAATAGTTTGGGACAAAAGGTGAATACCAATACAGAAACTATTGAGAAATTGTTACAGGAATCTACTTTGATCTGACAGACCGCAGAGGAAGCAAGGGAAAAAGTTGCTGCTGTGGAAGTTAAGATAACACAATTGGAAACAGAGAGAGTCCCAGACCTACAGAGGCAACTTGAGGACTATAAGTTGACGCTTTCTATGATTGAACTTAAGGAAAAACAGACAAATTTGAGGATTAGAGCTGTACCTGAATTGGAGAAGGATAGTTTGACAGACTTTCTCACGCAGGAATTTGCAGATTTTTGGCATTTGGATTTGGACCAAGAAGAATTTAAAATCGTGAGCGCCTTCAGACTTGGAAGAGGAGGGAAGAAGAATAAAGTAAGAGACTGTTTGATTACCCTCCGATCTAAAGAAGAGAGAGTTAAAATTCTGGGTTTGCACTATCAGAAGACCTTGACAATACTGCAGACAAGAGTGGAAATATTTAAAGATATCCCAAAACATCTTTTGGACCTTAGGTCCAATTATGGAGATTTGGTTGTCCTGCTGAGAAGGAATAAAATCATCTTCAGGTGAGAATTTCCCCAAGGCCTATCCTTTAGTTTTAAAGGAGGAAAGATAAAAATAAGATCAGTAGAGGATAAAGAAAAGTTTCTGAAAAACCACGGAGAAGATCTGCAGAAAGAACTTGGAAAAGAGCCAGGAGCACCGGACAGAAGATCACCAGAGAGAGGACTAGAACAAAAAGCACTGGACAGAAGATCACCAAAAAGAAGAATATTGGACATAGCAAGACTACCTTTTGGACTGGACTGTCCAGAGAAAGTGAAACCAACACCACCGACAGAACAAGAACAAGCATTGGGTGCTGTTGGAGGAAAATCAGAGTAACTACATCATGGCACTGCAAGTATTAAGCTGGAATGTTAATGGACTGAACTCCCC
This sequence comes from Podarcis gaigeae, assembly GCF_964106915.1. Lineage (NCBI taxonomy): Eukaryota > Metazoa > Chordata > Lepidosauria > Squamata > Lacertidae > Podarcis > Podarcis gaigeae. The sequence continues at coordinate 107,665,282 of NC_139677.1, forward strand.
GCAAAAAAGGAAAAGAGTCTTTCATCTATTAAAAAAAGAACAATTGGACTTGATTTGTCTACAAGAAACACATGTGATAAGGCTACACAGGAAGGTATTGAGTAATAAAAGACTGGGCCATGAATTTATTTCATCAGACAAAGTTAAAAAAAAAGAGGAGGAGTAATTTATGCAAAGGAGAGCCTATCCCCGAAATTTATATTTAAAGATGACCAAGGAAGATTTGTTGCAATTGAAATTCAATCACAAGGAGAGAAATTTTTGATAGTAGGCATCTATGCACCAAACGAGGGAAAATCGGAATTTTTTAAGAAGTTACATGAGACTCTAATGGACTATATGGATTACAATATGATTTTGATGGGGGACATGAATGGAGTGGTTTCTACAAATATGGACAAGGCACAGAGACAGGTAGTTACTCAGGATGGTAGACTACCAAAAAATTTATTGACATGACTGACAATATGGATTTAGTTGACATTTGGAGAACGAAGAACCCCTTGGGAAGAGAGGGAACTTTCTTCTCTGAGGCCAAAATGACATGGACAAGAATTGACCAAATCTGGGTAACTAGAGGGCTGGCTCCGAAGACTAGAAAAGTGGAAATCTGCCCTAAAACCTGCTCCGACCACAATGCTGTGAAGATGGAAATGAAACTAACACCAATTGGTTCCTTTAGATGGAGGATGAACGACACTTTGTTTAGGAACGAAGAAGTGACTAAGAAGGCCCAAAAAACCCTTGAGATACTACTTTGAGATAAATATGAACACCACTGTTGAAAAAAGAGTAATCTGGGACGCAAGTAGAGCAGTTATGAGAGGATTTTTGATACAACAGAATGCAATTAAGAAGAGAGCTCAAAATGAAAAAAAGATAAGATTTTGGAGAAAATAAAGGAAGGAGAGAAGAAACTGAGAGTGAAACCAAAGTCGCAGGAGATTCTAAAAGAGATAAAGTTATATCAAGTACAATATATGAAAATGATGAACCAGGAAATAGAATGGAAAATTAAACAGATGAGACAAAAGACATTTGAATCGGCAAATAAATGCGGGAAACTGCTGGCTTGGCAAATGAAAAAAAGACAAAAACTCAATACCATTACGAATTTGGAAGTGGAGGGAAAGAATATACAGAATCCAGTGGAGATCAGGAAGTGCTTTCAGAGGTACTTTAAACAATTATATACACAGGAGACGCAGAAAGAAATGGACATTGATCGATTTTTGAAAATAAATGGACTACAAAAAATCTCTCAAGAAAATAAGCTAATGTTGAATTACAAAATAACGGAGCAGGAGGTAGAAGGGGCCATTCAGAACATGCAGTTAGGCAAATCTCCAGGGCCGGATAGTTTGACTTCAAGATATTACAGATCTTTGAAAGAATGGTTAATACAACCATTGAAGGAAGTCTGTAATGAAATATTGGAGGGGGAAAAGGCACCAGAGTCGTGGAAGGAAGCTTATATTACCCTTATACCGAAAACAGAGTCTGAGAAGACACAGCTTAAGAACTACCGCCCCATATCTTTGCTCAATGTGGATTACAAATTTTTTGCAGATATCATGGCTAAAAGACTAAAAAAGGTTTTAGTAGAAGAAATACATAAAGATCAAGTGGGCTTTCTCCTGGGCAGGCACTTGTCTGACAATATGAGGAATATAATTAACATTTTAGAAAAATTACAAGTGAATATTAACACCAAAGCAGTTTTGATATTTGTGGACGCGGAGAAAGCCTTTGACAATATTTCGTGGAGTTTTATGAAGAAGAATTTGCAGGGAATGGGGGTTGGCCAAGGTTTTGGAAATGGTATAGGTGCAATCTATTCAGAACAAAAGGCTAAATTAATTGTCAACAATGTGGTGACGGAAGAATTTAAGATAGAGAAAGGAACACGACAAGGTTGCCCAATCTCTCCTTTGCTTTTTATATCAGTCCTGGAGGTCCTTTTAAATATGATTAGAAGGGATCCATTGGTTAAAGGTATACAAGTGGGAGCTAAACAGTACAAATTGAAAGCATTTGCTGATGATCTGGTATTGACATTAGAGGAGCCAGAATCTAGTACCAAAATGGTATTGGAACTGATTCAAGAATTTGGTCAGGTAGCGGGATTTAAGTTGAATAAGATGAAAACTAAGGTTTTAGAGAAAAATCTAACAGTGATTGAGAGAGAGGTTTCAGAAGGAGACAGGATTAACATTGGTTAAGAAAGTGAAATACCTAGGGGTTTATATTGTGAAGGTGTGACGTAGCTAATTGGATTGGACCCCAATTGTTGTTGTTGTTTAGTCGTTTAGTCGTGTCCGACTCTTCGTGACCCCATGGACCAGAGAACGCCAGGACCCCAATTAGCCGTAGCTAATCGGACTGCAGCCCGGCACACTTCCCTCTAGCTGCCTCCTTGCTGCGCCGATCCTCCGTCCGCCACAATTGCAGAGTAATAACACAGCGTGCTGTTGCTCCCCGGTGTTTAGAAGATCAAACACACTTAGACATTAGTGTGTTTATATCTCAGTCTTTATTCAAGCAGTAAAACAATAAAAGAGAACTCTCCTGGATTTCCCCGGACTCAGAGCGCTCATGTTGCTTCCGTCTCTTTCGGAAACAGAGACAAAGAGGCAGTGGAATAAAGCCACTCCCTCAAGTCACGCCTCAGGAATGGAGAGACGTCACCCAGAACTCCTTAACCCTGTGAGTTCTGAAACTAGCCACATCTAAGAACTTCTAAGAATGTGAATTTATTTAAAGACAATTATGAAAAATGCTGGATGGAAGTGAAAAAGGATTTAGAAATATGGTCAAATTTGAAGTTATCATTGCTAGGCCGAATTGCTGTGATAAAAATGAATGTATTGCCAAGGATGTTGTTTTTGTTTCAAACATTGCAAATTTTGGATAAAATGGATTGTTTCAAGAAGTGGCAGAGAGATATTTCCAGATTTGTCTGGCAGGGCAAGAAGCTTCGAATAAAATTTAAGATATTAACTGATGCTAAAGAAAGGGGTGGATTTGCCCTGCCAGACCTTAAACTTTACTATGAATCAGCTTCTATGAATCTGTCTTCTCTTCTGTGATCTCCTCTGTCACACGGCCTTCCTCTGGGCCCTGGCCTGCTCTCTTGTAATGCTAGCTGCCATGGGGTAGCCTCGGGTCTGGACTGGCCTCCTCCACGTGTCCTTGCCCTCCTGGTGCGCTCCTACCTGTCCTTGGAGGTGGCGGCTGTGGCATGGCAAGGTTGGGGCTCCCCTCTTTTTTCTCCTTCCTCTTTCTCTCTCTTCCTTCTCCTTCTCCTCTCCTCCTTCTCCCTGCCTTGGCTCCGGCGTTTTCCTGGCCCTGGAGCGCCGCTGGGCAGTCGGACTGCTGGCCGGGTGCTCTTGCTCCCGGCTTGATTTGGGTCATGGGGGGAGCAGCGGTTCCCCCTGTTGACCTGCTGGGGGTCCTCGGTTCCCCCTCGGCAGTGGCACCCGCCATTTTGCCTCACTTGAAGTGTCTTGTGCTGCTGAACCAATCACGCAACATTCATTCCCTACTAATAAATCTACAACACTTAAAATATAAATCCTGGGACATTAAATGAAATCCTGGGACATTCCAGGGATAGATTTTGTCCGGAACAGATGCGTGAATCTGGGGACTGTCCCCGGGAAACGGGGACGTCTGTTAACCACACTCTAGACCAACCCCCTGCATTGCAGGAATTTCAGCTCTGAATGTGCCTTGGGAGCCCTGGGCTGGGTTTCCCCAGCTACTCTGGGCAGCTCCCAAACAGAACACTAAAAACAGAATAAAACATTGAAAACTTCCCTAAACAGGGCTGCCTTCAGATGTCTTATAAACGTCAGATAGTTGTTTATCTCTTTGACATCTGGTGGGAGGGCGTTCCACAGGGTGGGTGTCCCTACCAAGAAGGCCCTCTGCCTGCTTCTCTAACTTTGCTTCTCACATTGAGGTAACTGCCAGAAGGCCCTCAGAGCAGGACCTCAGTGTCCAGGCTGAACGATGGGAGTGGAGATGCTCCTTCAGGTATACTGGGCCGTTGAGGGCTTTAAAGGTCAGCACCAACACTTTGAATTGTGCTTGGAAACGTCCTGGGAGCCAATGTAGATCTTTCAGGACTGGCGTTATATGGTCCTGGCAGCCGCTCCCAGTCACCAGTCTAGCTGTTGGATTCTGGATTAGTTGTAGTTTCTGGGTGACCTTCCAAGGTAGCCCCACGTAGAGTGCATGGCAGTAGTCCAAGCGGGAGATAACTAGAGCATGCACCACTCTGGCGAGACAGTCCGTGGGCAGGGAGGGTCTCAGCCTGCGTACCAGATGGAGCTGGTAGACAGCTGCCCTGGACACAGAATTAACCTTCACCTCCATGGACAGCTGTGAGTCCAAATTGACTCCCAGGCTGTGCACCTGGTCTTCTAGGGGCAGTTAACCCATTCAGGACCAGGGAGTCCCCCCTACCTGCCCGTACCCTGAAAACAGGACTTCTGTCTTGTCGGGATTCAGCCTCAGTCTGCTAGCCACCATCCGTAGTGATCCATAGCTGCCATCCATAGATGACGGCATCATGATCCTGGCAGTTTTCTGCTCAATTCCTTTGCTAAGGACCTTAGAGTGACATTTGCCTCTTTTGCAGCCGCCACATGCCGGGTCTTGACATCCTGATGCAGACAGAGGCTGGCTAAGATTATGATAGATGAAAAATAATTCATTTTTTGGGCGGGGTCCTCATTTCTGGCCTAGTTTGGCAGGCCCACTTTGGCTAGGGGAATCCTGGACTGGCAGTGGCTCTGTCGCAGGAACCCCCCCCCCCCCAATCATTCAGTTTGTACAAACTTCACACACACTCACACTCACACACTATATACGCTACGCTTCTGTTATAAATTCATAGAAAATCAACCATACATTGGATCGAGAGCCAGTGTGGTGTAGTGGTTAAGAGCGGTAGTCTCGTAATCTGGGGAACCGGGTTCGCGTCTCCGCTCCTCCACATGCAGCTGCTGGGGGACCTTGGGCCAGTCACACTTCTCTGAAGTCTCTCAGCCCCACTCACCTCACAGAGTGTTTGTTGTGGGGGAGGAAGGGAAAGGAGAATGTTAGCCGCTTTGAGACTCCTTAAAAGGGAGTGAAAGGCGGGATATCAAATCCAAACTCTTCTTCTTCTTCTTCTTCATCTGCACCGTTCCACTTTTATTTTACTCCATGAAGGAAGGAGTACAAAATGGGGAAGGTTTGATATAGGGCAGCCATATTGCCTTCACCATCCCAGCACATCCACAGGAGCCCTGCCCAGTTGCTATGCCAACCCTGATTGTCCTAGACAGAAGACCATCAAGATCACAAAGAACTTGCATATAGGAGTGCATTCAGGACTGGAACAAAGGACAATGATCAGATCTTCCCTCTGGGGGCAGGAAACTGCAAACTCCCCTCTGTCACCTGGAAAATACTCATGGGGAGGGGGAAAGGGGGAAACAGCCAGGTGACAGGACACTCAGGTTACCTCCACAACTCCTCCCTCAACCCCTCCTTTTTGTGATGTAGTTGTGATGTAGTCTTAAGGGTGTAGTTTGGGGGATTAGTAACCAATAAAAGTTGGGGTCTTCTTTTGTTCTGGACTTCCACTTTGCTTCACCTTGTTGCAGGTGGGAGTCCTGTCGCGACAGTATCCAATAAAGGCCAAGCCTACAGGCTGCTGTTTTGCTCCAAGTTATCCTGGTTGGTGTCTTTGTTTTTGTCCAAGGGAGCCCTCGGATTTCTCCGTTAACAGCTCTCAATGGCCAGCTGGCTCAGTGGTTAGAGGCATCCAGATGGGACTCTTGCTGGCCTTCTGCCACTTTGGAACAAGTCTCCACATGAGACAGTTTGGGGGGAGAGAGAGTCGGAGGGGTTGGAGGGAGGGAGAAGTGGCTCTGATCTGAGTGGATCCTCCGCTCTGAGGAGAATATCTATGGAGCCAGAGGAAGGAGCCTCACAGCTGAGATGGGGAGACCATGTTGAGCGTCTGGAGGGAGTGAAGCTGGAGGGAGAAGCTGTGGGAAGACTCTCCTCTTCTTCTTCTGGGGTCTCCTTCCAGTCAGGAGGAGAGAGATCTTCTAGGAAAAGGAGATTCCCAAGTCCGTGGCCAGGGCTGAGAGGATCCCCTGGGTCTGGCATACGAAGGAAAATACCTCAGGGGAACCCAGGAAAAGTGGCCCCTCGCTGTGAAGGAAGCTGGGCTGTGTCAAAAGTACCTCACGGAAAGACCCCTCATAACTAAGTTCGGGGGTGAGAGAGAAGCAGCAGAAAGAGAGTTCAGCCTTTCACCACCTATTCTGGAAACCTGAACATCTCCCTGAAGTGTGACAACTGATTTTGAGAGGAGGGAGTTGAAGAGAAGCTGTGCCTGCAGAACTGTGTTTAATCCTGAGACATTTAGCTGAAGTAATAAGTTAACTTCTATCTGAAAGAACACATCTCTTGTTTTCACTTTGTTTCACCATTCTCTTTTTTTTTTGTAAATAAAGCTTTCCTTATCTGATTATCTCCTGCCAGAGACTCCCTGGATTGCAGTTTCCCTCACACAAAGTAGCCTGTGGGAAATCGTAGACATCTGTCCAATCTTCATCATCATCCTTTTATTTTATTTTATTTGTAACCTTTCCATCGTTAAAACAATGCTCAAGGCAGCTTACAACATGATAGGCAAAGGGCCTTCTCGGTCGGTGGTGGCGCCTCTTCTGTGGAACGCCCTCCCATCGGATGTCAAAGAAATAAACAACTCTCTGACGTTTAGAAGACTCCTGAAGGCAGCCCTGTTCAGGGAAGTTTTTAGTGATTGATTCAAGATGAGAATAGGATTTATTTATTTTGAACTTCGCTCGGTTCCTCCTTGGTAGCCAGCGCCATTATTTAAGCAGTGCTGGAACCCAGGCCCCGCTGCCTTGAGGGACATCTAAGAGCAGTTGAGCAGGGGAAAGGTCTCCCTTGGGAGGTGGGGGACTCTCCTTCCTTGGAGGTTTCCAAGCAGAGATCGGACGGCCATCTGCCATGGATGCTTGAGCTGAGATTCCTGCATTGCTGGGGGTTGGACTAGATGACCCTAGGATCCCCTCCTATCTCTCCACTCCTGAATTCCAGGAGGAGCTTCCTTGTCTCCTGCAAAGCCCTTTTCCCTGCAAGCTCTTCCTCTGGTTTCCGGCCAATGGAAGGAGATGCTCAGAGTGTTATGTATTGGCCACCAGGAATATCGTGTACAGTGGTACCTCGGGTTACGAACCTAATTTGTTCCGGAGGTCCGTTCTTAACCTGAAACTGTTCTTAACCTGAAGCACCACTTTAGCTAATGGGGCCTCCTGCTGCCGTCACGCCGCTGGAGCACGATTTGTGTTCTCATCCTGAAGCGAAGTTCTTAATCCAAGGTACTTTTGTTGGGTTGGCGGAGTCTGTAACCTGAGGCGTCTGCAACCTGATGCGTTTGTAACCTGAGGTATCACTGTATATAGTTTTCACTCAGGTCCACGTCAGTTACTTTAGGCGGGAAACCCTGGGTGTTACTGCTACAATGTTGACAGCTTATAAAAGCCGGCCAGCTGAGCTGTTTGCTGTCCAGTTCTGTTCCAGCTTACAAATAAAGAGCTGCTTTGGAGAAATCGCTGCATCGTCTCCCCGCTATTGAACACAGAGCCCAGCCAAGAGCCAAAATCCCCCCCCCCCAAAGCACACCTTGCCATAGGCCGAGCCAGGGGGCAGCTGCCCCCTTAGAGCCATTAAAAAGAACAGAAATGAATAGAGATCAGAGTTCTGCCCTGGCTAAGTGAGTGTGCAATGCAGGGGGGGGGGGCTGAGCTGGGGGGGACTGGCACTGCAAGGGTTAAAGGGAACCGAGCTGCCTTCCTAGAGAGGCCAGGATGAGGTTTCCGGCTTCCCAGGCAGCAAGGTCCCTCTTCTTCCTTAGTCGTGTCCTCCTCTTCGTCCCCCCCCCGGGACCCCCCTCTCTTTCCCAGCATCAGGGTCTTTGCCAGGGAGGCTTCTCTTCTCAGAGCCCAATTCTGGGAGAGAGCGAGAGAGGGCTGAGCTGGGGGGGGGGGACTGGCCATGCAAGGGTTAAAGGGAAGTGAGCTGCCTTCCTAGAGAGGACAGGAAGCAAGGGGGGGCAGGTCCTCCAGAGCCAGCCCCCTCCCTCCCCAGTGCTTTCCTGCAAGGAAGGGGGGTGTTGCTTTGTGTCTCTGCTGCAAGGGCTGCCTCGCCGTCCCTCCTGGGATCTGGTGAGTCTCCCCTCTCTCTCTCTGGGATCTGGTGGGGGTCCCAGGGCTGCAGCAGGGGAGGGGGCCTGGGGGGCCTGATCTGCTCCTGCAGGGGGGGACCCCAAGTCAGGGACGGGAGGGTCCTGCCAGGGAGGGGCCAGGGCTGCCACGCTCTCCTTCCTGCAGATCAGAGGATCCCAAACTCAGTTGGCCTTCCGCCCCCCCCCCTCAGAAAAACAATGACTCTCCCACGAAATCTCCTTCTTTAAACAAAGGAGTCCCATTGCACAACAGAGGAAACATCTGCAAATGGTTTTCCAAAGCTGGACGAGGAGGTGGACTAGACACCCCCTCAAAAAAAAAGGTGGGAGAGAAAGGCCAGGGATAAAGAGAGGGATTCCAGCCCAGAGTCTGGCTGCTGCATTGGGGACCAGTTTCCCCGTGTCTCCCAGGGCAGCTCCCCACGGAGGCCACGGCAGCAATCCCCTCGCACCCAGAGCAGGGCATCCCAGGACCACATCCTCTCTCTGTCCCAAAGGGATTGTTGCTGGAAATGGGCGCTGCTACTCCCTGAGCCTCCAGGGACCTGGGCATCAATGGCTGTGTGTGTGTTAAGCCATCTAAGAGAATAATAATAATAAATTAGCTGCCTAAATTCCAAAGGAGATGTATTTGGCCCTCAGGGGGTTGAACAGATGTATACCTGGCCCTCAAGAGAAAGAAAAAGGGACCCCACCCCAGGGGTCAGTCTTGAGAGCGGCAGAGAGTCCAAGTGCAAGAAAAGGAGACGGAAGCAGGGGAGTGGGGGTGGGGGGAGCAACTCCTGAGGACCCCCAGGTGAGGACCCCCACTAGAGCCAAGCATCCATTTTCCACTAGATACAAATGACTCCTTTGTCAGTCAGTTCTGACTTCATGCATTTACTTTAGTGAAGCTTTTATTGTTTGATGCATTACTGTATTTTAATATTTTGTTGGAAGCCGCCAAGAGTGGCTGGGGAAGCCCAGCCAGATGGGTGGGGCATAAATAAATTATTATTATTATGATTTATTTACTGGAAGGCATGAGCAAGCAGGCTGATTCACATCAAAAAAACACTTCCGTTGCCTCCACAATTTGCACTGCAATCTTCCCTCTAGGAGGGCTAGAGTATGGTTACCAGATATTTTTCAATGAATCCGGGGACACTTTTTTTGGGGGGGGGGAAGTTGAGTAGCAACAGGGAGTCAGTAGTGGGGATGGTGAGGCAAAAGACCCTGGCTCCCTCTCCTTCTGCCAGAAGCCCCCCTCCCTGCTTGTCTCTCACAGCCAGGAGACGTCCGAAAATGGAGGAGCAAAGGCAGGCTGCACACTTAATTTACGGAAGCATTTAATGTTTGTTGAATTACTGTATTTTAATATTTTGTTGGAAGTCTCCCAGAGTGGCTGGGGAACACCAGCCAGGTGGGTGGGATATTATTATTATTATTATTATTATTATTATTATTATTATTATTATTATTACTAGTTGTTGTTGTTGTTGTTGTTGTTGTTGTCAATTGAATTGATATACCAACCTTCATCAAAAGATCTCAGGAACATTGAAAACATAGGACTCATAAAAAGTATACAAATGATAATAAGGATAAAGGGACCCCTGACCATTAGGTCCAGATGTGGCCGACTCTGGGGTTGCGGCGTTCATCTCGCTTTATTGGCTAGGTTGGCAGGAGCAGGGACCGAGCAACAGGAGCTTACCCCGTCACGGGGATTCGAACCGCCGACCTTCTGATTGGCAAGTCCTAGGCTCTGTTGTTTAACCCACAGCGCCACCCGCGTCCCTTATACAAATGATACATCACCTCAAATCCTTTGATCAGGTAAGTTTTCTCCTTTCGAAAGAGGCAGGTGGAATCTCCACATTTGTTAAGAGAATAAAGTTGAAAGGCTAGTGAAATATGGGGAACCAAGAGCATCTGCTTGGCATGCAGTGTTGTTGTTGTTGTTGTTGTTGTTATTTACTGGAAGGCAGGAGCAGCCAGGCTGATTCACATCACATAAATCCTTGCCTCCACATTGTGCATTGCAATCTTCCTTCTTGGAGGGCTAGAGTATGGTTACCAGATATTTTTCAATGAATCCAGGGACACTCCCCCCCCCCAAGCTGAGTAGCAACAGGGAGTCAGTAGTGGGGATGGTGAGGCAAAGGACCCTGGCTCCCTCTCCTTCTGCTTGTCTCTCCGAGCCAGGAGACGTCTGACAATGGAGGAGCAAAGGCAGGCTGCACGCTGGCGCACTGTTTCGCTTGCCAGAAACTCCAGAGAGGAGGCGGCTTGGAAAGCTGTGGGGAGCCAGGGGCTGACTCAGTATTGATCCAGGCAGAACTCCAATGTATAGTTAGCAGAGTGAACATGTAAAGACGTTACAGGAACCCCCCAAAATAGGCCAGAGGCAATTGTATTTCATCTGGCAGAGCTTTAACTGTTACTGAAGGCAAATGAGGATACGGGTCCCAAATCCAAAACGTTCGGAATTGGCCCTCTCCATCAGAAATCCAGTTGCAGCAGACTTAACCTAAACTTACCACAACTTATAATAAGTCTAAACCTTAACATTCAGCATACTATGTACAGAACACCAGAGGGAAGAGAGAGAGAGAGAGAGAGAGAGAAAGTGAAACCCAGTCTCCTTCTGGCCTCTTCTTATAGTCAGCATGACCTTGACAGAAGAGATGACGGAACCACTTTAACCCAGCTGTACTCAGCTTCTCTGAAGGAATAACCCAAACATCAGGAACCTTCTGCTTGTTTCTTTGATGCAGAGAAGCTTCCGGAACCCTCTTGAATTAAATAGTATAGGAAATATCAATATCAGATCCATACTTTCTGCATTAAGAAATACAAACTGACAGACCCTCAGGGAATGAGCTGCTGTTGTCATGAGGCCCGAAACTCAGCCAAGATTGTGAATATCGTGTTCTTGCTGATAAAGAGTTAACTCCGGCTGTGAAGTGTGGGATTTCCTGCCCAGATAACTCTGTGACACCAGCCTTCTGAATGTCGCCAGTAGGATTCATCTGTAGTTGCAGTTTTCATGGAATCCTAGAGTTGAAAGGGACCCCAAGGGTCATCAAGTCCCACCCCCCGCATTGCAGGAATCTCAGCTAGATCCTCCAAGACAGATGGACATCCAAACTAGGCTTCTTGTATTTCTATAATCATCGTTGTTTGTTGTTGTTTAGTCGTTTAGTCGTGTCCGACTCTTCGTGACCCCATGGACCAGAGAACCCCAGGCACCTCTGTCCTCCACTGCCTCCCGCAGTTTGGTCAAACTCATGCTGGTAACCTCGAAAACACTATCCAACCATCTCGTCCTCTGCCGTCCCCTTCTCCTTGTGCCCTCCATCTTTCCCAACATCAGGGTCTTCTCCAGGGAGTCTTCTCTTCTCATGAGGTGGCCAAAGTACTGGAGCCTCAGCTTCACAATCTGTCCTTCCAGTGAGCACTCAGGGTTGATTTCCTTCAGTATGGAGAGGTTTGATCTTCTTGCAGTCCATGGGACTCTCAAGAGTCTCCTCCAGCACCACAATTCAAAAGCATCCATTCTTCGGCGATCAGCCTTCTTTATGGTCCAGCTCTCACTTCCATACATCACTACTGGGAAAACCATAGCTTTAACTATACGAACCTTTGTTGGCAAGGTGATGTCTCTACTTCTCAAGATGCTGTCTAGGCCTGTCATTGCCCTTCTCCCAAGAAGCAGGCGTCTTTTAATTTCGTGGCTGCTGTCACCATCTGCAGTGATCATTGAGCCCAAGAAAGTAAAATCTCTCACTACCTCCATTTCTTCCCCTTCTATTTGCCAGGAGGTGATGGGACCAGTGGCCATGATCTTCGTTTTTTTGATGTTGAGCTTCAGACCATATTTTGCGCTCTCCTCTTTCACCCTCATTAAAAGGTTCTTTAATTCCTCCTCACTTTCTGCCATCAAGGTTGTGTCATCTGCATATCTGAGGTTGTTGATATTTCTTCCGGCAATCTTAATTCCGGCTAGGGATTCATCCAGCCCAGCCTTTTGCATGATGAATTCTGCATATAAGTTAAATAAGCAGGGAGACAAAATACAGCCTTGTCGTACTCCTTTCCCAATTTTGAACCAATCAGTTGTTCCATATCCAGTTCTAACTGTAGCTTCTTGTCCCACAAAGAGATTTCTCAGGAGACAGATGAGGTGATCTGGCACTCCCATTTCTTTAAGAACTTGCCATAGTTTGCTGTGGTCGACACAGTCAAAGGCTTTTGCATAGTCAATGAAGCAGAAGTAGATGTCTTTCTGGAACTCTCTAGCTTTCTCCATAATCCAGCGCATGTTTGCAATTTGGTCTCTGGTTCCTCTGCCTCTTCTAAATCCAGCTTGCACTTCTGGGAGTTCTCGGTCCACATACTGCTTGAGCCTTCCTTGTAGAATTTTAAGCATAACCTTGCTAGCGTGTGAAATGAGTGCAATTGTGCGGTAGTTGGAGCATTCTTTGGTACTGCCCTTCTTTGGGATTGGGATGTAGACTGATCTTCTCCAATCTTCTGGCCACTGCTGAGTTTTCCAAACTTGCTGGCATATTGAGTGTAGCACCTTAACAGCATCATCTTTCAAAATTTTAAATAGTTCAGCTGGAATACCATCACTTCCACTGGCCTTGTTATTTGCAGTGCTTTCTAAGGCCCATTTGACTTCACTTTCCAGGATGTCTGGCTCAAGGTCAGCAACCACACTACCTGGGGTATACGAGACATCCATTTCTTTCTGGTATAATTCCTCTGTGTATTCTTGCCACCTCTTCTTGATGTCTTCTGCTTCTGTTAGGTCCTTTCCACTTTTGTCCTTTATTATGGAAATCTTTGTACGAAATGTTCCTTTCATATCTCCAATTTTCTTGAACAGATCTCTGGTTCTTCCCATTCTATTGCTTTCCTCTATTTCTTTGCATTGCTCGTTTAAGAAGGACTTCTTGTCTCTCCTTGCTATTCTTTGGAAATCTGCATTCAATTTCCTGTATCTTTCACCATCTCCCTCGCATTTTTTTTGCCTTCTCTCCCCTGCTATTTGTAAGGCCTCATTGGACAGCCACTTTGCTTTCTTGCATTTCCTTTTCATTGGGATGGTTTTCGTTGCTGCCTCCTGTATAATGTTACGAGCCGCCATCCATAGTTCTTCAGGCACTCTGTCCACCAAATCTAAATCCTTAAACCTGTTCCTCACTTCCACTGTGTATTCATGAGGGATTTGACTTAGATTGTATCTTACCGGCCCAGTGGTTTTTCCTACTTTCTTCAGTTTAAGCTTGAATTTTGCTATAAAAAGCTGATGATCTGAGCCACAGTCAGCTCCAGGTCTTGTTTTTGCTGACTGTATAGAGCTTCTCCATCTATGGCTGCAGAGAATATAATCAATCTGATTTCGATGCTGCCCATCTGGTGATGTCCATGTGTAGAGTCGTCTCTTGTGTTGTTGGAAAAGCGTGTTTGTGATGACCAGCTTGTTCTCTTGACAGAACTCTATTAGCCTTTGCCCTGCTTCATTTTGATCTCCAAGGCCAAACTTGCCAGTTGTTCCTTTTATCTCTTGACTCCCTACTTTAGCATTCCATTCCCCTATAATGAGAAGAACATCCTTCTTTGGTGTCACTTCTATAAGGTCTTGTAAGTCTTCATAGAATTGGTCAATTTCAGTTTCTTCAGCACCAGTAGTTGGTGCATAAACTTGGATTACTGTGATGTTAAAAGGTCTGCCTTGGATTCGTATCGAGATCATTCTATCATTTTTGAGATTGCATCCCAGTACAGCGTTCGCCACTCTTTTGTTGACTATGAGGGCCACTCCATTTCTTTTACGGGTTTCTTGCCCACAGTAGTAGATATGATGGTCATCCGAACTGAATTCACCCATTCCCATCCATTTTAGTTCACTGATGCCCAGGATGTCAATATTTATTCTTGCCATCTCATTTTTGACCACCTCCAACTTACCCAGGTTCATGGTTCTTACATTCCAGGTTCCTATGCAATATTTTTCTTTACAGCATTGGACTTTCCTTTCGCTTCCAGGCATATCCGCAACTGAGCGTCCTTTCGGCTTTGGCCCAGCCACTTCATCAGCTCTGGATCTACTTGTACTTGCCCTCCGCTCTTCCCCAGTAGCATGTTGGACGCCTTCCGACCTGAGGGGCTCATCTTCCAGCGTCATATCTTTTATATGCCTGTTGTCTTTGTCCATGGAGTTTTCTTGGCAGGGATACTGGAGTGGCTTGCCGGTTCCTCCTCCAGGTGGATCACGTTTGGTCAAAACTCTCCACTATGACCTGTCCATCTTGGATGCCCTGCTCGGCATAGTTCATAGCTTCTCTGAGTTCTTCAAGCCCCTTCGCCACGGCAAGGCAGTGATCCATGAAGGGGTCTATAATCATCACTGAGTGCTAAAATAGGCTTCTAAGCAGTGGACAAACGAGAACAAATAGAGGCCAGGATTCACCTAGCCCTCCCCATCCGCTGCAAAATATAGCCTGCCCCCCCACTCCTCGATGCCCCCATGAACCCCTTGAATTTGCCTCTAGGGCACTGGGAGGGATCCTCCCCAGAACAGCTGACAAGGAGAGGAGAAAGTGGATCCTTCCATCAGGGAAACTGGAATGCTTGCGTAGGCAGAATAACGTGGAAAACACAAGGCGGAGTACAAAGATGAATACCCAGAATAAAAGAATTCCATTAAAGCATTAAAATAAGCATCCATAATAAAAATGTGCAGCAAAGCAATCCTACTGAAACAACGCAGCAGTTAAGAGGAAGGAAATAACAGAGCATTGTGTAGCAGATCATATTGATCCTGTTTCAGAGGAGGGCATTTCCCTTTTTCTTTTAGGGTCCAGTTTGCTTTGAAGACATCTCTGTTTGTTTCACGGACGAGGAGTGGGCGTTGCTGGATCCTGACCAGAGAGCTCTGCACAAGGGCATCATGGAGGAGAATCGTGGGATCGTGGCCTCTCTTGGTAAGGCTTCCTGTTGGGATCGTCCTATCTGCCTGGAAATTCAAAAAATACCTTTATGTGATAAACCTTGTATATTTTCACAGAGCTCAGCAGCGCCCCCTACAACACCTGGGAATCTAACACCTCCACAATAAACCTTGAGCAGCTGTGATGGGATGATGAGCTGCTTGTGCGTAAAGCTTAGTCCCTCAGAGTTTGGCCTGATTATCAAAGCTCTGTCTATAGCGGAGCCCCTTAAGCATGACTCCCTCAATCGCTGGCAGAATCCGACAGTGGGCGTTTGCGGAATCTCTTCCAACATAAAAGCTCCTTAACGGAAACGCGTCTTCGGGATTCTCGGCGCGACAGTTTCCGGCGAGGGGTGGGTGTCCCTATAGGAGGTCCTGAAACTTCCCCACTGTTTTCGCTGGAAGTGTCTCTGAGCCATCCCTCCGACTCACTTTCCCTCGGAGCTCCTTCTCTCCCCCTGCTGGTTCCCTCCTCTGCTGCTAAGTCTCTCCTAGCCTCCGTGAGCCCTTCCACCACCTGCCCTTCCGATGGCAGCTCCCTGACATCCACCTCCCCTCCAGGGGCCCCTTCACCCCCTCCCGTCCCTTCCTCCATGGGCAGTGAGGATGCAAAACCCCGGAAAGAACCTCCCTCATCTTCTGAAGTCTCGAACACTTCCCTCCACCGGTTGCCGTCCCTTGTCCCCGAGTACTCCTCCTCATCGGAGTCTACTCCTTCTTCCAGCTCCGATTCTGGGAACCCTTCGAACTCCTCTTCCTCGTCGGTGGTGCCAAAATGTTCCCTCCGGAACCTCATTACAGACTGAGGTTTCCTCGGGAACCGTTGATGAAACGTTTCTATTAAAACCTCGTCATTGACTTCCTCTGCAGTTACCCAGGTGTTTTCTGACTCTGGTTCCCCTTCCCAAGCTACCAAATACTCCACCTGATTACCCTTCCACCTGGAGTCAATGATTTCCGCCACATGGCTGTTGCGTTCCCTTTCTTCTATGACTGGTCCCTGTGTGAACACCCCTTCACGTCCCCCCCTGTACGGTGACAGCAATGACCTGTGGAATACTGGGTGTAGTTTCATGTGGTTCGGTAACCTGAGTTTGAACGCCACTGGATTGACCTGTTGTATGACCTCAAATGGTCCCAATCTTTTGGGTCTCAATTTCTTACAACCCCCTTTGAACGGCAACCCTTGGGTTGATAGCCACACCTGGTCCCCCACCCTTATGGTTTCACCTTCCCTTCTGTTCCTGTCTGCCTGCTTCTTGTATTCGTCTTTGGCCCTTTCTAGGTTGAGTTGGAGCTGACAATGGATCGCTTCCATCTCTTCTACAAAATGTTCTGCTGCCGGGACGCTCCATCTTTCCCCTCCTTCCCCTGGAAATGCCCTGGGATGACACCCATAGTTGGCCAAAAAGGGACTCATCCCTGTGGACACATTCTCCGCATTATTGTAGGCAAATTCTGCCAGAGCCAACTTTTCTACCCAATCATTTTCTCTGTCATTGACATAATACCTCAAGTATTGTTGGAGGATACTGTTTGCTCTTTCCGCCTGCCCGTTGGTTTCAGGGTGTCGGGCAGTCGAAAGATTAACCTCTACGTGCAGTAAGCTCATGAGCTTCCTCCAGAACCTGGACGTAAATTGTTTCCCTCGGTCTGAGACCACCCTCAAGGGGGCGCCATGCAACCTAAAAATGTGTTCTACAAACAACTTGGCTGTCTCTTCTGCCGTGACCGCATGTGAGCATGCTACAAAGTGGCACATCTTGGTTAACAGGTCTACTACAACCATGATGGCTTTTTTTCCCTTGGATTTCGGCAGATCCGTCATAAAATCTATGGATACTGCCTCCCATGGTCGTTCTGGTGTGGGTAGTGGTTCCAATAACCCCGCCGGTGCCCGCCTCTCCCCTTTTGCTCGCTGGCATCGGTCACACCCTCTTACATACTCCCGTACATCTTCCCGCACCTTGGGCCACCAAAACTCCCTGGTAACCAACCACATGGTTTTGTGTTGCCCGAAGTGCCCCGCTGTGGGGCTGTCGTGCAACTGTTTGAGTACCCTCCCCCTCAATTCTCCTTTGGGTATTGTCAGGGTTTCAGGGACAGAGAGCGAGGGGGAGGGGTCCCAGGGCGACGAGGAAGAGGACGACGACGACCCGAGGTTGTCAGTGAGTCCGTCAAGTGAATCCGAGGATTCCCAAAAGGGAGCCCCCCTGGTCAGGCCAAGGGGCAGTAGAGAGGGAGGCAGTCAGAAGCAGGGGAACGAAGGGGAAATCCCCAGTGGGGGCTGGAGATCGGGACCGGCCTCTCCGTCGGAACGGAGTGAAGGGGGTGGAGTTGCCAGTGTGTCAGAAAGAGCAGAACAGGAAGCAGAGAGGGGAAGGAGTTCGGAGCAAAACGTTCTGCCGGAAGGGGAGGAGTGTAGTACCGAGAGTAGCGTAACGGTCGAAAGGAAGGTCAGAGGCAACGTACGCGCGCCAAGTTCAAATGTGGAGGCGCGCGGAAATGAGGAGAGCCCTGAGGAGGAGCCTGGTCCCAAAGCACGAAGGAGGGGGGAGCAGGCGGCAGAAGACTCAGCCTCGGGGGAGTCCCGGAGGGAGGGAGCACAGGGGGGCAGGAAGACCCTGCGGAAAAGGAAAGAGAGGAAAAGGTGGGGCAGTACAAGCCTCTTAAGCTGGTGCAGGGGCGGGACTGACTCAGAGGGGACTTCTAACATCTAAGGGTAACAGATGCGGAGCCACGGAGCTTGGATGTAACGACAACAATGTTCTTCAATAAAACCTTTTGTATATAACTTGGACTGGACTTTGGTCTCTTGTGAGCTGGGACCTCGGGTGGCTCTGACAGGTATATACAGTGCCCCTTTGTAATACAATGCCCCGTTCCTTTCCTCAAACCCTCCTGGGTTCTCTCCCTCCCTCCGGAGTCCTCTGAGCTTATCCTGGGCGTATTCATCATTCTCAGTTCCCTCTACCAGTTCTCTTTGCCCCACCAATGCCGCCCCACACACCCAGTGGTCCTCTGGGATGATATGTCTCTCTTCTGGCGCTCCCTCCCCCTCCAAATATTCTGGTTTTCGGGAGAGAGCGTCCGCCCTGACGTTTTCTGGGCCTGGCACGTAACAAATTTCAAAGTGGAATTTGGAGAACTCCTGGGCCCATCTCACTTGTCGTTGGTTGAGTACTCGTGCCGTTCTCCAATACTCTAGATTCTTGTGGTCAGTGCACACTTGGACTTTGTGTTGTGCACCAATTAGTAAGTGCCGCCATCTTCGGAACGCTTCATGAATGGCGAGTAGTTCTCGGTCATACACGGTGTAGTTCCTCTCGGATTTATTCAACTTTTGCGAGAAGAAGGCACACGGTCTTCACTCCGACTCACTCTTCCCCGGCTGCAGAAGCACCGCCCCTACCGCCCGGTCTGATGCATCAGTTTCTACTCTCATCGGTTTTTGTAGATCCACATGCAGGAGCTGTTCTTCAGACGCGAACGCTTTCTTTAGCTCTTCGAACGCTCGCTGCGCCTCTACCGTCCAAACAAATTTCTTCTTGCTGCTGAGACAATCAGTGATGGGAGCCATCAAGTGGGCAAAGTTCTTGATGAACTTCCGATAGAAGTTTCCAAACCCTAGGAACCTTTGCACATCCTTCTTCGTTTTCGGGGTCTTCCATTCCAGTACCGCCTGAACCTTGCCGGGATCCATGGCCAATCCCTTGTCTGACAAGCGGTACCCCAGGAATTCCACCTCCTTGGTATGAAACTGACACTTCTCCAGTTTCACCCACAGCTGGTTTGCTTGCAGCTTGCCCAGTACTTCCCGGACGTCCCGTACATGCTGCTCCTCGTTCTCTGAGTATACCAACACGTCATCTAAGAAGGCCACGCAATTCTTGTAAAGCAAAGGTCCCAGGACGTGGTTCATGAATGATTGAAAACAGGCTGAGCCTGCTTGTAGACCGAAGGGCATAACGAGATACTCAAAAGCCCCTAAAGGGGTGAACATGGTGGTTTTCCATTCATCCCCCTTCCTCATCCGTATCAGGTTATACGCCCCCCTCAGGTCCAGTTTGGTAAAAATCTTTCCCTTCCTCACTCGGGTCAAAATGTCATCAATTCTGGGCATAGGGAAAGCCACTGGTTCTGACACGGCATTCAGGGCCCTGTAATCCACTACAAGCCTGGGTTTATCCGTGTTTTTTTTGTCCACAAAAAACACTGGGCTGCCCCCCACCGCTCTTGACTCTCTGATGAAACCCCGTTTCAGGTTTTTGTCAATGAACTCCCTTAACTCCTGCATCTCCCTATCGGACATGGCGTACAGCTTGCCCACTGGCAGCTGGGCCCCAGGGAGTAGGTTGATTTGACAGTCAAAGGGTCTATGCGGGGGCAGTTTATCTGCTTCTCTTTCGCTGAAGACGTTACCCAGGTCGGCGTATTGTCGGGGCACCTTCCCTTTATCAGTTACTTTCATCCCTGCTAGAGTGGCCTTGGCTCCTTCCTGAGCCTTCCCCTCCTTGCAGTGTTCTAGGCAATGTGCTGACCCAAAGGAAACTACCCGCTGGTGCCATCCCACTAGCGGATCATGCAGCGCTAGCCAGCTCATCCCCAAAATAATGGGCGCTCCTCCCAAGGTGGCCACATTAAACGCTATCAGTTCTGTGTGTCTTGCCACCTTCATTATCATTGGGACAGTCTGTTGGTTAACTTCTCCCCCCAACAGCTCCCTCCCATCAATCGTGGTCACCTGCAAAGGGTTACTTAAAGGGATAGTCTGTATCTGGTGTTCGGCTGCAAACTCCTTACTCATAAAATTACAGGAGCTGCCTGAGTCCAATAGCGCCTTTATCTTTAGTGGGTGTCCGTTTGGCAGCTCTAGCAACACCTCTATTACAAGCGCTGGTCTTGGGGGCTCCGGCGTGGGCACATTCACTGCTCTTTGGCCTGGCTGCTGTGCCCCGATGGTGGCAGCCAGGCGTTGGCTTTTACTTGCTCCTTAACCCCCTCCTCCTCCCCCCCAACAGCTCCCGCCATCCCTTGCCATTCCTTTCTTTGCGGGCAGACTCTGGCAAAGTAACCTGGCTGTTGGCAGAGAAAACATTTATTGGCGCTCTTTCCCTCCTTCTTCCGCCCTTCATTGGGGTTTGAAACTGCGCGCGCGCGCGCTGTTCCAATTTCCATCGGTTCTACTGGCGGGGAATGCTTCTCTGGAATCTCTGGAATGCGGAAATCCCTCCAACGTTCCCCTTTCCCTTCCCGCTTCTCCAAAGCTCTCGCCTCCTGGCGTGCTCCTATGGCCAGCGTGGATTTGGTCAGCTGGTCCATAGACTCCGCCCTGGGCGCCCGGGAAAGTTCGTCCTTCACCGCCAAAGATAGCCCTTCTTTGAACAGCATTTGTATCGGTTCCGCCGACAGGTCCCACCCCAATTTATGGATCAACATGGTGAACTCAGTCCAGTACTCATGGACAGATCGGTTCCCCTGTTTACACGCCATTAACTGTCTGCGCACCACTCCCTGCTCAATCTCGCAGGAAAACATCAGATCCATGGTGCGAAAAAACTTCCTCGAGTCCTTTAGGGCGTCATTATTCGCTGCCATCAGGGGCCTCACCCAGTCTTTCGCCCCCCCCCCTTCGAGATGCCCAATCACAAACGCTACCCTCGATTCCTCATCGGGAAAGTCATCAAACTGCAGATTGAGGGCATATTGCATCTCTGTCCTAAAGGCTTGATAGTTTCTGGGATCACCCCCAAACTTTTGTACCAATCCTGGCACCTTCCTTGCGAGTGGGGTGGTTTTTCCCTTTTCTGCATCCTGAGCCCGCCTCTCCTCGAGCCTCGCCATTTGCAGCGCTAGCTGGACTTCCAACACCCTGTACCTTTCTTCCAGGCTTGGACCCGCTCCAGCTCCTCCTGCGTCTCCGGCTCCTGTTGGGTTGCTCATGATGCCTCTCCTTGCACAAGCGGCTTTCAGGGACTGTCGGATTGCTGTGATGGGATGATGAGCTGCTTGTGCGTAAAGCTTAGTCCCTCAGAGTTTGGCCTGATTATCAAAGCTCTGTCTATAGCGGAGCCCCTTAAGCATGACTCCCTCAATCGCTGGCAGAATCCGACAGTGGGCGTTTGCGGAATCTCTTCCAACCCTGCTAGTGATGTTACTTGCTTACAATAACCTTTCAGATATCGTATTACTCCAACCCTTTTGGAATACTTAATCGTGCTGGTTTTGAATTTTTCCTGTCAGTGTCACCAGATTTGCAAAGTCCATCATTTTCATATGCCAATCCTCTAACAGAAATTCTCACCATGTCAATTAATACTGAGTTTGGGAAACTTTAGCTTTAATTCTGGCCTTGCAACGTCTTCCCATGGAGTGAAGCAAGTTTCTTAGTTCTGCAGCTGTAATAACATGAAACCAAGATGGAATTATTGCCTCTGTTAATTGGGCTTTATTGCTGGGTTCCTTCTGACTAACAAGTTTCTTTAGTTGGCTCCATAGATTTCTGATTGGGTTAAGGTCTGGGCTATTCCCAGGCCATTCCAGCAGTGGAATTGATTATCTTGAAACCACCTTTTGCACACAGCAGCAACATGACATGGAGCTGAATCCTGCTGAAATAGAAAATAAAAATGAATCAGTAAATATTTATATAAATATATCTAAATGCTTCAGTATCTGGGGAAAGATCACATGTGGAACGCTTCAGTTTGGGCTCAAGTATTTCATTTATGTATTTTGGAGCATTTACATTCCGTTTTATGCCACAAATTCTGCCCCCACCTTTTGCTGCCATACAACCCCAGATCATCACACTATCTGGGTGTTTCACGGTCGGTGTAATGCAAGTAGGATATAAATCAGGGGTCGGCAAGCCTTACCCCGTCTGGGCCAGTTCACTCCCACAAACCGGATCCGTGGGTAAGATCACGCGCATGAGTGCGATCTCTCCTGTCTGCATCTCTGCAGAAGTGATTGCCGGCGTCGCAGAAGTGAGTCCCTGTGCTGCGCTGCCCCGGTTTAGCGCAGCACATGGGAACATGCTGAGCAGATGGCTCGGTTCGGGGGGCCGCTCGTGGGCCGCTTTTGGCCCATAGGCCACAGATTGCCAACCCCTGATGCAAATCTCTGATTCTTCTCCTCGCATATTTCATGCCATCAGTACCAAGCAAGGAGATTTGGGTCTCATCGCTCCAAATAACACTGTCCCATTGTTCTGCTGTCCAGTTACCATGGGTTGTAGCACAGTTTAATCTTTTCCACCTTTGCTTGAGAGATAATGGCTTTTCCCTTGGAATTCTAACATTTAGATCACTCCTTGCACTCAACTTCACATTACATTGTGCCATGTCATCTTGTAAACACCCAGATGATTTCCTTTTTTAATATATATATATAAATTTTTTATTAAGGTTTTTACATTACAAAAAATAAAAAGAAAATGAAGAAAAAAGAAAAAAGAAAGAAAAAATACAAAGTAAAAATTGTTAAAAACAATCGATCTTTCCATCACATTATTTTTCATTAACTTGTTTCTCGGACCTCCTCATACCTCCCTTTTTTGTATTCCAGATCAAATTATTAATTCAACAATTTCTTTCCCTCTTTACGCTATCCAAATCTTATTTTTAAATTATTACAATCTTGAATTTTTACTTATATAAACCCATTTTTTCATATTCTTTTAACCCATTACAACTAGAAACCACTTAATTCCAATCCAACATTATTCTAACATTCATTAATTTTACAGTGTCTCTGTAAGTAGTCTTTAAATTTCTTCCAGTCTTCTTCCACTGACTCTTCTCCCTGATCTCGTATCCTGCCAGTCATTTCTGCTAGTTCCATGTAGTCCATCACCTTCATCTGCCATTCTTCCAAAGTGGGTAGATCTTGTGTCTTCCAATATTTTGCAATAAGTATTCTTGCTGCCATTGTGGCATACATAAAGAAAGTTCTATCCTTCTTTAACACCGATTGGTCAACTATGCCCAGAAGAAAGGCCTCTGGTTTCTTCAAAGGGGTATATTTAAATACCTTTTTCAGTTCATTATATATCATCTCCCAGAAAGCCTTAATCCTTGGGCATGTCCACCAAAGATGAAAAAATGTGCCTTCATTTTCTCTACATTTCCAACATTTATTATCGGGCACATGATAATTTTTTGCAAGCTTGACTGGGGTCATGTACCACCTATAAATCATTTTCATAATATTCTCTCTTAAGGCATTACATGCCGTAAACTTCATACCTGTGGTCCATAACTGTTCCCAGTCAGCAAACATGATATTATGTCCAACATCTTGTGCCCATTTAATCATAGCGGATTTAACCGTTTCATCCTGAGTGTTCCATTTCAACAGCAAGTTATACATTCTTGACAAATTCTTAATTTTGGGTTCTAGCAATTCTGTTTCTAATTTTGATTTTCCCACCTGGAAGCCAATTTTCTTGTCCAAATTATATGCTTCCATTATCTGATGGTAATGAAACCAGTCTCACACTTTATCTTTTAATTTCCCTCAAACTCTGCAGTTTCAATCTATCTCCTTCTTGTTCCAAAATTTCCCAATATTTCGGCCACTTGGCCTCCATATTGAGCCTTTTCAGAGCTTTCGCTTCCATCGGTGACAGCCACCAGATAATTTTCTTCTGTCACGTTCGCAGTCTCTCCATTTTCAATCGTCACTTGCTGTTGTGCACCTTTTCCTGCCTTTACCAGTCTGATTTTGTAGTAACTGAGTCTCCTTATACCTCTTCAAAAATTTGGAAATGCCAGCTTTTGTTACGTTTCCCCCAATCTTGCTTCTAATTTCTCCATAACTATAGCCTTGTTCACTTAATAGTACTATTTTACATTGCTTTATGGTTGACCAGTCAACTCTTTGTGCCATTTTAAAATTTTTATCATGTTCTGCAAACTCGCTAAATGAAAGAACACAAAAGAACCAACAACAACTTGATAGCAATCACATAACACACTGACAAAACAAAATTTTAAAAATCCTTCCAGTAGCACTTTAGAGACCAACAAAGTTTGCTGTTGGTATGAGCTTTCGTGTGCATGCACACTTCTTCAGATACCAGCTCCTACCAATAACAAACTTAGTTGCTCTCTAAGGTGCTACTGGAAGGAATTTTTTTATTTTGTTTCGGCTAAGAAAGATCAACACGGCTACCTACCTGTAACACTGACAAAAGTCAACCTAAGCAAGTTTGCTTCCTTTTTCTGGTTATTTGGCTATGGCTTTTTAATTTAATACAGATAATTGAACAAAGTTTGTTGCATTACATTCTTGATTAAATTATCTGTCCATTGCTAAATAATTTCACGATATTACTCCAAAAGAAGTGCTGTTATGAGCCGGTGTTATGAGCCATCAAACCTCTGAAATACACTTTCCCCCAAAGGCTTCTACAATTTTGGCCACTACTATATATCAAAAAAAGCAACATTCAACAACCCATCAGAATCTAATAATAAATATGTTGATTAATGACAATCAACAAAGGTAATGAACACTCACCCAACTCCCTTCAGTTCTTCTTCATTTGTTCCTGAGGCTCTAATCCCTTTTTGTCTCCATTGCAGATTGTGATGAATTGGAAATCGAGAACAAAGGTGAACACGACAAAATCCCCAGAGAGGAGAAGCCACGGAAAAATTTGGAGTATGGAGACAGCTGCAGTCATAGCTCCCATTCCACATCCCATCAAAGAAATCTCATTGGAAAGAAACCCTATCAGTGCACGGAATGTGAAAAGAGCTTCAGGAAGAACGCCCATCTCACTAAGCATCAGAGAATTCATACAGGGGAGAAACCCTATCAGTGTGTGGAATGTGGAAAGAGCTTCAGGAAGAGGTCCTCTCTCACTTCCCATCAAAGAATTCATACAGGGGAGAAACCCTATCAGTGTGTGGAATGTGGAAAGAGCTTCAATCAGAGGTACTCTCTCACTTCCCATCAAAGAATTCATACAGGGGAGAAACCCTATCAGTGTGTGGAATGCGGAAAGACCTTCAGTCTGAGCTCCTATCTCACTGTACATCAAAAAATTCATACTGGGGAGAAACCCTATGAGTGCATGGAATGTGGAAAGAGCTTCAGTCGTAGTGCATCTCTCACTTCCCATCACAGCATTCATACAGGGGAGAAACCCTATCAGTGTGTGGAATGTGGAAAGAGCTTCAGTCACAGCCACAATCTCACTTCCCATCAGAAGATTCATATAGTAGAGAAACCCTATGAGTGTGTGGAATGTGGAAAGCACTTCAGAATGAGAGGCACTCTCAATTCCCATCAAAGAATTCATACAGGGTACAAACCCTTTCAGTGCATAGAATGTGGAAAGAGCTTCAGTCAGAGCGCCAATCTCACTTCCCATCAAAGAATTCATACAGGGGAGAAACCCTATCAGTGCGTGGAATGTGGAAAGAGCTTCCGTCAGAGCTCCGATCTCACTTGCCATCAAAAAATTCATACAGGGGAGAAACCCTATCAGTGTGTGGAATGCGGAAAGAGCTTCAGTCGGAGAGACTCTCTCTTTTCCCATCAAAGAATTCATACAGGGGAGAAACCCTATGAGTGCATGGAATGTGGAAAGAGCTTCAGTCATAGCTCCCATCTCACTTCCCATCAAAAAATTCATACAGGGGAGAAACCCTATCAGTGTGTGGAATGTGGAAAGAGCTTTAGTCGGAGCTATTCTCTCACTTCCCATCACAGAATTCATACAGGGGAGAAACCATATCAATGTGTGGAATGTGGGAAGAACTTCACTGATAGCTCCCATCTCACTTCCCATCAAAAAATTCATACAGGGGAGAAACCCTATCAGTGTGTGGAATGTGGAAAGAGCTTTAGTCGGAGGTACTCTCTCACTTCCCATCAAAGAATCCATACAAAGGTTGGAAAAACCATTATACAGCTTTAGGAGACAGGCAAATCAGCACCTTTTAAACCAGGCCTTTGGCTGATTGACGTGTAATGTCCTTTTAAAACGTGGTGGGGAGGGGGGTTACAGATGTGTATTGTGTTTTTATATTGTGCTTTTATGTTGTAACCATCCTTAGACCTGTGGGTGCAGGGGTTAGGAGCCTACCCTTAGAGGCCGAGGGGTCTTTGCCCCCCAATAATATATTTGAAGGTGCCACACCCCCAGTTGATAGGCATTGACATTCCAATGGCATGCATGCATCATGTGATTTATTGTGCTATGCGGGCCTTACCTGATCCCACCACCAATATTTTATTCAATTCAGCACTACTGGGTCGAATATTATACAAATTAAATAAAGACATAAATCGCCTTCCTTTGCACATGTTCCAGCTTGTCAATCTCCTTATTTATTATCATTTTTAATATTATGTGCCCTTCATCTGAAGATTTCACAATATAAACATACTAGATGAAAGCATGGCTTTCTCAAAAACAAGTAAAGCCAGAGAAATCTCTCCTCCCCCTTTTTTGGATGGAGTTACAAACTTTGTTGACCAGGGGAGAGCTGTGGAAATAGTGCGTCTTGATTTCAGTAAGGCTATTGACAAAGTGCCCCCATGAAATATTTACTTGGAAGCTGGTAATATGTGAGCTGAACAAGGTAACTGTTAGGTGGATTTGACTGACCAAACCCGAACAGTCTTCCTTCATGGTTCCTCATCATCCTGGGAAAAGTAACAAGAGGGCTGCTGCAGGGTTCTGTCCTGGGCCCGTTGTTGTTCAATGTCTATAAAAATGACTTGCATGAAGGAAGTGAGGGGGTGCTCATCCCATTTGCAGACGACACCAAATGGGGAGCGGAGGCCAATGTGGCAGAAGGCAGAATCAGATCAAGGGCAGGAATAGTACCACTTTATTCTGCCTTGGTCAGGCCCCACCTAGAATACTGGGTTCAGTTCTGGGCACCACAAGTTAAGTATCTTAAATTTTGGTTGCCTGGAGAAATCAAAAGGTGGGGAAACACAATCCATATTCCTTTTATAACATGTGGCCAATGTTTATTGAATACATGTAGTTTTAATACTGTTGTAGGAATCCACCCAGCACTCAGTAATTATTGTTAAACATTAAATATGGGGCGCTTAAGTACTACCCACCCCCCGATCTCTCAGAGCGAACATACCTCTGTGGGCGGGATCGACAAATAGGATAGCTTGAAGAACACACCAGCCCTGTGTGTACCTAGAGAGAACCACTGTATATTTAGGGATAGTAAGTTGTGATGGCAGTGAGTCGCGCATGAGTGCAATTTATAAAGTTGGGTTTTATTCCAAGAGAAGAACAGATTACCAGGAGCTCCTCTCCCATGAGCTGGTTGCCATTACGATGATGACTCAACTAAGTTCTCAGTGTCACGTTTCATCCTACAAATGCAACGTGGGAGGAACCTTCTCTTCATACTCTGTGACAAATCGCATCCTTTTTCCTGCTCTTGAATACTCAAAGGCTGGCCCGCCATGTCTGAGAGGCTATCAGTGGAGTTCAGCCTTTCACCTACATTCTGGGAGAGTGTTTCCATGACAACCTCCCCCCCTCTTTGCTCTGGGCCATCTTCCAACCCTGGCAGCTGCTTAGAATCAGAAGCTTCCTGTATCCTGACATCAGTGTTTATATAGAGAAGAAATAAAAATGTCAACTAATACCAAGAAAGGACAGCCAAACCCAACACTCCTTACTTTAATGGCAAGATGCCGCTCCGTAGTGTTTGAGCTTCTTGTGGTGGTTTTTAAAAAAGAATAAGAGTAAAAAGAACAGGACTTTGAAAGGGGGGAGCTGCTGAGCTGCCTGTGTACTAAAAATTTTGTGGACTGTGACTGGGTGACTTGACCTTGACACTTTGGAATAGTTACGGCTAATGGGGTAGATAAACCTGAGAAAAGCAAAGTTAAAGACAAAAGAGGCTCCAAAGACCAACCTTTGAAGAGTCAGTGATGCATATGTTAACAGAAATAAGAACAGATTTTAAAGGAACCCAGCAGAATGTACAGGAGCTAAAACAAGAATTTGCAGATTTGAAATCAGGTTTTCAAGAGGTCAGGGAAGAAGTTGCTGATCACGATAAAAAGACTGATGAAATTGGAAACAGTGAGAGTACTTGATGTGGAGAGGACCCAACAGGAGGCGCTTAATGCAATTGCCTTCTTACAGATGAAGGAACGTGAGAACCAACTGAGAGTGAGAGGCACACCTCAATTGGAACAAGATAATCTTAAGGATTGGCTAATTGAGGAGTTTACAGCCTGCTGGGATCTGGAAAAAGATGAGTTAAGTTCCTGGATTGAGATGGCCTACAGGCCATCTAAGAAAGATTCAAAAGTGGTATATGACTGTATACTGGTTTTCAAGACAAAGGAACAGAGAGACAGGATTTTGAGCCTACATTACAAAAAAAGTCTGAAGATAAAAGACAAGCCAATTGTTTTGTTCAAGGAGATTCCAAAACACTTTTTGAATTTAAGGAACAATTACGCGGACCTGGCTGGAGCTCTGAGAAGGAAGAATATCTTCTTCAGGTGGGAGTTCCCAGAGGTCCTCTTCTTCAAATTTCAAGGAAGGGATCAAAGAATTAAGATCTTTGGGAAAAAATGAGTTTTTTTGGGAAAAAAAACATTGAGGAACTTGGATTGGAAAGTCAACAGGCATCAGGGGCAGGTACGGGGGCTCCCTAATATCACAAGATGGCACTGAGAATTTACTCTTTGAATGTTAACAGCTTGAACTCACGACTAAAAAGGAACCAAGTGTATCATGTGTTAGCAAAACAGAATTTGGATATAATTTGTCTGCAAGAAACTCATGTCACCAGATTACATAGAAAAGTACTTCAGAATAAAAGACTTGGACAGGAATTCATTTCATCGGACAAAGTGAAGAAAAGAGGAGTGGTCTTCTATTAAAGTAAAATGGAATCCTAAAATGTTGTTTAAAGATGAGGAGGGAAGATATATTGCAGTAGAAGACAAGGCAGAAGGCGGGAAATATTTGCTCTTGGGAATTTATGCACCAAATGATGGCAAAGCGGAATTTTTTAAGAATCTGGAAACAAGATTTCTGTATTATATGGATTACAAATTGAAATGGTGGACAAATTTGATCTGTCAGACATACGGAGAGTGAGAAATCCAACAGAAAAAGCCTTCATATTCTATTCCGATGCAAATCAATCATTCTCAAGAAATGACTATTTATGGATATCCAGAGACATTGTTCCCAGAGTAACAAAGTTGAAATATGCCCAAAGACTTGCTCTGATCATAATGCTGTTTTTGGAAATGAAAATATTTCTGCAGGGATCCTTCAGATGGAGAATGAATGATGATTTGTTGAGGAATGAACAGACAACTGGGAAAGCCCAAAAGACTCTTAAAGATTACTTTGAGATACGGACTAAGAAAATAGACAATATTTTGTCTCAATTAAAAGGTAGCAGAATTTGAGATGTAACCCAAAGAACCTGCAGATCCAAAAGGAAATTAAAGCTTTACAGATTCAGTATTCCCAGAATATAAACCAGGAAATAGAATGGAAAATAAGGATGATGAGACAAAGGAATTTTGAATCTGCAAATACATGTGGAAAACTGCTTGCTTGGCAGTTAAAAAAGAGACAGAAACAAAGTACTACTACTAATATTGTATCAGAAGGAAAGTCTGTGGAGAGCCCTGCAGAGATAAGAAGATGCTTTCAGAAGTATTATAAACATCTGTATAAAAGTGGAAAAGAAGTTAAAGATAAAATTGAGCAATTTAAATGGATTGCAAAAAATTCCCTAAAATAAAAAGATCCTGCTTAATGGATTGATTACAAGACAAGAGGTTGAGAATGCAATAAATGAGATGCAGCTAGGCAAAGCACCAGGGCCAGATGGTTTGTCAAGAAAGTACTATAAGGCCCTGAAAGATTGGCTTATTCAGCCAATGATGGACGTATGCAACAAGATATTAAGAGGGGACAAAGCACCTGAAACCTGGAAAGAAGCTTTTATAACCCTGATGCCAAAACCAGATCAAGATAGGTCCAACGTGAAAAATTATAGACCAGTCTCACTACTCAAAGTGGATTACAAAATTTTTGCTAACCTTTTGGCCAATAGGTTGAAGAAGGTGCTAACAGATTATATTCACAAGGATCAGGCAGGATTTCTGCCTGGGAGACATATGAAAGATAATATTAGGAATATAATCGATGTGTTAGAAAGGTTGGATGTTTAAAAAAAAACTAAAGCGATGTTAATGTTTATTCTGAGAAGGCCTTTGATAATGTTTCATGGAGTTTTATGAAAAGAATTTAGAAAGTATTGAGGTTGGACAAGAATTTTTAAATGGTATTAATGCGATCTATTTTGAACAAAAAGCTAAAATTATAGTTAATAATGTGGTTTCAGAAGAAATTAGAATTGAGAAAGGAACCAGGCAAGAGTGCCCACTTTCCCTTCTGCTTTTTATTTCGGTCCTGGAGGTTTTGCGAAATATGCTAAAAAAAGAGGAGGTTAAAGGAATAACAGTAGGCTCTAAACAATATATAGTGGTACCTCGGGTTAAGTACTTAATTCGTTCCAGAGGTCCGTACTTAATCTGAAACTGTTCTTAACCTGAAGCACCACTTTAGCTAATGGGGCCTCCTGCTGCTGCCACACCGCTGGAGCACAATTTCTGTTCTCATCCTGAAGCAAAGTTCTTAACCTGAAGCACTATTTCTGGGTTG
The DNA here is from genome assembly GCF_964106915.1 of Podarcis gaigeae. NCBI lineage: Eukaryota > Metazoa > Chordata > Lepidosauria > Squamata > Lacertidae > Podarcis > Podarcis gaigeae. The sequence goes on from NC_139677.1 coordinate 107,696,248, forward strand.
GTGGAGTCTGTAACCTGAAGCGAATGTAACCTGAAGCGTATGTAACCCGAGGTACCACTGTAAGTTAAAAGCCTTTGCTGATGATCTGGTGTTAACTTTAGAAGACCCAGACTCCAGTGCAGTGAAAGCACTGGAGCTGATTCAGGAGTTCGGACAAGTAGCAGAATTCAAGTTAAATAAGAGCAAAACCAAAGTGTTGGGGGGAAAACTTAGATAACGAGGAGAGAGAAATCCTTCAGGAAAGATAGGCCTTGTTTTTGTGAAGAAAGTGAAATATTTGGGTGTGAATTTATCAGTGAAAATTTTGAGTTTATATAAAGATAATTATGAGAAACTATGGAATGAAATTAAGAGAGAACTTGAGATCTGGTCAAATTTAAAATTGTCATTAATGGGCCGAATATCAGTGGTTAAGATGAACGTATTGCCAAAGATGTTTTTATTCCAAGCTTTACCAATTATTGACAGTGTTAGACGTTTTAAAGAATGGCAGAAAGCATTGTCTAAATTTATCTGGCAGGGGAAAACCCCCAGAATTAAATATAAAATATTAACAGAAGCAAAAGAGAGTGGGGGATTTTCCCTGCCAGATTTGAAGATTTATTTTGAGGCAGCAGCTTTCTGCTGGATTACGGAATGGATTCAAATAGCTAATGCTGATGTGTTAGATTTGGAACGATTTGACAATGTATTTGGTTGGCATGCATACTTATGGGATGACAAGATATTGGCTCATAAAGGTTTTAAAAATCATGTAATTAGAAAATCTTTATATAATGTATGGATACGATATAAAGCTCTCTTGGAAAGGAAAACACCCAGATGGTTTTCATCAATGGAAGCAAACGCACAGAGAAAGTTGAATATGGAGAGTAAATGGTTGAAAAATGCTGATTTACTAGTGAAAGATAATGAAGAATTTAAGTTAAGACCATTTGATAAAATTAAAGATAAATTGAATGGATGGTTACAATGTTATCAGATTAATGAACTATATAAACTTGATAAGAAAAATGGTTTTGCAATAGAAAAATCTAAATTGGAAACAGAATTGTTAGATACCAATGTTAAAAATCTCTCTAAAATGAATAATTTGTTGTTAGAATGGCATACAAAGGATGAACAAGTTAAATCTCTGATGATAGATTGGGCAAGAGATGTTGGACACAATATAATGCTGGCAGATTGGGAAAGGCTGTGGAAGAAAGGGGTTAAGTTTACTGCATGTACTGTATTAAAAGAAAATATTAAGAAAATGCTTTATAGATGGTACTTAACCGAGTGAAATTAGCAAAGATGTATCATACAAATGATAACTTGTGTTGGAAATGCAAAGGAAAAGAAGGTACTTTCCATCATATGTGGTGGACGTATCCTAAGGTGAAAGGGTTCTTGGGAAAGATATATAATGAGTTAAAAAAATGTTGAGAAATACATTTATTAAAAAACCAGAAGCCCTTTCTACTTGGAATAATAGGACTGGAATTGCCCCAAAAAGATGTTAGACTGGTTTTTGTATGCCACTACAGTGGCAAGACTTTTATTAGCCAAAAATTGGAAATCACAAGAGATACCAACAATAGAAGAATGGCAGGTGAAGATGTTGAACTTTTTGGAGCTGGCCGACCTGACTGGAAGAATCCATGACCAGAAAGGAGACACAAGAGGACTGGAAGAATTTAAAGAATATTTAGCTAAATATTGTAATATAAGATAAAGAGAAATTTTTTGGAAGTAATAATTAGGCTTTAGGAGTAGAATAAGTATATGTTGTTAATAAACATTAATGATTAGAATATTAATAAAGGAGAAGTTGTTAGTAAATGAAAGAAGTTAATATTATTAGAAATATGAATTTGGAGAACTGCTAAACGGGTGATATAATGAAATTCAGGTAGAGGGAATTTGAGGAAGTCAGTTATCAATGAAATGAAACTAGGATTTGGATCTCTTTATGTGTTTTTCTTTGTTTTTGTGTATTGTAATGTTTTTTTCCTTTTTTCTTTTTTATGTGATAAATGTGAAAACCAATACAAAATTTGGGGGGGGGGGGGAGAAAGAGAAGAAAGAGAACAAGGACAGGAAAGTCCAGGAGGATAAGAAAAGAAGCAGAGTTTCCCAGAACTATATTATTGTACTTAAGTGCAGTTCCATATTTAATGTTGATATTTGACTTTGTGTCTAATAAAAATTAATGAATTTGAACGTTATATTGTGGAACATCTGGTTTGAACAATAAGGTAAAAAGGCATAAAACTGAGCGTATCCTAAGAAAGAAAAACTGGGACGTCATTGGTCTCCAGGAAACACATATAGCAAAGAAACATGACAGAGTTTTGATAGATAAGAAATTAGGAACAGAATACATAGCTTCAGATGTTTCCAAAAAGAGGGGAATAGTTTATATATATATATATATATATATATATGCTTTCGTAGATTTTCACGGGTACAGGAATGCAGGTTTTGGTGTCCTCGGGTGTCTTCCCGTGTAAAAGTTGGGGTGTCTAGGCGACGTTTCGACGAGGTCTCACTCGTCATCTTCAGGCTGGTGCTTTCGGCTTCTTGTTACTGGAACAGAGCGGGATCTCAATGTTTGAGTTCCTATAAATACTGTAGAGGGGGTGTGGTGTCTAGCCTCCAATGTTCTGGGCAGAGAGGAAGTTCCCAGGCTAGTGTGCCTTTTCTTCTTTTGTTCCTTAATTACTTGAGAGATACCTTGAGTGATTTCTTGAGTGATCTCCTGAGTACCACTTAGGTGGGTCATTAGGTGTGGATTAGTTGCTAAAGTCTTTGTGTCTTGACCTCTTGAACTTTGTGAAGAGTTTTCCTGAGAAGATGGCTGTATTGCACTTAGTTGTGCTTTGGCTTGGCTTCGTGTATAGGGGCGAGCTGTGGTTTTGTGGCTTGTGTCAGCCAGATCTGTGTAGGGATTGCAGGGGGGTGCAGCATCCGGAGGTGCCACCATGGATTGGCTACTGGATGGTGTCAGTAATTCATCTGTGGAGAGGGTCTGGGTTTGGGTCTGGTGTGGTTGATTGGTGTTGGCGTTCTGTGTGCCTCTGGATCTGGTGTCAGTTTTTGCGGGGAGGGCTAATTTCCAGATGTCTGGCAAGCGGGATGTGTCGTCACGCTTGTTCATGTTGTGAGGGTGTTTCTCTATCTCGATGGCTTCCATGATTATTCTCTTGTGGTGATGTTCCGTGTTAAAGAGCAATTTGGAATCTGCAAAATTAATTTCGTGTCCTGTTTCTTTCATGTGTTGGAAAAGAGAGGAAGTTTTTTCTTCTTTTTTGACGGCATTCTTGTGTTCTGCGATACGTGCATTTATTCGTCTGTTTGTTTGTCCAATGTACGTGGCTGGGCAGACTTTGCAGGGTATTTCATAGATCCCTTGGTTTTCCAACTGGATTTTATCCTTGGGGTTTCTGAGGATATTGGCTATTTTTTGGTTGGTGCAAAAGGCTGTTTTGATATTGTGTTTATGGAGGATTTTGCTAATTTTATCTGTAGTGCCCTTGATATAAGGAAGGAGGGCCATGCCATTGTTTTCTTCTGTGTCTTGGTTTTTGGGGGGTGTTTCCTTTTGGATTAGCTTCGTAATCCTGTTTTGCTGGTATCCATTGGCAATTAACACATTTGAGAGATTCTGTAACTCAGTTGTCAAGTGGTCTTTGTCAGCCAGGCGTTTGGTTCTGGAGATGAGAGTCTTGGCTACGGAGTTTATTTGTGCAGGGTGGTGGTGTGATTGTGCATGTAAGTAGCGGTTGGTGTGTGTTTTTTTCTGGTAGATAGTGTGTCCTAGGGAGCCATCAGGTTTTTTGTAGATTAGGACGTCAAGGAAGGGAAGTTGGTTGTTGGCTTCTATTTCCATAGTGAATTGTATTTTGGGGTGTAAGTTGTTGAGATGTGTGAGGAAGCTATCCAGTTTTTCCTTCCCGTGTGGCCAAATTACAAAGGTGTCGTCAACATATCTGAGCCAAAGTTTGGGTTTGTGTTCTGACTTGTCTAAAGCATTGGTTTCAAAGTGTTCCATGTACAGGTTTGCGATGACCGGTGAGAGGGGTGATCCCATAGGTGCTCCTTCTATCTGTTTGTATCTTTGTCCATTGTGGATGAAGTACGTGTTGGTTAGGCAGTGGTTGGTCAGGTCCAAGATGTATTCGGGGGGATTGTATTTGTTTTGAATAGCTGTCAAGGCTTCATTAATGGGCACTTGTGTGAAGTGGCTGACAAAGACCACTTGACAACTGAGTTACAGAATCTCTCAAATGTGTTAATTGCCAATGGATACCAGCAAAACAGGATTACGAAGCTAATCCAAAAGGAAACACCCCCCAAAAACCAAGACACAGAAGAAAACAATGGCATGGCCCTCCTTCCTTATATCAAGGGCACTACAGATAAAATTAGCAAAATCCTCCATAAACACAATATCAAAACAGCCTTTTGCACCAACCAAAAAATAGCCAATATCCTCAGAAACCCCAAGGATAAAATCCAGTTGGAAAACCAAGGGATCTATGAAATACCCTGCAAAGTCTGCCCAGCCACGTACATTGGACAAACAAACAGACGAATAAATGCACGTATCGCAGAACACAAGAATGCCGTCAAAAAAGAAGAAAAAACTTCCTCTCTTTTCCAACACATGAAAGAAACAGGACACGAAATTAATTTTGCAGATTCCAAATTGCTCTTTAACACGGAACATCACCACAAGAGAATAATCATGGAAGCCATCGAGATAGAGAAACACCCTCACAACATGAACAAGCGTGACGACACATCCCGCTTGCCAGACATCTGGAAATTAGCCCTCCCCACAAAAACTGACACCAGATCCAGAGGCACACAGAACGCCAACACCAATCAACCACACCAGACCCAAACCCAGACCCTCTCCACAGATGAATTACTGACACCATCCAGTAGCCAATCCATGGTGGCACCTCCGGATGCTGCACCCCCCTGCAATCCCTACACAGATCTGGCTGACACAAGCCACAAAACCACAGCTCGCCCCTATACACGAAGCCAAGCCAAAGCACAACTAAGTGCAATACAGCCATCTTCTCAGGAAAACTCTTCACAAAGTTCAAGAGGTCAAGACACAAAGACTTTAGCAACTAATCCACACCTAATGACCCACCTAAGTGGTACTCAGGAGATCACTCAAGAAATCACTCAAGGTATCTCTCAAGTAATTAAGGAACAAAAGAAGAAAAGGCACACTAGCCTGGGAACTTCCTCTCTGCCCAGAACATTGGAGGCTAGACACCACACCCCCTCTACAGTATTTATAGGAACTCAAACATTGAGATCCCGCTCTGTTCCAGTAACAAGAAGCCGAAAGCACCAGCCTGAAGATGACGAGTGAGACCTCGTCGAAACGTCGCCTAGACACCCCAACTTTTACACGGGAAGACACCCGAGGACACCAAAACCTGCATATATATATATATATATATATATATATATATATATATATATACCAAAAGATAGATGCAAAAATCCTATCTAAAGATGACGAAGGAAGAATATTAGGAATACAATTGACAAAAGGCAGAGAAGAAATCATTTTGGTGGGGGTATACGCAGGGCCATCTTAAGCAAATCTGGTGCCATGGTGCAAAGATCCCTCCGGCGCCCCTCCCCCCGTTTCCCAGAGTTCATGACCTTTTTTAAGGGTGAGGGAACCCCAAAGTTGTTGACTTTTTTAGGAAAGGTTCTCCCTTTTTTTAGGGAGCTGACACCACACTTACACATTATCTCTGCTTGGGAAAGGAAAACAGGAAACATAAACTTCTTTAGTTGCTCATTAATTAACAATGCACTTATATATACAACACCATGTTTTTGTTTTTTCTTGTTTTTTAAGACAAATTATCTTAATGTAACACCTTGTTTTTAGCAATGTTGATTTCTTTTTAAATTCAGATTTTAAAAAAAACAACAACCCTAAATGACTGCAAAAATTAAAAACCATCCAAGAGGCTCACAGCAGAGCCAGAAATTATAGATAAAGCCTAAATCTGGCAACAGACAGGAAGGGGTTCCCCCCCCCCTTAACCTGGTGTGTGTGTTAATGTATGCATGTGTAAAAGAGAAAGAAATCTATGAGCAAGTGATGCTATGCAGCAAGAACTAGCTAATGTGATCTGCACAGAAAACAACAGAATTAGGAAGCATCATTGTTTTAAACAAAAGCCAAAGATCCAGAAGGAATTGTCAGCTGGTATAGCAGTGCAACACTTCAGGCCATTTTTTGGCACAAAGAGGACAGATCAGTGTGACTTTTTCATTCTAAGCACTAGCAGGGCTTTTGTTGCACTGCCCACTGTGATCCAAGCCAATTTTGCTTGTGTTCCTTTGAACCTGGGATCGATCTACTGCATGCAAAGCAGCAGCGCTCACACTACATGGGAATATATATATATATGGGGTTCAAGACAGCCTCCATGTTCTGTAGTTTCAGATGCATGTGGGCCAGCTAAAATCTGACAAGTCACTCCTGGTCTTAAATTGTCCAAGCAAAATGGCCTAGCTTTGTTGGGATACTGCCAGGGAGATGGGGGATCAGGCAGGCCCCCAGCTTGCTCCGGACGATCATCGGTCTCCCATGCAACAGCATCAATCAGTTAACAACACGAGACTCAGTTATGTCCCAAGACCTGTGCACACTCTGTCAGCAGAGTGTATAAATCATCCACAACGAAAGAGGCGGACAGAGGAATATGTGCAAGCAAAAATGTACAGCATTTATTCAGTGTAGTCCAGGAACAAAGGAAACCATGACTGCTTGCCTTCGTGTCCAGCGAAAAAGTCGTAACACAGAAGCTACATAGGACGGAAGTTCCCAGCAGTGCTGGGAGTAAACAGGCATGTGACACACAAACGTCATGCCTGTACCCTTGTAAGGTGGAATGGAGCTATATCCTAACAAGCCTAACCTGGCACAAAAATGAGGAAAAAATGCTGAACTTCGATATACCTCAGTCAGTAAAGCATGAGACTCTTAATCTCCAGGTTGTGGTTTCATAGAATCCTAGAATCCTAGAGTTGGAAGAGACCACAAGGGCCATCGAGTCCACCCCCCTGCCAAGCAGGAAACACCATCAGAGCACTCCTGACATATGGTTGTCAAGCCTCTGCTTAAAGACCTCCAAAGAAGGAGACTCCACCACACTCCTTTTTTTTTTTTTAATGGAAAAGTTATGAGAATTTATTTGGTCTCTGGATTATGCTACAGTAAAATGTTAAAATGAACGAGTTATCTTCAGTCAAACCAAAATATTTGAAAGATATCTAGACTATATCATCATGCAATTTGAACCAACTAGAACAAGAAGTTAAGGCTTTTTAAAAAACCTCTTGATTTGCACATTCTGATATTATCCCCATTATTATTATTATTTTATGAATAATTTTTATTGAAGTTTCCACAACTTTTTATCATAACAAACAAAACATAACAATAGAAGACATAAAACACGTATAATTTCAACTCTTAATTTCATATTCCTTACTTTCCCGACTTCCTCATACCTCCCCTTTCTGCATTCTCATGTCTAGTTAATTAATTAACAAATCCCTCCCTTACTTTCAACTTAATTATAATGACACTCATTTTCTTTAGCTTAACCATTATCGCTGTTAACCCCTATTTTTCTCATTCAACATCAATCTAACATTCACTGATTTTTGAATATTTCTTTAGATAGTCTTTAAATTTTTTCCAATCCTCTTCCGCCGTTGCTTTTCCCTGGTCTCGGATTCTGCTCGTCATCTCTGCCAAACCCATATAGTCAATCACTTTCATCTGCCATTCTTCCATGGTGGGTAGATCTTGTGTCTTCCGACTCCACCACACTCCTTGGCAGCAAATTCCACTGTCGAACAGCTCTTACTGTCAGGAAGTTCTTCCTAATGTTTAGGTGGAATCTTCTTTCTTGTAGTTTGGATCCATTGCTCCGTGTCTGCTTCTCTGGAGAGCAGAAAACAACCTTTCTCCCTCCTCTATGTGACATCCTTTTATATATTTGAACATGGCTATCATATCACCCCTTAACCTCCTCTTCTCCAGGCTAAACATGCCCAGCTCCCTTAGCCCTTCCTCATAAGGCATCGTTTCCAGGCCTTTGACCATTTGGGTTGCCCTCCTCTGGACACGTTCCAGTTTGTCAGTGTCCTTCTTGAACTGTGGTGCCCAGAACTGGACACAGTACTCCAGGTGAGGTCTGAGGTGAGGTTTCAATCTTGGGCAAAAGATTCCTGCATTGCAGGGGGCTGGACTAGATGGCCCTGCTGGTTCCCTTCCATCTCTGTGAAGGGTTCTGCTATTCTGTTGTATCTGAAGGGCTGTTCACAGGGAAGATGGAGAGATGCTTGTGCTGTGATTCCTGCACTGGAGGGTTGGTCTAGAGCAGTGTTTCCCAACCTTGTGCCTCCAGATGTTTTTGGCCTACAACTCCCATCATCCCTAGCTAGCAAGACCAGTGGTCAGGGATGATGGGAGTTGTAGGCCAAAAACATCTGGAGGCACAAGGTTGGGAAACACTGGTCTAGAGGACCCTTGAGGGTCCCTCCCAACCATCCAGTTATGTGGTCCTATGGTTAAAATACTCGTGGGATGGGATGTGCCCTGCCAAACCACCCTGTAGCCCAAGCCGCATTCACCAGGCGAGACCCGGTGAGCCGAAGGAGCGCTCCGCAGTGGCAACGGGGCTGCCCAGGAGAGCAAAAGGCAAGAAACCATCAAGATAAAAAATAATCAGATTTGCCCCTTAGCACCAACAGCAAATAAAGCAAAGGTCCACCTCAATATTTAAGCTCCGTAGAAGGTCTACCCTTTGAGTAGTGCTTTTTTTAAAAAAGGAAACAGAAGGCACAACATGTACATGCAGTTTATTCTATCTCATTTTCTGAACTACTGCTATCATTTTCCATTTTCTCTTCCTCTTCCTTTTTGTCATTTTTCTCGTGGCCTTCTAGAAACTGCTTTGGGGGGAAACCTGCTTTTCCTCCATTTTTTCTGGCCTTCACATAGGCCCTGTTCTAAGAGCTGCATTTTATAGCACACACTTTCTAGAACTCACTTTAGTGTTTTAAGCCCTAAATAACTTCGGCCTCACATGGCTGAAAGACCTCACAGGGGCAGAACCTCACAGGTGGGAAGATCAGCAGAGGGGAAGCTCTGGGGGAATTTCACAGCCCTTGGAATTTGGGGGGGGGTGGCCCAGAAGATAGTATTCTCTGTGGAATCCCCTAAATTGTGGAATTCCCTCCTCACAGTTATGCTTTGGGCAAAAGAGGAAGATGAACCTCTCCACCTTTGAGATCTGGGAGCGGCCACCAGGACCACATAACACCGGTCTTGAAAGACCTACATTGGCTCCCAGTACGTTTCCGAGCACAATTCAAAGTGTTGGTGCTGACCTTGAAAGCCCTAAATGGCCTCAAAGGCCCAGTAGACATGAAGGAGCATCTCCACCCCCATCGTCCAGCCCGGACACTGAGGTCCAGCTCCGAGTGCCTTCTGGCGGTTCCCTCATTGCGAGAAGCAAAGCTACAGGGAACCAGGCAGAGGGCCTTCTCAGTGGTGGCACCCGCCCTGTGGAACATCCTCCCATCAGATGTCAAAGAGATAAACAACTACCAGACTTTTAGAAGACATCTGAAGGCAGCCCTGTTTCGGGAAGCTTTTAATGTTTGATGTATTATAGTATTTTAATATTCTTTTGGAAGCCGCCCAGAGTGGCTGGGGAAGCCCAGCCAGATGGGCGGGGTATAAATAAATTATTATTATTATTATTATTATTATTATTATTATTATTATTATTATTATTATTATCTGTGTTCTCAGGGCCCCCTCTATTCCTTTGATTGTTTAACTGTTTTGAATTTTGAATTGTAACCCAGTCTGGGACATGTTGGTAAAGGGTGTGCAATTAATGATGATGAGTAGAACAACAACAACAACAACAACAACGTGAAATAGCAGAAATTGCTTTAGGTATGCGCCTTTATTTTTATTTTATTTTTTGGCCACAAACACTAGTAATCAAGAAGAAAGGAGAACAAAATTTTCAAGTTCAGAGGTTGTTTATTCAGAGTTTATTCCCATGAAAGCAGTTGTGCTTCAAGAGTTAAACAACAAACTACTGACAGATTTTTTTTTTCATTTTCACCCTACTTTTCTGCCAAACAGGCTCTCAACGGATTATTTAGATTAAGCTGATTATTTGGAGATTGATTTTTTAGAACCAATTACTTGGTAAAAATATAACACATCATCTTTCATTCTAAGAAGGCCCAGTCCTGCCTTCTCCCCCAAGACTCAATGGGACTTCGCCCATTCCTGAGTTGCACCATGTACAAAATAGCCAGGCCAGTGATCCACCGAGTCCAGGATCCTGTTCTCCCAGTGGCCAAGCTGCTCTCCTGCAATTTAAGACTGCCAAGTTCTATGAAACGACTTGGTATTCGTCCTTCCTTTCTTTTTGTAAAAAGCGCTCTTTGGGTGACGCATATTCTATCAAATAAAAACAAGGGAACCAAATATTAGGGGAGTTAAAAGGTTGAAACAGGCTTGACATCCACTTGGTTGGGAAATTGTTTTGGTCTCTTTCTCCCTCCCCCAGCCCCCCCCCCCATTCGTACTATTAGTGAATGGATTGACTATAAGGTATTCCATTCTAGATTAAAAATGAGCTCGTTCATTCAAACATCATTAAGAATAATACTTGTTAGCTTCCGCTTGGCATTCCGACTTATGTGGCTGAGTAAGGTTTACTCAAATCCAGTTAACAATTGTATAGTTGAACAATAGGCATCTATGATGAAATACTATGTTGTTGTTTCTCTCTCTTTCTCCCCACACATACCCCCCTTGCAGGAGTCTGGACTAGGTGATCTTCAGGATTCCTCCCAACTCTACCATTCTATGATATGATGAAATACTACACTACGTGTCTCTGTGTGTTTATTTTATAAAATTTACACACCGCTTGATTGTAAAAATCCCCAAAGTGGTTTACAAAACACAAGCCAGTAAAAGCAAGAAAAAATTACAACCCTACTTTAAAATGTACACAAGTAAAAATACTGAAACTGATTAAAATGACCTCAACTTCCTAAGCATCTGGGTAAAGGTAAAGGGACCCCTGACCATTAAGTCCAGTTGTTACCTACTGTGGGGTTGCGGCGCTCATCTCGCTTTCTTGGCCGAGGGAGCTGGCGTACAGCTTCTGGGTCATGTGGCCAGCACGACCAAGCCGCTTCTGGGGAGCCAGAGCAGCGCACGGAAACGCCATTTACCCTCCCGCCAGAGCGGTACCTATTTGTCTACTTGCACTTTGACGTGCTTTAGAACTGCTAGGTGGGCAGGAGCAGGGACTGAGCAACAGGAGCTCACCCTGTCGCGGGGATTCGAACCGCCGACCTTCTGATCGGCAAGTCCTAGGCTCTGTGGTTTAACCCACAGCACCACCCATGTCCCAGCATCTGGGTAGGTTTGGCTAAAGGAGAATGTTTTTAAACAGGGGCAGAAAAGAGAACTGTGAATATATGTTTGTGTGTGCATATACAGATGTGTGCCTTTCTCAAACTCGAATCCCCAGATGTTGTTGCACTACAGCTCCCATTGTCCCTAGCTAATAGGACCAGTGGTCAGGGAAGATGGGAGTTGTAGCTCAACAACACCTGAAGGCTGATGCGTGGAGCTGGTATATACCAGGTTTCCCTGCCCCTTTGAGCCACTGGGAGCCAGCTAGGAGCGCCCATCAGGAGTCGCGGCTCTTGCGTCCCTCCAGCTACTCACTCAGGAAGCCAGCAAACCTTCAATGTGGCATTCCCAAAGCAAAGGAAGGATCAGACTCTGATTAATAACACACAGAGGCTTCAATCAGCAAGACTCCGGGAGGAGTGCGTATAATAATAATTCCTATCCACCCTCCTGCCCAGGTCGTTTTATTCACAAAAGAACTTTTTACACAGTGTACGTAAAAACCAATCAGAGTTCCTCTGAGCATTTCACAAAAACAAAACCCACGTGGGGACAAAGTTAAAGTTAAAACTACAAAGAGCTAATTTCCTACTTGAGCATCCATATGCAATTCAGAGTAAATAAAAGAGGAAGCGAAGAGGAATGCTTTTAGGAAGGTCATTGTCAGGGAACTGCCATCGGCTCAGAGGCGAGAAATAGAAGGGCAGTTGTGTTACAAGCAGCCTCCAAAAATCTTGTGAAGCAGTTCCTCTTCTGGGGAGGAGGAACGCCCCACCTCCCATGGGGAAGAGGTGCAAGGACCAGAGGATGCTGGAGGGAGCCTTAACACCACTCCTGGGCAAGCCGGACAGGAGGTGTTAACAGAGAAATCCGAGGGCTCCCTTGGACAAAAAACAAAGACACCAAGCAGGATAACTTGGAGCAAAACAGCAGCCTGTGGGCTTGGCCTTTATTGAACTGTTGCAACAGGGTGCTCCCCTCACTTGCAGGAGAGAGGAAGGACCCAGAAAAATGGTGTGCAAGGCCTTATAAAGACTTTTGAAATTGCCACCCTGTAGATCAAGACCACCCCCAGAAACATCATACATACATCACAGAAGGGGTGTAACCTAAGACCACCCCTCAGATACATCACACCTACATCCCAGAAAAGGTGGTCTAAAACAGAAATTTTAATATTGTTTTTCTCCTGTTGTTGTTTATTTCCTGTCTGGCAGGTTACTTGATTGGATTTCCTGGGTAGCCTGGCCAGTGTTTTGTAATGATAAATACTTAGTTCCTGGGCCAGGTCACAGGCTCACACCCTATTCAAACACAGACATGCCCTTAAGACAGGATTTGTGAAGGAAAAGACGATGGGGAGGCTTTTCCAGTTTGACCTTGCAGAGAAAACATTTGCTCAGTTTAGGAATCAAAATGGTTCCCGGTTGGCCTTCCTGTGCTGATCTATGTATGTGCTTGGTTGGTACACTTTGTTGAATGGCTTCTTTAAATGTAAAGGTTCATCATTGTTCCACCCGATGTGTATGTCTTTAAGGGGCCAGAGCAAGGGCCAGAGCAAACTAACGAGACCCAGCTTTACAGCTGTGAAGCATAGCAGGTGCTGCTGAGTTGTACTGATTAAGGTGTGTCAGCATTTGGGTGTAGTATATAAGGAGCAGCACCTAGCTCTCCCAGTACCCTGGGGGATGGGTTGGTGGTTGGGTCTGGTTTGTTGTTGATGTATTTAGTGTGTAAGGAGTTTTTGTTTTTGTAATTAAAACCTTATTTAAGTTATTTTTGAGTCCCTTTTTTAATGCATGGTCTCCCCAGCAAGCTCTCTGCAGCGCTACCATACTGCAAATAGCCAACATCTTTGGTTATGGGCCCAGCTGCTGTGTGGATGACTGCATATTTTTGGATTCTGAGAAAGGTTTGAAAACTCCTTCTCCTGTTAGAGTAGTTCTGTGGGTCTGGAAGAGCTCCAGAATGGTTGACCGGGTTCCAGAAGCTGAGAAGTCTCTGGTCTTCCCACAGCTGACAGATGAGAACTATAGTTTATGGTCTTTTCGGGTGGAGGCGCTTTTGACCTCTAGGGAAGTATGGACCTATGTAACTGAAGACCCTCCTGACCCTGTAACTAATGCTTGGTCGAAAGGAGATGCAAAAGCCAGGGCAATAATTAATTTGGCAGTCAGCGACCAGCAAGTAGTCTATATAAGGAATAAGAAAACTGCCAAAGAAATGTGGGACAGTCTTGCAGCAGTGCATGTTAGAAAAGAGTCAGCGTCTGCATTGACATTTTTCAAGCAGCTGTACCAGACGAAGTTGCAGCCTGGTGGTGATTTGGCAGCACACTTGAGACGTCTGGAGGCAATATGCGGCGAATTAATTCGAAGGGACATGGGCATACCTGATGTTCAGTATGTTTTTATCATTCTTTGTTCCCTTAACGAGGACTTTGATGGTATAGCTAGCCAGATATCTGCTGTTCCGCCAGCACAATTAACTGTGGAAGGGGTAACGGCAAGATTAATGGGCGAGTTGGATAGAAGGGAGGCTTGTGCCATAAGCACTCCTATTTCCAGAAAGAATGAGGAACGCCATATGCAAACTTGTGGTGATACAACTGCATTTAAAGCTGCCAAGCGTCGTTGGTTCTGCAATAAGCAAGGACATTTTGCAAAGGACTGCAGATCCAAAAGAAAGCAAAGTACTCCTAAGCCTGTTTCTGATCGTCAGTCACGGTTGTCAGCCCAGCAGTCGACATCGTACCGTAAAGACAGAAACGAGCCGCGAGCTTTTCACGCTCGGACTGCAGATCATAAAAGAATTAAAGGTGCCAAGTGGAAGTCTTTTATTGTGGACTCAGGAGCCTCTCACCACGTTTGCAACGATCGAAGTTTGTTTATTTCTTTCGAAGAGGAAATTGGTAATGTACATTTAGCCAATTCACAAGTCTTGCAGTCGCTTGGCAGGGGTACTGTTAAACTTGACTCTTTAAACATTACAATAGCGAACTGCATTTACTGCCCATCAGTGGACAATTTATTATCAGTAAGGTGTTTTGCTCGTCAAGGCATAAGTGTGTGTTTCTTAAATTCAATGTGTGAGTTTTTTGAGGGGAACAAACGTCTATTGTATGCCCGGGACTCTGATGGTTTATATAGACTGCATTTTCGCACCTACTCCCAATCGCCTATAAATTGCAGAGCAGCACAGTCAAGCCAGGGGTTGAGGAATGTAAGGCCTCATTCTGGGTGTGTCCACGAGGCGCACAGAATTCTAGGACACCTGAATTTTGCTGATGTAATTAAGACAAAGAATATTGTTAATGACCTCAACTTAAAACCATGTAAATTCTTTATGCAATGTCTATCTTGTTGCAAGAATAAGATTAAGGTTGCACACAAGGGTAGATGCTCAGATAGGAAAGTAACTGAGCCATTCGAACGTGTACATTGTGACTTAGTTGGGCCACTCCCACCATCATTAGGAGGTTCTAAGTACTGGCTCACTCTGATAGACCAGATAGTAGATATTGTTGGACTTATGCAATAGCTGAAAAGTCACAAGCATTTGAGAAGTACAAAGCTTTTTGCAACTGGGTCAAAACGCATTTTAACAAACCTATCAAGAACCTGTTTTCTGACCGGGGCGGGGAATTTGTTTCTGAGGATTTTGAGAATTTCCTGGAAGCGCAGGGGACTACTCATGAGTTATCTTGCCCTCGAAGTCCCTGGCAAAATGGGCTTGTTGAAGTTGTGCAGCGCGACCTACAGGCAGGGGTTAAAACTTATCTGCACGATGCTAATCTGCCCAAAGACTTTTGGGCTGAAGCACTTAATGTGTTTTGTTATGTTAGAAATCACAGTTATCATTCTGGTTTAGATGTCACCCCCTATGAGAAGCTGTTTAAAAAACGCCCTAATCTGAAATACCTACGCATTTGGGGTTCAGATGTAATTATGCATTATCCCGCTAAGCAGAAATTGGGTGAGCGTAGTGTTCAGGGAAAATTCATGGGATACCAGCAGGCGGCGTACAGAATTTACATACCAGCAACTGGCAAATTTCATATTACCAGAAGCATGATACAAACTGTAAATTGGAATGGAGTTGCTGTTTTCCAAGATACTGATGGTATAGATAGTACTGAGGAAGAAGAGGAAGAAGCAGCAGCAGCAGGAAATGGTGCTTCTGAATTAATGGAAAAAGACAAAAAGCCTGTTGAATCTGATAATTTGTTTGATGATTTAAAGTCACAGGCACCCGAGGGGAGGTTAGATTCTCTTGAGTTTTCTGACCATGAGCTTAGCCTACAGGCACCTCTTCAGTCTGACAATGATGATTTACAACCTGAAACTAGTAGTTCACTTAGTCCCATTAAGTCTGAGGAGTCTGACTCTCCTTCCGGAACAAAACAAAAAATTCCTTCCAGTAGCACCTTAAAGACCAACTAAGTTAGTTCTAGGTATGAGCTTTCGTGTGCATGCACACTTCTTCAGATACACTGAAACAGAAGTCACCAGACCCTTCTATATAGTGAGAAGGTGGGGAGGGGTATTAGAAGGGTGGTGGGAATGGGTGATTGGCAGATAGCTGTGATGAGCCTGTTGACGACTCTTAACGACTGCAATAGGTCTTACGGGAAAAAGCAAGGGGTGAGAAGGTGAAAAATGTCTTTGTCATGTATAATGAGATAATAATCCAATGTCTTTGTTCAGACCAGGTCTCTCCATGGTTTTAAGTTTGGTAATAAGTTGCAATTCAGCAGCTTCTCTTTCCAGTCTATTTCTGAAATTCCTTTGTAACAGAACAGCTACTTTGAGATCTTGTATAGAATGTCCTGGGAGATTGAAGTGTTCTCCTACTGGTTTCTCTGTCTTGTGATTCCTCTGTCTTGTGATTTCTCCTTCCGGACTGAGACGTTCAGATAGAAAGAGGCAGAAGCCACAACGCTTTGCAGATGAACATTTTAATACTGTGTATGCCAATAAGGCAGTTTTTGAGCCAAAAAGCTACAATGATATTCAGAATTTGCCTAAGCACCAAGCTGCAAATTGGTATAAAGCTATGAACTCTGAGATAGCTTCTTTAAAAGAGCATAACACTTGGTCTCTTGTACCACAAACCCCAGATATGAGACTTATTGATTCAAAATGGGTTTATAGAGTTAAAATGAATGACAAAAATGAAGTTGTAAGGTACAAAGCAAGATTAGTTGCTAGGGGTTTTCAACAAATTCCAGGCGAAGATTATGATTTGTGTTATTCACCAAGTGTAAAATATGAAACAGTTAAACTTTTGTTAAAAGATGCATCACAACGTGGACATTCTGTTTATCACCTAGATATAAAAACTGCATATTTGTTTGCAGATTTTTATGCGTGTCCCTGAAGGCATAGACGCCGCTGAAGGTTTGGTATGCAAATTAAATAAATCCCTTTATGGTCTGCACCAAAGTGGAAGGAATTGGCACCAAACTTTAGCAAAAGAATTGCTGGATATTGGTTTTTCACAAGGAAAGGCAGACAATTGTGTGTTTATAAAGGAAAGGGCAAACTACAAAGATATGTGTGTATGTAGATGATGTGTTAATTTCTACAAAAACTAAACAGGAATATGAAGAGGTAGTTTCACAGTTACAGAAGAAATTTGATGTGGTGGAATTAGGCATAGCTAAAAATTACTTATCCATGCAAATTGAGAAAGGCAAAAATGGATCTTTTCTGGTTCATCAAACTGCAAAAATTGATGATCTTGTTGAAATGCTATGTTTAGAAAATGCAAATGGGAAGGAAATGCCCATGGTGTGTGGTTTCACCTTTACAGGTGAAGATAAGCCATTTCCTAACAAAACTTTGTATCGTTGTGCTATAGGCAAGCTAAATTTCATTCAAAGAATCTCAAGACCAGATATAACTTATGCTTTTCACTTTCTGGCAAAATTTGTGGAAAAGCCCACTACGCAATGTTTCTCTGCTCTTAAGAGAGTGGTAATGTACCTTAAACATACCAAACATTATAGGTTGCAGTTTACATCAAGTATTAACAAAGGTTTTGAAATTATCTGTGATGCATCTCATGCAGTGGAACAAAATAATTGCAGGGGTGTGTCTGGTATGGTGTTTTGTTATAATGGATGTCCTTTTGAATGGAAGTCCCAGACACAAACGATTATTTGTCTCTCCACAACTGAGAGTGAATTATGTGCATGCGTTCAGGCCACTCGTGATGTAGAATGGTATCTGCAAGTATTCGCAGACCTACAGATGCAAGTAACACTACCAGTAAAAGTTTACCTTGATTCCCAGAGTGGACTTGCTATCCTATGTTCAGAAACCAATACGCAGCGCACTAGAGTCTTAAGATTACATTTACAGTTTGTAAAGAAACTGATTGAGGATGAAATGATTGTATTTCAATATGTTCCAGGTGACAATCAAATTGCGGACATTTTTACCAAAGCACTTCCAAAGGTTACACATGAAAGACATGTACAAAATAAGCTTTATGTTTTTGTTCCACAATGATGAACCGCAGAGGAAATGTTGAATGGTTTCTTTAAATGTAAAGGTTCATCATTGTTCCACCCGATGTGTATGTCTTTAAGGGGCCAGAGCAAGGGCCAGAGCAAACTAACGAGACCCAGCTTTACAGCTGTGAAACATAGCAGGCGCTGCTGAGTTGTGTTCATCAAGCTGTGTCAGCATTTGCATGTAGTATATAAGGAGCAGCACCTAGCTCCTCTCCCATTACCCTGGGGGAGGGGTTGGTGGTTGGGTCTGGTTTGTTGTTGATGTATTTAGTGTGTAAGGAGTTTTTGTTTTTTGTAATTAAAACCTTGTTTAAGTTATTTTTGAGTCCCTTTGTGCTGATCCCGGGGGGAAGGTTACCGTAGGCGAAGTCAAAGTCCGGTCCTGGGTCACTAGCCTGGAATCAGTCCACAAGGAGCGGGGCGAGGTCCGAAACAGGAAGCCGGGCGGGGACAGGAGCACTGGAGAGTCAGGTCTGGGTCCGGGCAGGAACAGGAACTCAACAACGACGTTGCTCCCACACCCTGGGACCGGTCCGACTGGCCTTTATCTGTTCTGAGGCTAGGGGCGGCCCCGGCCCCCAGGAGACCCGCCTCTCTTGGCCTTAAGGCGAGCACTCCTCCTGGGAGCAACCAGTTCCCTTCGCCTCTCTGCCCTGAGTCTCTGCAGTTCAGGAGAGGCTAAAGGGTTACTGGGCCCAGGGGGAGACTCACCTGCAGGCACTGAGTCCTCAACCACCTCTGGAGCCAGAGTGGATTCACCTGGTGCCTGCTCCTGAGGATCTAACACAGGTGCAGGCGCTTCAGAATCCAAGCCCTGCCCCAATTCAGCCGGCCCTGGAGGCGGGGACTCCTGTGCAGGCTGGGATTCCTATGGTTCAGCCTCTGAATCGGAATCCCAGGCCATCACACTCTTTTTTAATGCATGGTCTCCCCAGCAAGCTCTCTGCAGCGCTACCATACTGCAATTAGCCAACACACTTATGAACATTACCATATATCTCAGACCATAAAATTCCTATCACAGTGGGAAACACCCCCTTGCCCTCGCCCATCCTGCGCAGTAGTCTAAGGCACAAAGAGGGAAGGCGAAGGCTGGGGGTAATGAAACTCTTGTGTTGGGGGAGGTCCAAAAAAAGACCACTCCCAGATTCTGCTAGCAATTGAGCCAGACGTGAGCTTTGGGGCTCTTCACTGTAAATAGTTTGCACCAAAATAAAGCCTGTCAAAGACAGGTTGGAGTCCTCCCTGGTTACTCTCGAGGAACCGCAACGGCCATCTGACAGTCCTAAACAGGAGTAAACAGGAGAGGCAGGATTTACCATCTCCTTGTGAACTCTCTTCCTGGCCCCTAAGATCTCTCTAAAGATTAAACTACATCAAAGTAACCTGCTATCTTCATGTACTGAGGATGCCCAGCGAAGCAAATGGCAACTGGGCTGTGTTCGTGTCTTGTCAAGCGAGAGTAAGAGGACAGGGAAGCAGAGGCGTGGATTGATCAGAAATCATATCAAAATGTCTCAAACCCAGTCAACGCAATGCTTTCATTGCTGACACAAATGGCTTGCTCCATATTTTTTACAATTCCTCATAGCAATCCCACCTGATCACTACACAAGAACGCTGAGGGAGTGAGGGGGCGGAGCCTCGCGGGCAGGAAGGAGCAAGCGGTCAGGCTCCTGGGACTGCGCACATTTCCTGCACCGCTTCCAGGTCATGTGGCCAGCATGACTAAGCCACTTCTGGCGAACCAGAGGAGCGCATGGAAACGCCGTTTACCTTCCTGCCGGAGCGGTACTGTGGCGATCACACAGGGCCCCGGGACGTTTGACGGTCTATTGACCCTGTGCCACCACTGTGATTGCTTTCTTCGCTGCCACCACCCCGCTTCTCACGGGGACACACGGAGTCCAGACAGTTGTTAACACAAACAAATAACCAAGTTTATTTGTAAATGCAGGAACAAGCTTATGGTTTAAGTTTATTTTTCTCTTGTCAGTTTCTTAATCTTAGTTCCTAACAACTCCAAACTGATTATTCCAACTATCTGACTCAACCTAACAATTCCTCTCACTCTCTCACAATACAACTCGACCAACCCACACCTAAGCCTCCCTCTTCCTTCTTCAACTCCCAAACCTCAACTGACTTTGAAAACCTCCCACTCTATCTTTTACTCCCCCCTTGCATTCTCACTGGCCAATCACATCACACCCATTTTCACCCTTTCCTATGACCCATCCTAGGAGGCAAACGCCACAGGTACCTATTTATCTACTTGCACGTTGACATGCTTTCAGACTGCTAGAGTGGCAGGAGCAGGTTGCCTTGGTCAGACCTGTCACCGGAAATCGCCCCCCCCCCTCATTTACACATGTACCGCATAAGCACACACACACACCTACACGCATCTCCCCTCTCTGACCTGAGAGATGTCCCTCTAGAGGGTCATCCCTTAAAAAAAGCCTTCCGTAAATAAGGAAGCGCTAGACTGACAGCCGTCCGCCATAAGCGCTCCGCTTCGCCCCATTTTACTGAGAATAGACCGGGCGCCTGAACTCTAGGTCAACCAGCGGCCGTATCAACCAATCACCATTGCCGAACAGCGCCCCTGGTGGCGGCTACGCTGGTACTGCAGCCGGCATTCACTGCGTCCCTGTTTGACACCTCACTAATACAACGTTTCCGAGTTCAGTCAACCATGACTGATCCAATCAAGACCTTGCTACATTGTTTCCTGAACTTGGAGCCGGTTTAAACTTCAAAGTCTTTCACCGTTTTATATTTACTAAAAATCAGCCGTATGTCGGATTTCCATCGGACCACTTTTATTCCACTACACGTAACAAGGACTATCAAAGGGGGGTGATTTGGGACTGAGTGGCCATAATCCCTTCACCGAGCAGTCACATACTCTGCGACCTTTTCCCCCTGACAGGACAACCTTGATAGCCCTCGTGATGGGCCCAGACACAGGGCTATCGGGGATACAATAACTTGCATATCTCAGTGTATTCCGCACGGACTCTCACAAAGGACAGTAACCGGATTCCCCTCAGGGGGCAGGAAACTTCGCCCTTTTCCTTTGTTTTTCAGGGTGACTCATGATGGGAGGGGAGAGGAGGCTCCGGCCAGGTGTCAGGACACTCAGATTACCTGCGAAGCCCCTCCTCGACTCCTCCTAATTCCAATGTAATCATGATGTAAATATGATGTAATTTTGGGGGTGTAGTTTGGGGGATTAGCAACTAATAAAAGTTAGGGTCATCCTTTGTTCGGGGCTTCCATCTTGTTTCACCTCGTGGACGGTGGGAGCCCTGTCGCGACAGTCTTTTTTTCCTAAATAAAGACCAAGCCTCCTGGCTGCTGTTTTGCTCTGACTTGCCCTGGTCGGTGTCTTGTTTGTCCAAGAGAGCCCTCGGATTTTTCCCGTAACAGACCCCACCTAGAATACCTAGAATACTGTGTTCAATTCTGGGCAGCGCAATTTAAGTATCTTAAATTTTGTTTGCCTGGGGAAATCAAGTGTGTGTGTGGGAAAACAATCCGTATTCCTTTTATAACACGTGACCAATGTTTACTGAGTACAAAAATTGTTAAGACTGTTGCAGGAATCCACCCAGCATTCATGGGAAAAGGTGGCATGATCTTTTAGAGTAATCAAATTAAACTTTAACACATGGCATGATTCTGCAATTCCACAAGGACAAGCTATTTGTTTACTGTTGTAACCATTGCTTTCTTTAAAATTATCTTTTGAACCATGAAAATAAATAAAAGCAATATTTTTTTAAAAAAGAGGTTGGGAAATCATGTGTACTATTTCATTAATCTGCTTGTATGTGTTGAGTGTTATTTGGAGACTGTAACTCACAACTATTGAGAGCCAGTGTGGTGTAGTGGTTAAGAGCGATGGACTCGTAATCTGGGGAACCGGGTTCGTGTCTCCGCTCCTCCACATGCAGCTGCTGGGTGACCTTGGTCTAGTCACACTTCTCTGAAGTCTCTCAGCCCCACTCACCTCACAGAGGAAGGGAAAGGAGAATGTTAGCCGCTTTGAGACACCTTGGGGTAGTGATAAAGCGGGATATCAAATACAAACTCTACTTCGTCTTCTTCTATTTCACATTATCTATGTGTTTCTATGTGTTCAGGACACGTGATTGCAGGTAAGAATGAATAAAAGACTTCCTAGGAAATTCCCTTTGACTGCTTCTGTATTGTTTCAAATGTGACGTCACTTACAGTTAAGAACAAATCATATTTATTGCTGACAAATCATACCACTGTCAGCTCATTAATCTCAATTCCAACAAACTCTGCGCTTAGCATGAGCAGCTGCTTTCTTCCCATTTCTTAGGTGGAAATAACTGATAAGGAAGAAGGGAGATAGACCCTTTCCCTTGACCTTTGGGGGTCTGGGGGCTTCATTTCACCCCTTAGTCCTGCTCCTGAAAGCTTGACAGATGTGAAGTATTTGTTCACACTCTGCCATGGCTTCAAAATCAATCCTCTTTGAAAAAATTAAAAATGGTATTGCAGTGCTAAAAAGGCTCAAGAAAGCAATTCCTGTAGTCGCTGGCATCTTAGCGAGCCGAGTGCCACTCTGCCAACTGTCTCACTCCCAGCTAACTAATCTGGAAAACTGCCCTGTCATCTCTGCAAGGACTTCAGTGTCCCTTGAATTAGCAGTTCAGCATTTCTGGAAGTGGAAATGATATACCTTTGTATATTAGCATAAAAAGCATGCATTAGAAAGTATTATCACCTTCGCTGGTGGGAGCAGCTGAGTGGACCAGGCCTCCTCCTGATAGCACTTGGGCTGCCAGCCTCCAGGTCAAGTCATCCAGTTTTGCAGCAAGCAACCCAAAAAAATGGGGGGGGGGCAGGCTCTCTGGGACCTGGCATGGCCGTAGAAGAAGAGAAGAAGAAGAGTTTGGATTTGATATCCCGCCTTTCACTCCCTTTAAGGAGTCTCAAAGCGGCTAACATTCTCCTTTCCCTTCCTCCCCCACAACAAACACTCTGTGAGGTGAGTGGGGCTGAGAGACTTCACAGAAGTGTGACTGGCCCAAGGTCACCCAGCAGCTGCATGTGGAGGAGTGGGGAAGCGAACCCGGTTCACCAGATTACGAGACTACTGCTCTTAACCACTACACCACACTGGCTCTCGACCTGCCTCCTCACACACAAGCAACCCAAAAAAATTGGGGCTGCCAGCTTCTGAGTAGCTCTCATCTCTTCTAGGATCAGGTGCTTAAGGCGCCTGCAACACACTCTTTCCACCCACAGGACCTCCGATGTTACGCCCTTTGGGAAAGTGGGGAGGAACAGAAACCAGCGGCCAACAGCCTCCCTTCTCTGCTGGCCTTTGCCCGAAGGTCCCCCCATCTCAGAGCAAGTAGCTCTCCCTCATGGATTCAGTCCTTTGAACACTTCCATCTCCCCAAGAGGCTCCCAAGGCTACTCATCCTCTGCAGTTGATAACAGACAGAACTGACTAAAAAAACAGCTTTGTCTTCTGGTGACACCAGAGAATTCTAGAAGACATTAACCCTTTATGGATGCACGATTCCCACATACAGGTTTCTTGGCAAGACAAGGGCCTTCTCTGGCCACTTGAGTGTCCTCCTCAGCATCCCCAAAGAAGGAGCTGGGTTGCAAGAGCTGCAGCTAATGGGGGGGGGGGACCCAGGCTAATGGGGGGGGCTGTCTAGCTAGGAAAGCGAGACCCAGAGACCGTTGTGGGAGACCCAGAGACCGGCTTCCTCTGTGCCGGAGCCAAAGCTGCGACAGATGGAGAAGCCAGACCTGCTGGGGGTGTCCGTGCTGTGAGCCCCTCCATCCTACACTTGAATTTGTGAGTAAATAAAACCAGATATCATAAAGACACCACACTCTACGCTGACCTTCATTCCAAGGAAATTGGATCTTTGGTCAGCGCCTGGGAGCCCTGGAATCTCACACTCAGAGACAGGGGTAGTTTACAAATACAAAACACAAACACACACAATCATTTGTGCCTGTGTTCCTGACACACAACCAAGTGTGAAGGGTGCATGACATGCTTTAGCAACAGCCCTCCTGTAAATTAAGAAATGCAACCTGGTTGACTGAAAAAGGCAACAAGGGAATCTTCTCCGGTGTCCCAGGAGGTCTGAGGGCCCTTAAAGAAAGAGGAGCCATTTCTGCACCAGTTACAGATAGGTAGACGTGTTGGTCTGCCATAGTCAAAACAAAAAATTCCTTCCAGTAGCACCTTAAAGACCAACTAAGTTAGTTCTAGGTATGAGCTTTCGTGTGCATGTATCTGAAGAAGTGTGCATGCACACGAAAGCTCATACCTAGAACTAACTTAGTTGGTCTTTAAGGTGCTACTGGAAGGAATTTTCCATTTCTGCACCCTGAGACACCAAAAGGTCAGCAGACTCCCCTGCAAATCCTGCGGAGCTGAGCTCCTCCTCCCGTCTTCTCCAGGGCCAGTTTCTGCATGGGGGGGGGGGTCTGCCTGCTTTGCCCTGCACCAGCCACAAGCACCAAGCTTCTCTCCTTGCCTGCCCACCCCCCATATCTACCCCAGATGAACCCCAAGAGACAGTAGTTTATTTTTTCCCCCTGGCCCTAACCACAGTCTTCTGCAACCTGGTGCCCTCCAGGTCTTTGGGCTCCAACTCTCATCAGCCCCAGCATCATCGGGGGGGTGGGGGGGCTAATGGTATTTGTTGTCCAGAGGGAACCATGTTTCAGAAAGCCAAAGCATTGCAATAAATCAGTCTGAAAATATAGTTTTTCCCCCTTCCCATTTATTGCTTCATTAAAAGCATTACTATTATGTGCTTAAAAATAATTACACAAATATCGAGGGAAAATCTAAAATATTCTATCCCATTTTTTTCTGCATTCTTTATTGCATTCTTAAATCTCGCTGTATAGTGATGTGTCTTCCCCAAAATTAAAATGAAACAGACATGAAGATGACATTGGCTCACTTTGCATACAGCCTTGTGTACTTGCTTTATGAACAACAACTGCAGTTTAACATGAACATTCTTTGGAACTTCCCTTCCTGGAGAAATGAGCCTGGCTCCCTCCTTGGGGTCTTTTGGCCGGCAGGTCAAGACTTCCTTGTCCCAAGAGGCTTTGGGGAAGTGACGGCTTTGCATGAAGACGCTGGTGACATGCTGCTTCTGTGGGAAGGTTCTAAATGCTTACAGTATACCAGATATTTCTATTAATTCCATTACCATAATATGTAATTGTTTCTTAAATTATTACTCTTTTTCTATGTGTTTAGCTGTTTCTATCTTAAGTGTAAGCTGCCTTGGGTCCCTGTCAGGGAGAAAGGCAGGACAACAACAAGAACAACAACAACAACTACAACAACTCTGGTATATCAAAAAGTTATTATTCCTCCTCCTCCCCCAAACTGTGCTGCAGTGATTTGGGCCAGAGTCCAGCTTGCCAGGATCAAAGAACTGTTAGGGACTTCAGAATCCAGACCAGAATGGAAAAATCCAAGCAGCAATATTTTACAGAAAAGGTTTTTATTGACTTTGGTTTATTTGTCAGACAAGCAAAGCAAAGGGGTGCATTCAGCAAAAATGAGAGAATGCCCCCTGTCAGTCAGATGCAGATACTTTTTATACCTTTAGGCAAAGCAATAGTTCAACCCTTGACCCACCCCTTACACATTCCCCTTTATACATATTCATTAAAAGCTCTACCAATAGGAAAATTGGTGGTGGCCTTTGGTTCCAAACTGCGTTATCCACTAGGTGGTGCTGCGAGCTTATAAACTATCTGACCTTCTTACAATTGCTAGGAAAACCACTTCTGACCGCATGCATGTAAAGATAGCTACTCACAATTCCTAGTAAAACCATTTCTGAACACCTGCATGCTGGTAAAGATAGCAAGGCAGTTTGTGGTTTTCACAGTTAGTCTTGTGGTGAGCTAGAGCTTCCTCTTCTCGGTGTTTTACTGGAATTGGGTCAACAGCTAGCTTTGCAGGAGTGAAGTGCTCTGACCACACTTGCTGCGTTTACAAAAATGCTTTGTGCAAGCAGAGGAGAGAAATAGTTTTTTAAGCTTTTAGCTTGCTCCTTATAAAAATGGCTTCAGTCTGGCTCTCCAAAGTGGACCCAGGTGGACCCTTGGTCCTCACTCCTTCAGAACTGCAGAGAGTTCTGAATCAGACCATCGATCCATCTACCTCAGGATGGCCTACACTGATTGGCAGCAACCGCTCTCTGGGGTTTCTCTCCCAGCCTTACAAAACACTCGGATTACGTACAGCATGTTATATATCTGAACTCCCACTCAACAGATTGTAGGAATGCAAAATAGAATCGTAGAGTGGGGAGGGACCCTGGGGGTCATCTAGTCCAACCCCCTGCAAGGCAGGATAATCAGGAGATGTTGGACAAAGGCGCCCTTTTGGAGAACAAGAACTGCAGGATCCTGCTGCGCAGCTCCCGGGTCCGGATGCCGTAAATGACGGGGTTGAGCACCGGGGGCAAAATGAGGTAGAGATTGGCAATGAGGATATGTGCATAATGGGGGATGTTGCGTCCGAAGCGGTGGGTGAGGAAGGAGAAGAAGGCAGGAGTGTAGAAGACACAAATGACTGCAACATGAGAGCCACAAGTGCCCAAGGATTTGAGCCGGGCCTCTTTGGAGGGGAGCCGGAAAACAGACTGCAAGATCAGCACATAGGACAAAAGAATGAGGACCAAATCTAGCATGAGGAAGGCAATGGCGAAGAGGCCATAGATGACATTGATCCGGATGTCAGCGCAGGCCAGCTTGGCGATGCCCATGTGCTCGCAGTAGGTGTGGGCAACGATGATGTGGTCACTGCAGAAGGGCAGGCGGAGAGTCAACAGGGCAATGGGCAGCACCAGCATGGAGGGTCTCAGAGCCACGCCAGCACACATCCAGGCGATGCGTGGCTTGGTCAGGATGGTGGTGTACCTCAAGGGGTCACAGATGGCCACGTACCTGTCAAAGGCCATGGCTAGCAACACGACAGACTCCATCCCCGTGAAGGTGTGGATGAAGAACATCTGGGCGAGGCAGGAGCCGAAGCTCATCTCCCCGAGGCCAAACCAGAAGATGGCCAGCATCTTGGGCAGAGTGGAGGTGCAGAGGCCCAGGTCGATGGTCGAGAGGAAAGAGAGGAAGAAGAACATGGGCTGGTGGAGGCTGGCTTCCGTTTTGATGATGAAGAGGATGGTGCAGTTGCCCACGAGAGCAACGAGGTAGCCGAGGCAGAAGGGGATGGAGATCCAGGAGTGGAGAGCTTCCAGCCCCGGGACCCCCAGCAAGATGCACGTGGGGGAATGAAAGTGGGTGGCATTAGACAGTGGCATTCTCCTCCTGCCTCTGGCCAGGTGTGGGTCACTTCATCCCTGCCAAGAAAAAAGAAACAAGCTAGCAGGTAGAACCATTTGGACGCGAGTAGAGATGCCTGAAGATGGCCATGGTGACCTACGATTGCAGCCAAGAGACCCGTCTCACATTCAGGAGTCAAGAGGAGCTTGGAGGCAAATGGGAATAGGTGAGTGACTGTAGAGAGGGGGTAGGAGTCAAGAGGGACAAGGAGGAAGCTAGAGCCAACACTGCAGTTCTAACCCCCGTTGCAGGGGGTTGGACTAGATTACCCCTCGGGTCCCATCCAACTCTACAGATCTATGATTCTATGATTATTGCATACATGAAAAGGATTACAGGTGCAGGAGTGTGAAATGTCTGGGTCTCAGCTTTTGCACATAACCTCCAGTTGCCTTGGCAACCAGTCTTCCGTGAGGGGCCACTGGCATCTCTTCCTACATCTTTCTCCCTGGCTTGTCAAAACACCCTAGCAAAACACCCTGAGTCCTTCTAGGGTCAGATAAGGCTGGCATTCAGTGCAGGAGGAAGGCATGAGAGCTGCAGAAGGCAGGCACACAGGAACCGGGAATCAAAACGTTCATTGGTACATTCTCTCTCTCTCTCTCTAAAAAAAAGGTTAAATGCACTTAGCGTTGGAACAGTTAGAACAAAGTCTGTATCAGGAATCTAATATCTAATCAGATGTCAAAGTTTTTACGTCACAAGCAACTGGCATTCAGATGCATCGCGGCCTCCCCATGTGGAGGCAGAGAAGAGCCATTCTGGCGAGACGAACCCTCTCACCTGCAGAGCCACAGGGAGATCCGTCAATCACCAGGAGAGCATCTGCTTCCCATGCAGAAGGTCCCAGGTCTGGTCCTCAGCAACTCCAGGCCGGGGGCTGGAGAGACTCCCTGCCTGAGACCCTGAAAAGCCACCGCAGCCACTGCCGTCCACCTCTAGGTTAAGGTGTCGTTCGGCTCAGCCTAAGGCAGCTTCTTCTGCTCCTGAGCTTCCTGGTGGAGTTTTGCAAGCAGCTGCATCCTGCACACAGCATCGCTCTGAGGCCACCTGGCTGAGCGGGAAGCAGCCTTTATGGTGTCTCTGTGGAGAACGAGGGAGGGGGCATCTCAAGGGGCTGTTCAGAGACATTTTCCATCCCAAACAGGTCCATTGCACCAAGGTATGCCCAGCTGTGGTGCATCTCTCCAAGGCCACCGGGTCAGGGGACAATGGACAGCATTCATCCTTGAGTCCCTCCAGCACAGTGCTGCCCCCAGGGTTTGAGGACCACAGGGCTGGGGAATCTGTGGCCCTCCGGGTATCCATGCAACCCATCTCCCGTCATCCCTGACCACGAGCTGTGCTGTTTGGGACTGAGGGAAGTCAAAGTCCCAATATATCTGGAGGACCACGGTGCCCCCATCCTGGGCTGTAGCCTCTAACTCCAGCGAGTCCAAGTGGAAGAAGAGAGGAAGGCTAGCCTGGATTTGAATTGTTTGAAGTTTCAGGCTAGCCTTCCTCTCTTCTTCCACCTGGAAGAGGGAAGAGGTGTCCGCAAGGATGCAACGGAAGAAGCTGCTCCATCCCTTTTGGGGTTCATGCCTCTGGAGCAGCAGAAAACAAGGTTGCTCCATCTTTTATGAGAGAACCCTTCAGATATTTGAAAATAGCCATAATAGAACCACTAGATTCCTCACCACCTCCATCAGAAGCCTCTGGCACTTGGTTCCTGCCTCCCTGTTCCCCAACGCTGCCCCTTGCCTTGGCAGGGAGACACACAGCCCTGGTCAGGCATCCCTGAGCCCCTTCAGGATTTCTCGTCAGAAATTGTTCCAGGGGAGGCAGGAAGCCAGAAGGACTGACTAAGGGATGTTGTAAAAGTGCCTCCTCTGCAGAGGCTCGTTCCAGTTGCTCTGCCCACACCCGGACAATTCTTCCGCTCAAAGGCTGAGTGTGAGCCCAGGAACAGAGATATCTCCCCCATGCAGGCACTTAGAGCACAGATGTCAAGGAAATAACTACCAGATTTTTAGAAAACATCTGAAGACAGCCCTGTTCAGGGAAGTTCTTAATGCTTGACTGTCCTGTGGTTTTATAAATTGTTGAGAAAGCCGCCTAGAGTGGCTCAGGCAACCCTGTCTGATGGGTGGGGTACAAATAAAAAGATGCTGATGCTCCATGTCTGTTTTAGCTGAGATTCTTTAGTTGAGTTGCTTTAGCTGAGATTCCTGCACTGCCGGGGGTTGGACTAGATGGCCCTCAGGGTCCCTTCCAACTCCACAGTTCTGTGGTTCTAGGATTCCTTCTCCAGGGCAAAGACCAAGTCAAGTGCTTTTGAAGTAGCCAGTAATTTAAGAATTCTTAAGTCCTCAGCTGAGTAGCACCTTTTATTTGTTGCTGTTGTTGTTTAGCCATTTAGTCGTGTCCGACTCTTCGTGACCCCATGGACCAGAGCACACCAGGCCCTCCTGTCTTCCACTGCCTCCCGCAGTTTTGTCAAACTCATGCTGGTAGCTTCGAGAACACTGTCCCACCATCTCGTCCTTCGTCGTCCCCTTCTCCTTGTGCCAACATCAGGGTCTTTTCCGGGGAGTCTTCTCTTCTCATGAGGTAGCCAAAGTCTTGGAGCCTCAGCTTCGCGATCTGTCCTTCCAGTGAGCACTCAGGGCTGATTTCCTTAAGAATGGATAGGTTTGATCTTCTTGTAGTCCATGGGGCTCTCAAGAGTCTCCTCCAGCACCAGAATTCAAAAGCATCCATTCTTCGGCGATAAGCCTTCTTTATGGTCTGGCTCTCACTTCCATACATCACTACTGGGAAAACCATAGCTTTAACTATATGGACCTTTGTCGGCAAGGTGATGTCTCTGCTTTTTAAGATGCTGTCTAGGTTTGCCATCACCTTTCTCCCAAGAGGCAGGCGTCTTTTAATTTCGTGACTGCTGTCACCATCTGCAGTGATCAGGGAGCCCAAGAAAGTAAAATCTCTCACTGCCTCCATTTCTTCCCTTCAATTTGCCAGGAGGTGATGGGACCAGTGGCCATTGTTACGGAAAAAATTCCGGGTGCGGAGTTGCCCTTGCCACCCGGCTCGTCGGACAGAGTCCGCGGGTCCTAGCGGAAGAAAATGAGTTCAGCCGGAGACAGGAGCAATAAACGGAGATCCAAAGTTTATTGCGCAACAGGTTCAAAATGGCATTGAACCCCGAGAATGGGGTGACATAGACTTTTAAAAGTTCCCTCCAAGTCCCAGAATACAGTGCAGAAAACGTCATGAATACATTATGGGAAGGTTGGGTTACATGGATGACCTCATGAATATATTACAGGGAGGTGGGGTTACATGGATCAGCACTTCAGAAAGGGAGGGGGAGATATGCAGAGTAAAGGATATGCATAGACAAACATAGATAAACGTTTCCTGAGTATGGGTGTTGGCGAGACAATGGGGCAGATATGCATCGTCTATCACCGGGCATTGTCGGGAGGAAGGGTTTGGCAGAACGATCCGAGCGGATTAGGGTCTTCCTGAGTACGTGACCTGTCACTCAGGAGATTATGGAAGTGAGGTAACGACATGGAGCCCGGAAGGAACAGAGTAGAATGACATTAAAATGGAGAAAATCGGAGTTTCGGTTGATTTTATATGATTTTCCGAAGCTTTTGGTCCCTTTGCCGGTCAAGTGTATATCGTATATTGAAAACGGAAACAAATGGATACATTGTAACGAAGTTTGACAGTTTTACGAGGTCGCTGGTTTCGGTTCCATTGTTCTCGCAGCGGGGAGCCGTCAGCAACTTGTCAAGAGGTTAAATGAGGCGTGCAAGAGCTCCCTGAGCTAGCTGCTGCAGGGGAATGCATGCTCCTGATTGGCTGAGGCGCAGCCATTATAGTCAATGGAGAATGTAGTTCGATACGGTCAACCCATAATAAAATAGGGCGAAGGAAAGGCTTAAGAAAAGAAGGGCTTATTCCGCCCGTATATAGAAAGGAAGAATATCATTTTATTAAGTCAAGGGGTATAGTGTGGTGCTTGTGCAACAGTGTGGGGTTTCGGGAGCTGGGCGCCGTTGGGGTCATCGCCTCGGGCCCGCTTTTGAGGAGGAGGAGGAGGAGGAGAGGAAAGGTACCCCCCTCTCCTTCCGTATCACCATGATCTTCGTTTTTTTGATGTTGAGCTTCAGCACCTTTTATTAGAACCATCCCAAAAGTCACCAGCAGTTTGAGGTCTCCATGACTCCATGACTCCTTCCTGCAGGAGGCAGGGATGCCCCCAACTTGGGTGGCTTTGAAAGACGATTAGACAAATTCAGGGGGGAGGAGAGGGGTCTTGAGGGCCAATAGTGCTAAGGAAGTATCAAAACTTGGGGTTTCCCAACTTTTTTCGCTCTGCAGGTCCAAAATTGGTCAGGTTCAAGCAAGATACCACAGGCCAGTTAAAGAAGCCAAACCGGCTATTAAGCCTGATCATTTATTTGTTGCAACTACCGGTAATTTTCCCCTGCAATTATTCATCCGCCTTTCACCTTCCATGGAAACATTCCTGTATTATCTTGAATCAGTTGGCGCCACTTATTCTTGCTGCACCTGGTGAACTCCCAGCCTGCATTGCGTTTCCCCAATATGCATTGTGAAGGTGATGGGCTTCTGTCTGGCTCTTTGCCGTGTGGGCTCTTGCCCAGCCTGCCAGGCAGGAGGGGGATTGGGGGATTGTGGCTGACCCTGACCCACCCACAGGGCAACGCGGGTCTTCTCCCCTCCAACATCATTACTACCTTTGGAACTAAAGGGGGGGGGAATTGGGCTATTTTGGGTGATCTTCTGTGTTTTATAGGGTTCCTTTGCCTTATTCTGATAAGATGGTCATAAGCATTGGTTCCTGAGCATTTGAACGGGTGCTCTATGTGTGTATGTGTGTGTGTGCACGAGCACACACTCGCTTTGTTTTGAGTCCCTGCAATGCTTCGGAAGCCTTGTTTGGGTGCCCCTGCTTTTGTCCATAAAATAACATCAGTTGGCGGCAGCAATGCTTTTAAATACCAGTGGCTAGAAACGGCAGGAGGGGAGAGCTCAGGTCCTGCTTGTTGTTTTCCCCCTTGGGGCATCTGGTCGGCCGCTGTGAGAAGAGGCGGCTGGGCTGGACGGGCCATTGGCTTGATCCTTCTGTCTGTTCTTCCCCAGAAGCTGTAGCAGGATCCAGATGAAAGAGGCGGGGGCCGCCTTGCAAACCAAGGAGGTCCACTCATCCTCCCTGCTGACGGAGATGCATCTGTGGTAGCTGCTGGGTGTGAGAATGTTGTGGATAGTAGGAGAGGATATATTGATTCAATATTATCCTTTCTCACTCACGCTAGTGAGCTGGTAGCAGAGCACATTCCCTAGAACACAGCAGGAAACTAGCTGATGGATTCGTTAGAACCATATATATTGAGCAATCTAGTCTGGCTTGTCCAGACTGGATTGTTCCTGGTAAATTCCCCTTTAGTTCCTTCTTAAAAAGAATGATGACACAACAGTCTTCTTTAAAAAGTAATGATAAGCATGTTCCAGCAGCCTTAAGGGTTTTCAATGCAAAATCCGTTTCCCAACTCCTGTACGCTGCAAATGTCTGGCATAATGAGGACCTGCCTGAGCTAGATGGCTTTCAGGCAAAATTTACGATCTCTGCTGCAGGTACCCAACTGTGTCCCCAACTCCATACTTCTGTTAGAAGCTGGTGAATGCCCAATTTCAAGTAAAGCATGGTGGGCTGCCCTAAATCATTGGCTCAGGATTTCAGTGTTTGATCTAGGGAAGGGTTTGTACCAACCCCTGACCAATGAGGAGTTTGTCAGCAAATGCCAGAAAACCATGGCTAGAAAACCCACCTCTATTGGTCTGTCACCCCCCAACTGTATTACCTGGGTTATGAAGGTGCCCTAAAGACGTTAAAGCAAAGATTATGGGATAATACACACAGTGATTTCTTTTTTAAAAAAAAAATAATTTTTATTAACTGGCCAATCACATCAAATTAAATCACATCACATAATTTCCGAATTACAAAGCCAAATTTGTGACTTGTGATCTCCATCACACACAGTCTGTAGTCTGTTGGCAGTAGGAGTACAATATGGGCATGTCTTTTAAGTTAACATCTTACATTAAAAACCTGACAGTACCAAACTATGGAAGGCTTTTCACCAAAGCCAGACTCAACGTCTTTCCTTCTGCAGTGTTGGATGGCAGGTGGAGAGGAGTTCCCTACCAGGGCAGACTTTGCTCATGTGCTCAAGACATTGATTCTATAAAACATATTTTGCTGCACTGTGCGAAATACGAGCAAGCCAGGGCTGAACTGATATTACCCTTCCTGGTACCTTTCCCGGGAAAATCAGAGGCTCACTATGTCAGGTTCCTATTGGAAGACCGGACAAACGCCAGAACCTTAGCAGTGGTGAGGTTTTTATCAGTGGTTGCAAGAACCAATGGAGGTAGGCTGTCTGAATTGTGCATTGCTTTGTAATGATTTGTTGGGTCTCTGGACTGTAATAAAGATTGATGATGATGATGATAAGCTTTGCTTACATTCAGTTCACAGTATGGTCCTGAAGGCAGGCTTGAGCTTTTAGTTACAGCTACAGAGAAAGGTATGGCTTCATCCTCTGTGAGGGATGAGCCCATGTGCTGCTGGCTGAGAGCCGGCAGACAGCAGAAGGCAAAATTGAGAGGAGGGATCAAGAGAGAGCAGCATAAGAGGAAGATGGCTGCGTGACCAGCCCCTTTGTAGGGTCTGCCAGGGTCACACCTATCTACCTGGTCACATGCAGGGGGAGAATGCTCCAGACCAGGTGTGACAGGAAGTCTTCCCGGCTGGAGCAACATTCCCCTGTGTGTCCACTCTGGGCAAATAGGAAACCTTGTATTTGACTGCTTTGACGTTCCTTCCCACACTGGGAGAGGTCCGCCTTTTCCTCCCTGTGCAGTGATACGGAGGGGGGGGGGGCATGTCTTCTTCACCTTCTTCTTCGCTAAAATATATCCACTTATTTCCGAGTCCAATTGTCAATGTCAAAAGGGACTAAAATCTATAAAATTCATAGATGCCAATTTGCTCAATAAAATTCATAGGTGCCAATTTGCTCAATTTCTCTAGAACTCCATGACACCTCCCCTGTCCTCCATAATCCCTCAAGCAAGGTGTCAAGACCCTAATCCTGTCAAATCACTCTGCCAAGCCTTTCCTACGGGCAATGCCAGTACATGGACCATTGTCTTCTCATCACCGGTACTCAGGATGTGCTTATCTGCGCACATCTCCAGCTCTGCATATTCCCCCCTCCCTCCTCCATTTGTTAATCCTGTGTAACCCAACCTCTTCTTAATGTATTCATGATGTAACTGGGATGTACTTTGCACTGTATCCTGGGACATGGAGGGAAGTTTCAAAAGTTCATGTCACCCCTTTCTCGCTGTTCAATCTCGCCTTGAACCTGTTGCGCAATAAACTTGGATCTTCTGCGGCTTGTTCCTGTCTCTGGCTGAGCTCATTTTCCTCCACAGGGACCCGCGGACTTAGTCCGACGAGCTGGGTGGCAGAGCAGCCTCGCACCCAGATTTTGCCGTAACAGCAGAGATGTGCAACACCAGCTTCACCTGCCTTCCTCTTTCCTCCTGGTCGGGGTCCTGGGGCTGGAGTCCCTTGACGTCTGACTCTCCATCCCTTACGGCTGCGTGGACCTCACAGCCTTGCTGGGGAACGTCTCCCTCCTGCTGGTCTCCCTAGCCTCCACCAGCCCCTGTTCCTCTTCCTTGCCATCCTGGCCCTGAGCCACCTGGGCCTCTCCACCTCCATCATGCCCAAGCTGCTGGGCATCTTCAGCCTCGGCGCCAGGGAGACCAGCCTGAAGGCCTGCCTGGCCCAGACGTTCTTCCTGCACACCTTAATGGCCACAGGGTCGGGTGTCCTGCTAGCCATGGTCTTTGACCACCAGGTGGCCATCAGCACCGCACTCAGGTATGGAGCCATCCTCACTCCCCTCTGGTGCTGGCCCAGAGAGTGGGGCTGACTGTGGTGCCCTCCCAAGGCAGCCCAGCGCCAGGCCCTTGGCACCTGTCATTCCCACAGCACCATCACCCTCAGTTTCTGCATCTCTTTCCTGACATCATCCTCTCTATCCTCTACCTGTTGGTGCCCCCATCATTTAGGGGGCCAAGACCAAGCAGATACGGACCAGGCTGTTGTTCTTGCAGGCAAAAGTGAAACTCTGAAGCTCCCACCTTGCGGTGGGCAAGAGGAAGAGAGAGGCATTGGGACACGCACCCCCCAAAAAAGGAGGCAAAGATTTCATGGAACAGAACTGTAGACTTCAAAGGGACCTCAAGGGTCATCTCACTCAACTCCACTTCCTGCTTTGTGCCTGAACGAGGATCCCAGTAACCTCCCTTTGAAAACGAGGCTTGAAGCCTTCTCAGGACAAAATGTGTCTTGGCCTCTGATGGTCACTAGCCTAGATGGATTGGACAAATTCATGGAAGAGGAGAGGGCTATCGGTGGCTATTAACCAGGGTGACCATCCACAATCAGAGGCAGCCATGGTTCTGAAGACCAACTGCTGGAAGCCACTGGAAGGGAGAGTTGCTCTTGTGCCCTCGGATCCTGCCTGCGGGTGGTCTCCATCTGGTTGGCCGCTGTGAGAAGAACAGGATGCTGGCCTAGGTGGGCCATGGCCTCATCCTGGAGGCTACACCCCCACCTCCCACACCAGCTACTTATATTTACATGTTCTGCACAATTTGCATGCTCAACAAGGTCGCAATAATCACATTCACAT
Organism: Podarcis gaigeae; assembly: GCF_964106915.1. Lineage (NCBI taxonomy): Eukaryota > Metazoa > Chordata > Lepidosauria > Squamata > Lacertidae > Podarcis > Podarcis gaigeae. The sequence continues at coordinate 107,732,459 of NC_139677.1, forward strand.
CGTTAAATGAATGCCCCTTCTAGTTATCTCTAGTTATCTCTCACTTGGACTCCTGTAATGCGCTCTACGTGGGGCTACCTTTGAAGGTGACCCGGAAACTACAACTAATCCAGAATGCGGCAGCTAGAGTGGGAGCGGCTGCCGAGACCACATAACACCGGTCTTGAAAGGCCTACATTGGCTCCCAGTACGTTTCTGGGCACAATTCAAAGTGTTGGTGCTGACCTCTAAAGCCCTAAACGGCCTCGGTCCAGTATACCTGAAGGAGCGTCTCCACCCACATCATTCTGCCCAGACACAGAGGTCCAGCTCCGAGGGCCTTCTGGCAGTTCCCTCCCTGCGAGAAGCCAAGTTATAGGGAACCAGGCAGAGGGCCTTCTCGGTAGTGGCGCCCTCCCTGTGTAATGCCCTCCCACCAGATGTCAAAGAGAAGAACAACTACCAGACTTTTAGAAGACATCTGAAGGCAACCCTGCTTAGGGAAGCTTTTAATGTTTAATAGGTTATTGGATTTTGGTGTTCTGTTGGAGGCCACCCAGAGTGGCTGGGGAAACCCAGCCAGATGGGCGGGGTATAAATAATAAATTATTATTATTATAGTTGGGCTGAGTGGAACCGGAATGTCAAGCAGCAGAGCTGAGTCAAAGGTTTTCCCTCCCTCAAAAGGAGTCATGCACAGTTCCTTGGAAAGAGGTGGGTGGCAGAGACTGGCAGGTTTTAGCCTTGGGGAAGCGGGTGTTTCCCCAGGTTCTTCCTTCCTTGTGCATCTCAGGAGTGCCCAGGTCTCTTCTAGGCAAGCCATAATTGGGAGAGTTACTAAGGTAAAGGTAAAGGACCCCTGGACAGTTAGGTCCAGTTGAAGGCAACTATGGGGTTGCGGCACTCATCTCGCTTTCAGGCTAAGGGAGCTGGTGTTTGTCCACAGACAGTTTTCTGGGTCATGTGGTCAGCAGGACTAAACTGCTACTGGCACACAGAGGACTGTGACGCCCCTTCTTCCCCAGGGAATGTGAGCTTTGAGGTCTGCTATGGCCTCACAAGGGGTTGCGATGGAATTTGGGAGCAGGCAGCCAGGCACCCCCTTCTCCTTGCCAGCAGCAGTTCCCTCCTCTGTCGGAGATGGGATGTGTCTCCTCATGCCAGAGTTTGATGAGCAATGCGCCACACGACGCCAGCCTTGGCCGTCAGCCACCTCTGCACCTGATGTTGCCCAAGAAGAGGTGGGGGCTGCTGAGAATAAAAAGGTGTGTTCCCCATCCCTCCCTCGCTCGACTCTCTTGCTTCAGACCTGCTGCACATCTTCCTTCAGAGCCACCATGAGTCTTGGAGGATTATCCCCCACCAAACCGGCCACTCCTGAGATTCAGGCAATCGCTGACCAGGTGAGCTGCCCTCTCCCCACAGATTCCTCTCCCCCTCCACCACCACCAGGCAGAGAGAGGCTCTGGGGCTCTGCCTCTTCTGGAGACAGAGTAGGGGTGGGGAAGCCTGGCTTCCAGCCTCGTTGCACTAAGAGGCTTTTCTTGACTCACTGTGGAAAATGACAGCCGTGGTGAGGCCTGTTTCTCAAGGATTCCCAAATGTCAGTGCTAGCTGACCACAAGCTCATCATGAGTCCATAGTGTGACGCAGCAGCGAAAAAGGCTAATGCTATTCTAGTCTGCATCCACAGAAGTCTAGTGTCCAGATCCAGGGAAGTCATAGTTCCGCTCTCTTCTGCCTTGGTCAGACCACACCTAGAATATTTTGTCCAGTTCCGGGCACCACAATTCAAGAAGGATGTTGAGAAGCTGGATCATGTGCAGAGGAGAGCGACCAAGATGACCAAGGGTCTGGAAACTAAGCCTTATGAGGAGTGGTCGAAGGAGCTGAGTATGTTTAGCTTGGAAAAGAGGAGACTGAGAGAAGATATGGTAGCCATCTTCAAATATCTTATGGGCTGTCACATGCAAGAGGGAGCAAGCTTGTTTTCGCCTGCTTTAGGGGTTAGGACATAGGTAGGCAAACTAAGGCCTGGGGGCCGGATCTGGCCCAATCCCCTTCTAAATCTGGCCCGCAGACGGTCTGGGAATCAGCGTGTTTTTACAGGAGTAGAATGTGTCCTTTTATTTAAAATGAACCTCTGGGTTATTTGTGGGGCATAGGAGTTAGTTCATTTTTCTTCTTCAGAATATAGTCTGCCCCCCCCCCCGAAGGTCTGAGGGGTAGTGGACCGGCCCCCTGCTGAAAAGGTTTGCTGACCCCTGGGTTAGGACTTGAACCAATGGCTTCAAGTTACCAGAAAAGAGATTTTGGTTTTCTGACAGTAAGAGATGTTTGATGGCGGACCAGTCTCTCTGGGGAGATGGTGGACTCTCCTTCTCCGGAGGTCTTTAAGCAGAGGTTGGACGGCCCTCTGTCCTGGATACTTTAGCTGAGATTCCTGCATTGTGGGGGTTGGACTAGATGCCCCTTGGGGGCCCCTTCCCAACTCTACAAGTCGATGATTCTCTGAAAGGCTTTGGGGGCCTTGTCTGCAAATAATAACATCCTCAAGGTCCCAGGCCTCAGAGAGGTTAGGCTGGCCTCAACTAGAGCCAGGGCCTTCTCGGCTGCAGCTCCAATCTGGTGGAACGCTCTGTCACAAGAGACTAGGGCCCTGCGGGACCTGACATCTTTCCACAGGGCCTGCAAGACAGAGTTGTTCCACCAGGCCTTTGGTCAGGGCGCAGCCTGACTCCCTCCTCTGGCAACCTGCTTAGAATCTTGCTTAATTAGTTGCCATTAATTCGATTTTAATTGATTTTTATAATGAAATATTTTTAGAATGTGTGAATATCTGATAGTTTGATTGTTTGATTGTTGTTAGCCGCCCTGAGCCCGGCTTCGGCTGGGGAGGGCGGGATATAAATAAAATTTATTATTATTATTATTATTATTATTATTATTATTATTATGCTCTCCAAGTGTACAACTCCAACCAGCTCCCAGCCAGGATGGCCAAAGCACTAGGAGGGCATCCAATGGGGAGGGGCTGGCGCCAAAAGCTTTCCCCCCCCTTGCCTGTCCCAGGGAACCTCCAGCAGCCTCTTCTGGCCCCCGTGAGTGAGCCAAGCCCCTCTACTCCCACCCTCGGGGCCCTTTCAGCTTCCTGCTGCCACAACCACCAGCCTTTGCCTTCTTCCCGCAGGTGAAAGTTCAGCTGGAAGCAAAAGTGAACCAGGCATTCAACATCTTTGAGGTTACTGAGTTCAGGACTCAGGTGGTGGCTGGCACCAACTACTTCCTCAAGGTCAGTGGCCCTTTCCTGGCTGGTTTATTTATTGCATCTCTATATCAGCTTTTCCTCCCGGGACCTCCAGGGGGCAGGCATGGCTCTCATCCTGCTAAGAGACGGCAGGCTGTTTTGAGACATTCTCCAAGGAGAATCTGAGTAAATCTTAGAAATACCGTATTTTTCGTTCTATAAGACACACCAGACCACAAGACGCACCTAGTTTTTGGAGGAGGAAAAGAAGAAAAAAATATTCTGAATCTCAGAAGCCAGAACAGCAAGAGGGATCGCTGCGCAGTGAAAGCAGCGATCCCTCTTGCTGTTCTGGCTTCTGGGATAGCTGCGCAGCCTGCATTCACTCCATAAGATGCACAGACATTTCCCCTTACTTTTTAGAAGGGAAAAAGTGAGTCTTATGGAGCAAAAAATATGGTAAATTTCTGAGGGCAAGAGACGTCTGACAGTAATGGGCTCCCATGGAAGGTGATGGCCTCGCTTTCCCTGGAGGTTTTTAAACAGATGTTGGATGGATATACAACACAACACAACACAACACAACACAACACAACACAACACAACACAACACAACATTTTTATTAAGTCTCCAACAATATTTCAAAGCATTTATCATCATATGCACAGCGGGTGGTGCAGACCACTGAGCCTAGGATTTGCTGATCAGAAGGTCGGCGGTTGGAATCCCCACAATGACGGGGTGAGCTCCCGTTTCTCGGTCCCAGCTCCTGCCCACCTAGCAGTTCGAAAGCATGTCAAAGTGCAAGTAGATAAATAGCTCCAGTGGGAAGGTAAACGGCGTTTCCGTGTGCTGCTCTGGTTCGCCAGAAGCGGCTTAGTCATGCTGGCCACATGACCCGGAAGCTGTACACCGGCTCCCTTGGCCAATAAAGCGAGATGAGCACCGCAACCCCTGAGTCGGCCACGACTGGACCTAATGCTCAGGGGTCCCTTTACCTTTACCTTTACCATGTTTCTTTTTTTACTTTCCAACCCTCCTTGCCTGATGTTTGTTTTTCACTCATTTTTATTAGCTGTTTTATAACAGAAATATTTTTATCATCTAAACCCTGCTGCCGTTCAATCTTTCGTTCATCCACTGCTCATATTTCAAATCCTGCCCATGACTTCATAACTGGGTGATAATTTGAGAGGTAATCATAGAATCATAGAGTTGGAAGAGACCACAAGGGCCATCGAGTCCAACCCCCTGCCAAGCAGGAAACACCATGGGACTCCACCAGCGGTTCCCATTCCTCCTTAAACGCTTTGTCATTACGTCCTCTTAATTTGGCAGTTTATTATTATTTTTTATTGGATTTATATCCTGCCCCATACCCAGAGGTCTCAGGGCAGTTCACGGAACAAAATCTCACCATTTCAGCATATTCCATCCGTTTCACAAGCCATTTCTCCTTCGTTGGTTGTCCTTTCTCTTTCCACTTCTGTACATACAAAGTTCTAGCTTCTAGAGGAACCATCGGTCAGGCGGTCTCTGCTGGTGACACCAGCTTTCTGTCTTCTTCTGTCCTCCTCCTCCTCACAGGTCCGGTATGCAGAGGACAAATACGCCCACCTTCGTGTGTTCCAGAACCTTTCAGGCGATCTCACGCTCCACGGTTATGAGCTGAACCACACCAGGACGGACCCCATCACCTACTTCTAGCAGCAGCGGAGAGCTCAAGAGCTTTAGGAGCTCCATCAATAAAGAGGAGGTCTTGGAAAGAGTCTCTGCCTTGGAGAAGTTGTGCAAGGGGAGGGAGAGGGAATGAGCTGTGGGGTGAGAGGAAGGCCCCCCGGCAGCCCCTGGAAGGTGAAGGGAGAGAGAGAAAGGTGGCATTTCTGGGGAGGAAGCGGGTGTGGCAAAGAACAGCTGTAATGGAGGTCGCCTTCGATGCCACCCCTTCCATGAATGCCAGTCTAGGGAGGGCAGCGGTGAGAGAGGCTCTCCGGGAGGCCTCCCTTTGGGCGGGGCAAGAGGGGCGATGTGGGGGGCTTGGTCTTAGATGGAGTGTCATCAGGGTGTTAACAGAGAAATCTGAGGGCTCCCTTGGACAAAAAACAAGGACACCAGCCAGGAATAGCAGAGCAAATCAGCAGCCAGTACGCTTGGTCTTTCTTGAAGACTGTCGAGACAGGACTCCCACCTGCCACCAGGTGGAACAAGATGGAAGCCCCGAACAAAAGAGCCCACAAACTTTTATTAGCTGCTAATCCCCATGTTACACCCCCCAAAACTACATCACTCATCCATCATGAAAGGGGAGGTCTGGTGGCAGTACTGTGAGCACCCTGGACCCTGTCCCATGGTTCCCCTTGCCCTCCACCAAACACCCATCAAGTGGAACAAAAAAGATATTTCTATTTCCCTGTTTCCCAGCCAAGTTCATCCCACCCTTTTGTCTTCATCTGGGTTTGTTCTTTCTGGAATGGCTACCTGTCTGGCACTCAGGTATCAGGATGCCAGGGATTATCACTCAGGCAGAGGGGCTGCTGAGCTCACAGGTCTAGATGAATTTCTGAAGTTTTCCCAGTGAGCCAGTACAGAGATGCATTGATCAGTGAATTGTTACATTTGGTATCGTGCAGCAGAGGCCCTTTGAACAGATAGGAAGAAACTGTGATGAAGTGTTTTGTGGGGACAAGTCACAAAAGTGATGGTGCTGATTTTGGTAGTGGGCAGCATGTGCATGATGTGTCCTGGAGGGGGACCCCCCCAAAAAAGAAAACCTATACATAAATTCCTGCAACAAGGGGCACATTTGATAGAGGAATGTTCCATAGAGGAACGTTGGTATGAAGGAAGTTAGAAAGTCAAAACCTAGAGGGGCAAATCACTCTGAAACTCTTAAAAATGTAATATGAGAAGCAAACTGGAACGCAGAATGTGGCCATTAAAAAGTGCAAGCAGACGGGAAAGGATGCTCAAAAAGACTCTGAGGAACACATGTCCGAAAACATGAAGACCAACAACACAAAGTTCCTTGAAAATAGTCGTAGCAGGAAGCCATCGAGGGAAGCGGCTAGGGCCACCCGTTCCCTTTGCTCAGGCAGCGAATGCCCCCCCCCCCTCAGAAGCTCCTGGCGCCAGAGGCTGAGGTCTCCTCTGAGGAGCTATCAGGAGGGGCCGCCTTTATCAGCCGCCTGCCAGGAGCGCCTCCTGCCTGATATCCCCCAAATCTCCCACAAACAGGTCTCCTCAGAGGCACCCAGGGCTGCTCCACTCACACACCCTCCTGCTGCACCCACAGCCCCAGGAGAAGTCCTCCTCCAGGTCCTCCAGGGGCCCGTCAGCCGGGTTCCAGGACTTGGGAAGAGTGGCCTCCACCCCACCTCGACCTGCCCCACAGGGCTGGCCCAAAACAGTCTGGAGAGCCACATGAGGGGGGGGGCCTGGGGGCCCTCATGGGCTCCTCAAGCCGGACCCGCCCCGTCCTAAAGAGTCCAGACAACCTCTCTCTCAAAACAAAATTTAAAAATTCCTTCCAGCGGCACCTTGGAGACCAACACTGGAAGATGCTACTGGAAGGATTTTTTAAATTTCGTTTCGACTACGGCAGACCAACACGGCTACCTTACCTGTAACCTCTCTCTCTCTCAGCATAAGAAGAGCAGGCTGGGTCAGGCCAAAGGGGGCCCAATGAGGCCAGCCTCCTGTTCTCCCCAAGGGGACGTGCAAACGCAGGATCCGGGCCCCAGAGCAAGTCTCTCCTCCTGCGGTTTCCAGCACCTGGCCTTCAGAAGCATCGCTGCCTCTGACTGTGAAGCCCTGGTGGCTTCTGGGAACATGGCCAGAGATGCCCCCCCAGGCCCTGGGGGCAGCAGCAGGGCTCCCCCACCTTGGGACCCCCCCCCCCAAGTCCAGTTGAGTCACTGCACAAGTCCGGGAAACTTCTGTCTCAACCAGCCTCCCTTTTTCAAGCATCTGCCGACCACTTGCCCCCAGTGGACCTCGGAGATCTTGGGCGCCAAGAAGGAGGAAGGCTGGTGTCTGTGGGGAGAGGCAGCAGAGGGCTCTGCCCAGGGGCTCCTCTGTGCTGGGGGGCCCAGGGGGGCCTCCGTGGGGCCTGGTCAGAGAGGATCAGCTGGATGTTCAGGGGCCCAGAAGTCTCTGGGTGGCCCAGGGGAGGGGAGACTCTCCTGAGCCCCCTGGCAGAAAAGGGGAAGGAGGGAGAGAAGTTGGAACTGTGTGGCTTATATTCCTCATCCAACTGAGTCTGATCTGCTGGGTCTTCTCTCTCCACATCCCGCACTGAGATCTGGTGTTTTGCAGCCTGCAAAGTGTGTGGGGTTTGGAGAAGGGGCCGAGATCTCATGCCAGGAATCCCTGCAGCCCCTGCCCTGTTCCTGTGAGCCTGGGCAGCGCAGCGCCATGAGTGAGTGGGCTGGGTGGGCATTGTGAGCCTTTTGATGGGGGTCGGGGAGCTGATGGGGGGCAGTGGGGGTCTTTGAGTGGGGAAATGGTTGGCATGGCAAGGAGGGAACCCCTTCTTCGCCCACACTCACAGCGAGCCAAGCTCATACCAAGAACTCATACCAAGCTCATACCAAGAACTAACTTAGTTGGTCTTTAAGGTGCTACTGGAAGGAATTTTTTTTGTTTTGACTATGGCAGACCAACACGGCTACCTATCTGTAACTATTTGCAGTGTTAGTCTTTAAAATCCCCAGGAAAATTTGCCAGCAGTTCTGTGTGAATTTCCCCTGACGCACTTGTTGTTGTTGTTGAGTCGTTTAGTCGTGTCTGCCTCTTCATGACCCCCTGGACCAGAGCACACCAGGCACTCCTGTCTCCCACTGCCTCCCGCAGTTTGGTCAGACTCATGCTGGTAGCTTCGAGAACACTGTCCCACCATCTCGTCCTCTGTCGTCCCCTTCTCCTTCTGCCCTCCATCTTTCCCAACATCAGGGTCTTTTCCAGGGAGTCTTCTCTTCTCAAGAGGTGGCCAAAGTCTTGGAGCCTCAGCTTCAGGATCTGTCCTTCCAGTGAGCACTCAGGGCTGATTTCCTTCAGAATGGAGAGGTTTGATCTTCTTGCAGTCCATGGGACTCTCAAGAGTCTCCTCCAGCACCATAATTCAAAAGCATCCATTCTTCGGCGATCAGCCTTCTTTATGGTCCAGCTTTTACTTCCATACATCACTACTGGGAAAACCATGGCTTTAACTATATGGACCTTTGTTGGCAAGGTGATGTCTCTGCTTTTTAAGATGCTGTCTGGGTTGACGCACACATTTCGGCAAAGCCATTTTCCACAATACAATACATTTTTAATCTTGCTTTTTAATATGTGCATTGGCTTTACCTTGCTATGGTAGCTTCACAGCAGAGTCTGGCTCTCCCAAAAAGTGGCAGGTGCAAAGGGGTTTTTCCTGCCATTGCAAGGGCATGGAGGAGTCAAGGAATGGCGGGATTGGGAGGGACCCCAAGCGTTCATCTAGCCTGACCCTCCTGGAATGCAGGAATCTCAAGCATCCCTCACAGGGGGCAAGCCATGTCCTCCTTACCCAGCCACCCCCCCCCCCCGGGTATGCCTGAAGGGATGGGGGGGGAGAGGCAGGATCCGTGCAGCATTTCTCCTGATGCCTGCCTGTCTTTTGTCTGTGCCCCCCTCCAGGCTGCGGAGAGCGGTGCCACCCCCTGAGCCTCCCCAGAGCCCCCCCTCTAGCAGCAGCTGACTCAGCGGCCCTCAACCTCTCCCTCGGCCCTCTTCTGCCCCCTCCTGCCTCCTTCCTCCTGATGGGCATCCCAGGCCTGGAGCGGCTCTACGGCTGGCTCTCCATCGCCTTCTGCGCCATGTTCTCCGTTGCCCTCCTGGGCAACCCGGCCGTCGTCCTGGTGGTGGCGAAGGAGCAGGCCCTCCACCAGCCCATGTACATCTTCCTGGCCGTGCTGGCCCTCAACGACGTGGCTCTCTGCCTGGTCATCGTCCCCAAGGCGCTGGCCATCTTCTGGTGGCGAGCAGAGGAGATCTCCTTCCAGGGCTGCCTGGCCCAGATGTTCTTTGTCCAGGCCTTCTTCCTCTCCAAGTCGGCCATCTTGCTCACCATGGCCTTCGACCGCTTCATGGCCATCTGCCGGCCACTGCGGTACATGGCCATCCTCACCGGCACCACCCTGGCCAGGATCGGGGCCAGCCTGGTGGCCAGGAGCGTCTGTGCAGTGGTCCCGGGGGTCTTTCTCCTCCGCAGGCTGCCCTACTGCCGCACCAACGTGATCCGCCACACCTACTGCGAGAACATGGGCATCGCCAAGCTGGCCTGCGCAGATGTCACCCTCAACAGCGCCTACGGCTTGGCGGCCGCCTTCCTGACCACCGGCCTGGACGCCATCCTCGTGGAGGTCTCCTATGTCCTCATACTGCAGTCCGTCCTGAGGCTGCCGTCCAGAGACGGCCAGCTCAAGGCCTTGGGCACCTGCGGGTCCCACGTGGGCGCCCTGGCGGTCTTCTACAGCCTGGCTTTCTTCTCCTCCTTCACCCACCGCTTTGGCCACAGCGTCCCCCACCACGTCCACATCCTCCTGGCCAACCTCTACCTCCTGGTGCCCCCCACCCTCAACCCCATCGTCTACGGGGTGAAGGCCAAGGAGATCCGGGGGCATGTCCTTGGCCTGCTGAGACGGAAGGGCAGCGCCCCCCAGTTTGGGGTCTGAGGGACAGACGCCTCGGCCTCTGGGCACTGGGTGGAAGAGCCCTTTTGCTGCCCGAGGCTGAGGACAAGATGGTACACAACATCCAACTAGAGCAGTAACTGGTTCTCACCTGAGTGCTGGAGATGGGGCAGAGTTCTCTCTGACCCCAAAAGCAGCCGGCTGGCTATGGGGCTGCAGGGCAGACCAGGGCGCACACATTTCTAGGGGGAGGCGGGAGGATTGGGATGTTGACAGAGGATTCTCACCACCTGAGTCTTTTCCCTTCCTTGAAAACTCAGCTGCCAATATCCGAATGCCACCCTACAAATCTGTGGTGCAGCAGCTGGAAGATTGTGCCCACCTCTGGTTGCCTCACATGAAAGCGGACATTGCAGAGCTGGAGAAGGTTTAGAAAAGGACACCCCGACTGATCCAGGGGAGGAAGCAGCTGAGGAAAGGCTGCAGCGTTTGGGCCTTTTTGGTTTAGAGAAGAGGCAAGTAAAAGGCGAAACGAGAGACCGATAAACTGATGCCTGGCCTGGAGAAAGTGGAAGGGAGAAGCTTCCCTCCCTCTCTCCTAACACTAGAACTTCTGACGTGTCAGGAAGAGATTCAGGATGGATTACAAAGTCCTTCTTCATGCAGCGCGGAGTTAATCTGTGGAACTCCCTGCCACAGGAGGCAGAGATGGCCACCAACTTGGGTGGCTCTGAAAGAAGATTGGACAATTTCGTGGAGGAAGAGGGGCTGCCAATGGCTCCTGCCAGGAGCGCTCTGCTGTGGCTCCGCAGTCGGTTGGAGGCAAAGATCCTTCTGAGGAGGGGAGAAAGGGCCTCTTGGGCTCAGGTTCTGGGGGCTGGTTTCCCTTGGGAGAATTCTGGCCCATCCTGTGGCCAATGTGGGCATGCTGGCCACCTCAGAAGGGCCTCATCCTGTTTGGCCAACCAGACACCTCTTCTGCAGCCCTCTCCCCACCCAGGTTCCCCAGGGAAGGAGACAGGTAGACTGCCTCTGCAGCTGGAGGCATTGCGTGGCCACAGAGACAAATGGGGCAAGTTACTTTAAACTCTTGATTTTTAGTAGTAGTAGTAGTTATTTATATCTCGCCCACCTGGCTGGGTTTCCCCAGCCACTCTGGGTGGCTCCCAACAGAATATTAAGAATAATAAAGCAATAAAACACCAAACATTCAAAACCTCCCTAAAGAGGGCTGCCTTCAGATGTCTTCTAAAAGTCGGACAGTTGTTTATTTCCTTGACATCTGGTGGGAGGGCGTTCCACAGGGCGGGACCCACTACCGAGAAGGCGCTTTGAGCTTGCAGCCCCTCCTGGGACTTTGCCGGGAAGGGTGGGTCATAAATAAATACTTTCCCTGCACCAGCCTCTCCATGAAGCTCCAAGGGCTGCCCTTCACAGTCAGCGAGAGACACACGGCAGAGAGCCAACTGTGAACATTCACAGACCTTCTTCTCCAGCTCTGGAGTCTAGTCTCTCGGTGCTTGAAAGCCATCCACTCCCAGCTCTGTTTCCTCCCATGGAGCTGGCATGGCTGGCTTCAGGGGCTCTTCCCAGCCCAAGGAAGGCACATGGCAGAGAGCTAGCTCTTTCTTGCCCAATATGACACTGGCTAGGATGCAGCTGTTCCCAGGTCTGCGCTCTGTGGAGCAGCTGCAACAACAGGGGCGACTCTCCCTCCCTCCGTTTACGCTCCTCAGAGCCAGAGACTGTGCCTGCACGGAAGCTCCCTCTGCCCTTCCCTCTTCAGTCCCTTCCTGGTTCTGGGAGACGGAGGTTCAGGAGAAGGTGGGGAAGCCCGTGGCCCTTCCCTGGCCTGGCCTGCCTCTTCCTCCTCTTCCTCCAGCTCTGAAGCGTCCCCTGCCTCCGACGCTTGCCTCCCGACTGGCCCACTTCCCCACAAATCACTGCCCCCCTCTTTCAAGCCAGACTCCAGCCGCTCTTCCCCCGGCGTCCTGCCAATCGTAGACACCCCCTTTTTGGAGGCTCATTGAGGGAAGCTCTGGGTTTGGGTCATCGCGGACATTTCCCTTGTGGTTCCCATTGCGCCTTCATCTGTGCAATGGGTCTAAATGCCACATGAGATCTGTGGGGTGTGTTTTGCCCCTGCAAAATGGCTCTCGGAGTGTGAGCTTCTGGGGAGTCTCCTGGGCTGTGTGCTCAGTCCTGGTCCTGCTGCTTGCAAGGAGATGATAAAGAGAGCAGCTGGGGCCTGATGTCTTCTAGAGAGAAGCAGCTATCTGGGGCCTCCTGCTCGGCCCAGGGCGCCACACCCCACGGCCAGCCTCTTCCCCCCTCCTGCTCCTCAGCCCCACCAAGCTGGGCCCCAGAGGAGGAGGAGGAGCTTTGGCCCAGGGTATAAAAGGCTCCAGCCCTGGAAGGAGCTCCAGCTCAGCCCAGAAGGTTTTCTCCAGCAGCCGAGAGAAGCTCACAGCCAGCCATCATGGTGCACTGGACCGCCGAAGAGAAGCAGCTCATCAACACTTGCTGGAGCAAAGTGGACGTGGCCGCCTTGGGTGGGGAGACCCTTGCCTGGTAAGGCCGGGGGTGGCTGCCTCTCTGGGCAGGATGGGCAGGCTCTCCTCTTTCCACCTGGAGAATGACCATCCGTGCCTCTCCCGGTGTGGTGTAGTGGTTAAGAGTGGTGGACTCGTAATCTGGTGAACCGGGTTTGATTCCCCGCTCCTCCACATGCAGCTGCTGGGTGACCTTGGGCTAGTCACACTTCTCTGAGTCTCTCACCCCACTCACCTCACAGAGTGTTTGTTGTGGGGGAGGAAGGGAAAGGAGAACGTTAGCCGCTGTGAGACTCCTTTGGGTAGTGATAAAGTGGGATATCAAATCCAAAATCATCCTCCTCCTCCTACTCTTCTTCTTTCTCCTTCCTTCCTTCCTTCTCTCCAGCTTGCTGATCGTCTTCCCCTGGACCCAGAGATTATTCACTCACTTTGGGGACCTCTCCAGCCCTGCCGCCATCTGTGCCAACGCCAAAGTCAAGCAGCACGGCCACAAGGTCCTGGCCTCCTTCGGAGAGGCCATCAAGAACCTCGACAAGATCAAGGAGAACTTTGCCAAACTGAGCGAGCTGCACTGCGACAAGCTCCACGTGGACCCCGTCAACTTCGGGGTGAGCCTGCCTGCCTGCCCCAAGGGCTGCCTGGGGGAGGGCGGGGGATGGGTGCCCGAGGTCCCCTCTGCAGGGTCACAATCCCCACACACGAATCATAGAACTGTTCTGTTGGAAGGGACCCCAAGGGACATCTAGTCCAACCCCCTGAGGGAATCTCATGACAGACGGCTCCTCACCCTCTGCTTAACAACCTCCAGTGAGGGAGAGTTTTCCAAGGGAGTCCGTAAAAGCTCCTACTCTTCAGAAAGTTCCTCTTAATATCTAATGGGAATCTCCTTTCTTGTTGTTTAAATCCATTGGTTCGGATCCTGCCCTCTTGCGCACCAGAAAACAAGTTCCAGCCTTCTCTTTTCTCATGCGTTTAACTTGTTTTGAACTTTGTGTGATTTTACTGTATTATTTTTATGTGATGCATTTTTTATGAAGCAGCGATATAGAGATAGAAATCAATGAAATTTTAACTAAACCCACATACCCAAGTAGGGGAGAGTTCCTGGCTATCTTTCACAATCCTCGTGGCGTCATCTCCTGGCGAGTCAGAGTGGGCTCCCCTCATCCGTGGGCACCTTCAGCCACGCCCTGAGCAAGTCGACCCCTTTACCTCGGAAAGAAGGGCAACTCGATGGACTCTCTTGCCTTCTGGCCCTTCAAATGCAGCCTTCTGACTTGTCCCTGGTCAAGCAAGGATCTGTCCGGCTAGCAGAGGCCGAGCCCAGGAGGTCCCTGGCAGGGGCCAGTTTGCTTCTTGGCACCAAATCTCTCCTGGCATGGCAATGCCAGCCTGGGACGGTGTGGGGTTCTGTCTGTTGCCTCCTGGACCGGCCTCCTTCCAGGGGACCCCAAACCCCTTCATCCATCCCAGCTGGCCTTTGGGCTTGACCCCACAGCCTCCAGCTGTGGCTGCATGGGGTGGGGGTTGTGGGGAGAGGGCGTTCCGCACACGGGCCCCCTGGCAGAAGGAGTTACCCCCTCTTTTCTCTTCCAGCTCCTGGGCGAGGTCCTCATCACCATGCTGGCCGCGCACTTTGGGAAGGAATTCACCCCTGCTTACCACCATGCCTTCCACAAGCTGGTCAAGGTGGTGGCTCATGCGCTGGCCCGCCGGTACCACTGAGGCACCCCCAGGGAGAAGTGGCTGCCTCCTGCTGGTCTCGCCACCCACCGGGTGGGGTGGGGGACACCCCTTCCTGCCCCCATGTGACGCTTGACCGTCTAATAAATCCTTCCTCTGCAATCTGACCTGGTTTCCTGTGTCTCCTTCTCTGGGAGGGGGGGGGGACAGGCCTGGGGGTGAAGACGCCTCCTGTTAGCTGGCTGGCGGTGGGCTAGGAAAGTGGGGGGGGGGCTTCTCTGTCCTCTGTCCCTCAAGAGGAACCATTGAGCACAGTGGGGTGGGGGTTCAGGGTGCTGTGGCACTTGCAGAGTTGAAAGGGCCCCCAAGAAATCATCTAGTCCACCCCTGCAGGGCATGTTCCCCTTCCCACCATTTCCTGGTCATTGTCCCTGGCCAGTTGTCCTCCTTGTTTTACCTCCTGGGGAGACTTGAGAGACTCGGTTGGAGATCCCAGCTCTGCACCCCCCCCCGCTCTGCATTCAGCCCCTGCCAGTCACACACCTGATGCCTTCCCCCCCCCCTTTATGAAAGACACCCTCTGCCACCTGGCATGGTCTCTCTCTCTCCGCTCTGCCCGCTGCTCCTGGCCCGCCAAGGTGTGGTAGCTGCCCCAAGTCTGCCCCTTATGGCATGGCTTCTTTGTTGCAGAGCAAACAAGCCTCAACAGAGAGACCAGGTGGGGTGGTGGTGGAGAGCGTGTGAGAGGGGGGAGACGCCTCCTGTTAGCTGGTGGGGGTCTGGGAAAGTGGGGGGCTCTCTGTCACTCAAGAGGAACCATTGAGCACCGGTGGGGGTGGGTGGGGTTTCAGATCACTGTGACACTTTTCCCTCGACACTCCTGGCAGGCTCCCTTCAATGCTCCAAGGTCCAACGTCCGTTGTCTTCCTTCTTTCACCTTCTGGGGAAACCAGGGGGGGGGGCGCTGCCTGCTCTGGCTTCAGCCCCTCCTGCTGGGGGGCACCCAACCAGTGCACCAGGGACATGACACAAAGTGCACCCACAAGGCACCCACCCAGCCCCTCGAGGATGAGGACCTTCTGAGCTGAGGACTAGACAACGGCGTGGCACCATGCTCGGCCGTGCATTCTTGACAAGAATGCATGCGCACACAGCATCATCAGCCCTGTGACTCATGCGCACATTCTCCTTGCCAAGATAAGGCCAGGAAGCTTCATTTCCCCCTATCTGCAACTAACGGACCAATCAGAAGCTGTTCTGTTTGACAGCTGGCGAATCAGGGCCCATTTCACCTTTCAATCTCCCTTAAGGAACAGCAGCCCCTACAGGGGGAAATGCAAATAGCAGGCTGGGGTGCAAAGGAGCTGATCTGCTTCTGCAAAAAGGAAGGAAGTCTCCACTATGAGCCTCCAATGAATGGGGAAGACACGGAAATTCAACAGGAATCTGGTTAATGCAAGTTTTTATCCAGTTCCAGTGGTAATAAGGTTGTTATCCAGAGGTACAGGGTGTTACAGGGAAATTAGACGGGAGAGTCTGGCCTCACCACACAGCACATCACCAAAACCTCCTTCGTTCAGGTTCAAGGCCCCATTCACAAAGTCTAATCAGAAACTGCAGGTCCCTGACAGCAGCCCCGAATGCCCAGAAAATTAAGAGCAACACGACTGCAAAGGCGTCTGCAAGGGAAGCTCAGCTCAGTTGGCAGAAGGAGCCCCTGACTCCCCTCTGAGCCCCAGGTCTCCAACAAAGGAAAACAGGGGGAGTGTCAGAACCAAATCTAGCAGTTTGCTGGTAAATGCATCTATGTACAGGCTCAATGGGAAACCTCTCACAAGACATCGCTTGCTGCATCCATCTTCTCAGTTCCAATGGCATTTAGGACCCAGGGAAGTGAGGTATAAGGGGCGGGGTGAGAGAGCCCACCATAATCCACAGATGTACAGTCACTCCGGCAGGGCCTTCCAAATGAGTCGTGATGGTGATATCCTGCCCCAAGAGTGTCAGACAGATCACCATCTCAATCGCAATGTCTACCTGCCCCATAGTGGTACACTATGGTCTGCCCCAGGCAAAGGACCTTAAGGTCCATGAATAACCATAGTTTAGAGGTCCCTAAGGAAGTCAGACTCTCCTCCCCCAGGGCCAGGGCCTTCTCAGTGGTGGCTCCGACCTGGTGGAATGCTCTGTCCCAGGAGACCAGAGCCCTGCAGGATTTAACCTCCTTCCACAGGGTCTGTAAGATAGAGCTATTCCACCTGGCTTTCCATTTGGACTCAGCCTGATCTTTTATTCCCCTTCCTCCCCTTTTCATGAAGATTCCCCGCTCTGGGATCCCACAGCTAATTCTCCCCTGTTCTCCTTGCTGGCCAAAATAGGATTAATTCAGCCAGCTAGCCCTGGTGATCATCTCATGTTTATTGGATGGATTTCCCCCCTAAACTGATTTTTCAATTCTGATTTTATTGTTATTCGCGTTTTATACTGTATTTTATGCTGTTTTTTGTTGCATCAATTAAGTGTTTAAAATTTGTTGTTAGCCACCCTGAGCCCTGTTAGCCGTTTTCTGAACCGGAAAGGGCGGGGTATAAATAAAAATTTATTTATTATATTATCTACAAGACAAAGGGGTGTCCCTCAGGGACCCGGGAACCGTACATGTTTTCCTCTGTACTGTGATGGAGTATGTGTGAAAGACCGTATTTGATTGACAGGGGCCTGCCTGGATCTCAGGTTCTACCTGTGACCACACCTTTTCTGTGACATATCTATGGTGCCTTGATGACACATCCTGAGATGTATTATGGGAAACTTTGAAATAGGGATGTAACCCATTGTTCTGCGCTTCTAACTGCTTCGTCTTTGAGGGAGTGGGAAATCTTGTTGCTCCTGACTGGCAGATTGGGCAAGATCCCACATGGCAAAGAGCCAGATAGAAGCCCATCACCCTCACAATACATGTAGGGACCTCCAACCCAGGGTGGGAGTTCACCAGGTGCAGCAAGAATAGATTTTCCCAACTGATTCAAGGCAACAAAAGGGAAGGTAAAGACTTTCTTTGGAAGGTGAAAAGCAGGTGAATAATCACAGCCTTGAGGGACAAGACTCTGTCTGGGACTCAGATTTCTGCCTGACAACACACCTCCTTCTCTGACATTTTTTTTCTGATGCTTCTTGAAATATGTTGTGGGAACTTATAAAAGCGGATGTAACCTTTTGTTCTAAGTTCTTCTTCTTTGCTTCAGCAGGAGTGGGAAATTAGTTGCAACAAATAAACGATCAGGTTTATTTCAACTGGGCTGCAATCTCCTGCTTGAACCTGGTCACTTTGGGCTCACAGGACCAGATCCTGACAAAGGTGGGGCAACCTCATAAGAAAGGTACCCCAAGTTTTCAGACTTCCTTAACAGGCCCCTCGAGTGATGCCTCACCTCCTAATAAAAGCCACCCTCTTCCCCGCTGCTCCCTGGGGCAGCTAATAATAATAATAATAATAATAATAATAATAATAATAATAATAATAATAATAATAATAATAATTTACTTATACCCCACCCATCTGGCTGGGTTTCGCCAGCCACTCTGGGCGGCTTCCAAAAGAACACTAAAATACAATAACCTATTAAACATTAAAAGCTTCCCTGAACAGGGCTGCCTTCAGATGTCTTCTAAAAGTCTGGTAGTTGTTCTTCTCTTTGACATCTGGTGGGAGGGCGTTCCACAGGGCGGGTGCCACTACCGAGAAGGCCCTCTGCCTGGTTCCCTGTAGCTTTGCTTCTCGCAATGAGGGAACCGCCAGAAGGCCCTCGGCGCTGGACCTCAGCATCCGGGCAGAATGATGGGGGTGGAGACGCTCCTTCAGGTATACTGGACCGAGGCCGTTTAGGGCTTTCAAGGTCAGCACCAACACTTTGAATTGTGCTCGGAAACGCACTGGGAGCCAATGTAGGTCTTTCAGGACCGGTGTTATGTGGTCTTGGCGGCCGCTCCCAGTCACCCGTCTGGCTGCCGCATTCTGGATTAGAAGCAAGCCCAGCAGGGCTTACTTCTGAGGAGACATGCACAGGCAGGTGGGCCTGGTGCTGCTGCCTGGACATGCAGAGTGTGACTCTTCCTCTGGCAGTGAAGGAGCAGCTTGCCAGCAGTTAACTCCTTGCACACTGGAAGTCCTTCCCCTGGAATGGAAACTGTCCCTTTGCACAGAAACAGACAGGAGGAGAACCCACAACGAAAGAGGAATGGCTTCAAAAGTTGATGGACTATGCGGAAATGGAGAGCAAAAATAAGAGATAAAAGAGACGAAGTGTTCCTGGAAGAGTGGAGACTATTTGAAGAACTGTTATGGTCAAATGGAAACATGTGCAGGGTTCGAATTATGAGCAGCAGAATGAAAACAAATTGAAATAGAGGCTAATTGTATTAAAGTATGGCATATAAAAAAGGGACGTGGGTGGCGCTGTGGGTAAAACCACAGAGCCTAAGACTTGCCGATCACCCCGCGACGGGCTGAGCTCCCGTTGCTCGGTCCCAGCTCCTGCCAACCAGTGTTTAACCATGCGCTCTGTGAAAGGCGGTGAGGGAGAGATAAGTGTGCCGTCTAACAATGGTGGCAACCGGTCCCTGGCCTCCCTGTGTGCCAGTGCTCCAGCCTGGGCACCTGCCTGTGAGTGTGGCAGAGGGTTGGACTAGATGACCCTTTGGGTCCCTTCCAGCTCTACAGTTCTGCAGACCCCACAGCCCGTTCCCCCGACACTCAGCAGCGGGGAGAGGGGTGTCCTCAAAGCACCTCAATCCCACCCTCTGGGCCTCTCCCCCCCCCCCAGAGACCTGCTTCTCCTGCCCCCTTGGCCCCTCTCCAGAAGATATCCAGCTGTTTTGTGCCTCTGCTTCCTTCCCGGAGAATTGGGACAAGGCGCCTGCATCCCGGTTTCAGACAGGATCCCACCCGCTTTGGCCCAAAGCCCAGAGCCTTGCCATCATCTCCTGGACAAACAGGATCTGGCCAGGCCCCTGCAGGAAGGCAGGAAGGTCCACGAAGGCCGGAAGGGCTTTGGAACTCACTGCCACTGGATTCAAGGGGAATGCAAGCAGGTTCAAAAGCCAGTGTGTTTTCTGGAAGTGCATTTCCTCGGGAAAAGCTTGGTTTCCTTCTCACGTTCAGGGTCAGGAATAAGTCGCAAAGGCGGTTCTGGGTTGGGTCTCCTGGTAACCACTGAAATGCCCGTCTGGGGGCTAACTAGTGTGCTGCAGCAGTCAGAGTGTGGGACCAGGACCTGGGGGGAGACCAGGGTTCGAATCCGACCCCCAGCCCAGCCCAGCCCTGTAGCTCAGTGGGTGACCTTGTGCCAGCTGCTCACGACCCCTTTGACTGGGGCGACACCTGACACCTCTTCTGCTTCTGTATGCACTCCGTATTTCAGTGTGGCAATCCTTGCACTTTGGGAATTGTTAGATTCAAAAATTAAGAACTTGTCAAGGATGAATAACTTGCTGTTGAAATGGAACACTCAGGATGAAATGGTGAAATCTGCTATGATTAAATGGGCACAAGATGTTGGACATAACATTATGGTTGCTGACTGGGAACAGTTGTGGACCACAGGTATGAAGTTTATGGCATATAATGCCTTAAGAGAGAATATTATGAAAATGATATACAGGTGGTACATGACTCCAGTCAAGCTCGCAAAAATTTATAATTTACCTGACAATAAATGTTAGAAATGTAATGAGACTGAAGGTACATTCTTTCACCTTTGGTGGACATGCCCAAGGATTAAGACCTTCTGGGAGATGATCTACAATGAAATGAAAAAGGTATTTAAATATACCTTCCTGAAGAAACCAGAGGCCTTTCTCCTGGGCATGGTCGGCCAATTGGTGCCAAAGAAGGACAGATAATTTTTCATGTATGCAACAGCAGCAAGAATACTCATCGCAAAGTATTGGAAGACACAAGATTTACCCACCCGGGAAGAATGGCAGATGAAAGTGATGGAATATATGGAACTGGCGGAAATGACTGGCAGAATCCGAGACCAGGGAGAAGAGTCGGTGGAAGAAGACTGGAAAACATTTAAAGATTATTTACAGAAATACTGTAAAATTAATGAATGTTAGAAAAATGTGCGAATGAAGTTATATGGCTTTAGCAGAAATGTTATAAGGAATTAAGTATAAATAGATTATTAGAGTATTAAAGGAAAAAATAAGGTTAGAATATGTTAATTATAGGATAGAAAACAGAGGAAGATGGAAAGGAATTGCTGAAACAACAGAAGTGGAATAAAAAAAGGGAGGTGTGAGGAGGTCGCTGAAACAAGTGAATGAAAGATAAGATATTGAAATTGTTTATATAATTGTTCATATTGTTTTTGTTTTGTTTTGTTAGTTTAATGTCTTAGTGTTAGTGTTATGCAGTGTTTTTGTTTTTGCATTGTACTGTATTGTCTTGTTTAACTTTTTTTTTCTTTTGTAGTGTTTAAACTGTTGGGAAAGTAATAAATATTATTTTTTAAAAAAAAAATCCTTGCACTTTGGAACTCCCTGCCACATGACATGAGACGGGTGCTTTTGCAGGGCTCTTTCCAGCACCTTCTCAGCACCTTCTCCTCCAGGCAAGACCCCCCAGACGCTCCCAAAGTCAGTGCCAGCCTGGATCTGTTGTTTCCAGCCTGTCGTTGTTCCAGCTTTCCAAAAGTCTTGCAATCTTGCTGCAAATTTTCCTAATGGATAATTTCATTGTTTTTTGGAAAGAGCTTTGAGGCTGCTATTGTTTCACGATCAAGAGGTGTGTAAATTTTATGGAATAAGTAAATACTGGAAGAAGATTTAATTTTTTTCTTACATTAAAAAGAGAGGAAAGGATGGGGGGAAATGAGCGGGGCTTTTTTGACTTTTCTTTAGTGATCTTGCGGCCCCCCACCCTGACCTCCGGACCGGCGAAGAGCCATTTCGGGCCAATCCAGGCATGGTCACCCCGCACCCAGGGACCCCTTGGCAGACCCGGGTCCCAATCCCTTGCCAGACCAGCGCCTCCCCCCCCCCCCAAAGGAGCCCAGGCTCAGCCACGGGGGCGTTGGCAGGGGTTGCAACTGGGGGCAGAGACTTACTCCCGAGGAGGCGTCGGGGGAGGCGCGGCGCTCCGCACGCGCTCAGAGGCGCCCTCGCCTCCGCCTCCGCCCGGGCCCAGAGGGAGGGAGGGGGGTCCCCGCGGGGCCGCCTCCCCCTTCCTGTCTCCCGGCCGGAGCGAGCGGAAGTTTGGCGGCTGCCCGGCCAGCCGAGGAAGGAGGAGGAGGAGGAGCAGGTAAGCCGGATTGGGGCGGGGGGGGGGGAAGAAAAAGACACGTTGCCGGGGGGGGGCAGGAAAATCTGGCCCCTCCCCCTCCCTGCGGCCACCTTGCAGCGCCCCTCCCCCAGCCAAGGAGCCCCCCCCGCAAAAGCTGCCCATTTAGCAGCCCCCCCCGACAGACAGGCGTCCACTTCTCCCCCCCCCCTTGAGCTCTTCAGGCGCCCCCTTTCTGCTCCCTCCCCGAGGGGGCGCGGGAAGATGGGGGTCTTTATTTCCTGCCCCCCCCCCATTCCTCTTCTGAGCTCCGCCTCCCTGCAGGGCTGAACGGTTCTCGCCTCCCCAGCCCCCACCCCGCCGGGTGGGAGGCGGGAGGGGGGCGCACACGGGGGTCTTGTGGGGAGAGGCCCGGCCGCGCCCGCCCCCCCCCCCGCCGTCCCCTTCCGCACCCACCCACCCTACAAGTCCTCCGGCCCCGCTCCGCGAATTGGCCCCATTTCACAGCTTCCAAGGGAAAGTCGAGGCTCGGCTCCGTCTCCCCCCCCCCCCCATGGATCCTGCATTCCTCGGCGTGCAGAGCCTGATTCCCCCCCCCCCCAGCCCAGCCCAGCCGCCCCCCCCCTCGGGCTTCCTGCTCCGTGCAGGGCAAGACCAGGCAAGACTCGCCCTGGGCAATCTCCCCCCCCCCGCCCTTTCCCGCCTCCCTATAAATACCGCGGCGGGGGGGGGGAGCAGAGGGAGTGTCTCCCCATTGCCCAAGGTGAGGCTGGGCATGTCTGCAGCGGAGGGACTGGCCCGGCCTGGCTGGGCTGGAGGTGCGCCCCCCCCCCCGGCATGCAACACCCCTTTCCTTCTTGTGGGGGGGGGGTGAGCTCCAGGGCTGGGGGTGCGGAAGCACATCCTGGTTCCCTGGGCTGGGTCTGACAGGGAGAGGGAGGGAGCCGGCATCCTGCTTGCCCCCCCCCCCCCGCGTCGACAGCAAGAGCACCTTGGGCAGGAGGGGGTTACTGGCCCGGCTGCTGAGGGTGGGGTGGGGGGGGGGATGAATCAGCATCCGCTGCTCCTGCTGAGGCAGCCGCCCTCCGCACCCTGACCGGCGGGGCCCCTGGGTGCCGGCAGAAGGAAGAGACGGCGGCAGGAGGGGGAGAGATTCTGGCAGCAAAGGTCAGCCAGAGGGGGGGCAGTTTGGGGGGCATGGAGGCGTGGGGTGCTCTTCAGCACCCAGAGTTCAGGGAAGCGGGTGGTCAGACTCAGACCCTTGGCTCCATTGAGATCAGCGCAGCCCGCTCTGGCCGGCAGCAGTTGCCCTCCAGGGCTCTTTCTCCCATTGGGGACCTTCTGCATTCCAAGCAGGTGTTTTGCCCCGGAGGGAGAGCCTTTCCTTTCAGCCCTGGGGCCACAGAAAGCTGACTCAGGCACCCAGCCCATCTGGTGCAGCACGGCCAGCGCTCTGGCTGGCAGCTTCTCTCTGGGATTTTGGGCAGGGTGCCCCTCCCAGGCATTCCCAAAGAGGCCGCCAACTGGGGTTTGTGCCGGTGGGGACCTTCCGCTTGCCAAGCAAGCGCTTTCCCACTCCGCTGCCACCCCTTGTCTCTGAGAGGAAGCTCAGCAGAGTGTGAGAACCTCAGGGCGGAGGGTTCAAGCAGCGGGTTGGGCAGACGATCCCTGAATTGCAGCGGGTTGGGCTGGATGACTCTTGGGGTCCCTTCCAAGTCCCCCATTCCTGTTAGTCCTGGTTCTTTAGGAAAAGTTGCCTGGTAAAGGAACAGAGGGTCAGGCCCTGGGGGAAACTCAGCATCGCTTACTCTGACTGGCAGCAGGGGGGGGCCTGTCTCACAGCCTGCATTGGCATTCTGCATGCCAAGCGGGTGTTCTGCCCTTGTGCCCCTTCCCGCTGTCACCTGGCTTAACCCTCTCTCTCTCTCTCCCTCTCTCCTAGGCTTCTCCCCCACCCTACTTCCCAGCCCCCCAACCCGCCAGCGGAACCGGCCTGGACCCCTCCCTTGGTGCCACCACCGCCCGGACCCCGCCATGCCCCGGGCCTGGCATGGAGCCCTCTGGCAGCCTGCTTCAGGGCAAGCCCTTCTACTGCCGGGAGTGGGCGCTGGGCCGGCTGGCGCTCAGCCTGGAGGGGGGCGGGGGGGTGCTGGTGACGGGGGGCCCGGGCAGTGGCAAGACGGCCCTGTGCACTGAGGCCCTGTGGCCCACCTCCGAGGCGGGGCGCCGGGTGGGGCTGGGCGAGAGCGCCTTGGCCTGGCACTTCTGCCAGCCCCACGATGGCACCACCGGCTCCCCCCGAGGCTTCCTCCTCCGGCTGGTGGCGCAGATCCGGCGGTGCCCCCTGCTGCCCGGGTACGGCGAGCGCCTGGGCCGGGCGGATGCCCAGAGCACCCTGGAGAACGCGCAGTGCAAGAAGGACCCGGATGAAGCCTTTCGCAGGTGAGAGAGAGCCCCCGCCCTGCCCCCCTGGGGGTGGCATCCTGGTCGCCCCACCGTCCAGAGGGCAGGATCCCCCCTCCTCCTCCTGGATCAGGCCCATTGAGCCGAGCATCTGTGTCTCACAGTGGCCAAAAACGCCTCGGAATACCTGGAAATTGAGGTAGACTGCTGCTGCACCTGGAGGCTCCATAAAAGCGTCAGAAGTACCCGCTGGCTCCCAAGGCGGCAGGGTGGGGAAAAACCAATCATTTTTTTAAAAATGGATTTTTTAAAATTTAAATCGTATTTTTTAAAATAAAATGCTTTTGGGGGGAAAATCATTCTAAAGATAGTTACATTATAGTCCAAAGGCTGTTTGTCAGGAAACAAGTATTTTGTTTTTCATGTCTGTTAAAAGTCTGAGTTTTTTGTTTGTTTGTTTAACCACATCAGTTAACCAACAGGGATACATTTGCTATAACGTTATTGTTTTAGTTAAATAAATTGTTATTAAGGAAATGGGTTTTTTTTCCTCCTTCCAGTAAAGTACAGCAGAAAAGTTGTCCAAATATAAACAATCAACTATGAAATTATTGTGAGGTTTAATAAGTTATCTATGTATTTCTAATACTATAACCAAAGTAATTTTTGATATAAGTGTAAAAAACTACTCTGGGAATTTATTATTTCAGAAATGAAACCTTCACCTGCTTTTAAATATTAAGATTATACCAGCAAGAATGAGTCTTTCTGAAAAAATAAAATAAAAATTGATTTAAATCAAATCCATGCTGCCCACAAGCAAGATCTGAGTCCAGGAGCTGCCTCGCTATCCTGTCGCCACTTAGCTCACCTTTTCTCCAAACTAAAAAGCCCCAAACGCTCTATTCCGCCCCCCCGCCCCCCCACGTTGAATTGATCTTAATGCTGCCCCTGTTTACAGCTGTACACAATCCCCCCCCCCCATATATTCAATTAATGTTTTCCACTCTTCTCTAAACATGTTTTCTTCTTGTTCTGTTATTCTACATGTTAAGTCTGCAAGCAGCACATATTCCGTCAGCTTAAGTTACCATTCTTCTTTAGTCGGGACCTCGCTCGTTTTCCGTTTTTGGGCTAACGAATCACGTGCCGCAGTATTGGCATACATAAATAATCTTTTCTGACACCTGGGAATTCCAGTCTGAATTATCCCCAACAGAAAAGACTCTGGGGTTTTTTTTTTGGGGGGAAGTACTTTTAAACATTTTTTCCAATTCATTATGAATTATTTCCCAATATATTTTTTACCCTTTTACAAGTCTACCACATATGAAAGAATGCCTCTGGGTGTTCCCCATTTGCAATAATCACATTGTGTGCCCCCCCCAGCATAACAATTTATCAAAGATACATCATCCTCATTTCCCCCTCCCCATTTTTTCCCTCCCCCCCCCAAAAAAAACCCTCCCTCCCCCCACCCCAGACTTCCCTCAGCTCCTCTGTCTGTGTTTTCAACACTTGTTATTCTCTGCATATTATGAAATTGTAAAGATCCTTAATTTATCTATATATATGTTACCAATATATGCTCCGGTCCAGGGGGTCACGAAGAGTCGGACACGACTAAACGACTAAACAACAACAACAAACATGTTACCAATAAAAAGTTTGTGCATGTTTATTCAAAACCTGCCAAGGAGTCCAGTTCATTTTGTTGTTTCTTTAAGTAATTTGTAAAAGGTTCCCATTCTTCTTTAAAGTCACAGTTGTCCTTATCACGTAGTTTATGAGTCAATTTCGCCAATTCCGCTTAGTCCATCGGCTTCCCTTGCCACAGTTCTTTGGTCGGGATTTCCATCCTTGTGCTATTAAGACTCTCACCACCGTTGTCACATACATAAGATATTTCTCAGTTTCCTTGGCAGGTCTTTTCCTAAAATGATAGCCATGTTCAAATATATAAAAGGATGTCACATAGAGGAGGGAGAAAGGTTGTTTTCTGCTGCTCCAGAGAAGCGGACACGGAGCAATGGATCCAAACTACAAGAAAGAAGATTCCACCTAAACATTAGGAAGAACTTCCTGACAGTAAGAGCTGTTTGACAGTGGAATTTGCTGCCAAGGAGTGTGGTGGAGTCTCCTTCTTTGGAGGTCTTTAAGCAGAGGCTTGACAACCATATGTCAGGAGTGCTCTGATGGTGTTTCCTGCTTGGCAGGGGGTTGGACTCGATGGCCCTTGTGGTCTCTTCCAACTCTAGGATTCTAGGATTCTATGATTCTAAAATGCTTCAGACTTTTTTGACAAAAGTTAATTGGAACATTTTCTTCAACTCGTTGTACATCATTGCCCAAAATGTTTTAATTTCACCCTTCCTTCCTTCCTTCCTTCTTCCATCCCCAGGGCCGTCCTGCTGCCCCTGCTGGACCTGCCGCCCCCTGCCAAGCCCCTCCTGCTGGTGGTGGACGCTCTGGACGCCGGCCAGGCGGAGCGCGAGGAGGAGCGAGCCCCCCCTCCGGGGCCCAGCCGGACCATCGCCCAGCTCCTGGGGGGCCACCTGCAGCTGCTGCCCCCCTGGCTGCTCCTGGTCTGCACTGCCCGCTCCCACAGCAAGGGGGTGCTGCGCCTCTTCAACGGTGAGGGGGGACCCGGCCGGAGGGGAGGGGGGCCATGGACTTGGGTCCGCCTGGGGCTCTAAAAGCCGGGCGGCTCTACAGGAATGGCTTCAGAAGTCCAACCCCCTGCAGTGCCCAATTGGCAGCTGACTTCTCTTTAACATTAATCTTCTTTAAAGTTGCATATCACCCTTCATCTGGGATAGCCATGATGAAGAGCATGAGACTCTTACTTTCAGGGTTGTGGGTTCAAGTTCTGTGTTGGACAAAAGATTATTGCTGGGGTGGGTGGGGCGTAAGTAAATAAATAAATAATATTATCGCTGCATTGCAGGGGGGTTGGACTGGATGGTACCTTCCAGTTTTACAGTATGATAATTTAGAACTTAGATAATTTAGAATTTAGATGCGGGTGGCGCTGTGGGTTAAACCACAGAGCCTAGGACTTGCCGATCAGAAGGTCGGCGGTTCGAATCCCCACGATGGGGTGAGCTCCCGTTGCTTGGTCCCTGCTCCTGCCAACCAGCAGTTCAAAAGCATGTCAAAGTGCAAGTAGATAAATAGGTACTGCTCCGGCAGGAAGGTAAACGGCGTTTCCGCGCACTGCTCTGGTTCGCCAGAAGCGGCTTAGTCCTTCTGGCCACATGACCCGGAAGCTGTACGCCGGCTCCCTCGGCCAGTAAAGCGAGATGAGCGCCGCAACCCCAGAGTTGGCCACGACTGGACGTAATGGTCAGGGTCCCTTTACCTTAATTTAGAACAGTGTTTCCCAAATTTGTGTCTCTAGCTATTTTTGGACTACAGTTCCCATCCTCCCTCACCACTGCTCCTGATAGGTTGGGATGATGGGAGTTGTAGTCCAAAAACAGCTAGAGAACCAATCTCCAATTGGAAAACTTTTATTGAATATATGGGCAAGAATTGTTTACGGCTGAAAATGCTGGCAGCATTAAGACAAATTCAACAGGGTAAATAAGTTTTGGTGGATGCAATAATGGAATACTGATTGGTATAGGTTTTTGTAAAATATGCAGGGATTTGTGATATGTAAAATGAACCATGGAAAGAGAAGAAGGGCAGTCCTGATAAACTAAGGATGTA
This sequence comes from Podarcis gaigeae, assembly GCF_964106915.1. Lineage (NCBI taxonomy): Eukaryota > Metazoa > Chordata > Lepidosauria > Squamata > Lacertidae > Podarcis > Podarcis gaigeae. The sequence goes on from NC_139677.1 coordinate 107,759,979, forward strand.
AAATCCAGAAAGTTTAATAAAAATTATTAAAAAAACAGCTGGAGACCCAAGTTTGGGAAGCACTGATCTATAATAATCTATAATAATGATCCTGAAACAGTTCACAGCATAAAAATACAGAATAAAACCAGCTAAAACCATAAGATTATGGTTACAATCTTCAGTGTTTTTAAAGCTTTTTGTACTTTAATTGGTGAAAACCACCTTGAGCCTTGAGGAAAAGATGGCATATACAAAATATTATTACTATTTCGTGGCACTTTCTAGGGTGCCCCTGTGGGTGCCAAGTGCAGCCAACTGTTGGCATGTTATCCCCACTTTTGGGGGGCTCACATTTTTGTTGGGGGGCTTTCTGGGGGGAGACCCAGCCCCTTCTCACCCCTCGGTTCTTCCCTCGACACCCCGCAGGGTTCCGTCGGCTGTGCCTGGACGACCTTCGCCGGGAGCCAGTGGTCTGCGATGTCCAGCAGTACATCCTGGCGCGGCTGGACCGGGAGGAGCCCCTCCGGCGCCACCTGACCCGCGACACGGCCGAGGCCCTGAGCCAGCTGCACATCAAGAGCAACGGGTGCCTGCTGTACCTGGAGCGGGTGCTGGACGGTGTGGCGGGCGAGCTGGTCACCCTGCGGGAGGTGCGCCACATCCCGGGCACCCTCTATGGCCTCTACCTCTGGCTGTGCCAGCGTCTCTTCCCTGGCCAGGACTTTGCCCTTGTCCGCCCCCTGCTGGAGGCCCTCCTGGCCGCACCGCGCCCCCTGCGCCCGATGGAGCTGTACGCCGCGGTGTGGACTCGCCACCCGGTGCCCCGGGAGGAATTTGAGGGCTGGCTGGCATCCCTAGCGCCGCTGCTGCACCAGGGACCCAGTGGCACTTGCATCCTCTTCCACGCCAGCTTCGCTGAGTGGCTCTGCGATGTCAAGCACTGCACCCAGAGGTACCTCTGCTGCCCGGCCCGTGGGCATGCCTCCCTCGCCATGAGCGCCTCGTGCCGCGCACCTGCACTGCTACCCGAGCAGGTGCATGAACTGGCGCACCACTTGCTGCACGCCGAACTGGGCATGGAGGCTTGGCAGCTGGCACTGTGGCTGGTGTGGTGCGGGGCGCCAGTCGAGCGCTGCCTGGAGCCTGAGGAGGCGCTGCTGCTGCCCCTGGCACCCGCGGTGCTGGAGCTTCTGGTGCTGGCGGGGGCACGGATGGGTTCCCAGGGGCCTGGACCATCCCTTCAACAGGCCCTCGAAAGGGAGGACTCAGTGCGGCTGCTCCTGGAAAACGGTGCCAGTGTCAACCAGCGGGACGTCACAGGGCGCACCCTGCTGGCCAGCGCCGCTCACAGCGGCAACCACGAGGTGGCGGGTCTCCTCCTGGCACGTGGGGCACAGGCCGAGGTCCCGGACCGACATGGACAGACGCCCATGACCTTGGCTGCCCGCCAGGGCCACACCAAAGTCCTGCTCTGTTTGCTGGCACACGGCGCCCAGGTAGATCGCCCTGACCGGGAGGGTTGGACGGCGCTGCGGGCAGCCGCCTGGGGGGGCCACGGTGAGGCCGTGGGGGTCCTGCTACGAGCCGGCGCCAACGTGGACTGTGCTGATGCAGAAGGGAGGACGGCGCTGAGGGCGGCGGCCTGGGGTGGCCACGAGGAGATAGTTGCCACACTGCTGGAGCATGGAGCTGATCTCAACCGGGCAGATACAGAGGGACGCACGGCACTCATTGCAGCGGCCTACATGGGGCACCGCGAGATTGTGGCGCTGCTGCTGGCGCACGGAGCCCACGTGGACCACGTCGACGTGGACGGGCGCACAGCCCTGTCGGTGGCAGCCCTGTGCGTGCCTGCCAGCCGCGGCTACGCCAAGGTGGTGGAGCTCCTCCTGGACTACGGGGCGTCCCCGGGGCACAAGGACCGGGATGGCATGACCCCCTTGCTGGTGGCCGCCTACGAGGGCCACGCTGACGTGGTGGAGCTGCTGCTGGAGGCCGGGGCGGACGTGGACGAGGCCGACGGAGCTGGTTGTGCTCCTCTGTTGGCAGCCGCCTCCATGGGCCACCGTGCCGTGGTGGACACCTTGCTGCTCTGGGGGGCAGCCGTCGATGGGCTGGATGGCGAGGGCCGCACGGCACTGGGTGTGGCCGCTGGGCAGGGCAGCGAGGCGGTGGTTCGGGCGCTGCTGGAGAGAGGCCTGGACGAGAACCACCGGGACGCCCTGGGCTGGACCCCACTGCACCTAGCCGCCTGGCAGGGCCACGCCAGGACGTGCGCTGCGCTCCTGGAGACCGGGGCCCGTGTGGCGGAAACGAACCGAGACGGGAGGGTGCCCCTGATGCTGGCTGCCCAGGAGGGCCACACGGACACCGTGCAGCTCCTGCTGGACCGCGGCTCCCCCATCGACCACCAGGGCTACGACGGGCTCTCCGCCCTCTCACTGGCCATGCTGGGGGGCCACCGATCCACGGCCGAGCTGCTCCTGCGCAAGGGGGCTGACGTCAATCTCTCGGATGCCGAGGGGCGCCCCATGCTGTACCTGCTGGTGCTCGAGGGGCGCTTGGAGATGGTGGAGCTGCTGCTGGAGAATGGGGCTGGGCTAGAGGGGCAGGACGCCCAGGGACGCTCAGCCCTGCACGTGGCCTGCTGGCAGGGCCACACCAAGGCGGCACAACTGCTGCTGAGCTACGGGGCCGACGTGGACGCGTTGGACACGGAGCGCCGTTCTGTCCTGCACTTGGCAGCCTGGAGGGGCCACGCCCAGATCGCCCGGCTGCTGCTGGAGGGCGGGGCTCAGCCTGACCATGCCTGCAACCAGGGGGCCACGGCGCTGGGCATCGCTGCCCAGGAGGGGCAGGCAGAGGTGGCAAAAGTCCTGCTGGAGCATGGGGCCAGCCCTGGCATCCTCGACAGAGCCGGCCGGACTCCGCTGCGTGTGGCGGCCAGGCGGGGCCACCGGGACGTCTTGCGGCTACTGGAGGGGCATGGGGCTGCGCCCGGCTCCCCGGGCTCCGTGGGCAGCTCCCCCTCGGCCTCGCTGGACTCGGCGGCAGGCGAGCATCCCAAGTCGCAGGCCTCCCTGTGTTCCTCGGGCGCCGCCACCTCCTCCACTTTCCACTCGCTGGCCACCGCGCAGACGGTCCCTGTGGACACCCTCAGCTTTGCCCAGCAGATCCAACAGCACTCACTGCCTCGCCGGCGCCAGGCTTCCCTCGCTGCCCCACCCCGACCCACAGTGGCTCAGGACAAGCACAACGGGGAGGCCGTGGGGAGCCCCTTGCTCCTCTCCATCGACACCCTGGACCCCCACCTGCACCTCAAGGCAGCCATCAAGCTGCAGTTTGAGGGCCCCACCTGCGGCTACGAGTATAAGCAGGAGACGCCCCTCTGACAGGCACTGGGGGGGACAGGGGCATTTTCGTGAGTGGGTCTGCTAATGCACAAAGGCCTTGGTGATGGGCACTGCCACCACATGGGGGTGAAGAGGCAGGGTGTCTGGTTGCCTCTCCTAGGCCGGCACTAGTGAGGAAACGGGTTGTGGGATGTGTGGGTTAGGCTCGTGGTCTGGGGGGCAGAGACCGGAAGGCAGAATTCAAGCCCGGCTACATAGCACAAAGGATCACCATCTAGGGGGCCGAGCAGATAGGGGCACTTTCCCCACGGCTCCCGGCAACACAGTCGAGGTGCCTTGGACTCCAGGTTGCCAGTTTGGGAAGGTGGACAGAACACATGAAAAAGGTTAACAGCTCCTGAACTTAAACTTTGGGGCTGTGGAAATGGTGTTTGGGGTTGGACAAGAGCCAAATTCTGGGGTTAGGATTTCAAGGGAGAGGAAGGTGGGGCATGTACAGAGTGTCTTTTAGCAGGGAGGTGCCCGCTGCGTGTTCCTGGGCTGGCTTGAGGTCCAATGCCAGGCTTGCCTTAACCACCTTGCCCGCTCTCTCACTGGGAGGTGGCACCTGCTCTGCCATGGGGTGCAGTTGAGGGGGCCATATTAGTGGGAGCCCATCCCCAAAGGGGTTGTGCACCACCTGTGCAACAGTAGACCGCCCTCCGCCACCGCCTCTAGGCCCAACCAGAAGTAGAGGCGGCCTCTAGCTCTCCAGAGCGGGGCTGGCAGTGCAGGTTCTCGGCTTCTTTCCCTTCGGTGCCCCGTGGTTGTGTTTCAGAACTTGCAGAGTCGGCAGGGACCCCAGGGTCATCTAGCCCAACCCCATGCAATGCCAAGACGGGCTATTGGTGGCCCTTGGAGAAAAAGCACAGGGGACCTTCTCCGCAGCCACACCCCAAGAAAGACACATAGCCCACCTCTCTGGGGGTCCCTGGCTCAGGCCCTGCCTTTGGGCCCCGTGGCCCTTGGGTGCCTGTAGGTGGCAAGCCCCTCCCCCACCCCTGGTGCTGTGACCATATGCTGCCTTCATTGGTGTCTTAACCACTTCTTTAATGACTTTGGAACCACTGGATACCAAAAATGGCTGGTGGGAGGGAGAGCGCCCGCCCTCTTTCCCTTGTGGGGCAGCCCTCTCCCTGCCCAATGCCTCCTGCCTGCCTCTGGGAGCCGGCCAGTCATTCTGGGGGGGCACTCCTTGCTGGGGCCCAAGATGCCAGTCATGGTGCCTCGTTGCTTCTCCAGGGACCCTCGTGGCTCTCCTTGATTTGCAGAACTCCCACCATCAATAAAGGTCCAACTCTGGAAACATTCTTGTCCTGGCATCTGTTGGCAGGGTGGGTGTGGGGAGGACTCAAAGGGTGGGGGACGTCCTTGCGTGCAGTGGCCCAGCAAGGGTTGCCAGGGCCCGGGGCAAAGCAACCGGTATGGTGCTCAGATCAGAAGAAGAAGAAGAGTTTGGATTTGATATCCCGCCTTTCACTCCCTTTAAGGAGTCTCAAAGCGGCTGACATTCTCCTTTCCCTTCCTCCCCCACAACAAACACTCTGTGAGGTGAGTGGGGCTGAGAGACTTCAGAGAAGTGGGACTGGCCCAAGGTCACCCAGCAGCTGCAGGTGGAGGAGTGGGGAATTGAACCCGGTTCCCCAGATTACGAATCTACCGCTCTTAACCACTACACCACACTGGCTCTCAAAGAAGACCAGTTCCAGACATTTTGAGCTGGCAAGACATCTTGCCAGCTGGGGGGCAGGACTGAGGGGGCTTCCTGACCCAGAATATCATGGAAAAGTTCATTTATTTCAGTAATTCAACTTTAAAGGTGAAACTAATATATGAGATTAGAAAATTAGAATATTAAATGAGGCATCATATATTAGTTTCACCTTTTAAGTTGAATTACTGAAATAAATGAACTTTTCCACGATATTCGAATTTTTCGAGTTTCACCTGTATCTAACATATCGTGAGATTTAGCCGCTGATCTCTTGCAATGTTCAGTGGCCAACCAGAGGCCCAATGGGAAGCCCAAAACCAGGATCCCGAGTGCAGAAGCAACTTGCTGCTATTACTCCATGGAGGCAGAGCTGAGCTCTGAGAAGCCCCCCCCCCCCCATTCAAATTCTATTCAAATTCTGGTTGCGTTAGAATTCGTCCGATGCAACAGAAATCAAGCCGAGTCTGAAAATTTCAAAGGCAGCAGATTATTGTTCCAGATGCAAAGAACACTGAGAGCAAGAATAAGGATTTCTTTATTCATTCGATTTCTATACCACCCTTTATCCAAATGTACAATATTTAGAACATTACTTTATGCAGCATAATAATAAAAGCATAATGCAGAGTATGATAATAATAATATAATCACACAAACACGTTTAAAGGGCTGCAGAATATGAATCAACCAAAGGCCTAGTGGAAGAGGAACATTTTCACCTGGTGCCTAAAAATGTATAATGAAGGCACCAGGCAAACGTCTCTGGGGAGAGCATTCCACAGACAGGGAGCCACTGCAGAGAAGGCCCTGTTCTCAAGGAGGAGGCAAACCAAGGAGGGCCTCAGAAGGTGGTCAGTTCATTTGAAGAGAGGCAGTCCTTAAGGTATTGCAACCCTGAGGCTTTATAGGTCAAAACCAGCACTTTGAGTTGGGCCCAGAAACTAATTGGCGGCCAGGGCAAACTGTCTTGCCCTGGTGAGCAACCTGACTGCCAAATTTTGCACCAACTGAATTTTCCAAATCGTCTGCAGAGGCAGCCCCACATATAACAGTAATCTAACAATAACAACAACAATAATAATAATAATAGAAATAATTATTATTATTTATTTGTACCTCGCCCATCTGGCTGGGCTTCCCCAGTCACTCTGGGTGGCTTCCAACAAAAATTAAAAATACATCAAAATGTCACACATTAAAACCTTCCCTAAACAGGGCTGCCTTTGGATATTTTCTAAAGTGTCAGGTAGTTGTTTATCTCTTCGACATCTGGTGGGAGGATGTTCCACAGGGCGGGTGCCACCACTGAGAAGGCCCTCTGCCTGGTTCCCTGTAACTTGGCTTCTTGCAGTGAGGGAACCACCAGAAGGCCCTCGGTGCTGGACCTCAGTGTCCGGGCAGAATGATGGGGGTGGAGACACTCCTTCAGGTATACTGGGCCGAGGCCGTTTAGGGCTTTAAAGGTCAGCACCAACACTTTGAATCGTGCTCAGAAACATACTGGGAGCCAATGCAGGTCTTTCAGGACCGGTGCTATATGGTCTCAGCAGCCGCTCCCTGTCACCAGTCTGGCTGCCGCATTCTGGATTAGTTGCAGTTTCTGGGTCACCTTCAAAGGTAGCCCCACGTAGAGCGCATTGCAGTAGTCCAAGCGGTAGAGAACTAGAGCATGCACCATTCTGGCGAGACAGTCCACCTAGAGGTTACCAGAGCAGAGATGACGGAATTGAGGTTATCCCTGGCCAGACACAAGCGTAGCTGGGCCACCAGCTGAAGCTGATGGAAGCCCTCCTGGGCCACCGAGGCCACTGGAGTCTCAAACGACAAGAATGGCTCCAGGAGGAAATCAATCTCTGTACCTGCTCAGCTCCTTTTTTTAGGGGTCCCAGGTGGGGGAGGGGCAAGGCAGGAAGGTGTCTTGGTCCTGGGAGTCCCAGCTCTCTCCCCGCTGTAATAAGACATTGTGGGGCACCCCCACAAGCATCCCTACTCAGTTTGGGGGAGCAGGAGTAGGGGTCTTGCACCCCACTGTGGGTGGCGTGGGGGGAGCCCCTCTTGGCCCTCCTTCAACAGTACTGGAAGGTCTTCAGGCAGTGGTGCATGCTGTCTGCCACCACTAGGTGGCGCTCCCCGAGAAGGACAACCCCCCGGGGGCTGCTTAACCCCTCGGTGGCCACGGCCCAGCCCCTCCCTCGCGGAGGGTAGCAGAAGACGGCGTGGGAGAGGCGCCCCCAGTCGGCCACCACCACCCGCCCGGCCTCGTCCAGGGAGACTCCCCAGGGGTTGGTGAGCAGCGGAGGGCGGCCCTGCCCACCCAGCACCCTCAGGAGCTGCCAGGTGGGGGCCAGCACCTTGACGCAGCAGCCCCCGTCCAGCCCCCGCTCAGAGACGGCCACCTCCCCCCGGCTGTTGGTGGCCACCAGGTAGGGCTTGACAAAGCCCCCCACGGCCTCCCTCCGCATCAGACGGCCCCCAGACACCCCCAGGACATGCAGCGCCCCCAGACGCGTGTCGGCCACCAGGAACTCCCCCCGGGGGGCAAGGGCAATACCCCGGGGGCTCTGGAAGCCCTCGGCCAGGGCTTGCAGGAGGCGGCCTCGGGCGCTGTAGAGCTCCACACGGCGCCAAGAGGGGCTGGTCAGTGCCACGCAGCCCCCCCTGCCTTGGGCCACGTCAAAGTAGGCCTTCCGCGGCAGGGGCATGGCCCGCCCCCCAGCCCGCCCCACTTCCTGCAGCCGGCAGTTCCCAAAGTCCACCACAAAGAGGGAGCCGGCGGGGGCGGCACACAGCCCATGCGGGAGGCACAGCTGCCCCTCATGGCTGCCCCACGCCCCCCATTGCCCCACCAGCCGGTTGCAGGGAGGGCTGGGGGGTCCCAGGTGGTGGGGCACAGCTGGGGCGCACTTTAAATGGGGGCTTGGGGGCTCCCCCCACCCCAGCCGGGTCCCCTTGAGGAAGGCAACCCTCTCCGCTCTGCGCCCCGCCAGCTCCAGGCAGCTGCCCCCTAGTTGCCCCCTGCCTCTCTGCAGCCGCCCCAGGGACTCTGCTGAGGCCCACCGGGGCAGGGGCCCCCTGGCTGAGGGCGCCCGGCTGCCCAGCACAGCCACCTCCCGGAAGGGGCCCGATGCCCCCATCTCCCCACTGCTGCTGCTGTCAGAGGCGTCTTCTTGCACCCAGACCGCCCTGGCACGGAAGAGGGTGGCAGGCTCCAAAGGCAAGGGCGTGCCAGGGGCGTCGGCCAGGTCGGGGGACCCTTCTGGAAGGGACAGGCCTGGCCTGGCTGTGCCACCTGCTTCCTCAGGCCCTGACGAGCAACTCGTGGGCACCGCCGCAGAGACGGCGGGCATTGCCTCTGCTGGCAGGGCTCCCTCGCTGCCCTCTGCCTCCCTCACAGCAACCTCTGCCACAGCCCCCATCTCCTCTGCCCAGCTGCACATCTCCCCCTGGGATGCCAGTCCAGCCTCAGCAGTCGGGGGCCCCCCTGGCAGCTCCGAGGGGCAGCTCTTGCTTGCCTGCTCCTTGTTGCCACCCTCTGGGCTGCTCCCTTCCGTGGGCACAGTGGGGCCTCCTCCACGCCCTTCTCCATTGCCCCTGGCCAGGACCTTGCTGGTGGCCAGGCTAAGGACCCTCTCCTCCAGCTGGAGCTGCCCCAGGACGTGGGTCAGATGTCCCTGCAGAGATGGCATGAAGATGGCCCAGGTGAGCTGGAGCGAGAGGGCGCTGGCACGGGCAAGCAGATCCCGGGCCTCCTGCGCCCTCTGGGTGGAGGGTGCTGCCAGGAGGCAGGTATGGAGGTGGCTCAGCTGCTGCCGCAGGGCCTGGATCCTGGCTGCGCCCGCTCGTGCCGCCTCCTCGTTGGCATCCTGGAGAGCAGCCAGCTCTTTTTGCAGCTGCAGCCGCTCTGCCCGGGCACGTGCCCACAGCTGCTCCTCTTCCTGCAGCCCTGCAGCCAGGGCCGCCTCCAGGGAGCGCTGGGCCCCCGCCAGGCCCACCAGCTGGCGCTGCTGCAGGGACTTCAGCCAGTCCTGTGCACCACTCAACACCAGTGCCAGGGCCTTGTGATCCACAGGGCTTTGTGCCATCTCCTAGGGACAAGGGAAGAAAGAGAGGGTGATATGGTCAGGGGGGGTGTTATGGAAATTATAGGGGGGGCACATCTTTAAAGTTGTTAAATGTTACAAATATTATGCCTGAATGCATCCTTTCAACTTGACAGCTCAGGGAAGTCACCTAGCTTTAAAAATAATATAAAATCAACTCCTTTGCCAGTTTCCTCCATTCCAAAGCTATTTCCCCCTGGCAAAAGGACTCCAGGAAGTTCTCAGAGGTGACAATTGCTGGGCTCATTGTTAGCCAAGGGAAGCCAAATCCCATCACCAGACGTGCCAAGGGGCCAGACATGCAGAAGAAGAAGAAGAAGAGTTTGGATTTGATATCCCGCCTTTCACTCCCTTTAAGGAGTCTCAAAGCGGCTCACATTCTCCTTTCCCTTCCTCCCCCACAACAAACCCACTGTGAGGTGAGTGGGGCTGAGAGACTTTAAGAAGTGTGACTGGCCCAAGGTCACCCAGCAGCTGCAGGTGGAGGAGCGGAGACGCGAACCCGGTTCCCCAGATTACATGACTACCGCTCTCAACCACTACACCACACTGGCTCTCACCACATGCAAAGGAAGTTCCATTGGACTTTGGGTGGTGTGACTTCAGAGGTGTTTGCCTATGATAATCTTATACAGTGGTACCTCAGGTTAAGTACTTAATTCGTTCCGGAGGTCCATTCTTAACCTGAAGCTGTTCTTAACCTGAAGCACCACTTTAGCTAATGGGGCCTCCTGCTGCCGCTGGAGCACGATTTCTGTTCTCATCCTGAAGCAAAGTTCTTAACCTGAAGCGCTATTTCTGGGTTAGCGGAGTCTGTAACCTGAAGCGTATGTAACCTGAGGTACCACGGTACCTGGGTCTTGCCCTGACATGCCTGCTTAGGCTAATATTGTACCAAGGACTTGTCTGGACATGTTTGCCAAGGTTGAACTAGTGTAACCCCTGTCTACCCCTCCCCTTTGGTGACATGTCAGTGATGTAGCAAGGATGCTGTATGAAGTGTATTCTGGAATATAGTGGGAAAGTTTTAAAAGTCTTTGTCACCCCATCCTCGGGGTTCAAACTTGCTCTTTGAACCTGTTGCGCAATAAACTTTGGTCTACAGCTATTTCCTCCGGTTGGTGGCAGGACTCCTTCCTTTATTCCGCAGGGACATTGGGCTCTGCCCGACCAGCTGGGGGACTGAGCAGCCTTGCACCTAGATTTTTCCGTAACAGGTGGCATCAGCCTCGCCAACAAACAGGCTCCCTGGGGGGTGAGATGCAAAGGCTTGGCTGGCCAAGCGCAGTTAAACTGTGGAACTCCCTCCCACAGGAGACACAGATGACTACCAGCTTGGCTCTGCTCTGCTTCCACGGTCAGAGGCAGTGATGCTCCAAAATGCCAGTTGCCAAAAACCACAGGAGGGGGAAGGGCTCAGATCCCGCTTGTGGGTTTCACACAGGCATTTGGTTGGTCACTGTGAGGGCAGGAGGCTGGACTGGATGTTCCCCCTTTGGCCTGATCCAGGAGCCTCTTTGGACGTTCTTGTGGAACCTCCAGCCCCAGAGGCAGTCTACCTGCACTGCTAGGTTCTTGGGAGTATTTGGCCTGTGCGAGAACAGGGCGCTGGACTTAGCTGCTGTATTTTTCGCTCCATAAGATGCACTTTTTTCTTCCTAAAAAGTAAGAGGAAATGTCTGCGCATTTTATGGAGCAAATGCTGGTCCCTGGAGCCGAACTGCCCAGGGGAGAAAAGCAGATCATGCTTTTTTAAAAAAAAAAAAGAAAGAAAGAAAAGAGGGAAGTGGGTGTTGAACCAAAACCACTGATAGTTTGCCGATCGGGGAGAGAGATAAGGGACGCTAGAGATAAAGGAGGCTGGCTGAGACGGGGGAGGTAAAAGTCCATGGATCCTCAGGATTTTTGCGTTGGGTCACCCCAAATTCAACATCAGGTCACATAGCATGTCCATGGCTACAGCCTCCACCAAAAAAAATCACACACCCACTGTTGCGTGGGACCGCAATGGTGCAAAAACATGGTTACAAAGCACGGATCCGCATGGATCCTCAAGATTTTTGCATTGGGTCACCCCGAATTCACCATCAGATCACATGTCTGTGGCCACAACATGAACCACAACTATCATACATCCACTGTTTCGATCAGAATATTTTTTTTCTTGTTTTCCTCCTCTAAAAAACTAGATGCATTTTATGGTCAGGTGCGTCTTGTGGAGCGAAAAATACGGCAGTTAAGCGTCGCCGTTCGCATCTCCAAAGAAGTTGCTTTGTGCTCTAGGGCACACAAGGCGGGTCTTCCCCACCTCACCTGCCTGCCTGCCAGGTAGGAGAGCGAGAGGCAGAGTTTTGGGCTGGGATCTGGGCCTGGAGACGGGGGACACAGAGACCGGCTCGCTCTGCGCTGGAGCCAAAGCTGCCACTGCTGCAGAAGCAGATCTCCTGGGGTGCTGTTGCTGGGAACCCCTCCATCCGTCACTCAGGTTGAACGTAAATAAAATCATATAGCCCAAAGACACCACCGTCTCCGCTGACCTTTTCCCCCAAGGAAACCAAAGATGGATCTGAAACTCCTGGCGTCTCTCACCTCTCAGAGACTCAGAGACTCTCAGAGGCTAGGCAGGCAACATTATCATTATGCAGTATATCTTGCGCTGCCCCGTATATAACGAAGCACGAGAATGATTTTTAGCACCTATAATGACCAGGTCCCCTGCCCAGAAGCCCTCTGACATGATTTTATATCTCCTCGCAGACACAGATAAGCACGTGACCTGGCGTGTAGCACTCTTTGCAACTGCCGCTAGGAAAATTAGAGCAAATTATATAGCCAAGGTAGCCACCAACTGTAAAGGAGATGAATTTATTTGGCCCTATCTACATCAAGCTATATTACCAAACGGTGAATATAATTGCACATTGTATTAATTAACACTATTTTTTAAAATATATTAGTGGCCATGTGATTATTTTAGCCTATAAATTTTATTGTTTAATGTCTTAACCTATATATTAAGATACTTTTATAGCTCTCTTTAGAGTAAGTAATATCTTGTCTTGAGTTTTTTGTATCAATCCAGTATATTTTCTTTTAATTGTTGAATGATTCTGTGTACATTGCGGCAGCCTTTGGCTATGTGCAATAAAACTGACTGATTACTGCTTTATTGCAGTTTATAGCCACCTGCCAGGGAAGCTTTTGAGGCGATTCCTGCATTGTGGGGGGGTTGGAGTCGTTGGCCGCTGGAATGCCTTCCAGCTTCCCTATTTCCTGTGAGTTTCGCCCGCTACTTTGGGGTCCCAGGGCAGATTGCACCAACTGAAACACAACGTTATTGTGCAAGTACAATATTGCAAATCACTGGAATCAAAACCTGCGGGATCAGAGATTCTTAGAAGACTGGGGTAAATTTACAGACTATTTGAAAAGTAATTGTGATCGACAGATTATGCTAGTAGGTTTGCAAGAAGTTTTGTAAGGTGAATTATTAGAAATATTGCAAAAAAGACAATGAGGGAAATTATTAGTTAAAGATAATTAAAGGTAATATGAAATTAAGAAATGCACAATAAGTGATAAGAAGAGAAAATCACCAGAGGTGTTGACGGAAGTCCGAAAAATATTGTATAAGATGTGAAGTCCTGTGGTATGAATGTTAATTAATATGTTAAAAACTAATAAAAATGTATTTTTTTTAAAAAAAAACAATATTGCAAAGCACTAAAGGCAGCTGAAAAAGACTCCAGAGGACAGATGCTCTAAGCTGGTCCTAAGAGCATCCATTGCATCTCTGGCTTCCAGGAGCTGGGGTGCGGGGGAGGGCAGGCCAGCATGGCAGCTGCTGTCTCAGGTGTCACCATGAATATCTCATGAGCCCTGGCAGACTCTCTCTGTCTCTTTCCCCACGGCTGCCCCATTCCCAGGCCAGCCCACTAGGCGCTCAATTCCTCTGGGGCAGACAGATCCGCAGGGGTGTTGGGTGCCGGAGAGGAATTGGGGGTGAGCTTGTGGAGGAGCTATGCAGGAGACAGAATTATTGGGGTGAGGGTAAAGGCCCCCAAGTGCTAGGGGGTGGATGGGACCTCCCCTCCCCCTCCTGCGGATCCCCAGGGCCCCACGAGGAACTCACCTTCTCCCTGAAGCAGCAGGAAGATGCCCCAGGAGGGTGAAGGGGCTTCGGCCAAGGACAGGTGAGAGGGAGACAGGGAGAGAGAGGAACTGGCAGGCAGGTGGAGGCAGGTGGGGGCAGAGAGGCGTCACGTGATCCTGGAGGCTCCAGCTGGGGGAAGGCTGGGTTGGCAGCCTCTGCAGGGAAGCTCAGAGAAGGAGGGAGGGGGGACAGGTGGGGGCACGGGCTGCCCCATCCTCTTCGCAAAGGCAGCTGAGCGGGACGCTTTAGCGTAGAGAAAAGGCGAGGAAGAGGAGATACGTTAGAAGCTTATAAGATTACAGTGTGGAGAAAGTGGAGAGATCAAGCTGAATGTGGGAAGATTCAGGGCGGATAAAAAGAAAGTCACGCAGTGCAGTGACTATGGAACTCCCTCCCACAAGAGGCAGGGATGGCTAGAAACCTTGATGGTTTTACAAGAGGACGGGAGGCAGCTGTGTTTCCAAATGCCAGCTACAGGAAAATGCAGGAGGGGAGAATTGCTCTGGTGCTCCAATCCTGCTTGTGGGTTCCGCTTTGGGGCAGCCGTTAACCCCTGAGAGGAAAAGAGGCTGCACTAGGTGGGCCGCCTTTGGCCGGATCCAGCTGAGCTTCTCCTGTGGAGATGCAGCTTCAGATTCCATAAAGAGGGTTGCCATGTTCTGAAGAGCAAAAAAGAGCCATGACGCTCAGGGTCCCTTCAGGCTCTGCAGTTCTACGATCCAGGAACCCCAAGAGGCAGAGACATCTGTGGGAAATTTTGGAACAGGAGGGGGACAAATTGAAATTGCAGAGCTATGTGGTCTGGACAAAATATAAAGACTTATTGGAGAGTAAGACTCCGAGGTGGCTCTCACCGGTGGAGGCCAAGGCACGTAAGAGACCTAATATGGAAGCCAATTGGCCTAAATATGGGGAAATCATTGAAAAGATTGGAGACAATTGGAGGTTCAGAGCTTGGAAAAACTAAAAAACAAGGTGCGAGATTGGTTGCATTATGCACAAATTCAAGAGGTCTTTAAAGTAGATAAGAAGGTTGGATTCCAGGTGGAAAAATCGAAACTAGAGACAGAATTGTTAGAACCAAAAAGTAAACTACTTTCGAGAATGTATAACCTGCTGCTTAAATGGAATACTCAGGATGAGACAGTCAAATCCGCCATGATAAAGTGGGCGCAGGATTTGGGGCATAACATTATGTTTGAAGACTGGGAAAGGTTATGGAACACCGGAATGAAATTTACGGCATGTAGTGCCTTGAAGGAAAACATTATGAAAATGATATACCGGTGGTACATGACCCCAGTCAAGCTTGCTAAGATATATCACCTGTCTGATAATAAATGCTGGAAATGTAAAGAGGCGGAAGGGACATTCTTTCACCTCTGGTGGACCTGCCCGAAAGTGAAGGCCTTCTGGGAAATGATTCATAATGAACTAAAAAAGGTACTGAGATTTACCTTACCTAAGAAACCAGAGGCCTTCCTTCTGGGCGTGGTGGACCGGAGAGTGTTTAAGAAGGACAGAACTTTTTTTATGTACGCTACTACAGCAGCAAGGATTCTGATTGCAAAATATTGGAAGACACAAGATTTACCCACACTGGAGGAATGGCACACGCAGTTGATGGACTACATGGAACTGGCCGAAATGACTGGCAGAATCCGAGACTTGGGAGAAGAAACATTCGAGGAGGATTGGAGAAAATTTAAAGACTATTTGGAAAAACATTATAAGTTGTATGAATGTTAAAAAAAGCACCTTTTAGGAAATTCTAGCTTCAGTAATGTTAAATTAAAGAAATGGAAATTAAGGTACAAGGAGTCAGAGATAGAATAATGAAACAACTTTATTGTGTTAAAATGAAAATGTACATGATTTGGGTTATAATACATTTGAAATTGGGTAACATGATAAAAAGGAAGATATAATAAGTATTGAAATAAGTTAACAAATTGCAGACGTTATGCATCACAGAGAATGCAGGGTTGGGAGGACGTGGGGAAGTCCAACAGATTTGGAAAAAAGAGTAAGAAAATTTGTAACTTTCTTTTTCTACTTTTATAATATGCTCTTTATTCTTTTTTCTGTATTTCATAAAACTAATAAAAAATATTATAAAAAAAAAAGAAATTGCAGAGCTATGAGAAACTTAAAGATAAGGTGCAGGATTGGTTACATTATTTCCAAGTAAGAGAGGCCTATAATTCGGACAGGAAAAATGGTTTCCAGGTGGAAAAATCGAAGTTGGAAACAGAATTGCTAGAACCCAGTGCTAAGGTATTGTCGAGAATGTATAATCTGCTGCTGAAATGGAATACTGAGGATGAAACGGTTAAATCTGCTATGATAAAATGGGCACAAGATATTGGTCATAACATTATGTTTGCTGACTGGGAACGGTTGTGGACCACCGGCATGAAATTTACAGCATGTAATGCCTTAAGAGAGAATATTATGAAAATGATTTACAGGTGGTACATGACCCCAGTCAAGCTAGCAAAAATCTATCATTTGCCCGATAATAAATGTTGGAAATGTAAAGAAATGGAAGGAACATTCTTTCACCTTTGGTGGACGTGCCCAAGGATCAAGGCTTTTTGGGAGATGATCTATAATGAAATGAAAAAGGTATTTAAGTACACTTTCTTAAAGAAACCAGAGGCCTTTCTCCTGGGCATGGTCGGCCAATTGGTGCCAAAGAAGGATAGAACTTTTTTTATGTATGCCACAGCAGCAGCAAGAATACTTATTGCAAAGTATTGGAAGACACAAGACTTACCCACCCTGGAAGAATGGCAGATGCAAGTAATAGACTATATGGAACTGGCAGAAATAACCGGCAGAATCCAAGATCAAGGAGAAGAACAGGTGGAAGAGGACTGGAAGAAGTTTAAAGTTTACCTACAAAAATATTGTAAAATTTATGAATGCTGAGGACATTGTAAAGGAAATGAAGGGGTTCTAGTGATTAAGATAAATAAGAGTATAAAGGGAAGGATAAAGGATGAATTTGAATAATAAATGATCTTGCTGAATTAATTTTTAAAGGGGAATACAAGAAAGGAAGGCGGGTGGAAGTAAGGAAAATAAGATTTGGAAGGGTATTAACTTGAAAGAGAGCTTTTTTTATGCCAAATTTTCTTTTTTATGTTTTTCTTTTTTTCTGTTTGTATTTTTGATGTGTGTTGTTGGTTGTTTTTGTGATTTTAGTTAATTTTTTATTGGTTGTTAACTTTTGTAAAACCTAATAAAAATATGATTTAAAAAAAAAACAAGAGGCAGAGACATCGGGAGGGAGGGAGGGAGGGAGGGAGGGAGGGAGGCTGGCTTCTGCTGGGCTGAACAACTGGGCCTACACACCAAGTATTACATGCACAAAAGGCACAGATCCTTCCTTTGGGGAAACCTGCCTCAGCTCCCTCGGAGACCACGGCTGTGGACCACCAAGGTAAAAAAGGTCAAGGACCCCTGGACGGTTGAGTCCAGTCCAAGGTGACTATGGGGTTGCAGCGCTCGTCTCGCTTCAGCCCGAGGGAGACGGCGTTTGTCCGCAGACAGTAAGTGGGGGGGGGGCTGCTCCCCTCTGCTCCCCCCTCACTCACCTCAGGCCTCCTCAGCTGCTCCACTTCCTGATGGGAGCAGGCGGGGGGGGGGGCTTCGTCTTGGGCCTCCCAGTACGACACTTTTCTAGATCCTTCTCAAATATATGTTGCCCAAGAAACCGCTTTTGCAGCCAGGCTGGCCATAAGAGCACTGGAAGGAGCTGCTGGATCCAGTCCAGCCCCCTGACCTCACAGCGGCCAACCAGAGGCCCATGTGGGACCCCCCCCCAGAGGCCCCCGCTCTCCTCCTGCTGCTTCCAGTAATTGGTCTCCGGGAGCCTTGCTGCCATTGACAGTCCTCTTCTCCTCCATGAATTTGTCTAATCCTCTTTTAAAGCCATCCAAGCTGTCTCCTGTGGCAGGGAGTTCCAGAGGTTAACGATGCGCTGCGTGAAGCAGGACTTGCTCTTCTCGGTCCTGAACCTTCCAGCATTCAGCTTAAATCTTTCCTCTACCCACCCTCCTTTCTCGTCTGCAAAGGCGGCACCAAAACGTGCCCCCACCCGCTTTGCCAAGGGCTGTCTCCCCCTCCCTCTGGGCTGCTCAGATGCAGCCCCCTGGGGTGATGGCGGCAGAGGGCCCTTTGTGACCTCACAGGCCAGCCCTGCCTTCTGCTGCTCCCAGCTCCAAGCCTGCACTCCTGCCCAGCCGCTGAACAGCCCCTCCATGCCCAGCCCCATGCCCTTGGCCTTGCCCATGCCCACGCTCTCTTGCCACCCTCCCGGACCCCTCTAGGCCTTGTCCAGTTGCTTGCAAGATGGACGGCGGGGTCCAAACCCTGCAGATTGGGGAGGCGGATGCCAATTGGGAGCTGATCCGGGACAAGGTGAGGAGGAGGAGGAGAAGAAGGAGGAGGAGGAGGGGAGCTGGCCTGGCGAGGGGCGTCCTGGGAAGGAGGGACGAGTCTGCAGGGTGGGCTTCCTGGGCGCCCCTCACACCAAGACCCCCAGCGCGGTATCAGGGGGGCCCTGCTCCACCTCCTCAGGTGGAGAGAGCGATGCTTCTGAATGCCAGTGGCCAGAGACCCTAGGAGGGGAGAGATGCTCTGGGGCTCAGATCCTGCGTGCGAGTTTCCCATTGAGGCATCTGTTTGCCCCTGTGAGAGCAGGAGACGGGCCTGATCCTGCAGGCATTTCCCTGGAGAGGGGCAGCAGAGCTAGCCTGACCTGGGGGCTCTCATGGGATACCTGTGCTTTGTGGGGTCCTCACTTTAAGGAGGATATGGGTCATCATCCTGGTCCCCCTCCTCTACCCACCTTCTAGCTTGTCAAACATCCTCCTTAAATTGTGGTGCCCAGAAGTGGACACAGGACTCCAGGTGTGGTCTGACCAAGACAGAATACAGTGGTACCTCGGGTTGAGAACTTAATTTCTTCTGGAGGTCCGTTCTTAACCTGAAACTGTTCTTAACCTGAGGTACCACTTTAGCTAAT
Source organism: Podarcis gaigeae (assembly GCF_964106915.1). Taxonomy (NCBI): domain Eukaryota; kingdom Metazoa; phylum Chordata; class Lepidosauria; order Squamata; family Lacertidae; genus Podarcis; species Podarcis gaigeae. The sequence goes on from NC_139677.1 coordinate 107,778,355, forward strand.
GGGGCCTCCTGCTGCCGCTGCACCACTGGAGCACGATTTCTGTTCTCATCCTGAAGCAAAGTTCTTAACCCGAGGTACTATTTCTGAGTTAGCGGAGTCTGCAACCTGAAGCGTCTTTAACCTGAGGTGGCACTATAGATATAGTGGGACTATGACTTCCCTTGATCTGGACACTAGACTTCTGTGGAAGCAGACTAGAATAGCATTCCCTTTTTTTGCTGCTGCATCACACTGTGGACTCATGTTGAGCTTGTGGTCCACCAAGACCCCTAGATCCTTTTCACATGTACTGCTAGTAAGCCAGGTCTCCCCCATCTTATATTTGTGCGTCTGGTTCTTCCTGCCTAAGTGCACAACTTTACTTTTGAAACTTTTTTTTTAAAAAAATAAAAGAATTCCTTCCAGTAGTACCTTAGAGACCAATTAAGTTAGTTATTGGTATGAGCTTTTGTGTGCATGCACCCTTCTTCAGATACACTGAAACAGTTAGTCACCAGACTAACTTAGTTGATCTCTAAGGTGCTACTGGAAGGAATTTTTAAATTAAATTAAATTTATTTTGTTTGGACTACAGCAGACCAACACGGCTACCTACCTGTAACTAGAACCTTACTTTTGTCATATTGTTAGCTAGCACCCGGTTCTCCAGCCTGATAAGGTCATTTTGAATTCAGATTCCGTCTTCAGTCTCTCTCCAGTTGTGACCCCCGGGGGTTGCCCTAGATGCCCCTTGGGTGCCCCTCCCCACGCTGCCCGTCCTGACCCCCCCCATCTCTTTGGGCAGGTGGTGGAGGAGCGCTTCGGCCCCACGGTGGTCCCGGTGCCCTTCCTGGAAGACGCCGCCTCCTACGACCTGCTGACGGTGCTGATCAAGAAGCCCCCCCTGGGCCAGGGTCTCCTCCGCCGCCAGCGCTGCCTGGTGCCCGTGGGGCCCCTGGAGAACCTGCTGCAGGAGGGCACCCCCGCCCGGGAGCTGACCCACTGCACGCGCGAGTACCACGCCCGGGTGCGCGGCGAGTCGCGCTACGAGGAGACGCGGCTGGTGGCGGGCGCGCTGCGCCACCTGCGCCTGACCATGTCGGGGGTCCACAAGAAGGTGGCCTTCCTGGTCCTGCGCCCCGGGACCGTGGCCCTGCGCCCGGACCTGCCCTGGCTGCGCTCGCAGAGCAGCGTCTACGTGGTCTACGAGGTCTTCTACTGCGCCAGCCTGGCCCTGGCCGTCACGCAGGGCGCCCAGCGCAGCATCTTCCACCGCGAGCAGCCGCTGCCCGTCGCCTTCTCCTGCCTCAAGTTCGCCCTCGGAGCCAAAGGGGTGCTGGGCTCCCAGAAGCCCACCGGACACAGCTTGCCAGCCAGGGCCGCCTGGGTCCGCATGGCGGTGCTGGAGCCCCCCAGGACCCCGGCGCCACCCCTGGAGAGCCCCCTGCCCAAGGAGGAGGGCAAGGCTGCCCGCAAGCGCTGGAGACCCCTCAGCAGGCCCACCAGGACCCTGGCAGGTGAGGCAGACGGGGGCGCGCCCTACGAGGAAGCCCCCCATTTCGCTGGGTCAGGGATGCTTGAGCTGAGATGCCTACATTGCAGGGGGTGGGGATGGATGACCTCGGGGGTCCCCTCCGACTCTGCGATTCTGATTCTATGAAGAGAGGGCTCTCCGCAGCCACTAGGCAGGGCGGCTGCGCTCTGCCTCTACAGCTGGAGGAGGTTTTCAATGTTTGGTGCTTTCATTTTGGGGGGCGGCCGTGTTTCTGGGTCCCAGGTGCCCGAAGTCGCAAGAGAGGAGAGCTGTGTTCGAATCCTGCTTGTGGATTTCCCATAATGAGCAGGAGACTGGCCTTGGTGGCCCCCTCTGACCCAGGCGAAAGCCTCTTCTTCTGTTCCTAGGTTGCAGCTGTGCCTTCAAGTGGGGTAAAAATAAGGCCCGTATTTTTGATATCTGGCAACCCACGAGCCCCTTTGGTTTCAGATAGCAAGAGTCTAAAAAAGCCCAGGACACAAATTTCTGGCGGTCTTCTAGTGGCTAAATGCCTCTGTCTCAATTTGCTGCCATCTAGACCGCCCCCCCCCCGGTCATTTCTCAAGGACCCCCCCCCCCCACTGCCGCCATGCTGCCTGGCGCCCCCTTCCAGCCACTTGGCTCCCTGCATTGCAGGGAATTGGACTAGAATCAGCAGTTCTCAGCCTGTGGTCCCCAGATGTTGTTGGACTACAACTCCCATCATCCCTGAGCTCTGGCCTTGCTAGCTAGGGGCGATGGGAGTTGTAGTCCAACAACATCTGGGGACCCACAGGTTGTGTGTGTGTGTGTGTGGGGGGTGACACTGCTTGGCTCTTTCCCTGTTCAGAATTGCCCCCCCCCCCCCGCAATGATACAAGGTCCACCTGTTAGCTGCGATTCCTGCACTGCAGGGGTTGGACTGGAGGATCCTTGGAGGTCCCTCTCAACTCTACAATTCTATGCTTTTCCCTTGAGGGGAGAAGCACTTTGGGGAGAGGGCCGCTCTTGCCCCCAGCCAGGCCCCCACTGGCAAGAGTCCCACATCAGCCCCTACAGAGGCCTCTGCCGGGCTTCTCCCCCTATGCCCCGGGGCTTGTGAGGCTGAAATGTGGGGAGAGGTGGTGGTTTGGGAATGTCCAGTGGACAGCAGGGCACCTTCTGGGAAGGTCTAGGAAGCCAGGGGTTCCTGCGCCACAGGGGGCTGGACTAGATGCCCTCGGGGAGCCCCACCCAACTCTTTTATGCTGCGATTCTTCTGGTCCCCGCAGGGAAATGGCCCTTCCGGCGCCACCGCCCCAAGTCCGGCCCGTCCACTGCCAGCCTGGCCGACGCTGAGAGGCACTCCATGTCGCTGCCCCTCCTGCAGAGCGCCACGGCCGAGAGCGACACCGAAGAGTGAGCCGAGACGCCGCCGCCAATAAAGAGCCCTTTGCACCCAGAGCCAGGCGTGTGGCCCCGATTGGAGGGGGAGGACGGGCGCAGGAAGGGGGGGGAGCAAGCCAAGGGAGAGAACCTGCAGCAGAGGGTGGGGGGCAAGTACCAGAAGAGGAGCCGCCTCATGCTCTTGGGGGCACCCAGAGGCCATCTAGTAGTTTAGAGGTCCCGGGCCCTAAGGAAGTCAGACTCTCCTCCCCCAGGGCCAGGGCCTTCTCAGTGGTGGCTCCGAACTGGTGGAATGCTCTGTCCCATGAGACCAGGGCCCTGCAGGATTTAACCTCCTTCTGTTGGGCCTGTAAGACGGAGCTATTCCTCCTGGCCTTTAATTTGAAATCAGCCTGATCTTTTATTTCCCTTCTCTTCCCTCCCCTTCCCCTTTTATGAAGATTACCCACTCTGGGATCCCACAGCTAATTCTCCCCTGGTCTCCTCGCTGGCCCAAGTAGGACCAATTCAGCCAGCTAGCCCTGGTGATCACCTAATGTTTATTGGATGGATTTCCTCCATAAATTGATTTTTGAATTCTGAATTGATTGCTATTCACGTTTTATACTGTATTTTATGCTGTTTTTTGTTGCATCAATTAAGTGTTTTAAATTTAGTGTCAGCTGCCCTGAGCCCAGTTTTCTGAACCGCGAAGGGTGGGGTATAAATAAAAAAAATATTATTATTTATTATTAGTAGGAATACACTTGGCTGAGGCTCCTTCCAGCGCCACCCATTGGTCAGAGCAGCTGAGAGCCTGGGGGGGGGGGGCTGTGTGTGCAAAGCCCAACACTGAGCAAAAAGCTGAACGTTAGAAGATTCAGGGCAGACAAAAGCGCAGCACAGAGGCGGACACTGGAACTCCCTGCCACAGGAGAAAGTGAACTTGGACGGCTTTAAAAGGGGATTAGACAAATTCAAAGAGGCGGAGAGGGCTGTCAAAGGCAACTTGGCAGTTTGGGGCAGTGTAGGAGTGCAAATATCCAGAGTGTGGGGGGATCAGATGGGATTACGATGAGGAATTATAAAATATGCGTCAGGCCATTGTGTCCACTATGAAAGCATGGTGTTGACCGGGTTCGATTCATTGACAAGAATTTTTGACTAAATCCCACAAGCCTCTGCATCTCTGGCCATTTTCTCTACTGTTCATTTTCTCTGCCTGGCAGGCCCATATAAGCATTCTAAATACACAGGCCAGTTGCTTCATCAGGCATCCTCAGTACAGAAAGATAGTAGGCAGTTTCTTTGATGTAGCCTTCCTTGGTTTTGTTAATCTTAGGGCCTGGAAATAGCCTCACATGAAGGTGATAAAGATCCCTATCTCCTCGCCATCCTTCCTCTCGCGTTTATTGCTGTTTATGACCTCCGGAGTTTCCTAAAAGCATTCCTCTAGCCCTGTTTTATTTATGCATACTCAGAGTTGTCTCTTTAGTTACTTTGTCCCCACGTGGGTTTTTTTTGAAATGCTCAGAGGGCGTCTGATTGGTTCTTACAAACACTGTGTAAAAAGTTCCTTTGTGAATAAAACGACCTGGGCCAAGGGGAAGGGGATTATTCTATGCACCGCTCCCAGAGTCCTGCTGGTCAAGCCTCTGTGTGCATTTTATCAGAGTCCAATCCTTCCTTTGCTTTGGGAACGCCTCAGGGCAGCCCTGCGTCCAAATACCAGCCACTGGAAACTGCAGGAGGCGAGAGCTGCTCTCGCACTCGGGTCCTGCTTGGGAGAAGAGGCTGGACCAGATGGGCCCCCTTGATCCAGCTGGGCTCCTCTCAGCTCCCCCAATTCTCTGCCCTTGGTTGGGGGCAGGAGGCCAAGAGGGGAGCTTTGGGGCTGGGCGCCCGACGGCCAGCAAGGCTTCAGCTGCGGTTCCTGCACTGCAAAGGGCTGGGCTGGAGGACCTCTGGAGGGCCCTTGCAACGCTGCAATTCCACAGCGGGCACAAAGGGCAAGTGACGGGTGCCCCCTGCCCTCTTCCCCCTCAATGCAAAATCACCCAGGCCACATCCAGCACAGAGAGAGAGCTTCTTTTATACATATTGCAACGAATTCTCCAGAAAAAAACATTCATTCCCAATAAATTAAAAAGGTCCTTGTCCTGGTACGGAGTTTTCTTTAAAAAGGTGCCCCCCACCCGCCCCACGGGGTGCCCCCCACAGGCTCCCCGATTAGTGCAGACCCAGCCAGGGCTGAGCCGGGGGGTGAGGGAGAGTCGGCGGGAGATTCCAGTTAAGAGTCCCGGACGGGGGTGGGGGGCGTGGAGTGGAGTGTTCGGGAGGGGGAGCAGGCGGGCAGTGGAGGGGGGGTGTCCCGGCCGCGCTCACTCCGGCCCCCCCGCCTCGGCCTTCTCCTCGGGGGGCTCCAGCAGGAAGGGCGAGGTGACAGCGTGCGCCTGGGCGATGGCGGCCAGCTCCTTCAGGAACTCAGCGAAGATGACGGCGCAGTAGACGGCGTTCTTGACCCTCAGCGCCTCGCTCTGCTTCTCGGCCGAGGTGCGGAAGAGGGAGCCCCCCGCCAGCGCGTGCATCACCGGCCCCTCGCGCATGTGCTGCAGCGCCAGCTGGGCCGCCTGCCGCGCCCGCGTGGGGCTGTGGGTGTGGCGCATGATCAGCTCCCCGATGGACGGCTTGCGGCTCTTCACTGCGGGTGGGGGGGGAGGGAGAAAAGGGGAGGGGGTCAGCGCCAGGCAGAGTTTGGGGAGGGGGGAGAGCCCCCTGGCAAAATCCCCCCCCCAAAAAAACGCCGCTTCTGGTGAACCAGAGCAGTGCACGGAAACGCCGTTTATCTTCCCGCCTGAGCGGTACCTATTTATCTACTTGCACTTTGACGTCCTTACGAACTGCTAGGTTGGCAGGAGCAGGGACCGAGCAACAGGAGCTCACCCCGTCGCAGGGATTCGAACCGCCGACCTTCTGATCGGCAAGTCCTAGGCTCTGTGTTTAACCCACGGCGCCACCCGCTTTTAACCAGAGGTACCACTGTATAATTATTATTATTCAATAGCAGGCTCCCACGGACTCTTGTTAAAGAGTCATCCGTGCCCAGGGGACCCCTGGGGCATGAGGACCTCTCTCTGACCCCTAGCCATCCCCCGAGCCCCCACAGCACCCATACAGCCACCTCCCGGGCCCCCCGCCCCGCCCCCTCCTCCTCACCCAGAGTCTCCGAGCGGCGCAGGGCGGGTGCGGCGTTCTGGGCGTCTGACCAGTCCAGCTTCCCTCTGGCCACCAGGTACTTCTTGGCTTTGGAGAGGAGGGAGGGAAAGTCTTCCTGGGAGGCGGCAAAGCTCTCAATCTTGTTTTTGACTGAGCCCAGGACCTGCCGGGGGGAAGAGGGAGGGAGGGTGAGGGGCGCTGCCAGGAAAGGGGTCTGCCCCGCAGGAGGGTCTCTCCCCCCCCCCCGGGCTCCTGCGAGGGTCCATTGCATCCGCTAGCTCTCGCCCGGCACAACATTTTAGAATAATTAGGTCAATAATATCCTTAGGAGGACAACCAGATTTAAGCACAAATTCGACCCACAGCTGTGAGGCATTCGCGAGTTTTTTTTGCGGATAAAGTCCTATTGCTCCGCCGTGACCTCCCTGCCAATTTAGATACAGTGACTGAACTGGAGGCCCCTCGAATGACTTCAGGTCCAGTGTTGGACCATTTCGATCGGATACTCCCTACTGATGTGGATAGATTCCTCCAAATTGGTAGGCCCACCACCTGCCTCCTTGATCCATGCCCGTCTTGGCTGATTAGGGAGTGTCCAGATGTTGTGCGGACCCCCCTGGTTGAAATTATCAATTTGTCCCTTGACACGGGGACATTCCCAGGGGAACTGAAGGAAGCAGTGGTGTGTCCACTCTTAAAGAAAACTTCATTAGATCCCTTAGACCTATCCAATTACCGCGCAGTTTCATATCTTCCATATCTGGGTAAGGTAATTGAGAGAGCGGTTGCTGAACAGCTTGGTAGGTTTCTGGAGGAAACATCGGCTTTAGATCCATTTCAGTCCGGTTTCCGTCCTGGTTTTGGGACGGAGACGGCTCTGGTTGCCCTAACAGATGATCTCCGTAGACAACTGGATCGAGGCGGGTCAGGACTGCTGATCCTTTTAGATTTGTCAGCAGCCTTTGACATGGTCGATCATGATCTTCTGGACCACCGCCTCGCAGACGTGGGGATACAGGGCATAGCCCGTAACTGGTTGTGCTCTTTTATCTCTGGTCGGGGACAGAGGGTGGCACTAAGGAGGGAAATGTCGTCGCGCCACTCCTTGGTGTGTGGAGTGGCACAGGGCGCAATTCTCTCCCCAATGCTTTTTAACATCTTTATGCGCCCCCTTGCCCAGATTATCCGGAGCTTTGGGCTGGGCTGTCACCAATATGCTGATGACACTCAGCTCTATCTGCTGATGGATGGCCACACCGACTCGGCCCCGGACACACTGACCAGATGCTTGGAAGCTGTGGCTGGATGGTTTCGTGGGAGCCGATTGAAACTAAATCCTTCGAAGACAGAGGTCCTATGGCTAGGTCGGGATGGCATGGGGATGAGGGACCAACTCCCTTCTCTTGCGGGGGCCCAATTAGTGCCATTGCCTTCCATTAAGAGTTTAGGTGTAATCCTTGATGCCTCCCTTTCCATGGAGGCGCAGGTTACAGCAATAGCCAAGGCGACATTTTTCCACCTTCGCCGCATCAAGCAGTTGGTCCCTTACCTTTCCCGCCCCGACCTGGCCACAGTGATCCATGCGACGGTCATCTCCAGGCTTGACTACTGTAATTTGCTCTACGCGGGGCTGCCCTTGAAGCTGTCCCAGAAACTCCAGCGGGTGCTGAATGCTGCAGCGAGGCTCCTCACGGGGTCTCTGCCATGGGAGCATATTCACCCAGTGCTTTTCAAGCTGCACTGGCTCCCGGTGGAGTACAGGGTCAGATTTAAGGTGCTGCTTTTGACTTTTAAGGCCTTTCACAGTCTAGGACCCTCGTACCTACGGGACCGCCTCTCCCGGTCTGCCCCACTGAGAGCTTCAAGGTCCATAAATAGCAACACCCTTGTGGTCCCAGGCCCTAAGGAAGTTAAATTGGCTTCAACCAGAGCCAGGGCCTTTTCAACTCTGGCTCCGGCCTGGTGGAACGCTCTGCCTCATGAGACCCGGGCCCTGCAGGATCTGATTTCTTTCCACAGGGCCTGTAAGACAGAGTTGTTCCGCCTGGCCTTTGGCTTGGAGCCCATTTGATTCCCTCCCTCTCTCTCTCCCCCCCCTTTCTTTTCCTTCTCCTCCTGTGATGAGGCTAGATTTTAATATTTTAATGTTTCAATATTTTAATGTTGTCTTTTTTAATTTTGTTTTTTTAAGTTGTAATCATTCATCTTGTTTTTATTATTACTTGTAAGCCGCTCTGAGCCCGGCCTTGGCTGGGGAGGGCGGGGTATAAATAAAAATTATTATTATTATTACCTGGATGAGGGACTTGACGCTGGGCTGGAAGACCATGTTGGTGTTGAGGAGGAAGGAGCGCAGGAGCGGCTGAGGGTGGGCGGCCAACTGGGCGATGAGCCCCGTCAGGAGGAAGTTGACGTAGAGGGAGTTCTGCAGCATGTTCTCCAGCTTGGCCAGCAGCACCGCCACAAAGGGCCCTGCGAGGGAGGACAGCAGGGGGTCAGCCCAGGGGAGTCCCCCCCCCCCACAGAGCCACTTCCAAGGGAACCCGGTTACCTTCTTCTCAAAAATAATTTCTGCTAAATTTTCTGCTTCGCAATTTCGACAAAATATCAACGGCTTCCCCTCCTCCTCTTTCCATGGTTCCTTTTGCATATCACAAATCCCTGCATATTTTACAAAAGCTTTACCATTCAGCCAGGGCCGGATTTCAGTTTGATGCGGCCCTTGGCTGCTGGAGGGAATGGGGCCCTTTATGTGTCCAGCTCTCCTTTGTCAACAACAAATTGCCACTGCTTTTAGTGTTGAATACCATATTTTTTGCTCTATAAGACTCACTTTTTCCCTCCTAAAAAGTAAGGGGAAATGTGTGTGTGTCTTATGGAGCGAATGCAGGCTGCACAGTTATCCCAGAAGCCAGAACAGCAAGAGGGATCGCTGTGCAGTGAAAGCAGCGATCCCTCTTGCTGTTCTGGCTTCTGCGATTCAAAATGTTTTTTGTCTTTTTTTCCTCCTCCAGAAACTAGGTGCGTCCTATGGTCTGGTGCGTATTATAGAGCGAAAAATACGGCATATGCTAGATGGTAATTGATGGAGCTAAGACGTATCTCAAGCCATTTGCACATCACAAAAGATGTATTTTATCAAAGTAATTGCTGAACTGGAATACAATTAAGTAGTTTATCGTATAGTTTGGAAATGTACATCCAGTTTTCCCCCCTAACCTTAACCCCAAGAGAGTGGGGCCCTAAGCTATAGCTTGTTTAGCTTATATGTAAATTGGGCAATATTCCCTTATTGCATCCATCAAAACTGTTGAATTGATCTTAATGCTGCCCACATTTTCAGCTGTACACATTTCCCCCCCATATATTCAATAAACGTTTTCCACTCTTCTCTAAACATGTGTCCTTCTTGTTCTCTTATTCTATATGTTAAGTCTGCAAGCTGCACATATTCTTAAGCTTAAGTTGCCGTTCTTCTTTGGTTGGGACTTTGCTCGTTTTCCGTTTTAGGGCTAACAAAACACGGGCCAAAGTATTGGCATATATAAATAACCTTTTTTGACACCTGGGTATTTCAGTCTGAATTATCCCCAACAGAAAGGACTCTGGGATTTTTTTGGGGGGGCGGGCAGTAATTTTTAAACATTTTCTCCTTCCTTGCAGCTTTTAAAGCAGGTTTTGTGATTCTGTGAGCCCACTGAGCCACTTGGTGCAAACAGGGCCAAAGACCCGACAGGGGATTGCAGAGATGTAGACGCCCCCGCCAAGGATCATTTAGGTTCCCCCCACCCACCCGCAATGCATATGCCCAAGTGGCCGAGGTCTCCTTGGCATGCAAAAAAGCACCTGCAGCTTCAAGAAAAGGGCCAGAGCTCTCTCTCTGCCCAAGAGCCTCCGGGGACACTGGGGGCTGGATGTCCCAATGGGTGGAGACGGGATGGGGCATGTTGCTCTGCAGGGGAAAGCCCCCCCCCCAGATGGGGTCATGCCAAGGGAGAAGAGGCCCCCGGGTGACACCAGCGCTGCCCCTTGGCAGCCTCTGGCTCCTGGGGGTGGGAGCCCCATCGGACCCAGACCAGGCTTGCCTGCACTGGAGAGATGCCAGGGGGCGAGGGGGGGGGCAGGCAGAGAAAAGGCAGGAGCAGGAAAGGAGCAGCAGCAACAACAACAACGCACACAGACCCGGTTGGGGGGGGGTCTGAAGGAAGGAAGGAAAGGAAAGATGGAAGGATAGGAAAGGAAAGGAAAGAAAGGAAGGAAAGGAAAGATGGAAGGAAAGAGAAGAAAGAAGGAGAGGAACGATGGATGGATGGATGGATGGAAGGAAGGAAGGAAGGAAGGAAGGAAGGAAGGAAGGAAGGAAGGAGAGGAAAAGGAAAAATAGACAGGAAAAGGAAGAAATAATAGGAGGAAAAAGGACAAAGAAAGGGGGAGCAGAGGAGAAGGAGACGAACGAAACTGGAAGCAGAGAAAAAGAAAGGAGTCTCTTGCCTTTGAGAATGGAGCCAAAGGCTGGGCGGGCGAAGTGGGCAGCGGGCAGAGTGCCCATGCGCCCAGACTCCTTCCGAATGGAACTAGGACCCCCCCATCCACTGGGCCCCAACCATCTGCTGCCCAGGTCTGACCCCTCTGATCCCCTCCAGAAGTTCCTCTGGGGAAGCCCCGCTCAGGCTAAACTCCCACCTTGCACAGCAGACTTAGTCTTGGGAGGCAAGGGGGACCCCTGGAGAGTGGGGGGCCTCCAGGAGCAGCAGGGGCCAGAGAGACCTCCAAGGAAGAGGGTGGGGGGCCCCCAACGACTCACCTGTGAACGGCTGGCTGGGGAGGGCCCCTGGGGTGGGTGGGGGGCTGCCGACAATCTGCGCCAGGGGGTCGGCCAGGCGGGTGGGCCCCAGGCTGCCCTCGGGGGGAGCGGCGAAGCTGCGATAGGCCTCCTCTTCCTCGGGGCTGAGGGGGTCCGCCTGGGGGGGCTCCTCCTCCTCCTCCCGGCCCCCGTTCGCCATCTCGTCCTCCAGGCGCCGCAGCTCTGCCGCAAACCTCTCCACGGGGTGGGCGCCCCCGTTCTCGGTTGGCGCCAGCGACTCGTCCGGGCCGGGGGTCTCAGGGAGGCCCCCGTTCTCCACCACGGCCCCCTCCTGCGGGCACCGGCGGACCTTCTTGATCAGTGCGGGCTCCGAGTGCGCCCCATTCAGCAGGGGCCCCGGGTCCTCGCTGCCGGGGGAGGCGGCAGGGGGCGAGGTGCCAGCGTCCGGGGTTCCCTTGGGGGCGGCCCCCTCCTCAGGCGGAGCGCCCCGCTTCTTAGTCCGGGGGGAGGCAGGCCCCGGGTGCCCGCCGGGCTGGAAGGAGGTGTAGGTGAGGGGGTCGCCCTGGCGGGGCAGGGAGGGGTCCAGGCTGGCGGGAGGGGGCCGCTCTCCGTCGTAGGGGGCCGACCAGACGCGGCAGGCCCAGACGCAGCGGTCGACGTTCAGGCGGGCGTCGCGCAGGTATTCCAGGTAGTTGCCCTCCAACTCGCAGGCCTCCTCCCAGCGAGGGGGGGTCCGGTGGGAGGGGCTGCCGACGGGGGTCCCCGGGGAGCGGGGGGAGGCGGGGCTGGCAGGATCGGGGCCAAAGCTGGGCTGGCGCATGAAGAAGGAGAGGCGCGAGGGCGTGGAGGGCTTGGGCACCGTCACCACCGAGGAGGAGTCCACACTGGGGCTGCCGTGACCTGGGGGGGGGGGAGAGAGAGGAGGGGGGTCACCAAATCGTGGAGTTGGAAGGGACCCAGAGGGTCATCTAGTCCAAATCCCTGCAATGCAGGAATCTTTTCCCCCATGTGGGACCCACAACCCTGAGATTATTCCTGGCGCCCCCCACTGGGGCTCCTGGAAGACCTGCCCTTTTCCTGCCCTTTTTGCCTGGCCGGCAAGGGAGGCCCACCCCATCTGTTTAGCTGTGGGGGTGGACTAGATGAGTTTTGGGGATCCCGTCATAATCTGCAGTTCTGCGGTTCAGTCAACTCCTGCTCAACACAAACCGGGAGTAGAGGAGGTTTTGCAACCCCCCAGCGGGAAAATGCTGCCCTCTCCCCCCACCCAAAGAGGCGAGGGTCCAGCGCCCACCGCAAAAGCCCTCCAGGCTCCACTGCCCCAGACCCCCAGCGAGGATATCACTCCCCCCCCCAGCCTGCAAACTAGGAGGAGGCAGAGAGGAGCCCCACAAATGTCGCCGGTGCCAAGGCCCCCCTTGCCCATTCCACGTGCCCCTCCACCCCCTGCCCCTCCCGCCTGGCCGCGAGAGGCTCACCCTTGGACCAGGTGGCGTGCTCCTCCTCTCGCTCGGGGGGCGGGGGGCTCTCTGGGCGGCAGCACCGGGGGACGAGCGAGAGGAACTTGCTGGCCGCCTTGCCGTAGAGGTCCAGCTCCTTCACCGCCCGCCTCTGGCTCAGCATGACGTGGCTGCAGGGGATCAGGTACCTGCCGCGAAAAAGCAGAGCTGCGGAGGGGAACCCAAAGGCCATCCAGCCCACCCCGGCGGGGCAGGAAGCGCAGCCGGAGAACCACGGCAGCCACAGAATCGTAGCGTTGGAAGGAACCCCAGAGTCATCTACGCCAACCCCTGAAAACAGCGGGGAGGACACCCTATGGTTCCCAGACATCCCTGTTTCCTGGGGACAGTCCCTGGATTCACACATTTGTCCCCGGATTTCATTTAATGTCCCCAGATTTATATTTTAAGTGTTGTAGATTTATTAGTAGGGAATGAATGTTGTGTGATTGCTTCAATGGCATAAGACACACCCAGCGAGTCAAGACAGCGGGCGCCACTGCTGAGGGGGAACCGGGGACGCCCGGCAGGTGCACTGGGGGAAGCGCTGACCCCCCCCCTCCCTGCAACCCAAATCAAGCCGGGAGCAAGAGCACCCGGCCACCACTCCGACTGCCCAGCAGCGCTCCAGGGCCATGGCAGGGAGAAGGAGGAGAGGAGAAGGAGAAGGAAGAGAGAGAAAGAGGAAGGAGAAAAAAGAGGGGAGCTCTCTTTTTTAAAATATCAAAAAAGAATTGTCTCTGGATTCAATGAAAAAAATCTGGTAACCTTAGGTTACCTGGAAGAGGAGGCTAATGGGTGAAGAGGGCCAATGGGGCCACCAGGGGGAGCCCCCGCACCAGGGAAGTCTCTGGGAGCAGGAACAGGGAGCCCAGGGCTCTGCTGGCCAGAGCGGGAGGATGCCAAGGTTGCGGGTTCGATCCCTGCCTTGCAGGGGGCTGGACTAGATGACCCTTGGGGGGGGTCCCTTCCGACGATCGCATGAGTCAGAGAGCCAAGGGGTTGGGAGGGGGGGGGGCTACCTGAGCACCAGCTGCAGCAAGACGTCTTCACAGTGCAGGTTGAGCAGAGTCCGGAAGAGGCTGAGCGAGACCATGCAGAGCTGGGGGGGGGGGGGAGAAAGAGAGGAATGAAGGGGGCAGTGGGGCAGAAGGCTCCCCCCACTCCAGCCCCCACCAGCAACACCCCCCAAGCCACCCCCGGGGCACCGAGGAGAAGAATCAAATTCTCTTTTTGTGGGAGGGAGGATGTCTTCCTCCCCACCCCACCCCCCGGGATAGGGATGAGCCCACAGCCGCCCACCCCGATCCCAGGACCCTTTTTGGGGCAGGGCAGGAGCAAAGAGCGGCCACACCAGCCCTGCAAGGTAGGACACTGTGCTCTTGGCACACGGCTGGCTCCAACCCCGCTGCCCCGTCCCCTTGGCGTCTCCCCCCCCCCCCCAAAGACACACCCGGGAGTTGCTGGCGATGCGGGAGACCAGCGTGTCGAGGATGGTGCTGTTGTCGTGGCGATGGAGGAGGAGGAAGCGCAGGAAGGTCTTCAGGAGAGCAGCCTCGCTGATGCTGCGCAGGAACAGGTCCAGGTAGGCCGTGCTGGCAATCATCTCTTCAATGGAGGTCTGGGGGGCAGGGAGGGGGGATCAGGGGGGCTGCCACACCCCAGAATTGACCAGCCAGGTGGTACCCTGAAGGTCATCCAGCCCAACCCCCAGGAACGGCAGAAGCCGGACCAGTCCTGGTGGGGCTCATGCCTCCCCCCACTTCAGTCCCAGACATTATCACGGCCCCTCTTTGCCCTCGCTCCCCACTGGCTTGGCGGTGAGAAGCAAAGCCAGTTCCGAGCCAGGCATGCTCCGGCAGCAGGACTGATCTGGCGGGAGGAGGCTTGCTATCCACCTGCCCCAAAGGCAGCTCCGGGAAGCCTGGGGGGGGAGGGAGTGGAAGGTAGGGGGGGTCCTCCCTGGCCAGGCCACACAACCCCCCACCCCAGCCCAAGCCTGAACTGACCTTGTGCAAGGCGGGGCCCAGGACCGGCACCAGGAACCCGTTGTGGATGTAATCCACCAGCTGCTTCTGGACCAACGGATGGGCCACCTGCGGGGGGGGGGGGAGAGAAGGTGAGAAGCGCCCCCAGGATCAGGCCAGGGGCCCAGCCAAGCCAGTGCCCCGCTCTCACAGGGGCTATCTGACGCCCCACGGGGAAACTCGCAAGCGGGACCCGAGTGTGAGAGCTCCCCTCCCCTCTGCTGGCTTCCAGCAACCGGAAGGCATAAATAAAGTGTGTCACCAACACAAAAAGGTTGGAAAGCTCTGGGTGCGAGTGTCACACGTGGACCTCACACACCAGGGTTCAAGCCAAGCTTTGACTGAAGGTGACCCTGGGCCTGCCTTCTCCCAGCCTATCCTACCTGGCAGGGTCTTTGTTGCTAAATTGCCACCTCTGACTGGCACAAGTAGCCGTGGGCAACCCTCTCCTCCTTCAGGGATCTGCCCAACTCTCGTTTAAGATAAATACAGAACATTAAACAAAGCCACAAAGACTTGCGAACTACCCAGCCTAAAACGAACTACCGCATTTTTCGCCCTATAGGACGCACTTTTCCCCCTCCAAAAATGGAGGGGAAATGTGTGTGTGTGTGTGTCCTATGGGGCGAATGCAGGCTTTCGCTGAAGCCTGGAGAGCGAGAGGGGTCAGTGCGCACAGACCCCTCTCGCTCTCCAGGCTTCAGGAAGCTCTGCGCAAGCCGTGGGAGAGCTGTGCGACTTCGCGCAGCTCTCCCACGGCTTGCAGAGAGCTGCCTGCACCCCGAAGCCTGGGGTGCGCTGAGTTCAGTGCCCCCCAGGCTTCGGGCGGCTCTCTGCAAGCCGTGGGAGAGCTGCGCGAAGTCGCACAGCTCTCCCACGGCTTGCAGATAGCAGCCTGTTCTGGGGGCTGGGGAAGCTCGGGCTTCCCCTGCGCCTGGGGGGAATTTTCTTCTTCTTTATTTTCCCCCCAAAAAACTAGGTGCACCCTATGGGCTGGTGCGCCCTACGGGGCGAAAAATACGGTAATAATGTCTGGTTTCACTAGATTCAGCAAATCAGTCTCTTAAGCTTAAGCCAAGAAGGAGTATTCTCTATAAGACTGAATATCAAGACTTTGAGATTAGACCACTGAAGAAGCCCAGAAAACCATCTTGGGAGTGTGCTACCTGCAAGCCCCAGTAAAAGGGCCCCATCAGGGGCAAACAGCGGCCTCTTGATTCCTTGGCCTGCCAGGGCGAAACAGGTGCAAAACGCCAGCACCCTGTCGTCTACAACTTCATTGTCTACAACTTTACTAACATCTATCCACAACTCCACTAGCATCTCTCAGTATTGTGAATATCCCCGAACTTACCTTTTGTTGGCATCTTCATGAACTTATCCAAAAGACTGAGTTAAGCATTTGAAAAATCAATTGAAACCAGTTCATTTCAGGCTGGCTAGTTCACAAGTCTCTGTGGCTTTATTTAATGTTTTGTATTTTTCTCAGAAGGTTGATAAAGTATGTATAATTATTGTTCTGTGCATATTAATCGCCAACGTGTTGCATGAGTCGCACTACTTCTATCAGCAGCACAGGCTGCATTTTTCTAGCAATTCTCTTTCAAAGCCATCCAGGAGGGCGGCTGGCCCTGCGTCCTGCAGCAGGGAGTTCCACCGTTTAACTCTGTGCAGCCTCCACAAGTGCTACCAAGAGACCCCAAAACCCACCCAGTCTTGGATTTTCCTGGTCTCTGAACCCAGTGAAACCTGCGGTGCAACTCCATACAACCCAGCAGCCTGGGTCTGCCCGCTAGTTAACGGATCGTAGCCCTGCAGAGTTGGCAGGGACCCCAAGGGGTCATCCAGTCCAACCCCCTACCGTGCAGGATCTGCAACCAAATCCCTCTTCACGTGGCTTTCTGTCCCAGAAAGGGTCCAGCTGCTGCCAGAGCTGTGGTTGGGGGTGTGAGGAGGCCAGCCAGCCCCTGCCCCTTCCCCCCCCCGAAGGCAGACTCACCTGGATGACGGCATTGCAGAACTCCAGCGAGTTCATGAAGAGGACCAGCGAGGGAACGCCCACCCAGTCCTCCCGCCGCAGGAAGTGCCAGTCGTCCCCCCGGACCTCCAGCTTGCGGGGCAGCGAGGAGTACAGGGCACTCAGGCCAGTAGCCAGCACCTGGGGGGGGGGCGAGGAGAAAGAGGGTGTTTGGGGGGGGGAAAGGGGCGTTTGAGATTTATCAGCAGCAAAACTGCCTGGCCCTTCTCAAAGAGCCTGGGCTTTCCAAACCAGAAAATAAACTCTGGCTTCCCGGAAGAAGGAGAAGACTCCCCAGGAAGCCTGGTGACCCCCCCGCCTCCCCGGATTAGGGGCTATGCAAAGAGCATGGGACACCCATGAAGGCAGCCCTGTTGAGGGAAGTTTTTAATGTTTATTGCTGTATTGTGTTTTTAATATTCTATTGGGAGCTGCCCAGAGTGGCTGGGGAGGCCTGGCCAGATGGGCGAAGTATAAATTAATAAATTATTTATTATTATTATTATTATTATTATTATTATTATTATTATTATTATCATCATGAATGGGGGTGGGACGCTCCTTCCCTGGAGGTTTTTAAGAAGAGGTGGGGACTCTGCAGATTGAGGTCAAATCCTGACAAGACAGAAGTACTGTTTTGGGGGGACAGGGGGTGGGCGGGGGTGGGGGACTCCCTAGTCCTGAATGGGGCAACTGTGCCCCTGAAGGACCAGGTGCGCAGCCTGGGAGTCATTCTGGACTCACAGCTGTCTATGGAGTGTCTCCACCCCGTTGTTCTGCCTGGATGCTGAGGTCCAGCTCTGAGGGCCTTCTGGCGGTTCCCTCCCTACGAGAAGCGAGGTTACAGGGAACCAGGCAGAGACGCCCTCCCATCAGATGTCAGGGAAATAAACTGAGTTTTAGAAGACATGTGAAGGCAGCCCTGTTTAGGGAAGCTTTTACTGTTTGATCTTTTATTGTGTTTTAATATTCTGCTGGAAGCCGCCCAGAGTGGCTGGGGAGGCCCAGCCAGATGGGCAGGGTATAAGTAATAAATTTATTATCATCATCATCAACACTATTACTATTATTATTTCTTCAATCTACACAAGATTGTATCTGGGGCAGGACCAAATCTGGGGAGGCTGGAATAGAAGTCTTGGCATGTAGGATTCCGACTGCAAGGTTTTACAAATCTTTTACTGCTTGTGTATTGTCGCTGCATGTGCCCAGTCCTCATGGGGGGACCCTGGAACCTCTCAGGCCCCAGGCACTCACAGAATCACAGAGTTGGAGGGGACCCCAGGCGTCATCCAGTCCACCCCCTGCAACGCAGGAGCCGCAGCTGAATCGGGACAAGGCTTCTGCCCCCTGCCTCCCCCCCCCCCCGCTGCCCCCTTCCTTACCGGGCAGAAGAAGGAGTTGTCGGTGATGTATCGGGCGACGGTGTGGCTGCCGGCGGACAAGGCCATGAGGAGGAGGAGGGCGTCTCTGGCCTGCTGCCCCACCAGCCCCTCGCGGTGGATGAAGGGCACCAGCAGGGAGAAGACCAGCAGGTTGGCGGGGCCCGGCTCGCCTGCCGCGGGGGGGCTGTGGAAGAAGAGCTCCAGCAGGGGGGGCTCCCGGGCCGCCGAGACGCAGAGCTGGTGCAGCAGGAGCACCAGGCTGCCCTCCAGGGCCGGCGAGGCCGGGCCGGCGCACAGGCCCAGCAGGCGCAGGAGGGGCCCCAGGACGGGCCGGTGGCGCAGGAGGGGCTGGTGCGCCTGGCCCAGGAGCATCTCGTAGAGCTTGAGCAGCTCGGCCTTGCGCTCCTCAGGGAGCTCCCCCCGCCGCAGGTGCCAGGCCAGCAGGCGGCCCAGGACATTCTCGGCCAGCGCCAGCTCCAGGATGGGGCCCGGGGAGCCCTCCGCCCGGGGACGCTCCTCCGCCAGCAGCGTCAGCATCTGCAGCGTGTGGTTGCGCACGGCGCTCAGGTCGTCCGCCGCGCCCCCCTGCGCCCCCCGCGAGGCCGGGCTCTTCTCCAGGATGCGCAGCACCTGCGAAGGGGGGGAAAGAGTCAGACGGAAACCAAGGTAGACTGCCTCCGGGGCTGGAGGCTCCGCAAGAGGAGCCTCTGCTCTCACGGATGCCCCCAAACTCTCCTGTAGCGTTCCCAAAGCAAGGAAGGATTGGACTCTGGTTAACAGAATACACATGAAGCTTGACCAGCAAGACTCTGGGAGGAGTGCCAGTAATAATCCTCTCCCCCTCCTTGGCCCAGGTCGTTTTATTCACAAAAGAACTTTTTACACCGTGTTCATAAGAACCAATCAGGCTCCCTCTGAGCATTTCTAAAACCCCACGTGGGACAAAGTCAGATCAGAAGAAATTCTTTTAACCACAAAGAAACTATTTCCTACTTGAGCATGCACAGTAGTCCAGAGTCAATAAAACAGAAATAAAAGGAGGAATGCTTTCAGCAAAACCACGGAGGTCATAAACAGGAGAGGCAGGATGGCAGAATTTACCATCTCCTTGTGAACTCTATTCTTGGCCCTTAAGATCTGTCTAAAGGTTAAACTACATCAAAGTAACCTACTATCTTTATGTATTGAGGATGCGCAGTGAAGCATCTGGCCTGTGTTTCAGAATGCTGATATGTGCCTGTCAGGTGTAGAGAAAGCAAATGGCAGAGGTGGAGAGGCTTGTGGGATTTGATCAGAAATTATTGTCAATGAATCAAACCCAGTCAACGCAATGCTTTCATCGCGGACACATTGGCTTGCTTCATTTTTCATAATTCCTCATAGCAATCCCCCCCGCCCCCCCCCCACTCTGGATATTTGCACCAGAAAACTCTCCCCCTCCTGTCCATGCACAGGGGCGCAAACAGGGAGACACTGGGGAGCCTTTTCTAAAATACAGTGGTACCTCGGTTCTCTAACATAATCCACTCCAGAAGACCCTTCAATTTCTGAAACGTCCGAAAACCTAAAACTCAATAGCCAACAGGCCCCAGGAACTTGTACTCAGCGGAAGCCGCATGGCATGTTCGAAAACCGAAGCATTTACCTCTGGGTTTATGGCATTTGATAACCAAAATGTTCGTCAATGTTCAAAAAGCAAGGTACCACTGTACATCATAGGGCAGAGCTTTCCAAACTGTGTGTCTTGAGACATTCGTGTGTCGGCTGCAATGTGCAGAAGCGTCGCACAAACACTCTCTGCCCTCCTTCCGAAGCTGGAAAGAGGTTAATTTAACCTCCGGGTTTACCTGTAAAACTGAATTACTGTGTCGCAAAATGATGTGTGTCTAAAAAGTGTGTCAACGACAGGAAAAGCTGGGAAAGCTCTGCGGAAGCTTGTAAACAAATGTATACCGTATTTTTTGCTCCATAAGACGCACATAGTTTTTAGAGAAGGAGGAAAATAAGGAAAATAAATATTCTAAATGAAACAGTGATCTGATGGTGAATTTGGGGTGACCCAATCCTGAGGATCCATGTGGATCTGTGCTTTGTAACCACGTTTTTGCACCATTGCAGCCCCAGAAAACAGTGGATGCATGGTTTTTTTCGTGCAGGCTGTAGCCATGGACAGGCTATGTGATCTGATGGGTGACCCAATGTAAAAATCCTGAGGATCCATGGGCTTTTACCTCCCCCCTCCCAGTGTGGTGTAGTGGTTAAGAGCAGTGGACTCGTAATCTGGGGAACCGGGTTCGCGTCTCCGCTCCTCCACCTGCAGCTGCTGGGTGACCTTGGGCCAGTCATACTTCTCTGAAGTCTCTCAGCCCCACTCACCTCACAGAGTGTTTGTTGTGGAGGAGGAAGGGAAAGGAGAATGTGAGCCGCTTTGAGTAGTGATAAAGCGGGGTGTCAAATCCAAACTCTTCTTACTCTTCTTCTTCCCCCTCCCAGGCAGCCTCCTTTATCTCTAGCCTCCCTTATCTCTCTCCCCGATCGGCAAACGATCAGGCTTTGTTTCAACACCCACTTCCCTCTTTCAAAAAGAAAGCATGTTCTGCTTTTTGCCCCTGGGCAATTCGGCTCCAGGGACCACCCATTCACTCCATAAGACGCACAGACATTTCCCCTTACTTTTTAGGAAGAAAAAGGTGTGTCTTATGAAGCGAAAAATACGGTGTTTTGTATAATTTTTGAATAATATTTGTATAATTTTTGATATTATATTGAGAGAGAAAACACACACACTCACACAAAAAAAAATTCTCTTCCTGTGGTTCCTAACACCCAGGATGCAGAACGTTGATGCCCCTGTCTTTGGGGGGCAGAGCAGACCCCCTGCGGCTACTAGCCCTCGATAGCCCTCTCCTCCTCCATGAATTCTTCTGATCCTCTTAAAGCGGCCATCAGTCTCCAGTGGCAGTGAGTTCCACAGCTGTCCATGCACGCCCCCCACCCCGAAGCCTCTCTTGGGGGGAACGTCCCCTCTCCCCCCCAACCCCCTCCCTGCCAGCCACTCACCTGGACCCAGTGATTCTTGAAGACCATGAGGCAGGTTTCGGGGTCGGCCGCCATGGGGCTCTGCAGGCTGGCGCCACGGGTTCCCCGGTGCCCCCCGGCCCCCGCCCGGGGGTTCAGCTTGCTCAGCCAGCTCATCCTCTCCATCGGGAAGGGCAGTGCTGCGGGGGGGGGGTCACGGGGGGGGAGAGGCTGTTGCAGGCGGTCAGGGGTCACAGGTGGCCGTGCACTGGACTGGCTCCTCCGAGGACGGCTGCTGGGCACGGGGCGGGCAAGGAGGGGGGGCGGGAGGCCCTTGTGGCCAGGGGGGGCGCCATTCTGCTTCGGAGGAAGCCCCGGCCTGCGGAAACAGAACGTGGGGAGGAAAAAGTGAGCGGGAGCCGTGACCTCAAACTGGGGTGTTTTTTTAATAATCTTTATTAATTTAAATTACACACTTATACAAAGAATTTACAATTTCATACTACAAAAAGAAAATTAAAGAAAAAGCAATTAAAAAACAGAAGAAGAAACAGCAAATTTACGTACGTAAAGAAAACACTTAGCCTTCCTAATTAATACGAAATTAAGCACTTAAATAAAAAAGACTTCTGACAAAACGAGACTTCCAATCATTCTCATTGTACTGCATATACTGTCGTTTCCCCCTGCACAGTTTTATATTCTTTCATATTGTTCCCGTCTACTCCACAAACGGTCTTTGTTGTGTTTACAAGTGTCACTCATGTTCTGCTAATACGGTGTGGTTGGTACAATATGATCTTATGTAATCCTTAAATATTCTCCATTCTCCAAATATTTTCTGGTTCAATACTCCTCTAACTCTTCCCATCAATTTTTCTAGTTGTAAATATTCTAACATGAGTATCTGCCAATCTGCGATTGTCGGTATTGTTTCCTTCTTCCACTTCCTCGCCACAAGAATTCCTGCTGCTGTGGTGGCATACATGGTCTTATGTCTTTTTCAATTTCTAATGGTAAAATGCCTAAAAGAAAGATCTCTGGGTTTTTTTTACAAGTAAGTCTGAATAATTTCTTGAATTCATTATAGTTATTATCCCAAAATTCCCTAATGATTGCACAAGTATATGACCCCACATCTATTTTACATCTCCAGCAAGTCGGTGACCCCCCTTTATACATTTTCGCTAGTTTCAAGGGGGTACAATGCCATCTATATAACATCTTCATGATGTTCTCCCTAAGTATGCTGCGAATTTAATATCTACCTTCCACAATCTCTCCTATTGATCCATATATGTGTGTGTGTGTGTGTGTTGTATTCCAAACTCTTTCAAAGGAATTGCAAAATTGTAGGGTCGGAAGGGACCCCATGGGTCATCCAGCCGAACCCCCAGCAATGCAGGAAGCCCCGCTAAGGAACCCCCAACAGACGGCCATCCAAACTCTGCTTGAAAACCTCCAAGGAATAATAGAATCATCTAGCCAGAAGGCACCCCAAGGGTCATTCAGTCCACCCCCGCCAATGATGAGCAACTTTTTTTTCTTTTATTTAACATAATTATTACCAAACACAAGCAAAATACCTACAAATACATACATATATTTTTCAGATAAGCAGAGAGGAAGTGCAGTGTAAGCGATGGAAGTCAATCAATGAAGTTTTATTATTGAGATATTTGTAGAATAAATCTGGAAGAAATTCTTCCAATTTTTCTTCTTATTTTTTTCCTTTTTCTTCTTTTTTATATATGTGTGCTTATCTGAAAAGTATATGTTGAGCAACTTTTCAAACAAAAGAAACAGCATTCCCCCCCCCCCTGCCGCCACCCCCCAGACATGATGGGCAAGGGCCACCTCCAGCTAGTTCTGAAACACCCCATAATCCAGCCTTTGCCACTGGTAGACTGTGCTTGGGGCAGAAAGTCAGGCAGACCTTGCCGCTGTTTCAAGCCAGCTGAGTTGTAAGGCTGCCTGCCTGGGATTCTTCTGCTGTGATTCCTACGATTCCCTGACCTCCTTGCTCAGCCCAGCGATGGCTCCCTCCTTGCCCTGAAAGGCTTGCCCTGCAGAAGCAAAATAAAGGCAAAGAGCAACCGGCTCTTTGGAGGAGTGTTAAGCCAAGATACGATCCGCTACGAAAACCTCACTCCTTCCTTCTCTCCCCACCAACAGAGGTCTGAGGCGCCCGCCCCAGAGATGCCCCACAGATATGTCACCATCTCTTCCCCCCACTCATCCGGAGATCATTTTCAGAAGCCGTTTCTCAGACGTCCAGGACAAATCCCTCCTGGCTGCCAGCATTCAGAGATCCTAAACGCCAGGTATCTTAAATGAGACTGTGTGGCACAGTGGTTAGAGAGGCAGACTAGGGACCTGCGAGAGGCCAGGGTTAAAATCCCCACTCGGCACCCATGAGAGATTCCTTTGGGGGACCTGGGCGGCCTCTCAGGAACTTGGCCCACTTCGCAGGGTCCAGAATGCTAATCCAAAATGCGGCAGCCAGACTGGTGACTGGGAGCAGCCGAATATCCAAAGACCGAATATCAGATCTAACAACATTAGAAACGCGTTACAGATCATCAATGATAAAATCATAAAACAAAGCATACCGACAGACAGCCTAATAGTAAAATGATCGTCGTAAAAAAAAAAGTCCTCTCTGCCTCACTTTCACAGGCCATCGATTATTTAATGGCCAAAGGGCCATGTTTCTTCCTGGCGCCCAAAGGCATTTCAGGATGGCACCAGGCGAGCCTCTCCAGGCAGAGTGCCCCACAACCGGGGAGCCACCACAGAAACAGCCTGTTCTCCGGACCTCTCTGGGGCCTCAGGGAGAAGCGGAAGGTCTGGGCCGGTGGGTCCTGAAGGCCTGGAGGCCCTGAGCCACGTAGGAGCTACGGATCTCCCTCCATGAATTTATCTCATCCTCTCTCAAGGCCATTTGAGTTCTTGGCCATCCCCGCCGCCTGCAGGAAGGAGTCCCCCAGTTTAACCCTGCGCTACATGAAAAAGGACTTTCTTTTATTCCCTCTGAATCTTCCAACGTTTGGCTTCCCGGGAGTTCTCGTGTTCGGCCTCTTTTCCCGCTGGTCCTCATGGGAATGGGGTGGGGGCCAAGCTGCTGAATTTTGCTAGCTCTGCTCTGAAGGCCCCTCGGCCAACGGCCATTGGGAAACATTCGCGTCTTCCAGGGAAACAGCTGCATTGTGCAAAGCCCTGCAAGAGCTACTTACTCTCATGTAGACCTGCCAGGGCTTGGGCCACCAGCAACCGCAGGAGATCCAGCAGCTGAGCCCAAGGGGGAAGGGTCTGGGGGGGGGGTAGCCCTCCCCTTGGCCTTCTCTCTGAGCCCCTCTGACCTAGAGATCAAAGATTTATTGCAGGAGACACTTAATCCCCCCCACTTCTTTTTTTAAAAGCCACTTCTGCTTCTGGTGGTTTATTTCAGTCCCGGAAGAGGAACGAGCCGCTGCTTTTAATTGCATTTCTCCTTATTGTGCTGGGTCTCTTTCTAGGGAAGCTTCCTCAAATGCAAGGAAAAGAGAAGCAGGATCCGAATGCAGCCCCTCTGCTTGGCATCTCCTTCCCCCGCAAAGGGGAGGCTGAGCTGGGGGGGGGGGTGAGGCAGAATGCCAGGCGACCCATGAGCCAAGTTCTCACCTTACAAACAAGCAGGAGGAACGCAGGCCAAGGAGGAGCCTGGGTCGTCCCCCCCCCCCCGGGGGTTCCTCTTGGCAACGGAGGAGAAGCAGCCGCAGCAGCTGCCACCCTTGGCAGCAGCAGCAGCAGCAGGATCAGGCCCTGCCCTCACCCACAAGCCCTCCCTCCCTCCCGCTGCTGGCAAGGGTGGGGCTCTTTGGCGCAAGTTAGAGGCCCAGGAAAGGCGTTTCCACGTATCCCAAACACTCCTTCCTGGCCAGATGAAATAAACCGGGGGAAATTCCTTCCGCCTCAAGGCCAGGGAAAGTCTAAAGTCCGCCCAAGAGAGGCTGCCGCCTTCTGCAAGAGAGGGAGAGGCGGAGGTCTCTGGGTTGCAACAGGCTGGGCTCAGATCCCGGCTGCCACGAGGGCTCCTGCCTGGCGGGTCTGGCATGGGTAGCAGGGTCTCAGAAGAGCCGGCTGGATCAGGCCAAGGGGGGGGCCCAAGCCCACCGCCCTGTCCTCACAGGGGCCAGCCAGATGTGCCCATGGGGTGTCCCCAAAAGGACATGGACAAAGCAACAGCCCCCTCCTGCCCTTCCCAGCAACTGGGGCTCAGGTGGATTGCAGGTGCCCATTGCGGAGGCAGAGAAGAGCTGGGGGGGGGGGGGAGATCTCGTTTCCAATATTGTGATTGATCACCAGCTAAACATCGCGATATTCCGGTGTCTCATCACGATGTCTGAAATAAGGATGGAACTACAAAGAGGCGCTGGCTGGCTTCACGGCTTCCCCTGCACGGTGATTTTTGCATAGCACACAAACACACATCGTGATTCGTGATACATTGCCAGGTCTGAAATGATGAAACCGTTATCACAATATGGATCTCATACATCAATGGATGGCCCAGCCATGGGCGGCCCTTTCCTCCTCCATGAACTGGCCTGCTCCTCCTTTAAAGCCCTCCAAGTGGGTGGCCCTCATGGCCTCCTGTGGCAGGGAGTTCCACGGTTCAACTCTGCATAAAGAAGGGTCTTTCTTTCTCTGCCCCGAATCTCCCAACATCCGGCTTCACTGGATGCCCAGAAGTCCTAGCGTTGGAAGGGAAGGGGGGATTTTTCTCTCTAGCCCCTTTCTCCAGCCCAGGCATCATTTTATAAGCTTCTAGCTTGCCCCCTCTTCCCCGGCCTTTCGCTGAGCTATAAGCCCTTGGGCAACCACTGCCCCCCCCGGATCACCTGGGGTGGGGGGCTCTTTTCTGAACCTTTTCCAATCCTACAACATCCTTCTTGAGGCGAGGCGACCAGAACTGAGCAGAGGATTCTATGGTTACCAGACGTCCCCATTTCCCGGGGACAGTCCCCAGATTTACAAATCCGTCCCCGGACAAAATCCGCCCCCGGATTTCATTTAAAGTCCCCGGATTTATATTTTAAGTGTCGTAGATTTATTAGTAGGGAATGAATGTTGAGTGATTCAACAGCACAAGACACATCATATGGGGACTTTCGGTGAGGCAACGTGGCGAGCGCCACGGCAGCGGGCAGCTCCAGAAGCTACCAGGCTGGCTCTGGGCTGCTGAGACTGCCACTGCCGCCACCGCTACCGAAGGGGAACTGGGGAAGCCCGGTGCGTCAACTGGGGGAGCCACTGACACACACACACACACAACCCAAATTGAGTTGGGAGAGAGAGCGCCCAGCCACCCGGCCAACTGCCCCGGGGCGAGGCAAACCCCGGAGCCAACGCAAAAGGAAAGGGGAGAGGAGAGGAGAAGGAGAAAAAAGAAAGAAGTCCCCACCTTGCACCACAACAGCACCACAAAGCTGGCAGATTTTTGTCCGATTCCTTTCCGAATGATTCCCTAGCATGGTATAGAATCCTTACAACATATACTATTCTGTTGTTCACTACATTCAGTTTCTCAGATCAGATTTTTGTCCCCTTTATTATTGGAAATCTCGGGTGACTCCTTGGAAACACAGCTAATACATTTACTGCAAGATTCTGATCCGAGTAGGTCCCTTTTTGTTGCCAGATTTCTGATAACAGTATTAGCTTATAAGAGGAAAAATGGATTACTCTATGATTATTGATTTTGCCTAAATAATATTGATTTATATTGACAATTTGATATTTTAAGCGCTATGTTGTTCTTATTTTAATGGAATTTAGAAATTCACGGTTTGAGATGTACTTGATTTAAACGTATTTTAATTTATTAATTTTATTTTGTTATACCTGCTTTGCTGTATGATGTATTGAATATGGGCCTATGGCCGTAATAAACTATCTATCTATCCCTAGCATGGAATCTGCTCCAACGGAACGGCCTTTGCCGTTTTATGAGCCACTCGCTGCATTTGGAGAGAGGTCCTTCTGGAACTCCTTGCAATCGCTTTTCCTTTTAATGGCTCTGAACAATTTGGTTTCCTCAACCAATGTGGCCATCCCTAGGATTATCTAGTCCACCCCCTGCAAAGCAGGAATCTCAATGAAAGCATTCATATAGTTCTGGACACTCTCACAGAACTCCAAAAACTTTTACCTACAGGTAGGTAGTTGTGTTGGTCTGCCGTAGTTGAAACAAAATAAAATAAAAAATTCCTTCCAGCAGCACCTTAGAGACCAACTAAGTTTGTTACTGGTATGAGCTTTCGTGTGCATGCACACTTCTTCAGATACCAGCTCATACCAATAACAAACTTAGTTGGTCTCTAAGGTGCTGCTGGAAGGAATTTTTATTTTTATTTTGCTCCAAAAAGATTGTGAGTTATGACTTGTCCTTGCCAAAGCCATGCTGACTCCACTTCAGCAAGGCTTGTTCTTCTATATGCTTGGCTATTTTATCTTTAACAATACATTCCACCACTTTTCCCAAGACATGAATTAAGCTAGGCAGCCTGCAATTCCTAGCATCCCTCTTTAAAAACTGGTGTTACATTGGCTACTTTCCAGTCCTCAGGTATGGAGTCTGATCTGAGGGACAAGTTACTTATTTTTGTTCGACCAGCAATTTCCCGTTTCTTTGAGATCTTGCAGGAATGCCATCCGGACAATTTTCAGCCAAGAATTCCTCCCTTCTCCCCACTGTCTGCCTCAGTTTCTCGGACAGATGCACAGAACTGCTTTGGCTTCTTTGCCATTTCCTTCTCCTCCTTTAGCCCTCCCTCGTCTCCTCCGTCATCCAAGGGTCCAAGAGTCTCCCTAGACAGTCCCTCTCTTTCAGAAGGCTTTGTGAGAAAGTTACTCCAAGGCCCTTAAGATCAGCCTCTGAGCCCCACCACACATCCCGCAAAGGGCAGCCCCATTAAACTGGCGAGGGCCAGAGGCAGGACCTTTTGGGGGGCAGCCCCACATCCTTGCCCCTCTCTCTCCAGGCATGCCTTCCCACATGGGCTCCGGGGGCCAAACAGCTGTTCCTTAATACTTTGGCTGCTTTCGGGGTAAAATGCTGTTTAAAACTCAGTTTCTGCTCATCGCTCGTATTTTACTGCTGCTATTTTCAGAAGCGTTGGTGTTTTCTAGAGTGTGCTTTGCAATTCCACGCAGAACAGATTTTGCGTTTCTAGCTATGCCGCCTCGGGTGGGTCAGTCCCCAAATAGGTGACCTGTAGCATCAACACGGAACAAATCCCAACACTTTCGACGAAGAGGTGAGCCTTAATCTCAGAGTCCCAACCCAACTGCAGCTACCGGCCAGAGCTGGAGACGGGCCAAAATCCACACCCAGAACTGAGATTGGACTAGAAGAGCCTGGGGAAGGGTCCCTTCCCACCCCACAGCTTTGCGATTCCATGAACAGCCCTGGCTGCTGCACTGCTTCTCTGGGGGCCTCAAAGTCATGCTCTCTGAGTCAAGCGCAGACTTCCTGCCCCCTCCATCTTAACCAGCCCAGAGCTGGATCCTGCCGTGGGGGCAGGTGTGCCCCCTTTAAGGTCCAAGGTGAAGGGGAGCCAGGCAGAGCAGCTATCTGTCCACCCCGCCCTCCATCTCCTGGCTGGCTGCATTCCCAGGAAGGTCATAATCCCCACTCGGTAGGTGAACCTCAGCCCTCTGTGCCTGCCACCCAAAGCTCAGAGCCCCACGGCACACACCTGCCCCCCACCCCACCTGACACACGGCGAAAGGAGTCCCCCTCCCAGCCCCAGTGTGGAGGAGTACCGCAGAGCTGCCCCTTCCCCAGAGACGCTACTCACCGGTTGCCCAGAGAGAGAGAGGGAGGCAGGGAGCAAAGGCGGAAAAGCAGCTCAGCCGCTGCCCCACACCCCCCACCCCGGCGTGGACTCTGCCCCTTGTTGGAGCAGGGCAGGGCAAAGCCAGAAGGAGGCAGCCTCGTCCGGACGCCCCACAGCTGCTGGGACAGCCAGGGATCTATGGGGCGACTGCGCTGGGTGGGAGCCCTGCGTTGGATGACTCAATGCAAAAAGGAGATTGCAGGGCAGAAGAAGTTCGGAAAATAGCAACCGAGAGGATCGAAGTGGCTCCTGCGAGGAAAGTGTGGGGCGTTTGGGAGTCCTTAGCTTGGAGAAAGGGAGAGGCAACGGGACAGACACTTGTCGCATTTGATTGGCGTTGGAGTGAGACTGAGTTGAGAAATAAGACTAGGAGCACAGATTGATATGGGAATGTATTAGATAAAATATACAATAATAAGAGTACATTCACTTGTAAAAGAGGAATATACAACGGGATAGACAGGAAGTTTAGTGTGTTGGTATGTGTACGATTTTGGGGGGGGGAGAATTGTTTTTGTTTTTTCTCTTTTTTTTGTTTATTTCATTTTCTTTCTAGGTATATAAAATTTGCATGCAAGTTTTGTATTCATGTTGGAAATTATATTATAGTAAGTCCTGTAACGTAATATGACAACGTTTACTGATGTAATATGAGAATGCTAGCAAACAAATAAATAAAATGAAGGGGGGTAAAGGATAGGTACTTGTCGACTTAGGTACTTGTTGTACTTATTCACGGCAAGGAGAACTCGCAGACCTCCAGCTGAACGTGGGGAGGCTCAGGACAGACCAGAGGAAGTGGGACTGTGGAACTCCCTCCCACTGGAAGCCCCCAGCCCAGATGGCTTTAAAAGAGCTTCCAACCAACTGAGGGAGGAGGAGAGGACCATCGAAGGCGAGTAGCCAGGCTGGCTCTGTTTTTCTCCCTCTCCCCTAAATCCAGAAGTCGTGGAGATCCAAGAAAGCTGAAGGGTGTGGGGCAGATGGAAGGAAGGCCTTCCTCCTGCCCCGTCCGCCAGCCGGGAGCCAGGC
Source organism: Podarcis gaigeae (assembly GCF_964106915.1). Classification (NCBI taxonomy): domain Eukaryota; kingdom Metazoa; phylum Chordata; class Lepidosauria; order Squamata; family Lacertidae; genus Podarcis; species Podarcis gaigeae. The sequence continues at coordinate 107,808,093 of NC_139677.1, forward strand.
CCCAGAGGATCGTGTTCCTGCCTTTCCTCCAGGAATAGCAGGAGCCCAGACGGCAGCGAAATCCCAGGCAGGCTGCCCAGGAGCAGAGGCAGCAGGTGGGGGGAGAAGGTGGCCCAGATTCACCTGTCTGCCGAGGATGGGAGCCCTTCCTTTTTCCTGCCCTGAATCTCCCAGAAATCACCTTATTCGCTTCCACCGTGTCGCCTCTTCCTGGCCTTTTCTCCAAACTAAAAAGCCCCCAGCGCTTCAGCCTCCCTTCTCAGTCGCTCCATCTCTGGCTCAGTTTCCGAACCTTTTCAAACTCTGCCATCTCCTCTTTGGGGATTATTTATTAGGAGCAAGTCGGGTTTTGAGACGCGCAAAGGGAGGCCTCGGGAGACCCGAATCTCCCCCCCCCCCCATAACTCTGCCAGAAGCCAAGTGTGTTTTGCAAGGGGGGGGGGAATGACGGAGAGAGGTTGCTAAGATCCACTCCAGGCACCAGATCCCTCAGGATCAGCAGTCCCACCGGCTTTGCAGGGCAGCTTGATTTCCCTTTTGCAGCAGCAGCAAGAGCTCTGGGGCTGGGAGGGTCCAGATCAGGAAGGCGAGGGGGAGGGGGAGACACCCACCCCATAGCGCTGCTCTTCGGGGTTTCCGTTCCCCCATCCCCCCCTCCACAGCCCCCCCAGCTGCTCTGAACTCCAAAACCTCCTACAGGAGATCAGGGGATCCTCCTCTCATAGAATCCTAGAGTTGGAAGAGACCCCAAGGGCCATCGAGTCCAACCCCCTGCCAAGCAGGAAACACCATCAGAGCACTCCTGACATATGGTTGTCAAGCCTCTGCTTAAAGACCTCCAAAGAAGGAGACTCCACCACACTCCTTGGCAGCAAATTCCACTGTCAAACAGCTCTTACTGTCAGGAAGTTCTTCCTAATGTTTAGGTGGAATCTTCTTTCTTGTAGTTTGGAACCATTGCTCCGTGTCCGCTTCTCTGGAGCAGCAGAAAACAACCTTTCTCCCTCCTCTATGTGACATCCTTTTATATATTTGAACATGGCTATCATATCACCCCTTAACCTCCTCGTCTCCAGGCTAAACATGCCCAGCTCCCTTAGCCGTTCCTCATAAGGCATCGTTTCCAGGCCTTTGACCATTTTGGTTGCCCTCTGGACACGTTCCAGTTTGTCAGTGTCCTTCTTGAACTGTGATGCCCAGAACTGGACACAGTACTCCAGGTGAGGTCTGACCAGAGCAGAATACAGTGGCACTATTACTTCCCTTGATCTAGATGCTATACTCCTATTGATGCAGCCCAGAATTGCATTGGCTTTTTTAGCTGCCGCGTCACACTGTTGGCTCATGTCAAGTTTGTGGTCAACCAAGACTCTCGTTCAGGACCTGGTTCTAAAACCAGACAGGGTGCCCACGACCGCTGGCTCCCAGGGGGCAGCAGAAGACCCCCCACGGGCAGGGCCAGGAGAGAGGGAAGGGACCCCCAGGGTCATCTCACCCACCCCCCAGGCAGGTGGCCACCCCACCTCTGCTGAAACATCTCACAGGAAGGAGTATTGGACATTGTGGGGCAGGAGCTGTGGCTGCCGAAGGGAGGAAGGAGGGAGGGAGGGAGGGAAGGAAGGAAGGAAGGAAGGAAGGAAGGAAGGAAGGAAGGAAGGAAGGAAGCAAGCCTGCCTCCTGGTCTGAATGTCAGACAAGAAGACCCCCCCCCCCCCCGGGACAGAAGCAGGCGGCTGGGGTGGACCCAACAGTGAACTTCTCCAAGCCACACAAACCCCCGGCCTCCACCAGACTCACGAGGACGTCAGAAGGGCCTGAAGGATCAGGCCAAGCCGCCTGTTCTCACAGCAGCCGAATGCCCCTATCAAGCCAGGAATCCAGATAGACTGCCCCTGGGCCAGGAGGCTCCACAGAAGAGCCCGCTGGATCAGGCCAGGGGCCCACCTAGTCCAATCTCCTGGGCAGATGCCTGAAGGGAACGTGCAAGTGGGATTTAAGCAACGCTCTCCCCTCCTGTGGCTTCTGGCAGTGGAGTCAGAGCCCAGCTAGCCTGGCTAGGAGCCACCAAGAGCCCCCTCTCTCCTCCTCTGTGTGGTGTAGTGGTTAAGAGCAGTGGACTCGTAATCTGGGGAACCGGGTTCGCATCTCCGCTCCTCCACCTCCAGCTGCTGGGTGACCTTGGGCCAGTTACACTTCTCTGAAGTCTCTCAGCCCCACTCACCTCACACGAGTGTTTGTTGTGGGGCAGGAAGGGAAAAGGAGAATGCTAGCCGCTTTGAGACACCTTTGGGTAGTGATAAATAATAATAATAAATTTTTTAAAAAAAATTATACCCTGCCCTTTCCGGTTCAGAAAACCAGGCTCAGGGTGGCTAACAAAAAATAAAAAACATTTAATTGATGCTACAAAAAAACCCCAGCACAAAATACAGTATAAAACGTGAATAGGAATAAATTCAGAATTCAAAATTTAGGGGGGAAATCCATCCAATAAACATGAACCCCAGGGCTAGCTGGCTAAGTTAGTCCTATTTGGGCCGGCAAGGAGACCAGGGTCCCAGAGCGGGGAATCTTCATGAAAAGTGGAGGAAGGGGAATAAAAGATCAGAAGTGGAATAAAAGATCAAGGAAGTTCAATCCTGCAGGGCCCTGGTCTCCTAGGACAGAGCATTCCAGCAGGTCGGAGCCACCACTGAGAAGACCCTGGCCTGGGGGAGGATAATCTGACTTCCTTAGGGACCTCTAAACTATGATTATTCATGGACCTTAAGGTCCTCTGCGGGGCAGACCAGGAGAGGCAGACCCTTAAAGCGGGATATCAAACCCAATCTCTCCTCCTCCTCCTCCTCTGCGAATTGGTGTGGTCCTCTTTCGAAGCCCCCCAAGCCAAGCCAGGAGGCCAAGCAGGACCACCAGCCCCCTTGCATTGCAGCGGGTTGGGCTGGATGACCTTCAGGGGACCCTTCCCCCTCTGCACTGCTATGAAGGACTCCAGGCAGGGGCGCCTTAATCCTCATTTCATGTGGGAGAGCCGGCACGTCTGACATCAAGATGAAGGGGGGTGATGGAAACATGAGCATTGCAAGCCAGGACTCCTGGGTCCCAGCGGAGCAGCCCTCCCCCACCTCCTCCAAAGACACACACACACACACACACACACACACACACACACCCTCGGAAGAAGAGGAGAGGGCGAAACCTTAACACAGGCTGAGCCTGCCCAGCCCACAGGAATTGCAGCACATTCCACAGGGCGCTGGCCTGGGCTGGGGGCCAAGGAGGCTGGAGTCTTGAGAAAGGAGAGAGGGAGAGAGCCATGCCCTCTGGCCCAGACAGGCAGGGAGTGGCTGAGGGGAGAGCAGAGGGCACTCTGCGCGCGTGCAGAGGCACTCCCTCCTCCCGGGTATTCATGCCCGCTCTGGCCTGGCCCCCCTGCAGAATGAGGCCCCAGGAGTCTGGCTAAGGAAACTGGGAGGCGCCCCAGAACTAATAATAACTAATAGTAATAAATTTTATTTATACCCCGCCCTCCCCAGACAGAGCCAGGCTCAGGGCGGCTAACAGCAACAAAATAAAATCACAGTAAAACATAATGGGGGGTGGGGAGAGGGAGAAATTAAAAAAACCAATTTAAAATACAGCTTAAAATGCAATTTAAAATGCAGCCTCATTTTAAAATAGCAGATAAATCTAGGCAGAAACAGAACTGTGGAGCTGGAAGGGGCCCCCCAAAGGCCATCTAGTCCTACCCACTTCAATGCAGGAACCGAAGTAGGAGAACCGGCCCCAAAATACCCTTCTCAGCATTTCCTCCCCTGCCCTCTGGCCCAGCAGGTGAGCTAAAGGCTGCCACCCACTGCCGGGGGGGGGGCACACACTAAATCTAGCCCACACTAGACCCTTCCTTGGGGTCAGAAGGGGGGGCGAGGGTGGCATTCCTGAGAGCCCCCCACCCAACCCACATAACCTTCTGCCACAGAGGCAGAGCTAAGCAGAGGGCGGTGAGAAACAGCAGGAATCTCCCCCCACCCAAAAAAAGGACATGCTGTATTTGGATCTCAGAGCCGCCAACAGACTCCCCCTGCCCCCCCCCCCGGACCTGTGAGTCAGGCCAGCCAGAAATAACCCTTAGCAGCAGGAGGAGCATGCTGGGAAGGGAAGAAGGAGGGGGCTCAGCCTGGCCCAGGACCCCCCCCTTTTTTTGCAATATTGACTTTATTCCATGCTTGCCAAATGGTGGGGTTTTGCCCATTTTGAATTTCTGGGTGTGATCAATCAATCAATCCCACTCCCTCCCCAAAGGCATGGGGGGGCAGCTGGCCCAGGAGGCAAGGAATTTTGGGGGGGGGGGGTCGCCTGCCCGCATGTTTGCCAGCCCGGTGTGGGCACAGCGCTTTGGGGGAGAGCCCAGTCCCAACCGGGGCCCAGAGGGGAGCAGGGCCAGGGGGTCTCTGCAAGGAGCTCCCCCCCCACCCCTCCCTGCCCCACATATTAACCCCCCTGCTGAAGACCCATTGGTGACCCTCTCCAGCTCTCCTGGCGCTCCTATGAAACTGCACCAGTTGCCTCCTGAAAACATCCCTGTTTACACAACCCCGTACAGATGCTTAGGAAGCGGAAGGAATTCTAATCCGTTTTGGTAGTTTTCTCTGCTCTGAAGCCCGGTCTCAATTCTTCCTGGGTTTTCTTATCTTTTTGTAAACCGCTCAATCCTAATCGATACTGTTTTTATACCCTGCCCATCCGGCCGGAGGGCCTTGAGGTTTGGTTTTGTTTATCAATCAAGCAGTGTATAAACCTCGCGAAATAAACAAATGAACCTCAGGGCTGGAAGGATTCAGAGAAAAGACAGCGCAAAGTTGGGCTGGGGAACTCCCCGCCACAGGAGTCAGCGAGAGCCACACAATCCAGGCAGCCCTTTCAGAGAAGGCTGGGCAAATTCCCGGGGGAGAACAAGGCTCCTGAGTGCCAGCAGGACAAGTGGGGAAGGGGCCCTGGTGCCCAGCGCCTCTGCAGGAAGGAGCCCATGCCAGGCGGGCAAGGCGGAGGGTGGCTGGCAGGGCAAAGCGGGCCTCCCACGTGGGGTGACTTGGAGGGGCAGCCAAGAGGCCTCGGGATCAAAGCCCTGCTTAAACCTGCCCAGCGGGCGGCTGCCCCGGTGCCCGCTGCCGGGCCCCATGCCCAGGGAGGGAGCTGCCAACGGGCGGTGCCAGGCCAGGACGCCTTCCAAGAGGCTGCCTCTCCTCCTCCCTGCCAGGCCAGGGTGACGAGGGCCGGCTCGCCACACCCTCGCGGCTAAATTTAGCCTGGAAGAGGCTCTTCGGGGGCCGGGATGTCCTTGAGAACAGGTCTGGAATCAGAGGGCTGGAGCGATGGAAGGGACCCCAAGGGTCATCCAGACCAACCCCCCAGAAGGCAGGAATCTCAGCACAGTTGGCAGCGCTGCCGGAGTCCGAGGGGGTGACAGGGAGGGGGGCACAACAGCCTGGCAGGGCGGGCCAGGGCAGGAAAGCGCTTTCAGCTGAGCCAGACCATTGGCTCCATCTAGCTCCATACTGCCCACACGGACTGGCAGCGGCCGTCCAGGGTTTCAGGTGGGGGTCTCTTTCCCAACCTGGGGATTGAATCTTCTACATTCCAAGCACCTGCTCTGTCCCTGAGACTGAGGAAGGCAGAAAGCTGCCATGCCGGGGGAAGAAAAGCACTCTGCACATGGCCAGGAGCCCTTTCTGCCCACGAACATTCAGAAGGCGACGGCTGGGAATTCAGAGGGCAGGGCTGGCACAGGTGTGCACAGACGCCCATTCAGGCAGGCGCCCCCTCCAAGTGCGGACTCCCTCCCCAAGAACCCCCCTCTGTCTGGGCACGTTGTGCAGGCGGCTGTGTCCCAAGGTGACCCCGGCAGCTCGGCTCACTTGCCAGGGAACATCTGGAAAAATGACGGAGGAGGAGAGGCAGAGCAGGATTGGCCCCTTCCACTGCCCACAACGCAGCTGACAGGAGGCAGGGAAAAGGGGGGACTCCCCCTTCCAGCACCCCAAAACCAAGGCGCAGGATCTGAGCCCCACAGCCCCTCCCAGAATGCAACTGGTCTTTGTCTCCACCTAGGAGCCCCGTCCAGCCCTCTCCTCCTCCTCCTCCACGAACCCGCCCAATCCTCTTTCACGTCCGCCTCTGCCTCCTGTGGCAGGGAGTTCCACAGATTAATCTTTTTAAAAAACTTTTTTTGAGAAAGATCGGCTGATCAGCTACAAATCGACTTCTTAGGGCAGCCCAGAGCAGCCAGCCCCCCCCCCCCACGGGGCACCCACAAGAAAACGGGGCCCCCTCACCACACACACAACAGAAAAGAGGTTCCGTGGACCCTTTGATGCGCCTGGTGTCAGGCCCACAAGGATTATATCGCAGCCCCACACTTAGGGGCTCCATCAAGGGCTGCCCACCCCACACAAAAGAGGGAGAAAGCAGGGGGTCTGCAGCCCCCCACCCACCAAGAAACGCCACAAGTCCTTTGTCAGGAAAAGCCTCTTTTTCAGGCGACAGCACCCCCCAAGTCACCAAGTGGGGATTTGAACCTTGCTCAACAAGAGGCTAGTCCTCATTTCATCGCCACTGCAACAACCACCACCAGTGCCTGGCTCCAAAGCTCACATCCAATGAGCTTGGAGGTGGGGGGGTGGAGCCCTGGTCCCCCCCCCCACAGATCGTGGTAGAGTGACACTCTAACCACTTTGCCACGCTGTCCTGAGCTGCCCTCAATGCAGTTGGCACCACCCCATCCCACCCCCACTCCCCACAAAACTCACCTTAGCTGGCTTCTGGGGGGTGGCCTCCTGGTCCTGACCCTCTTCTTTCTTTTCAGGGGGGCCGCCAAGCAGGGCCGCTCCCCCCCACAATCCAAGAGGCCTGGGCGCCGACCCCCACCCACCCACAAAGCCCCCCCCCACCGGAAAGCCCTCTGACGCTCACCTTGCAGTGTAGGCTCCTAGGGTTCGGGTCCCATCCACACAGCAGCTATGGGGGGAAGGCAGGCAGGAAGGGGGGGTCAGAGTGGAATCCCCTTTACTGGCGCCCCCCCAGTCCTCTTCCAGGGATGCGCCCACACCCAAAGCCCCCTTCCGCCCTGGGGGGTCCCACAAGCACCCCCCACCAGGTAAGCCAGCACGGAGATGCCCCCCTATTGCAGGAGGGAGAGGCCCACGGGGGGGGGCTGCCAGGCCAGCCTGCTCTTTCCTTCCAGGGAGGCGGGGGGAGGGCGACCCTTGGCCCTAAGGACCCCCCCCCCCACCCGGGGTCCGCCTGCAGGCCGGGGATCCCCCCCACCTGAGGGACGGAGCAGCCCCCCCCCCAAGAAGCTTTGCCCCAGGACCCTCCTCGGAGGGGGGGGGGTAAAGGGAAGGCATCCCTCTCCCTCCGCTCACGCATCTGGGGGGGGGGAGGGGGAGGGGGCTCCGCTCCGCAAATAGACAGCCCCCCCCCCGCGAGGCGCGACCCAGGACACGCGGGGGAGGGGAGGGGACTCTGCCCCCCCCCAGGGTGGGGCCTCGTGGCAGGAGGGGGGGAGATGGGGAGGGGGCTCCGAGGCCCAGCAGCAGCCCCCCCCACCCCACGGAGAGAGAGGCGCACCAGACTCTGCCCCCCTGGGAAGGAGGGGGTGGGAAGGGGGCGCGAGAGGGAGTCCCCCTCCCCCCGGGTGATGCCCCCCCCCCGCCGGGCACCTGAGTGTCGCCGCCTCCGCTGCCGCCGCCGAGCCGCCATTTTCCTTCCTCCGCCGCCGCCGCCGCCGCCGCCCGGCCAGGCCACGCCCACGGGGCGGGCCCCCTCGCGCCGCAGTCTCCGCCCCCACCTGCCAGCCCCGCCCCCGGCGCCTCCCAGGTGCGGCCAGGGGCCTCTCGGCGCATGCGCGGGGAGGCCGCGGGGAGCAGGGCGCCTCTGGGCATGGGCAGAGGGCGCCGAGGAGCAGCTGGCGGGCAGGATCCCCCCCCCCAAAAGGAGGAGCGCCTCCTGGGGGTCTCGGGGGCAGGACAGCTGCGCAGGAGTCCAGATCCGCTCCTTTCCCCAGGGACTTTGGGGGCTGCGAGGCTTTTCAGGCTCTTCAAATCCAGCCGTAGCTGCAAATTTAATTAATAATAACATCACCTTGCCAACAAAGGTCCATACGGTAAGCTCTGGTTTTCCCAGTAGTGATGTATGGAAGTGAGAGCTGGACCATCAAGAAGGCTGATCGCCGAAGAATGGATGCTTTTGAATTATGGTGCTGGAGGAGACTCTGGAGAGTCCCATGGACTGCAAGAAAATCAAACCTCTCCATTCTTAATGAAATCAGCCCTGAGTGCTCACTGGAAGGACAGATCGTGAAGCTGAGGCTCCAAGACTTTGGCCACCTCAGGAGAAGAGAAGACTCCCTGGAAAAGAGCCTGATGTTGGGAAAGATGGAGGGCACAAGGAGAAGGGGACGACGGAGGACGAGATGGTGGGACAGTGTCTTCGAAGCTACAGACATGGGTCTGGCCAAACTGCAGGGGGTAGTGGAAGACAGGAGGGCCTGGCATGCTCTGGTCCAGGGGGTCACGAAGAGGCGGACACGACTAAACGACGACAACAACAACAATAATCAGTGCTTTTTTTCTATATAAAAAAAGTATAGGGGCACTCTCATTTTGACTCGAGAAAATCACAATTTTGTAGTTTGAATCAGGGTAAAATAAATACAGTCATACCTCATGTTACGTTTGCTTCAGGTTACGTCCCACAGCGACCCGGAAGTACCAGAAAAGGTCACTTCTGGGTTTCGCTGCTCGCGCATGCGCAGGCACACCAAATGACATCATGCGCATACACAGAAGCAGTGAATCGCAACTCGTGCATGCACAGACGCAGGTTTCATTCTGCTCATGTTGCAAATGGGCTTCCAGAACGGATCCTGTTTGCAACCAGAGGTACCACTGTCCAGTAAATGGACAAAAGTGCAAAGATGCACAAAATGTTTAGGGGTATGCGTACCCCTGTGTACCCCCAGAAAAAGCACAAATAATAATAATAATAAATTATTGGGGGGGTGCGAGTTTGGCCCGGCTTCTCAAGCGTTTTCCAGCACAGCATCTTGAGTCCAACTACATTCGGTTCCAAAGGTTTGCTTCACCTTGACATACCTGAGATGTCAGTCTCTGCAGATTTCCAAAATATTTGGACTTGGGGGCAATTCCAGAGAAACGCAGCCTGCTTCAAGAGAGCCACCTGTCCACCTTGGTTGGTCAGATCCAGGGCCAGGGTTTCAGTTTGATGTGGCCCTTGGCTCCTGAAGGGAACGGGGCCCTTTCCATGTCCAGCTGTCCTTTGTCAACAACAAATTGTTGCTGCTTTTTGTGTTGAATATATGCTATGTGGGAATTTATGGACCTAATGGGTATATAAAGCCATTTGCACATCACAAAATATGTATTTTATCAAATTAACTCATGAACTGAAATACAATTAAGAAGTATATTAATAGGGAAATACAATTAAGAAGTATATTAATAGTGAAATAATTATTAAGCTCTAACTTAAAATGATTGGGGGCCCATTCCTTACATCTCAGGAGCCTACACAACACAAAACACTGTTGCTGTATGTAGCTTTTATTTTATTTGTTTTTTATCTTACATTCTGGGAATGTACATCCAGGTTTCTTCCCTTTATTTTCGGGGGGGGGGGGGCAAGAGAGTGGGGCCCTAAGCTATAGCTTGTTTAGCTTATACGTAAATCCGGCGCTGGTCAGATCTAAGACTATATATTCAGGTTAGTCTACAGGGTGATAAAGGCCAGTGGCAGAGAGTCTGAAAAGAATTTCCTCTTGCGCTCAGGTCTCTCTTGCTGGTTCCGTTTGGGGGAGCAGGCTGACCCCGGGGGAAAGGGGGTGCTGGCCCGGGGGGGCCTCTTGGGGCCCCCGACTCTGCCTGTGATGCCTGTATGTTCCTGATGTGGAGGAGAAGGACCCTATTTTCACTGGAGAAATGTTGGAGGGGATGCGTCTGTGGGACCCCCTGGGCTGCCCTATAATAATAATAATACAATAATTTATTATTTATACCCGCCCATCTGGCTGAGTTTCCCCAGCCACTCTGGGCGGCTCCCAATTGAGCATTAACTATTAAAAACTTCCCTAAACAGGGCTGCCTTCAGGTGTCTTCTAAATGTCAGATAGTTTTTTATTTCCTTGACATCTGGTGGGATGTCACAGGGTGGGCACCACCACCGAGAAGACCCTCTGCCTGGTTCCCTGTAACCTCACTTCTCGCAGGGAGGGAACCCCCAGAAGGCCCTCGGATCTGGACCCTGGTGTCCAGGCTGAACTATGGGGTGGAGACGCTCCTTCAGGTCTACTGGACCGAGGCCGTTTAGGGCTTTAAAGGTCAGCACCAACACTTTGAATCGTGCTCGGAAACGTACTGGGAGCCAATGCAGATCTCTCAGAACCGGTAGGTTATGTGGTCCCGGCGGCCACTCCCAGTCACCAGTCTAGCTGCCACATTCTGGATTAGTTGTAGTTTCTGGGTCACCTTCAAAGGTAGCCCCACGTAGAGTGCATTGCAGTAGTCCAAGCGGGAGATAACCAGAGCATGCACCACTCTGGCAAGACAGTCCGCAGGCAGATAGGGTCTCAGCCTGCGTACCAGATGGAGCTGGTAGACAGCAGCCCTGGACACAGAATTGACCTGCGCCTCCATGGACAGCTGAGAGTCCAAAATGACTCCCAGGCTGTGCATCTGGTCCTTCAGGGGCACAATTACCCCATTCAGGACCAGGGAGTCCCCCACACCTGCCCGCCTCCTGTCCCCCAAAACAGTACTTCTGTCTTGTCAGGATTCTTTTTTTTTTATAATATTTTTTATTAGTTTTATAAAATACAGAAAAAAGAATAAAGAGCATATTATAAAAGTAGAGAAAGAAAGTTACAAATTTTCTTGTTCTTTTTTCCAAATCTACTGGACTTCCCCGCGTCCTCCCAACCCTGCATTCTCTGTGATACATAACATCAGCAATTTGTTAACTTGTTTCAATACTTATTGTATCTTTCATTTTATCATGTTACCCAATTTCAAATATATTATAACCCAAATCATGTACCTTTTCATTTTAACACAATAAAGTTGTTTCATTATTCTATCTCTGACTTCTTGTACCTTAATTTCCATTTCTTTAGTTTAACATTACTGAAGCTAGAATTTCCTAAAAGGTGCTTTTTTAACATTCATACAACTTATAATGTTTTTCCAGATAGTCCTTAAATTTTTTCCAGTCCTCCTCGATTGTTTCTTCTCCCAAGTCTCGGATTCTGCCATGTAGTCCATCAACTGCGTTTGCCATTCCTCCAGTGTGGGTAAATCTTGTGACTTCCAATATTTTGCAATCAAAATCCTTGCTGCTGAGGAGGCGTACATAAAAAAAGTTCTATCCTTCTTAAACACCCTCTGGTCCACCATGCCCAAGAGGAAGGCCTCTGGTTTCTTAGGTAAGGTAAATCTAAGTACCTTTTTTAGTTCATTATGAATCATTTCCCAAAAGGCCTTCACTTTCGGGCAGGTCCACCAGAGGTGAAAGAATGTCCCTTCCGCCTCTTTACATTTCCAGCATTTATTATCAGACAGGTGATATATCTTAGCAAGCTTGACTGGGGTCATGTACCACCGGTATATCATTTTCATAATGTTTTCCTTCAAGGCACTACATGCCATAAATTTCATTCCGGTGTTCCATAACCTTTCCCAGTCTTCAAACATAATGTCTTGTCAGGATTCAACCTCAATCCATTACCCGCCATTCATCCTCCAACCGCCTCCAGGCACTCACACAGGACCTTCACCGCCTTCACTGGTTCTGATTTAAAGGAGAGGTAGAGCTGGGGTGGGGTGGGGGCAAGGCCTGCACAGCTTGGTCTGGGCCCCCATCCCCCTGCCTGCTTGCCTCGCCCTGCCCTGGCAGCCGCCCTGCCCCCCTGCTCTCCCCAGGGTCCTCATCAGCGCCGCTCCCTCCCTGATTGGGCCCTTTAGGGTTGCACCTGCCGGCTCAGGTGTGTGGCTGAGCCCCGGGGGGGGGGGGGGCGGACGGGAGGGGGGAGCCCTGCTGCGTTGCTAGGCACCCATGCGCCTGGATGCAGAACGCCAGCCGGAGAAAGAGAGAGAGGCTCTGCTGTGGGGCAGAGAGGGGGCTGTGGCCTCACTTGGACCAGGAGCCTGCAGCTGCCAGCCCGTGCCAAGATGAATAGGCTGGCCAGGGTCTTCCGAGGCAAGGACAGGGAGGGGGAGGCGAAGCTCATCAAGACGGAGGAGAGCACCCCTGGAGCAGCCCCCAAACCGCGGTGAGTGGGGACCGGCCCAGGGCAGGGGGGGGGGGCGTGAGTGAAGGCAAATATTGGGGGGGCAGGCCCCATGGCAGCAGATATGGCAGGCACTCTGCAGGGCACCGGTTGGGCAAAGGGGTGGCGTGGGGAGAGGAGTCAGGGAAGAATAGGACTAAAAAACTGGCAGGGACCCCAAGAGTTTTCCATCAATTTTTGTCTTCGCTCCGATTTTTTTTTGGCCTTTCCAGTTTGAGGCTGTTAAAATTCTTGCGGCCACTCTAGCATGTAAAAATAATTCCCTTACATTCTTTAGTATGTCAGAGCCTAATATTCCAAGAAGGAAAGCCTGTGGGTTGTTTTTTTTATAAACGAGATCTTTTAAACATTCCATATAGATTTCATCTCAGAACTCCTTAATTTAATTTTATTTTATTTTTTGCATATCCACCACATGTGCTTCTTCACATCTCCAACGCTTGTTTGATACATTTTGGGTAATTTTAATGGAGTCAAGTACCAACAACACTGCATTTTCAAAAAAATTTCTCTCGGTGTGTAACAAGTAGTGAATTTCATATTGATTTCCCAGATTTTTTCCCAATCTTACATTAAGATATTATATCCAAAGTCCTGTGCCCATTTTATCATAACAGATTTCTCCTCCTCCTCCTCGACTTCCCAATCAAGGAGGAGTCAGTACATTTTAGAAAGAGTTTGCGCTTTTGAGTTAATCAGGTCATGCTCTATAATAATAATAATTTATTATTTGTACTCCGCCCATCTGGCTGAGTTTCCCCAGCCACTCTGTGCGGCTCCCAACAAAGATGAAAAATACATTAAAATGTCAAGCATTAAAAACTTCCCTGAACAGGGCTGCCTTCAGATGTCTTGTAAATGTCAGGTAGTTGTTTATTTCCTTGACATCTGATGGGAGGGCGTTCCACAGGGCGGGTACCACCACCGAGAAGGCCCTCTGCCTGGTTCCCTGTAGCTTTGCTTCTCGCAGTGAGGGAACCGCCAGAAGGCCCTCGGAGCTGGACCTCAGTGTCCAGGCAGAACGATGGGGGTGGAGACGCTCCTTCAGGTCTACTGGCCACCCATATTCACTCTAGATGGCCACCCATCTTAAAAACCTCTGGTAAAGGTCCACCACCTTCTGAGGGATCATTGGTCCTGCTATCTGGACCCGCAGAAAACAAACTTGTTCGCTCTCCCAGGTGGCAGCCCTGGAGAGATTTGAAGATGGCTCCCACATCTCCTATCTTCTATTTTTCCAGGCGAAACAAACCCAACTCCCTCAACCGTTCCTCACAAAGAAGGCTTGGTTTCCAGACCCTGGATCATCTTGGTCTCCCTCCTCTGCCCCTGTTCCAGCTTGTCCACATCCGTCTTCAATGGGGATGCCCTGAACCGCCACTGGGCAGAGGCCCCAACTGCTCTCTGCGTGATCTGCAGCCCCTCTCTCCCTGTGCCCCCCCTCCAGTCTTGGGCACACGCCTCAAACCAGGCCTTGCCCACCTGGTGCCTTCTCCCATCACCCACACATCCCAGACACAGCTGTGTTGCAGGCCCAAACCTAGGGAACTCCCTGCCACAGGGATAGCCCCTGATTCGGAAGGGCTGGAGAGGGCTCCTTCCAAGGGCTCCAGGCCCCAGCGGCCATTCTCTGCCCTCCACCCCCAGAGGCAGCCATGCTTCTGAATCCCAATGGCTGCAATATGCAGGAGCAGAGAGGGCTCTGGAACTCGGATCCTTCTCTGGCTGGCCCCCGTGAGAAGAGGATGCCGGAGTTGAGGGGCGCCCCATGGCCCGATCCGGCAGTCTCTTCTTAGGAGGTTCCTAGGGGATGGCGAAGCGGGAGAGGCTTCCTTCAATCCTGCAGCTTTTCAAACATTAAAGTACAAGTTACAGATAGGTAGCCGTGTTGGTCTGCCATAGTCAAAACAAAAAAAATTCCTTCCAGTAGCACCTTAAAGACCAACTAAGTCAGTTCTTGGTATGAACTTTCGTGTGCATGCACACTTCTTCAGATACAGTGTATCTTTAAGGTGCTACTGGAAGGAATTTTTTTTTGTTTTGATTAAAGTACAAGGTTCTTTGGAACCTTCAGACCTCCTTCTCTCCCTCCGTAGGTTCTATGTTTACGTTTAGTTTGCCTCATCTTTTACCATTATCCACCTGTTGTGTATCCCTAATTGCCAGAGATAATTCCACATTGCAAGTGCCATTCCATCCCTGCCAGTGATTTTAACTGTTTACAGTGGTCTTTTAAATAAGTTACGACTCTTAACGACTGCAATAGGTTTTAAGTTGTAAACCATGGAGAAACCTGGCCTGAACAAAGACCTTGGATTCTTATCTCATTATACATGACAAAGCCATTTTTCACCTTTTCACCCCTTGCTTCTTCCTGTAAGACCTATTGCAGTCGTTAAGAGTCGTCAACAGGCTCATCACAGCTATCTGCCGATCACCCATTCCCACCACCCTTCTGAGTAATACCCCTCCCCACCTTCTCACTATATAGAAGGGTCTGGAAACTTCTGTTTCAGTGTATCTGAAGAAGTGTGCATGCACACGAAAGCTCATACCAAGAACTGACTTAGTTGGTCTTTAAGGTGCTACTGGAAGGAATTTTTTTGTTTTGACTATGGCAGACCAACACGGCTACCTATCTGTAACTCTCCTTATTGCTTTAGCCTTCCTGTTTCCCCCCTTTGCAAGTTTGCTGTCTTTACCTCCCCCCTCCCAGGCAGCTTCCTTTATCTCTAGCATCCCTTATCTTGCTCCCGATCACTTGCCAATCAGCGGCTTTGTTTCAACACCCACTTCCCTCTTTCAAAAAAAAAAAAAAAGAGCATGATCTGCTTTTCTCCCCTGGGCAACTCAGCTCCAGGGACCACGCATTTGCTCCATAAGACGCACAGACATTTCCCCTTACTTTTTAGGAAGAAAAAAGTGCGTCTTGTGGAGCGAAAATACGGTACTTGTTCTTCCTGGTTTCAGATCTTCCCCGTCAGTCTCACCATCTCTGCATACTCCATCAGATTCGTCGGCCATTCTTCTTTTGTTGCTACTTCTCCTTCCTTCCATCTCTGGGCTAGTAGCATTCTCACTTCCATCGCTGCGTAAATAAAAATTCTTTTATCTTCTCCTGGTAGCCACTCACCTATTATACCTGTTACGGTAAAAATCTGGGTGCGAGGCTGCTCTGCCACCCAGCTCATCGGACTATGTCCGTGGGTTCCTGTGGAGGAAAATGAGCTCAGCCGGAGACAGGAGCAAGCTGCAGAAGATCCACGTTTATTGCGCAACAGGTTCAAGGCGAGATTGAACAGCTAGAAAGGGGTGACATAAACTTTTGAAACTTCCCTCCATGTCCCAGAATACAGTGCAAAATACATCCCAGTTACATCATGAATACATTAAAGAGAGGTTGGGTTACACAGATTACATCATGAATATATTAAGAAGAGGTTGGGTTACACAGGATTCACATATGGAGGAGGGAGGGGGGAATATGCAGAGCTGGAGATATGCGCAGATAAGCACATCCTGCTGAGAAGACAATGGTCCATGTACTGGCATTGCCTGGAGGAAAGGCTTGGCAGAGTGATTTGACAGGATTAGGGTCCTGACACCTTGCTTGAGGGATTATGGAGGACAGGGGAGGTGTCATGGAGTCCTAGAGAAATTGAGCAAATTGGCACCTTGATTTTCTATGAATTTTATAGATTTTAGTCCCTTTTGACATTGACAATTGGGAATAAATTATATATTGTAGCGAAGAAGAAGGTGAAGAAGACATGCCCCCCCCTCCGTATCATACCTAAGAGAAAGGCTTCTGTGTTTTTTAACAAATGTATTTTTAAACATTTTCTTTAGTTCATTATATATCATTTCCCAGAAGGCCTTTACCAATGTCCTCCTCACTCCTCTGCTCTGCTCTCAGCCAGGAGAAGAAACGGATCCTGGACCCATCGGGGGACTATTATTACTGGTGGCTGGTCACCATGGTGTTCCCCATCATGTATAACTGGATCATCCTCATCTGCAGGTGGGTGGAGGGGGGCTGGGCTGGATCCGCCTGTGGGGAGGGGACCGGGGGCTCAGGGAAGCCACGGAGGGGTCCCAGCACTGGGCCCAAGGCTCTCCGGCCGGGAGCATCAGCAGAAGCACAACTGTTGCCCAAGGAGGGAGGAGGGAAGGAAAGCGACAGAAACCCCTTTTGGATTCCTTCCTTCCTTCCTTCCTTCCTTCCTTCCTTCCTTCCTTCCTTCCTTCCTCCCTCCCTCCCTCCCTCCCTCCCTCCCTCCCTCCCTCCCTCCCTCTTTCCTTCCTTCCTTCCTTCCTTCCTTCCTTCCCTCCTTCAAACAAGATGCCTGGGAAGCAGACTCCAACAGTCCAGCCAGGGTGGGGGGCAAATATTCAGCGAAAAGAAATTTGGGTGAAGTCATGGAAACAGAGAAAGGTAGAGCTGGAAGGGACCCCTGAGGATCATCGGATAATAAAAATAATAATTTTATACCCCGTCCATCTGCCTGGGTTTCCCCAGCCACTCAGAAAAATATCAAAAATAATAAAGTGCCAGACATTAAAAACTTCCCTGAACTTCCCTTTTCCAACCACTACCCCTTCTGTACTCCAAGCCCCCTGATTCACGAATCCCAGCTAAAGAATTCTTGACAGGTGACCATCAAACCTCCATTGAAGGAGAGCTCACCATCTTCGAAGGTCTTCTGTGCCGCTGTCAAAGGGCTCTTGCTGCCCGGAAGTTCCTCCTAAACTTTCTTTGCAATTTCCTTCCTTGTCTTTTGAATCCAGGGGTTCAGGTCCTGGCAAAACAAGAATGCAGTACTGGGGGGGGGTCCTTTTAAGAAGGGAGGGAGTTTCAGAGCAAACTGCCCCCCCATTAACATTTTGGGGATATTCCTGGGGGGAAGGGAAGAGCTGAGTGGGGGTCTGCGTGGGGGTGGGGTGGAGCAAGGAACAAGGAGAGAGCTTGGAGGGGCCTGCCTGGCTTTTGGGGCGGCTGCTGCTGCAGTGGGCGGGTTGTGGGTTCGGATGCTGCCACCTGTCTCTCTCTCCTTCCCTCCTGCGCAGGTCCTGCTTCCCTGAGCTGCAGCGCAAATACCTCTTCCTCTGGCTGGCCCTGGACTACCTCTGCGACCTGCTGTACCTGCTGGACATCGGGGTCCACTTCTACACGGGTCAGTGGCCTTTCAGCCTCGGGGCCTCACTCCTCGCCCCTCCCCTTACTCCCCCCCTGCACCCCACCTGGCGAATGCTTCTCCCCCTTCATCCAATGAAGCTGAACGCTGAGAGATTCAGGACAGAGAGAAGAAAGTCTTTCGTCCCGTAACGCGTCGTTGTAAGGGACTTCAAAATGCAGACCAGAAATGAAAAGACAGGCAGCAATATTTTTAAAGAAAAGTTTTTTATATTCAATTTGGTTTTTGTACAAAAAGCAAATGGGTGCATTCAGGAAGAAATGAGAGAATGCCCCCGAACACCAGGCACAGACAATTTTTATATCCTCAGGCAAAGCAACAGTTCAGCCCCTTAGCAATCCCTTTAGCCAATGATTGACAATTTCCTATGGTCTTTGATGCATATTCATTAAAAGCTCTACCAATGAAAAAATTGGTGGTGGCCTTTCGGTTCCAAGGTGCCTTATCCACTAGATGGTGCTGCTGGCTTATTATTGAAAGAGAAACTATTTGACACCTCATGGATTCCAGTAAACACCCTTCTGACCACCTGTTTCTGGGAATATGTACTGAGGCGAGTCTGTGGTTTAACAGCTTCTAAATAGCTCTTGCATCTGCAGTCTTGTGGTTGGCACACATCCTGTGTTTATCGAAATCTGGGGCAGCGTCAGGGACTCGTTTCTCAGAAATCACCTCTTTGATGCAAACTGCCCTAACCACAATCTTGCAACTTGTTGCATTTGCAAAATCCCCTAACCACAATCGCTTTTGCATTGCTTCCGCAAACAGGAGAAAGAGAAAACTAGTCTTTTAGCTTTTAGTTTGCTCTCTAAGATGGCTTTCAGCTTATAAAATGGCTTCAGCCTGGCTCTATAAAAATGACATTTAGCCTGGCTCTCCCAGTATTCCAAGGTGGCCCCTTCATCGTTAGACCGTGGAACTCCCTCCCACAGTACGCAGGGATGTCCACCAGCCTAGATGGCTTTAGAAAAGATTGGACCAATTCCTGGAGAAGGAGAAAGATATCAAGGGCTCCTGGCCAGGATATCTTTGTTCTGCCTCCACAGTCAGGGGTAGCAATGCTTCTGGATCCCAGTCACTGGAAACATCCAGAAGGGAAGAGAGCAAACTTCTGACGGGGGTTCTGATTGGAGCTTCCTGCAGCCAATCAGAATCCGTGCTTTGGTTTCTGAATGTTTTGGAAGTCTAACGGACATCTGGATTGGAATCTGTCTGACTTCCAAGGTACGACTGTACATATTTAAAAGCTGACTTCCCGCCCTTCTTCCATGATAATAATTGGAAATTATAAACAGAGAAATATATAATGTGGGAACAAAAACACTAGGAAACATAAGATCTTTTCAGGGCTGGATTTAGGTTTGATGTGGCCCTCAGCTACTGAAGGTAATGAGGCCCTTTATATGTCCAGCTGTCCTTTGTCAACAACAAATAGTCGCTGTTTTTGTGTTGAATATATGCTAGATGGTAATTGATGGACCTGATAGGTATCTCAGGCCATTTGCACATGTTGCCCTGCAACCAGTCCATGCAGAATGTCGGCACCCTAGATATAGAAAGGAGAAAACCAGGGATATTTTAGGGGGCAGGCTAGCAGGCGGAGGCCATGACTTACATCATAGCAGCCTACACAACACAAAACACTGTTGCTGTATGTAGGTTTTATTTGTTTTTTCTCTTATATTTTGGAAATGTACATCCAGGTTTTTTCCCCTTAATTTTTTTGGGGGGCCCAAGAGCGTGGGGCCCTAAGCTATAACTTGTTTAGCTTATACATAAATCCGGCACTGGATCTGCTGAAATAGTTGGCCTCTTCCTTCGCAGAGCAGGTTCCAGCTGACCAGGCCCTGGTGCTGACAGAGAGAGAAGCAATTCTGGCAGCTTTCCTATCAAGAGGGTCTCTCTGACCCCTACATTCCCCACCTTTGAAGGGTGAGGGGACCGGATGGGACCCTGTGGCTCAATCCAGTAGGCCCTTCTTAGGTTGTTCCGTTTGTTGGAGAGGAGTGGAGATAATAATAATAATAAATTTTTATTTTTACCCTGCCCTTCCCAGTTCAGGAAACCAGGCTCAGGGTGGCTAACAACAAATTTAAAACACTTAATTGATGCTACAAAAACACCAGCATAAAATACAGTATAAAGCGTAAATAACAATAAAACCAAGAATCAAATATTAATTTAGGGGGGAAATCCATCCAATAAACATGAGATGATCCCCAGGGCTAGCTGGCTAAGTTAGTCCTATTTGGGCCAGCGAGGAGACCAGGGGAGAATTAGCTGTGGGATCCCAGAGCGGGTAATCTTCACAAAAAGGGGAGGAAGGGGAATAAAAGATCAAGTGAAGTTCAAATGGAAAGCCAGGCGGAATAGCTCTGTCTTACAGGCCCTGAGGAAGGAAATGAAATCCTGCAGGGCCCTGGTCTCCTGGGACAGAGCATTCCACCAGGTCGGAGCCACCACTGAGAAGGCCCTGGCCCTGAGGGAGGATAGTCTGACTTCCTTAGGGCCCGGGACCTCTAAACTATGGTTATTCATGAACCTTAAGGTCCTCTGCCCGGGGCCGAGGGTCTCCTCTGACCCATCTCCTTCCCCCCTCCGTACCCCAGGCTTCCTGGAGCAAGGCATCCTCATTCAGGACCGCTCCAAGATCTCGCGCCACTACACCTGCTCCTCCGCCTTCCTGCTGGACCTCCTCTCGGTGCTGCCCACCGACCTCCTCTACCTGCGCCTGGGCCTGGCCACCCCCGCCGTGCGGGCCAACCGCTTCCTGCGCAGCCCCCGCCTCTTCGAGGCCTTTGACCGCATCGAGACGCGCACAGCGCACCCCAACTCCTTCCGCATCTCCAAGCTGATGCTCTACGTCTTCGTCACCATCCACTGGAACGCCTGCGTCTACTTCGCCCTCTCGGGCTACGTGGGCTACGGGGCGGACGAGTGGGTCTACCCCAACGTCAGCATCCCCGGCTTCGAGCGCCTGCTCCGCCAGTACCTCTACAGCTTCTACTTCTCCACGCTCATCCTCACCACGGTGGGCGACACGCCCATGCCCCACCGCGAGGAGGAGTTCCTCTTCATGGCGGCCGACTTCCTGCTGGCCGTCATGGGCTTCGCCACCATCATGGGGAGCATGACCTCGGTCATCTCCAACATGAACCAGGCGGACGACGCCTTCGTCCCCAACTCGGACCTGGTCAAGGGCTACCTGCGCACCCACTGCCCCAACCGGCGCCTCCAGAACCGCGTGGTGGAGTGGTACCAGCACCTGCAGATGGAGAAGAAGATGACCAACGAGCTGCAGATCCTGCAGCACCTCCCCGAGCGCCTGCGGGCCGAGGTGGCCGTCAGCGTCCACCTGCCCACCCTCCGCAAGGTGCAGATCTTCCAGAGCTGCGAGCAGAGCCTCCTGGAGGAGCTGGTCCTCAAGCTCAAGCCCCAGGTCTACAGCCCCGGGGAGTACGTCTGCAAGAAGGGCGACGTGGGCCGGGAGATGTACTTCATCCGGGAGGGGAAGCTGGCCGTGGTGGCCGACGACGGGGTCACCCAGTACGCCGTGCTGGGAGAGGGGCTCTACTTTGGGGAGATCAGCATCATCAACATCAAAGGTGAGCTGGGGGGGGAAGAGGGAGGGGGCGGGGGTGTCGTGTGTGGAGGAAAAACTGAAGCACATTGCAGAGTCCCCCCCAAAATAGACCAGAGGCAATTTCATCCAGCAGAGCTTTACTGCCACTTAAGGCAAATGACCACAATGGTCAGAAATTCGAAATCCGCATTTGAAGAAGTGTGCATACATATGAAAGCTCATACCAATAAGTTGGTCTCTAAGGTGCTACTGGAAGGAGTTTTTTTATTTTGTTTCGACTATGGCAGACCAGCACAGCTACCTAAAGGGTAAAGGGACCCCTGACCATTAGGTCCAGTCGCAGACGACTCTGGGGTTGCGGCGCTCATCTCGCTTTATTGGCCGAGGGAGCCGGCGTTCAGCTTCTGGGTCATGTGGCCAGCAGGACTAAGCCGCTTCTGGTGAACTAGAGCAGCGCATGGAAATGCCGTTTACCTTCCCGCCAGAGTGGTACCTATTTATCTACTTGTACTTGCTTTCGAACTGCTAGGTGGGCAGGAGCAGGGACCGAGCAAGGTGAGCTCACCATGTCATGGGGATTTGAACTGCTGACCTTCTGATCGGCAAGCCCAAGAGGCTCAGTGGTTTAACCCACAGCGCCACCCGTAAACAAATCCGAAACATTCAGGATTGGCCCTGTCCATCAGGAATCCAGTTGCAGCAGCAGACTTAACTTAAACTTAACAATAACTTATAATCAGTGCTTTTTTTTCTATGAAAAAAATGTTTAGGGGTACTCACCTTTCCCTACTCATATTGAAATACTGCCCCTCAGTGAGGCCAAACTTAGATTCACAAAATGTTTAGGAAAAAAATAAATAAAAAATCCTTCCAGTAGCACCTTAGGGACCAACTAAGTTTGTTACTGGTAGGAGGATTTTTTTTATTTTGTTTCGACTATGGCAGACCAACATGGCTACCTACCTGTAACTAAATTGTTTAGGGGTATGCATACCCCTGCGTCACCCCAGGAAAAAAAGCACTGCTTATAATAAGACTAAACCTTAAGGCTAAGCATACAGAACAGAACACCACAGCCAGAACAAAGGCTCCTCCTGGCCTGACTATTATAGTCAGCACGATCTTGACAAAAAGGATAACAGGAGCACTTTAACCCAGCTGCACTCAGCTTCCCAGAAGGAATAACCCAAACATCAGGAACCTTCCTTCTGCCTCTTTCTTTACATAGAAAGAAAGTTCCCAGAACCCTCCTGAACTACCGTATTTTTCGCCCTATAGGACACACTTTTCCCCCTCCAAAAATGAAGGGGGAATGTGTGTGCGTCCTATGGGGCGAATGCAGGCTTCAGGAAGCTATCCCCCCAGCCCCACAAGCTCCCAGAGCGATGCCGAAGCTGCGTGTAGAACGGGACCCGTTCTGGGGGCTGGGGTCAGGGGAAGCCCGTGCCTGGGGGGAGGATAATTTTTTCCCTTTTATTCCCCCCCCCCCATCTAGGTGCGTCCTATGGGCTGGTGCGTCCTATAGGGCGAAAAATACGGTCATCAGGACAGGAAAGGTCTCTACACATCCAATCCATACTTCCCGTACTAAGAAATGCAAACTGACAGGGGGCTGCTCTCAACCACACGCCACCTTTGCAAGAACCTAAGAAGAGCCTCCTGAGTGAGGCAGGGGACCCACCTGGGCCAGCATCCTCTTCTTGCAGTGGCCGAAAATCAGCAAGCAGGACTCAAGGAACCAGAGCAGGACCCCTTTCCCGAGGTTTCCTGCACAGCTGCCTCCCACTGGGACGGCAGAACAGGGTCATTCTGGCTACTAGCCTTTGATAGCCCTCTCCTCTTCTTCTTCCTCTTCCTCCTCTGTGCATTGGCCTAATCCTCTTTGCAAGCCACCCAAATCAGCAGCTCTCACCGCCTCTTTTGTGCCAAGAGCCAGCCAGCAGTAAATCACACTGTGCAAGTTGGAGTTAACTCCTTGTCAGCAAAAACAGGACCGACACAGGAGTGTCAGGCCCAGTGAGCACAGTGGTTATTTTATTTATACCCCACTCATCTGCCTTGGTCACTGAAAAGCCAATAAATGCCACAGACCAGGCACCCCCAAACTCGGCCTTCCAGATGTTTTGGGACTACAACTCCCATTATCCCTAGCTAACAGGACCAGTGGTCAGGGATGATGGGAGTTGTAGTCCCAAAACATCTGGAGGGCTGAGTTTGGGGATGCTGCCACAGACAGAGGGGATTCCCACAATCACTCATTTATTCAGCTGAGTAAAACAGAGCGGACAAGCCACACTCACCAGCGTGATGGTGAAGCCGCGCCAAATAGGCTTTGTTCACGCTTTTTATAGGCCTCCCCCCTCCCTCCCCCACCTCGAGGTTCCTTGCACTGATGGAAACAGGACACCCTGCCTGGAGACCTTGACGGGGAGAGTTGCCTGGCAGAGGGAGGTTTTCCTGAAATCGCCTAGCAACGTTATCTGGTCTTCGCATGAGTGTGGCTCACCCTCCTAAATTCTAAAGGAGGCAGTTGTTTACAGAAGCAAAATCAGTTAGGCTAACCAAAAAACAGGACAAGAACAGGCCTCTGTGGCTTTTCCTGAGACCCCACAATAGTCATAATAATAATAATTTTATTATTAATCCCCTGGCCCATATGATAAAACATCAAACGTTAAAAACTTCCCTAAGCAGGACTGCCTTCACATGTCTTCTGAAAGTCAGATAGTTGCTTCTTGCCTTGACATCTGGTGGGAGGGCGTTCCACAGGACGGGCGCCACTACTGAGAAGGCCCTCTGCCTGGTTCCCTGTAGCTTTGCTTCTCGCAGCGAGGGAACTGCCAGAAGGCCCTCGGAGCTGGACCTCAGCGTCCGGGCAGAACGATGGGGGTGGAGATGCTCCTTCAGGTATAGTGGG
Source organism: Podarcis gaigeae (assembly GCF_964106915.1). Classification (NCBI taxonomy): domain Eukaryota; kingdom Metazoa; phylum Chordata; class Lepidosauria; order Squamata; family Lacertidae; genus Podarcis; species Podarcis gaigeae. The sequence continues at coordinate 107,832,146 of NC_139677.1, forward strand.
CCGAGGCCATTTAGGGCTTTAAAGGTCAGCACCAACACTTTGAATTGTGCTCGGAAACGTACTGGGAGGCAGTGCAGGTCTCTCAGGACTGGTGTTATATGGTCTCAGTAATACTTTATTTTACAGAAAGGTTCAATCTCACTGGCATCCTCTTCATATTCACCCGCAGAGGAAGGTTTCCTTTTGGGAAGAATGAAATCCTTTTTTTTTACAGAAAGGTTCAGCCTCGCCAGCATCCTCTTAATACACTTTGAATTGTGCTCGGAAATGTACTGGGAGCCAGTGTAGGTCTTTCAAGACCAGTGTTATATGGTCTCGGCGGCCGCTCCCAGTCACCAGCCTAGCAACACATAAACATCTTGTCTCCGGTGGGTCTTGCCCCCGTGATGGAAGGGCCCCCCCCCGCCGCTGCCTCAGCCCCCTCCTCTCCAAGGTTTCTCCCAAGGAATTCCAGATGGTATCTGTGTGTCCCCAACATCTCCTCCGCCATTTCCATGCCTCTTCTGGAGACTGAGGGGGGAGGGGAGCTTGTTTCAGCAGGAGGGGGAGACCCCCCTGGCTTCTTCACTAGCCGGACTCCTCTCTGCCTCTTGGCCTCATCCTCCCACCCCAGGGGCCTGATCCTGCATGTTCTGCTTATGTTCTCAGTGCCCCCACTGAACTCAATGCCCCCCTTCTCCCCCCCCCAGGGAACAAGTCCGGGAACCGCCGCACGGCCAACATCAAGAGCATCGGCTTCTCGGACCTCTTCTGCCTGTCGAAGGAGGACCTGACGGAGGTGCTGGCCGAGTTCCCCAGCGCCAAGGCCATGCTGGAGGCCAAGGGCAGGGAGATCCTGCTCAAGATGGACAAGCTGGACGTCAACGCCGAGGCGGCCGAGATCGCCCAGCTGCAGGAGGAGGAGCGCCGGACGGCCGCCCTGGAAGAGGGCCTGGACGCCCTGCAGACCAAGCTGGCCAGAATCCTGGCGGGACTCGAATCCAGCGCCTTTAAGGTGGCTCTGCGCCTGGAGCGCCTGGAGTGGCAGATGCGGGAGTGGGGGGCCGAGGAGGAGGCGGAGAGGGAGGGGGCCGAGCCTTAGCCACACACACCCCACACACCCCACACCCCACCTGAGGCAGTGAGGAGGCTGCCCACCCCACAGTTACTGCTGCCAGGCTGAGTCCCCCGGCCTACGATGCACATGGCCTCTGGTGCAGCCTGGGGGCTGGCGTGGGGGGTGAGATTCCCACATTGCAGTCTAGATGAGCCTTTGGAGTCCCTTCCAGCTCTACAATTCTGGGAATTGCTTTGGGCTTCAGAGCTGAGGCTGGACGGCCATCAGGGATTCTGGAGTGGCGATTCCAGCATTGCATGAATGACCTCTGGGAGTCCCTTCTGACCCACGATTCTGTGTGCCTCAGCTCACGAATGCACTCTTCATAAGAGTCATCTCTGCCCACGTAATTACACAGAACAAATGGAATACCGAGAAAATCCCTGAAAGGAGAAGTAATCGACAAGAAATGTGATCTTACAGAAATAAACTAAATAATAACAATCAAAAAGTTTAAGCAAACAATAGGAAAACCTAGAATTATACAAAGCCTTAATGGGATGCCATAATTCTGGGTTTTCCTATTTCTGGGTTTTGAGGTGCAGAGAGAGGGAAGGAGGGAGGGAGGGAGGGAGGGGAGACCCCCCCCCCGCTGAGCTCCGGCCCCTGAGTGGAGACTGATCCCTCCCTCCTGGCAGGTGGGGGCAAAGAGGCAGTTAAGGGCTCTCTCCCTTTTTGCTTCCTAAGCACCAGTGATGGGCGTTGCTAGGCAACCGCCTCCCACTCAGCCAGTGCTTGGCTAGTTCTGGCCCTGTGGTCCAGACTGAATGTCCCCTTTATGTGGGGCACCTTCCTGGCTTCTATCTCCTCCCCCCCCCCCCGATCTTGCCTGCAGCGCCTCCCCCCCCCCCCCAGGACTGTTGCAAATGCAGGTTTTTCTGCCAGCCCAGGATCAGGGCCTTGAAGCTTTGGGGTGGGGGTGGCACAGGGAGGGCTGGGGTCCAGGTGCAGGCTGGCATCCCCCAGGAGAGCAGAGATTAGGGCCTCGGAGGGGCAAGGAAGCCCCCTGCCCCTCCCCCACAGAGTTGGGTCTGACTCTGACATGCCTGAAAGGGAGGCGGAGCTGGACGGATCATCCATAATACTAATCTGGGGTGTGTGTGTGTGTGTGTGTGTGTGTGTGAAGATGATGCAAAGCTTTGAGCAATAGGCTGGCTCTTTTTGAGGTTCCCCCTCCCCCCTTCCCCAGGTGGGGGCAAGCGCTTTTCAGGTGAAGGCAGCACAGTGGGAGGGGGATTTCAAGCTTCCTTGAGCAGGACAGAAGAATGGGGTTGTCAAGTTAGAAGGGACCCAGAGAGTTATCTAGTCCAAGCCCCGGCAGGAATTGAATTTCACAGTCTTCCCTTCCTGCCTCTCTGTTAATGGTTGCTGGAGGTCCCTCGGTGGCCTGACAGGTCTGCTATGGGCCTGGGGGGGGCAGCGGGGATGTGTCCCTGGGGAGCCTTGCAAGCCTGCCTCTTCTCTTGCCCCGGCCCAACTGTTGAATATCTGTGTGAATCGAGAGCCTTGCTGAGATTTGGGCTGGGCTGGGTGTGAGTGCGGAGGTTCTCCGGATTGTCCTGGACACGATGCACTTCTGTGGATGCAGCCGAGAAGAACATTTGCCTTCTTTGCTGCTGCATCACATGTTGGGCTCAGGTGGCGCTTGGGATCCACCAAGACCCTGAGATCCTTTTCGCATGTCCTGCTAGTCAGTCCGGTCTCCCCTGCGCAGCAGAGTCTCCCTGCTAATTGTCCCAAATTAAATCCAGGCGTCTTGTGTGAGGGAAACTGCGATCCAGGGAGTCTCTGGCAGGAGATAATGAGACAAGGAAAGTTTTATTTACAAAAAAGAGAATGGTGAAACAAAGTGAAGACAGGAGATGTGTTCTTTCAGGTAGAAGTTAACTTATTACTTCAGCTAAATGTCTCAGGATTAAACACAGTTCTGCAGGCACAGCTTCTCTTCAACTCCCTCCTCTCAAAATCAGTTGTCACACTTCAGGAAGATGTTCAGGTTTCCAGAATAGGTGGTGAAAGGCTGAACTCTCTTTCTGCTGCTTCTCTCTCATCCCCTCACTTAGTTATGAGGGGTCATAGAATCATAGAGTTGGAAGAGACCACAAGGGCCGTCGAGTCCAACTCGATTTCTGTGAGGTGCTTTTGACACAGCCCAGCTTCCTTCACAGCCAGGGGCCACTTTTCCTGGGTTCCCCTCTCTCTTAGCAATCCCACTCCTGAGGTATTTTCCTTTGTATGCCAGACCCAGGGGATCCTCTCAGCCCTTGCCACGGACTTGGGAATCTCCTTTTCCTAGAAGATCTCTCTCCTCCAGACTGGAAGGAGACCCCAGAAGAAGAGGAGAGTCATCCCACAGCTTCTCCCTCCAGCTTCACTCCCTCCAGACCTTCAACATGGTCTCCCCATCTCAGCTGTGAGGCTCCTTCCTCTGGCTCCATAGATATTCTCCTCAGAGCGGAGGATCCACTCAGATCAGAGCCACTTCTCCCTCCCTCCAACCCCTCTGACTCTCTCTCCCCAAACTGTCTCCTGGGCAGCCCCGTTGCCACTGCGGAGCGCTCCTTCGGCTCACCGGGTCTCGCCTGGTGAATGCGGCTTGGGCTACAGGGTGGTTTGGCAGGGCACATCCCATCCCACGAGTATTTTAACCATAGGACCACATAACTCGATGGTTGGGAGGGACCCTCGAGGGTCTTCTAGACCAACCCCCTCCAGTGCAGGAATCACAGCACAAGCATCTCTCCATCTTCCCTGTGAACAGCCCTTCAGATACAACAGAATAGCAGAACCCTTCACAGAGATGGAAGGGAACCAGCAGGGCCATCTAGAACCTCAAAGCCAAAGTGAGAGCATTTGGGTCAAAATTAAGGGAGAGAAGAATAACAGGGACCTCATTGTGGGAGTTTACTATAGATCCCCAAGCCAAACAGAGGACATAGATGATGCCTTCCTGGAACAGATGGCCAAGCATGCAAAAGGAAGGGAGATAGTAGTAATGGGGGACTTCAATTACCCTGATATTTGTTGGATGTCAAACTCAGCCAAGAGCATAAGGTCAAACAGATTCCTCACTGGCCTTGCAGACAACTTCATTGTCCAGAAAGTGGGAGAAGCAACAAGAGGAACAGCCATTTTAGATCTGGTCCTAACCAATGTCGATGACCTGGTTAGTGGGGTAGAAGTGGTAGGATCATTAGGCGCGAGTGATCATGCTCTTCTGAAGTTTACTACACAGCGGAAAGGAGCAGCCAAGCATACTAGGACTCAATTTCTTGACTTTAAGAAAGCCGACTTCATAAAACTTAGGGAAGTGCTGGGTGAGATCCCATGGACAGCAATACTAAAAGGAAAGGGAGTTCATGATGGCTGGGAGTTTGTTAAGAGGGAGATAGTAAAAGCACAACTTCAGGCAATACCAATGAGACGGAAACATGGAAGGTGCCTAAAGAAGCCAGGGTGGCTATCTAAAGAACTTTTAACTGAGTTAAGATTAAAAAAGGATGTGTACAAAAAATGGAAAAGGGGGGAAACCACCAAAGAGGAATTCAAACAAATAGCCAGCACGCGTAGACACAAAGTCAGAAAAGCTAAAGCACAGAATGAACTCAGGCTTGCTAGAGAGGTTAAAAGCAACAAAAAAGGCTTTTATGGGTATGTTCGTAGCAAAAGGAAGAACAAAGAAACAGTGGGGTCACTCAGAGGAGAAGATGGTGAAATGCAAACAGGGGACACAGAAAGGGCTGAACTCCTCAATGCCTTCTTTGCCTCAGTCTTCTCCGATAAAGAAAACAATGCCCGACCTGAAGAATTTGGAGCAAATGATTCAGCAGAGGAAACACAGCCCAGAATAACTAAGGAGATAGTACAAGAATACTTGGCTAGTTTAGATGTATTCAAGTCTCCAGCCTACCTTGATTTCAGCAAGGCATTTGACAAGGTGCCCCATGATATTCTTGTAAAGAAGCTGGTAAAATGCGGTCTTGACTAGGCTACCACTCAGTGGGTTTGTAACTGGCTGACTGACCGAACCCGAAGGGTGCTCATCAATGGTTCCTCTTCATCCTGGAGAAGAGTGACTAGTGGGGTGCCACAGGGTTCTGTCTTGGGCTCGGTCTTATTCAACATCTTTATCGACGACTTGGATGATAGACTCAAGGGCATCCTGATCAAATTTGCAGATGACACCAAACTGGGAGGGGTGGCTAACACCCCAGAGGACAGGATCACACTTCAAAACGACCTTGACAGATTAGAGAACTGGGCCAAAACAAACAAGATGAATTTTAACAGGGAGAAATGTAAAGTATTGCACTTGGGCAAACAAAATGAGAGGCACAAATAGAAGATGGGTGACACCTGGCTTGAGAGCAGTACATGTGAAAAGGATCTAGGAGTCTTGGTTGACCACAAACTTGACATGAGCCAACAGTGTGACGCGGCAGCTAAAAAAGCCAATGCAATTCTGGGCTGCATCAATAGGAGTATAGCATCTAGATCAAGAGAAGTAATAGAGCCACTGTATTCTGCTCTGGTCAGACCTCACCTGGAGTACTGTGTCCAGTTCTGGGCACCACAGTTCAAGAAGGACACTGACAAACTGGAACGTGTCCAGAGGAGGGCAACCAAAATGGTCAAAGGCCTGGAAACGATGCCTTATGAGGAATGGCTAAGGGAGCTGGGCATGTTTAGCCTGGAGAAGAGGAGGTTAAGGGGTGATATGATAGCCATGTTCAAATATATAAAAGGATGTCACATAGAGGAGGGAGAAAGGTTGTTTTCTGCTGCTCCAGAGAAGCGGACACGGAGCAATGGTTCCAAACTACAAGAAAGAAGATTCCACCTAAAGATTAGGAAGAACTTCCTGACAGTAAGAGCTGTTTGACAGTGGAATTTGCTGCCAAGGAGTGTGGTGGAGTCTCCTTCTTTGGAGGTCTTTAAGCAGAGGCTTGACAACCATATGTCAGGAGTGCTCTGATGGTGTTTCCTGCTTGGCAGGGGGTTGGACTCGATGGCCCTTGTGGTCTCTTCCAACTCTATGAGTCTATGATTCTAGTCCAACCCCTGCATTGCAGGAATCTTTTGCCCAAGACTGAAACCACAACCTGGAGATTAAGAGTCTCATGCTTTACTGACTGAGGTATATCTAAGTTTAGCATTTTTTTCTCATTTTTGTGCCAGGTCAGGCTTGTTAGGATATAGTTCCATTCCACCTTACAAGGGTATAGGCATGATGTTTGTGTGTCACATGCCTGTTTACTCCCAGCACTGCTGTCAACTTCTGTAGGTTTTGTGTTATGTGGGTTTTGTGTTACTGCTGTTTCACTGGACACAAAGGCAAGCAGTCATGTTTTCCTTTGTTCCTGCACTACACTGAATAAATGCTGTAAATTATGCTTGCACATATTCCTATGTCCGCCTCTTTCATTGTGGATGATTTATACACGGGTCTTGGAGCATAACTGAGGCTCGTGTCGCTAACTGATTGATGCTGTTCCATGGGAGACCGGTGATCGTCCGGAGCAAGCTGGACGCCTGCCTGATGCCTCCGTCTCCCCGGCAGTATCCCAACAAAGCTAGGCCATTTTGCTTGGACAATTTAAGACTGTTGGGTGTAGTGAACACCTTCTGTGTCTCGAGCTCGAGGGGGAAGGGCTTACAAAGGAAGTAAGCCAGGACCTTACGTCAACAGCTTGTTATGCTGTGAAGAGAGTGCTTTCGATTTCAGATCGGTCGCTGCACTGAGGATGTGAGGAGTCAGAGACAATGCAGCTGGACACTGATGGTCTTTGATGGATTGTAAATAAGCTATTTGCTGTACAATAAAGCTTCTAGAATAGAAGAAGCTGTTTGGACTGATTTACTGTCCTCCTCACATTTCGCTGTGCATTCTGCTACGTTTGCTTTCTCCCGTGATCATGCTGAGGACAGAAGCCGGCAGACGCTCGAAGCGGAGCATAACTGGACGGAGAAGCAATAAATCTTCACAAGAAAGACCAGGAGTGACTTGTCAGATTTTAGCTGGCCCACATGCATCTGAGACTACAGAACATGGAGGCTGTCTTGAACCCCATATCTATATATATATTCCCATGTAGTGTGAGCGCTGCTGCTTTGCATGCAGTAGATCGATCCCAGGTTCAATCCTCAATATCTTCAGGTAGAGCTGGGAATGTCCCCTGTCTGAAACCCTCACCACTGCCAGTCACTGTAGACAATAAACTCAGCTTCCTGTGTTCCATAGGCCGCTACTAGTATATCCTATCCGGTGCTTTAACAGAGAACTATCTCATATAATTTACCGTATTTTTCGCTCTCTAGGACGCACGTTTTCCCTCCTAAAAAGCAAGAGAAAATGTGTGTGCGTCCTATGGAACAAATGCAGGGGGGAGGCAGGCGGGAAAAGCCCCCAGGAGCCGCACACAAGCTCTGTGCACTCTTGCGGGCTTTCCCCAGGAGGGAGAAGGGACCGACTGGCCGCATCAGTCCCTTCTCCCACCTCGTAGAAAAGCCAGCAGGAGCCGTGCGTTCCTTAAAGGGTGTGTGGCTCCTGTGGGCTTTTGCAGGAGATGGGGGAATTCCCCCACCTCCCGCAATAGCAGGAAGGACTAGGACAGGGGTCTGCAACCCGCGGCTCCGGAGCCGCATGTGGCTCTTTTACACCTTTGCCGCGGCTCCGGAGCGGATACTAGCGATGGGAGGAGGCGCATTGTGCGCCCCGACACTCCCCACTGTGGCGGGCGCTGTACTGGCTGTGATGTCGCATGGGGGGTGCGTGCGTTAGTCACACACCGTCCCAACGTCACCTTCCCCCCTGCCCGCTACATTGTAAGGGTCATGTACGCTGGTCACTGCATTGAAAGGGGGCATGTACGCTGGTCACTGTTTTGAAGGGGAGTGAAGAACACACACACACAAAATGGTAACTTGTTAATTTAACGTTTATTTCTATGAGGAGAATTCTGAGGGGTCAAACAAAGAAATAATAAAAAAATGACAAAAAAGTTATTTTTATAATGACGAGTTTTGCGGCTCCCAGTTTTTTTTCCCCTTCGGAAACGGGTCCAAGTGGCTCTTTTTGTCTTAAAGGTTGCAGACCCCTGGACTAGGAGAAGGGGCACAGGCTGCCTGCAGCCTGTCTGCTGCTCCCAGAGCTGCGGGGAGGGGGCGATCCTTGATTTCCCCCTCTGAAAACTAGGTGCGCCCTATAGTCAGGTGTGCCCTATGGAGCGAAAAATATGGTATGTAAGATTATCCTTTCCCCCCTGTGTTTCTTTTCCTTTAATCTCTTGTGAAAGGAAAGCATTCTTTCACCTTTGGTGGACGTGCCCAAGGATTAAGGCTTTCTGGGAGATGATTTATAATGAAATGAAAAAGGTATTTAAATATACCTTCTTGAAGAAACCAGAGGCCTTTCTCCTGGGCATTGTCGGCCAATTGGTGCCAAAGAAGGATAGAACTTTCTTTATGTATGCAACAACAGCAGCAAGAATACTTACTGCAAAGTACTGGAAGACATAAGATTTACCTACCCGGGAAGAATGGCAGATGAAGGTGGTGGACTATATGGAACTGGCGGAAATGACTGGCAGAATCCGAGACCAGGGAGAAGGGTTGGTGGAGGAAGATTGGAAGAAATTTAAAGGCTATCTACAGAAACATTAATGAATATTAAAATAATGTCGGAATGAATTTAAGTGGTTTTAGCGTAATGTCTAAAAGGAGTATGTAAAAATGGATTGTTAACAGGTGAAAATGTAAAGTTATAATATATTAAGATAAAGAATTAAGATAAAAACAAAGAGGGAAAGGATTTGCTGAAGTAACTATTTGAATTGGAATACAAAAAAGGGAGGTGTGAGGAGGTCAGGGAAATAAGCGAATGAAAGGCAAGACATGGAAAGATGGATTTACTTTTAATTGTTTTTATTCTCTCTGTATTTTGCATTTTTTGTTTATTTTTTTCTATTTTTTTCTATATTTTTGTAACTTTATTTTTGAAATTCTAATAAAAATTATTTTAAAAAAATAAAAGCACCTCTGAACAATAATATGCTTTCCCTTGGGTATGTTCCAGCTAGTTCTGCAATCTGATATTGAGTGTGTACTTAAGAATTGTTGTTGTTTAGTCGTTTAGTCGTGTCCGACTCTTCGTGACCCCATGGACCAGAGAACGCCAGGCACCTCTGTCCTCCACTGCCTCCCGCAGTTTGCTCAAACTCATGCTGGTAACCTCGAAAACACTATCCAACCATCTCGTCCTCTGCCGTCCCCTTCTCCTTGTGCCCTCCATCTTTCCCAACATCAGGGTCTTCTCCAGGGAGTCTTCTCTTCTCATGAGGTGGCCAAAGTACTGGAGCCTCAGCTTCACAATCTGTCCTTCCAGTGAGCACTCAGGGTTGATTTCCTTCAGTATGGAGAGGTTTGATCTTCTTGCAGTCCATGGGACTCTCAAGAGTCTCCTCCAGCACCATAATTCAAAAGCATCAATTCTTCGGCGATCAGCCTTCTTTATGGTCCAGCTCTCACTTCCATACATCACTACTGGGAAAACCATAGCTTTAACTATACGAACCTTTGTTGGCAAGGTGATGTCTCTACTTCTCAAGATGCTATCTAGGCCTGTCATTGCCCTTCTCCCAAGAAGCAGGCGTCTTTTAATTTCGTGGCTGCTGTCACCATCTGCAGTGATCATTGAGCCCAAGAAAGTAAAATCTCTCACTACCTCCATTTCTTCCCCTTCTATTTGCCAGGAGGTGATGGGACCAGTGGCCATGATCTTCGTTTTTTTGATGTTGAGCTTCAGGCCATATTTTGCGCTCTCCTCTTTCACCCTCATTAAAAGGTTCTTTAATTCCTCCTCACTTTCTGCCATCAAGGTTGTGTCATCTGCATATCTGAGGTTGTTGATATTTCTTCCGGCAATCTTAATTCCGGCTAGGGATTCATCCAGCCCAGCCTTTCGCATGATGAATTCTGCATATAAGTTAAATAAGCAGGGAGACAAAATACAGCCTTGTCGTACTCCTTTCCCAATTTTGAACCAATCAGTTGTTCCATATCCAGTTCTAACTGTAGCTTCTTGTCCCACATAGAGATTTCTCAGGAGACAGATGAGGTGATCTGGCACTCCCAATTCTTTAAGAACTTGCCATAGTTTGCCGTGGTCGACACAGTCAAAAGCTTTTGCATAGTCAATGAAGCAGAAGTAGATGTCTTTCTGGAACTCTCTAGCTTTCTCCATAATCCAGCGCATGTTTGCAATTTGGTCTCTGGTTCCTCTGCCTCTTCTAAATCCAGCTTGCACTTCTGGGAGTTCTCGGTCCACATACTGCTTGAGCCTTCCTTGTAGAATTTTAAGCATAACCTTGCTAGCGTGTGAAATGAGTGCAATTGTGCGGTAGTTGGAGCATTCTTTGGCACTGCCCTTCTTTGGGATTGGGATGTAGACTGATCTTCTCCAATCCTCTGGCCACTGCTGAGTTTTCCAAACTTGCTGGCATATTGAGTGTAGCACCTTAACAGCATCATCTTTTAAAATTTTAAATAGTTCAGCTGGAATGCCATCACTTCCACTGGCCTTGTTATTTGCAGTGCTTTCTAAGGCCCATTTGACTTCACTTTCCAGGATGTCTGGCTCAAGGTCAGCAACCACACTACCTGGGGTATACGAGACATCCATTTCTTTCTGGTATAATTCCTCTGTGTATTCTTGCCACCTCTTCTTGATGTCTTCTGCTTCTGTTAGGTCCTTTCCACTTTTGTCCTTTATTGTGGAAATCTTTGTACGAAATGTTCCTTTCATATCTCCAATTTTCTTGAACAGATCTCTGGTTCTTCCCATTCTATTGCTTTCCTCTATTTCTTTGCATTGCTCGTTTAAGAAGGTCTTCTTGTCTCTCCTTGCTATTCTTTGGAAATCTGCATTCAATTTCCTGTATCTTTCACCATCTCCCTCACATTTTGCTTGCCTTCTCTCCCCCGCTATTTGTAAGGCCTCATTGGACAGCCACTTTGCTTTCTTGCATTTCCTTTTCATTGGGATGGTTTTCGTTGCTGCCTCCTGTATAATGATACGAGCCTCCATCCATAGTTCTTCAGGCATTCTGTCCACCAAATCTAAATCCTTAAACCTGTTCCTCACTTCCACTGTGTATTCATAAGGGATTTGACTTAGATTGTATCTTACCGGCCCAGTGGTTTTTCCTACTTTCTTCAGTTTAAGCTTGAATTTTGCTATAAGAAGCTGATGATCTGAGCCACAGTCAGCTCCAGGTCTTGTTTTTGCTGACTGTATAGAGCTTCTCCATCTTTGGCTGCAGAGAATATAATCAATCTGATTTCGATGCTGCCCATCTGGTGATGTCCATGTGTAGAGTCGTCTCTTGTGTTGCTGGAAAAGCGTGTTTGTGATGACCAGCTTGTTCTCTTGACAGAACTCTATTAGCCTTTGCCCTGCTTCGTTTTGATCTCCAAGGCCAAACTTGCCAGTTGTTCCTTTTATCTCTTGACTCCCTACTTTAGCATTCCAATCCCCTATAATGAGAAGAACATCCTTCTTTGGTGTCACTTCTATAAGGTCTTGTAAGTCTTCATAGAATTGGTCAATTTCAGTTTCTTCAGCACAAGTAGTTGGTGCATAAACTTGGATTACTGTGATGTTAAAAGGTCTGCCTTGGATTCGTATCGAGATCATTCTATCATTTTTGAGATTGCATCCCAGTACAGCTTTCACCACTCTTTTGTTGACTATGAGGGCCACTCCATTTCTTTTATGGGTTTCTTGCCCACAGTAGTAGATATGATGGTCATCCGAACTGAATTCACCCATTCCCGTCCATTTTAGTTCACTGATGCCCAGGATGTCAATATTTATTCTTGCCATCTCATTTTTGACCACCTCCAACTTACCCAGGTTCATGGTTCTTACATTCCAGGTTCCTATGCAATATTTTTCTTTACAGCATTGGACTTTCCTTTCGCTTCCAGGCATATCCGCAACTGAGCGTCCTTTCGGCTTTGGCCCAGCCGCTTCATCAGCTCTGGATCTACTTGTACTTGCCCTCCGCTCTTCCCCAGTAGCATGTTGGACGCCTTCCGACCTGAGGGGCTCATCTTCCAGCGTCATATCTTTTATATGCCTGTTGTCTTTGTCCATGGAGTTTTCTTGGCAGGGATACTGGAGTGGCTTGCCGGTTCCTCCTCCAGGTGGATCACGTTTGGTCAAAACTCTCCACTATGACCTGTTCATCTTGGGTGCCCTGCTCGGCATAGTTCATAGCTTCTCTGAGTTCTTCAAGCCCCTTCGCCACGGCAAGGCAGTGATCCATGAAGGGGACTTAAGAATTATTGTGGGTCAAAGGAACACAAGCAAAATTGGCTTGGATCACAGTGGGCAGTGCAACAAAAGCCCTGCTAGTGCTTAGAATGAAAAAGTCACACTGATCTGTCCTCTTTGTGCCAAAAAATGGCCTGAAGTGTTGCACTGCTATACCAGCTGACAATTCCTTCTGGATCTTTGGCTTTTGTTTATAACAATGATGCTTCCTAATTCTGTTGTTTTCTGTGCAGATCACATTAGCTAGTTCTTGCTGCATAGCATCACTTGCTTATAGATTTCTTTCTCTTTTACACATGCATATATTAACACACGGGAGGCGCTGTGGGTTAAACCACAGAGCCTAGGACTTGCTGATCGGAAGGTTGGCGGTTCGAATCCCCGCGACGGGGTGAGCTCCCGTTGCTTGGTCCCAGCTCCTGCCAACCTAGCAGTTCAAAAGCACCCCAAAGTGCAAGTAGATAAATAGGGACCACTTTATAGCGGGAAGATAAACGGCGTTTCCATGTGCTGCGCTGGTGCTGGCTCGCCAGATGCAGCCTCGTCACGCTGGCCACGTGACCCGGAAGCTGCCTTCGGACAAGCGCCAGCTCCCGGCCTCTTGAGCGAGATGAGCGCGCAACCCCAGAGTCGGTCACGACTGGACCTGATGGTCAGGGGTACCTTTACCTTTATATTAACACACACCCCAAGTTAAGGGGGGGGAACCCCTTCCTGTCTGTTGCCAGATTTAGGCTTTATCTATAATTTCTGGCTCTGCTCTGCTGTGAGCCTCTTGGATGGTTTTCAATTTTTGCAGCCATTTAGGGTTCTTTTTTTAAAAAAGATCTGAATTTAAAAATAAATCAACATTGCTAAAAACAAGGTGTTACATTAAGATAATTTGTGGAGGTGTTGTATATATAAGTGCATTGTTAATTAATGAGCAACTAAAGAAGTTTATGTTTCCTGTTTTCCTTTCCCAAGCAGAGATAATGTGCAAGTCTAAAAAAAGCTCAACAATTCTGGAATTCTGCGGGAAGGTGCAAAGAGGTTTGTAGAAAGATCAAAGCAAAGACCGTCCAAGCCAAATACCGGCGAGGAGCTTTAAAAGGATCTAAATCTTAAACGTCAAATTAAGGAATTCCCTCCCTGAATTGAAAGAAAGGGAGGGAAGAAGGGACAGTATTTCTTGTGCCTATTTAAAATATAAGAGAGAAAGGAGGGAAGCAAGACCACCTCTTAATCCCGTCAGACTGAATAGACTGGCTATATTGTGAACAGCACTCTTTATGAACAATGTAATTTGCTGAACATTTAACTCTGCAAAACTGATACTTTGAAACCTTTGAAATTGTGAACTCTCCTGCTGAAGGGGGCTGAAGGGGGCTTTTGAACATTTATTAAGACATTTTGTTGCACTACTTCTGATTGCTACTGTGTCCCCCTAGAGGTTTACTGAAAAAAGTTATAACTGGCCGGGGAATTTTCCACTTAGCACCAGCCTGGGAAAGCCTCACAGCAAAACAAGTTTGACTGTGGGAGTGACCTTGACTTCCAGATAAAGTGCCATGGATGAAAAGCAAACAAAATCGGATGAAAAGGTAACAAGATCAGGCAAAGTGAGATACCAACCGACCAGTGCAATACTGCAGCAGCGCAGGGCATCTGCTCCTGGCCCTCCTGTGCCACAAGGAGAAGACCCAGTGCAAGCTGGGTCAAAAGGGATGACAGAAGAAGGATTTACTTCTGTTTTAAATAAGATCTATGAAACATTGGACAAATTAAGTAATCAAGTGGCTGAAGCATCAAATAAAATTGACCAGAACACTACAAGTATTAACAACCTGGGTCAGAAGGTGAATTCTAACACAGATTCTATCGAAAAATTACTGCAACAGTCAGAATTAAACCAAAAGACGGCCCAGGAAGCAATAGAAAAAGCAACTGCCGCAGAAGAAAGGATAACGCCGATAAGCAAACAGCTTGGGGACCATCAGGTACAGCTTGGGGCCCATCAGGAACTTTTGTCTATGATTGAGTTGAAGGAAAAACAGACCAATTTGAGGGCCAGAGCGGTACCTGAACTTGAGAAAGATAGCTTGATCGACTTCTTGACACAGGAATTTGCAGACTTTTGGAAATTGGAGGACAAGCAAGATTTTAAAATAATAAATGCTTTTAGACTTGGAAAAGAAGGGAGAAAAAAACAGAGTGAGAGACTGTTTGATTACCCTTCGTTCTAAAGAGGAGCGAGATAAAATTTTCAGTCTGCATCACCAGAATACTTTGATAATACAAGAGTCAAGAGTAGAAATTTTTAAGGACATCCCGAAACATCTTCTGGAACTCAGGTCCAAATACGGAGATCTGGTGACTTTGCTGAGAGGAAACAGAATTATTTTTAGGTGGGAATTCCCTCAAGGCCTATCTTTCAGCTTTAAAGGCAAGAAGTTTAAAATAAGATCAGTGGAGGAGAAGGGAAAATTTCTGAGAGACCACGAAGAAGACCTGCAAAAAGGAACGGAAGGAGAGCTTAGAGCCTTACCACTAGGATTACTAGACAAAGGACTGCCACCTTTGGGAGTGGATAAGACAAAGAAAGTGATACCACCGTCAGAAGAAGAGGAATTATTGGGAGCAGTTGGAGGAGAGTAAATTTAATTACATCATGTCTCTGCAACTATTAAGTTGGAACATTCACGGTTTTAATCCCCTGGAGAAAAGGAAGAAAGTCTTTCATATACTTAAAAAGGAACAATTGGACTTAATTTGTCTACAGGAAACGCATGTGACAAGGCTACATAGGAAAATATTGATTAACAAAAGGTTGGGCCAAGAATTTATCTCATCGGACAATGTCAAAAAGTGAGGAGTGGTCATATATGCAAAAGAGAGCCTGTCACCGAAATTTGTTTTTAAAGATGATCAAGGAAGATTTATAGCAATTGAAATTCAAATACAAGGAGAAAAATTTCTGATAGTAGGTGTTTACGCACCGAATGAGGGGAAATCTACATTTTATAAGAAGCTGCATGAGACACTATTGGACTATATGGACTATAACATCGTTTTGATGGGAGATATGAATGGGGTGGTATCCACAAACATGGATAAGTCACAGAGACAGGTAGTCACTAAAGATGGCAGACTACCAAAAACTTTTTTTAAACTGACTGACAATATGGATTTGATTGATATTTGGAGAACCAGGAACCCCCTGGGTAGAGAGGGAACCTTCTTTTCTGAAGCCCAAAAGACATGGACAAGAATTGACCAAATCTGGATAACTAGAGGACTGGCACCCAAGACTAGGAAGGTAGAAATCTGCCCTAAAATGTGCTCCAACCATAATGCCGTGAGAATGGAGATGAAACTAATACCAACTGGTTCCTTCAGATGGAGGATGAATGACACCTTGTTCAGAGATCAAGAGGTGACCAAGAAGGCCCAAAAAACCCTGAGAGACTATTTTGAGATAAATTTGAACACTACCATGGAAAAAATAGTAATCTGGGACGCAAGCAAAGCAGTCATGAGGGGGTTTCTGATCCAACAGAATTCAATAAAGAAGAGAGCCCAAAATGCGAAAAAAGAATTTTTTTTGGAAAAAATAAAAGAGGGTGAGAAAAAACTGAGAGCGAAACCCAATTCACAAG
This sequence comes from Podarcis gaigeae, assembly GCF_964106915.1. Taxonomy (NCBI): domain Eukaryota; kingdom Metazoa; phylum Chordata; class Lepidosauria; order Squamata; family Lacertidae; genus Podarcis; species Podarcis gaigeae. Next base: position 107,848,215 of record NC_139677.1, read on the forward strand.
AGATCCTGAGAGAAATAAAGTTACATCAAGTGCAGTACATGAAGATCATAAACTAGCAAATTGAATGGAAAATTAAACAAATGAGACAAAGGACTTTTGAATCGGCAAATAAATGTGGGAAACCGCTAGCTTGGCAGATGAAGAAAAGACAAAAACTTAATACCATTACTAATTTGGAAGTGGAAGGAAAAAATATCCAGAATCCAGTGGAAATTAGAAAATGCTTCCAGAGGTACTTTAAACAACTATATACACAGGGGCCACAGAAAGAGTTTGACATAGACCAGTTTTTGAGAACAAATGGATTACAAAAAATCTCACAAGAAAATAAGATAATGTTGAACTATAGAATTACGGAACAGGAGGTAGAAGGTGCCATTCAGAACATGCAGCTGGGAAAATCTCCAGGGCCGGACGGCTTAACCTCAAAATACTATAGAACTTTGAAGGATTGGATAATTCAACCACTAAATGAAATTCTGGAGAGGGGAAAAGCGCCAGAGTCGTGGAAAGAAGCATTTATTACACTTATACCGAAAATTGAGTCTGAAAAGACACAACTTAAGAACTACCGACCAATATCCCTGTTAAATGTGGATTATAAAATTTTTGCTGACATTTTGGGCAAGAGGTTAAAAAAAGTATTAAAGGAAGTGATACATAAGGACCAAGCTGGCTTTCTTCCAGGCAGACACCTGTCTGACAATACGAGGAATATAATTAAAATATTGGAGAAGCTGCAAGAGGATATCAATACAAAAGCAGTTTTAATTTTTGTGGATGCCGAGAAAGCCTTTGATAATATTTATTGGAGTTTTATGAAGAAAAATCCTCAAGGGATGGGGGTTGGTCAAGGGTTTGAAAATGGTATAAGTGCAATTTATTCAGAGCAAAAGGCTAAATTAATAGTCAATAATGTGGTAACAGAGGAATTTAAGATAGAGAAAGGGACACGACAAGGCTGCCCAATTTCCCCTTTACTTTTTATCTCCGTCCTGGAGGTTTTGTTAAACATGATTAGGAGGGACCATCTGATTAAAGGCATAACGGTCGGAGCTAAACAATATAAACTGAAAGCTTTTGCAGATGACCTAGTTTTGACACTACAGGAGCCAGAATCTAGCACCAAAAGAGTATTAGAACTGATCCAAGAGTTTGGTCAGGTGGCAGGATTTAAGTTGAATAAGTTAAAAACCAAAGTTCTTGAGAAAAACTTAACAACGACCGAAAGAGAGAGGTTTCAGAATGAGACAGGTTTAACAGTGGTTAAGAAGGTGAAATACCTGGGGATTAATATGACAGCTAAAAATGGGAACTTATTTAAGGACAATTATGAAAAGTGTTGGTCGGACGTTAAAAGGGATTTAGAAATATGGTCAAATTTGAAGCTTTCCTTGCTGGGTAGAATTGCTGTTATCAAGATGAATGTACTGCCAAGAATGTTATTTCTGTTTCAATCGTTACAAATAATAGATAAAATGGACTGTTTCAAGAAGTGGCAGAGAGACATTTTTAAATTTGTCTGGCAGGGCAAGAAACCAAGAATAAAATTTAAAATATTAACTGATGCTAAAGAAAGAGGGGGATTTGCCCTGCCAGACCATAAACTTTATTATGAATCAGCAGCTTTTTGCTGGTTGAAGGACTGGCTGCTTCTTGAGAACACAGACATATTGGATTTAGAAGGTTTTAATAATGTTTTTGGATGGCATGCATACTTATGGTACGACAAGGTTAAAGCTCATAAGGCATTTAAAAACCATATTGTCAGGAAAGCACTGTTTAATGTCTGGATACGATATAAAGACCTACTTGAAAATAAAACCCCAAGGTGGTTATCACCAATGGAGGCAAAAGCTCAAAAAAGGCTCAATATGGAGGCCAAGTGGCCAAAATACTGGGAGATTTTGGAGAAAGAAGGAGACAAATTGAAACTGCAGAGTTTTGAGAAATTAAAAGATAGAGTGCGAGATTGGCTTCATTACTATCAAATAGGAGAGGCCTATCATTTGGACAAAAAAATTGGCTTCCAGGTGGAAAAATCAAAGTTGGAAACAGAACTGTTAGATCCCAAAACTAAGATACTTTCAAGAATGTATAACTTGCTGTTAAAATGGAATACTCAAGATGAAATGGTTAAATCTGCTATGATTAAATGGGCACAGGATGTTGGACATAATATTATGTTTGCTGACTGGGAACAGTTATGGACCACAGGTATGAAATTTATGCCATGCAATGCCTTAAGAGAGAATATTATGAAAATGGTATACAGGTGGAACATGACACCAGTCAAGCTTGCAAAAATCTATCATTTGCCCGATAATAAATGTTGGAACTGTAAAGAGACTGAACGTACATTCTTTCACCTTTGGTGGACGTGCCCAAAGATCAAGGCCTTCTGGGAAATGATATATAATGAACTGAAAAAGGTATTTAAATGTACCTTTCTGAAGAAACCAGAGGCCTTCCTCCTGGGCATAGTCGGCCAATTGGTGTCAAAGAAGGACAGAACTTTTTTTATGTATGCAACAACAGCAGCAAAAATACTCATTGCAAAGTATTGGAAGACACAAGACCTACCCACCCTGGAAGAATGGCAGATGAAGGTGATTGACTGTATGGGATTGGCAGAAATGACTGGCAGAATCCATGACCAGGGAGAAGAGTCGGTGGAAGAAGATTGGAAGAAATTTAAAGACTACTTGCAGAAATACTGTAAAATTAAGGAATGTTAAAATGATGTTGGATGGAAAATAAGTGGTATTGGTAAAAAGCTTTTTAAGAATATGCAAGTATGGATTGATAATGGTTAAAAATATATATTTACATTAGGTGATGATATAGAGTTATGAAAAATGACAGAGGGTAAGGATTTGCTGAAAGGACTTTTTAAATGGGAATACAAAAGGGGAGGTGTGAGGAGGTCAAAGAATCAAGCAAATGAGATAAAGGATGATTGAAAGATGGAGTTAATTTTAAACTTTTTCTGTTTTCTTTTTATATTTAGCTATTGTCATTTCTTCTTTTTTATATATTCATTTTTATGTGTGTTTTTTCTTCTTCACTTTTTAATTGTTTTTAGATTGTTACATGATTTTTGTGAAATGTATTGTGTAATTCTATGTCTGTTTTTTAAAATCTTAATAAATATTATTTAAAAAAACAAAACAAAATGATTTCTTCTCTGCCTTTTGTCAATTGTATTCCTAATATTCTTCCCTTGTCATCTTTAGGTAGGATTTTTGCATCTATCTTTTGGTTTATACATATATATATATAACTATTCCTCTCTTTTTGGAAACATCTGAAGCTATGTATTCTGTTCCTAATTTCTTATCTATCAAAACTCTGTCATGTTTCTTTGCTATGTGTGTTTCCTGGAGACCAATGACATCCCAATTTTTCTTTCTTAAGATACGCTCAGTTTTCTTCCTTTTTACCTTATTGTTCAAACCATTGATGTTCCACGATATAATGTTCAAATTTATGAATTTTTATTAGACACAAAGTCAAATATCAACATCAAATATAAAACTGCACTTAATTACAGTAATATAGTTGTGGGAAACTCTGCTTCTTTTCTTATCCTCCTGGACTTTCCTGTCCTCGTTCTCTTTCTTCTCTTTCTCCCCCCCCCAAAAAAAATTTGTATTGGTTTTCACATTTACCACATAAACAGGAAAAACCAGAAAAAAGAAAAACATTACAATACACAAAAACAAACAAAAACACATAAAAAAGAATTTCTACTTACAAATCCTAATTTCATTTCATTCGTAACTGACTTCCTTGAATCCCCTCTACCTGAATTTCATTATATCACCAGTTTAGCAGTTCTCCAAATTCATATTTCTAATAATATTAACTTCTTTCATTTACTAACAACTTCTCCTTTATTAATATTCTAATCCTTAATGTTTATTAACAACATATTCTTATTCTACTCCTAAACCTAATTGTTACTTCCAAGAAATTTCTCTTTATCTTATATTACAATCTTTAGCTAAATAGTCTTTAAATTTCTTCCAGTCCTCTTGTGTCTCCTCTTCTTTCTGGTCACGGATTCTTCCAGTCAGGCCGGCCAGCTCCAAAAAGTTCAACATCTGCCATTCTTCTATTGTTGGTATCTCTTGTGATTTCCAATTTTTGGCTAATAAAAGTCTTGCCACTGTAGTGGCATACAAAAACAGTCTAACATATATTTTTTTGGCAATTCCAGTCCTATTATTCCAAGTAGAAAGGCTTCTGGTTTTTTAATAAATGTATTTTTCAACATTTTTTTTCAACTCATTATATATCTTTTCCAAGAAGTCTTTCACCAGCACAAGATCAAACACTACGGAGCGGCATCTTGCCATTAAAGTAAGGAGTGTTGGGTTTGGCTGTCCTTTCTTGGTATTAGTTGACATTTTTATTTCTTCTCTATATAAACACTGATGTCAGGATACAGGAAGCTTCTGATTCTAAGCAGCTGCCAGGGTTGGAAGATGGCCCAGAGCAAAGAGGGGGGGAGGTTGTCATGGAAACACTCTCCCAGAATGTAGGTGAAAGGCTGAACTCCACTGATAGCCTCTCAGACATGGCGGGCCAGCCTTTGAGTATTCAAGAGCAGGAAAAAGGATGCGATTTGTCACAGAGTATGAAGAGAAGGTTCCTCCCACGTTGCATTTGTAGGATGAAACGTGACACTGAGAACTTAGTTGAGTCATCATCGTAATGGCAACCAGCTCATGGGAGAGGAGCTCCTGGTAATCTGTTCTTTTCTTGGAATAAAACCAACTTTATAAATGAACTGCACTCGTGCGTGACTCACTGCCATCACAACTTACTATCCCTATATATACAGAGGTTCTCTCTAGGTACACACAGGGCTGGTGTGTTCTTCAAGCTATCCTATTTGTCGATCCCGCCCACAGAGGTATGTTTGCTCTGAGAGATCGGGGGGTGGGTAGTGCTTAAGCGCCCCATATTTAATGTTTAATAACAATTACTGAGTGCTGGGTGGATTCCTACAACAGTATAAAAAACTACATGTATTCAATATACATTGGCCACATGTTATAAAAGGAATATGGATTGTGTTTCCCCACCTTTTGATTTCTCCAGGCAACCAAAATTTAAGATACTTAACTTGTGGTGCCCAGAACTGAACCCAGTATTCTAGGTGGGGCCTGACCAAGGCAGAATAAAGTGGTACTATTCCTGTCCTTGATCCGATTCTGCCTTCTACCACATTGGCCTCCGCTCCCCATTTGGTGTCGTCTGCAAATGTGATGAGCATCCTCTCAGTTCCTTCATCCAAGTCATTTTTAAAGACGTTGAACAACAACGGGCCCAGGACAGAACCCTGCAGCACCCCTCTTGTCACTTTTCCCAGGATGATGAGGAACCATGAAGGAGTCCTCTTTGGGTTTGGTCAGTCAAATCCGCCTAACAGTTACCTCATTCAGCTCACATATTACCAGCTTCCATGTAAATATTTCATGGGGGGACTTTGTCAATAGCCTTACTGAAATCAATATGCACTATTTTAACAGTTCTCCCCTGATCAACAAAGTTTGTAACTCCATCCAAAAAAAGGGGAGGAGAGATTTCTCTGGCTTTATTTGTTTTTGGGAAAGCCATGCTTTCATCTTGTATGTTTATATTGTGAAATCTTCAGATGAAGGGCACATAAATATTAAAAATGAAAATAAATAAGGATATTGACAAGCTGGAACATGTGCAAAGGAAGGTGATTTATGTCTTTATTTAATTTGTATAATACTCGACCCAGTGGTGCTGAATTGAATAAAATATTGGTGGTGGGATCAGGTAAGGCCCGCCTAGCACAATCATTCACATGATGCATGCATGCCATTGGAATGTCAATGCCTACCAACTGGGGGGGGGCTTCAAATATATTATTGGGGGGCAAAGACCCCTCGGCCTCTAAGGGTAGGCTCCTAATCCCTGCACCCACAGGTCTAAGGACAGTTACAACATAAAAGCACAATATAAAAACACAATACACATCTATAACCCCCCTCCCCACCACGTTTTAAAAGGACATCACATGTCAATCAGCCAAAGGCCTGGTTTAAAAGCTGCTGATTTGCCTGTCTCCTAAAGCTGTATAATGGTTTTTCCAACCTTTGTATGGATTCTTTGATGGGAAGCGAGAGAGTAGCTCCGATTAAAGCTCTTTCCACATTCCACACACTGATAGGGTTTCTCCCATGTATGAATTTTTTGATGGGAAGTGAGGGCGGATCTATTAGTGAAGTTCTTCCCACATTCCACACATTGATATGGTTTCTCCCCTGTATGAATTCTGTGATGGGAAGTGAGAGATGCACTATGACTGAAGCTCTTGCCACATTCCACACACTGATAGGGTTTCTCCCCTGTATGAATTTTGTGATGGGAAGTGAGAGATGAGCTCTTCCTGAAGCTCTTTCCACATTCCACACACTGATAGGGTTTCTCCCCAGTATGAATTTTTTGATGGGAAGTGACAGAGGACCTATGACTGAAGCTCTTTCCACATTCCATGCACTGATAGGGTTTCTCCCCTGTATGAATTTTTTGATGGGAAGTGAGAGAGGAGCTTTCAGTGAAGCTCTTTCCACATTCCACACACTGATAGGGTTTCTCCCCTGTATGAATTCTTTGATGGGAAGTGAGATGGTGGCTGTGACTGAAGCTCTTTCCACATTCCACACACTGATAGGGTTTCTCCCCTGTATGAATTCTTTGATGGGAAGTGAGAAAGGAGCTCTTCCTGAAGCTCTTTCCACATTCCATGCACTGATAGGGTTTCTCCCCTGTATGAATTTTTTGATGGGAAGTGAGAGAGGAGCTATCAGTGAAGCTCTTGCCACATTCCACACACTGATAGGGTTTCTCCCCTGTATGAATTTTGTGATGGGAAGTGAGAGATGAGCTCTTCCTGAAGCTCTTTCCACATTCCATGCACTGATAGGGTTTCTCCCCTGTATGAATTTTTTGATGGGAAGTGAGAACGGAGATCTGACGGAAGCTCTTTCCACATTCCACACACTGATAGGATTTCTCCCCAGTATGAATTTTTTGATGGGAAGTGACAGAGGACCTATGACTGAAGCTCTTTCCACATTCCATGCACTGATAGGGTTTCTCCCCTGTATGAATTTTTTGATGGGAAGTGAGAGAGGAGCTTTCAGTGAAGCTCTTTCCACATTCCACACAGTGATAGGGTTTCTCCCCTGTATGAATTCTTTGATGGGAAGTGAGATGGTGGCTGTGACTGAAGCTCTTTCCACATTCCACACACTGATAGGGTTTCTCCCCTGTATGAATTCTTTGATGGGAAGTGAGATTATAGCTCTTCCTGAAGCTCTTTCCACATTCCATGCACTGATAGGGTTTCTCCCCTGTATGAATTCTTTGATGGGTAGTGAGAAAGGAGCTCTTCCTGAAGCTCTTTCCACATTCCATGCACTGATAGGGTTTCTCCCCTGTATGAATTCTTTGATGGGAAGTGAGATGGTGGCTGTGACTGAAGCTCTTTCCACATTCCACACACTGATAGGGTTTCTCTCCTGTATGAATTCTTTGATGGGAAGTGAGATGGTGGCTGTGACTGAAGCTCTTTCCACATTCCACACACTGATAGGGTTTCTCCCCTGTATGAATTCTTTGATGGGTAGTGAGATTATAGCTCTTCCTGAAGCTCTTTCCACATTCCACACACTGATAGGGTTTCTCCCCTGTATGAATTCTTTGATGGGTAGTGAGAAAGGAGCTCTTCCTGAAGCTCTTTTCACATTCCATGCACTGATAGGGTTTCTTGCCAATGAGATTTCTTTGATGGGATGTGGAATGGGAGCTGTGACTGCAGCTGTCTCCATACTCCATATTTTTCCGTGGCTTCTCCTCTCTGGGGATTTTCTTTTGGTCACCCATGTTCTCGATTTCCAATACATCTCAATCTGCAATGGAGGCAAAAAGGGATTAGAGCCTCAAGAACAAATGAAGAACTGAAGGGAGTTGGGTGAGTGTTCATTACCTTTGTTGATTGTCATTAACCAACATATTTATTATTAGATTCTAATGGTTGTTGAATGTTGTTTTTTAATATATAGTAGTGGCCAAAATTTTAGAAGCCTTTGGGGGAAAGTGTATTTCAGAGGTTTGATGGCTCATAACAGCACTTCTTTTGGAGTAATACCGTGAAATTATTTAGCAATGGACAGATAATTTAATCAAGAATGTAATGCAACAAACTTTGTTCAATTATCTGTATTAAATTAAAAAGCCATAGCCAAATAACCAGAAAAAGGAAGCAAACTTGCTTAGGTTGACTTTTGTCAGTGTTACAGGTAGGTAGCCGTGTTGATCTTTCTTAGCCGAAACAAAATAAAAAAATTCCTTCCAGTAGCACCTTAAAGTAAAGGTAAAGGTACCCCTGCCCGTACGGGCCAGTCTTGACAGACTCTGGGGTTGTGCGCCCATCTCACTCAAGAGGCCAGGGGCCAGCGCTGTCCGGAGACACTTCCGGGTCACGTGGCCAGCGTGACATTGCTGCTCTGGCGAGCCAGAGCCGCACACGGAAACGCCGTTTACCTTCCCGCTGGTAAGCGGTCCCTATTTATCTACTTGCACCCGGAGGTGCTTTCGAACTGCTAGGTTGGCAGGCTTAGCACCTTAGAGAGCAACTAAGTTTGTTATTGGTAGGAGCTGGTATCTGAAGAAGTGTGCATGCACACGAAAGCTCATACCAACAGCAAACTTTGTTGGTCTCTAAAGTGCTACTGGAAGGATTTTTTAAATTTTGTTTTGTCAGTGTGTTATGTGATTGCTATCAAGTTGTTGTTGGTTCTTTTGTGTTCTTTCATTTAGCGAGTTTGCAGAACATGATAAAAATTTTAAAATGGCACAAAGAGTTGACTGGTCAACCATAAAGCAATGTAAAATAGTACTATTAAGTGAACAAGGCTATAGTTATGGAGAAATTAGAAGCAAGATTGGGGGAAACGTAACAAAAGCTGGCATTTCCAAATTTTTGAAGAGGTATAAGGAGACTCAGTTACTACAAAATCAGACTGGTAAAGGCAGGAAAAGGTGCACAACAGCAAGTGACGATTGAAAATGGAGAGACTGCGAACGTGACAGAAGAAAATCATTTGGGTGTTTACAAGATGACATGGGGCAGTGTAATGTGAAGCTGAGTGCAAGGACTGGTCTAAATGTTAGAATTCCAAGGGAAAAGCCATTATCTCTCAAGCAAAGGTGGAAAAGATTAAACTGTGCTACAACCCATGTTAACTGGATAGCAGAACAATGGGACAGTGTTATTTGGAGTGATGAGACCCAAATCTCCTTGCTTGGTACTGATGGCATGAAATATGCGAGGAGAAGAATCAGAGATTTGCATCAGGGGTTGGCAATCTGTGGCCTATGGGCCAAAAGCGGCCCACGAGCGGCCCCCCGAACAGAGCCATCTGCTCAGCATGTTCCCATGTGCTGCGCTAAACTGGGGCAGCGCAGCACAGGGACTCACTTCTGAGGCGCCGGCAATCACTTCTGCAGAGATGCAGACAGGAGAGATCGCACTCATGCGCGTGATCTTACCCACGGATCCGGTTTGTGGGAGTGAACTGGCTGCAAAAAATTGTGGCCAAAACGATTGGGACCCTTCGAGGTTATTCAGCAGGTCAATACGGTGGCCTTTAAACTCAGGCTGCCAGACAACATGAAACTGCATCCAGTATTCCATAGGTCATTACTATCACCATACCGGGAGGGGCGGGAATTTTGGGGATGTGAAGGTGAGGTTCCCGCGGCACCGCAAGTAGAAGAGAGGGAGCGCAGCAGTCATGTAGCAGAAATACTCGACTCTCGGTGGAAGGGGAAACAGGTGGAGTACTTGGTGGGATGGGAAGGGGAACCAGAGTCCGAAAATACCTGGGTACCGGCAGAAACGGTCAAAGATGAGGTATTAGTAGGAACGTTTCATTGCCAGTTCCCAAGGAAGCCTCAGCCCTTGGCTAGGTTCTGGGAGGAACACTTCGGCACCACTGATGAGGAAGAGGAGTTCGCGGGGTTCCCAGAATCAGGACAGGAAGAGGAAGAAGAATCAGATGGGGAAGAGTATGGGGGAAGAAGGGACAGTAGTTGGTGGAGAGCGGTTTTCGAGTCATCCGAAGATGAGGATTCTTTCCAGGGGTTCCCAGCCTCGCCGCCCAGAGAAAATGGGGAAATGGGGGGTGAGGGGGGTCCTGGAGGGGAGGTGGATGTCAGGGAACTGCCATCGGAGAGTCAGGTGGTGGAAGGGCTCAAGGAGGCTAGGAGAGGTTCGGATGCTGAGGAAGGAACCAGTAGGGGGAGAGGGAGAGTTCCTGCAGAAACTCAGGCGGAGGAATGGCTCCAAGATGCTTCTAGTGAGAACAGCGGGGAGGTCTCAGGACCTCCGCTGGGGACGCCTACTCCGCGCAGGAAACTGTCACGCAGAGAATCCAGAAGGAGAGTTTCCGTCAAGGAACTCTTATGTTGGCGTAAATTCCGGAAGCGCCCACTGACGGATTCTGCCAGCGATTGAGGTAGCCATGCACCCATGGCTCCGCGGACTGGGAGAGTTTAGGAACTGATGGCAAAGCTTTGAGGGCTTAAATGCTTACGCACGAGCAGCCCCCTTATCCCATTACAGCAATCCGGCAGTCTTTGACGCTGCTTGTGCGAAGGAGAGGCATCATGAGCAACCCAAACGGAGCCGGAGGAGCGGAAGGAGCTGGAACGGGACCAACTCTGGAGGAGAGAAACAGAGTGTTGGAGCACCAGCTGGCACTGCTAACGGCACGGCTCAAGGAAAGGAGGGCGCAGGATGCACAGGGGAAACCCACCCCCATCGCAAGGAAGGTACCGGGGTTGGTACAGAAATTCGGGGGTGACCCAAGGAGCTACCAAGCCTTTAAGACAGAGATGCAGTATGCACTGAACCTGCAGTTTGATGACTTTGCCGATGAGGAATCGAGAGTGGCTTTTGTGATTGGGCACCTCGAGGGGGGGGGCTAGAGATTGGGTGAGGCCCCTGATGGCATCAAATAATGACGCCTTAAAAGACTTGAGAAAATTCTTTATCGCGATGGACTTGATGTTTTCCAGCCAGATTGAACAGGGGGTGGTACGCAGACAGCTAATGGCGTGCAAACAGGGGAATCAATCCGTCCGAGAGTATTGGGCACAGTTTACCATGCTTATACATAAATTGGGGTGGGACCTGTCTTCGGACCCGATGCAGATGCTGTTTGAAGAAGGCCTAGCCCCAGCGGTGAAAGATGAGCTTTCCCACGCGCCCCGTCCGGAGTCCATGGATCAGCTGACCAAGGCAGTGCTTGCGATTGGAGCGCGCTAGGAGGCGAGAGCTCTGGAGAAGCGGGAAGGGAGAGGAGAGCGTTGGAATGATTTCCGCATTCCTGAGATGCCGGCGCAACCTTCCCCGCCAGTGGAACCAATGGAGATTGGAGGGGCGAGCGCGCGCGGAACTTCAAATGTTAACGAAGGGCGGAAGAAGGAGGGGAAGAGCGCCAAAAAATGTTTCCTCTGTCAACAGCCAGGACATTTTGCCAGGGTCTGCCCACAAAGGAAGGGATGGCAAGGAATGGTGGGGGCTGTGGGGAGTGAGGAGGAGGGGGTTAAGGAGCAGGTAAAAGCCAACGCCTGGCTGCCAGCGACAGGGCACAGCAGTCAGGCCAAGGATCAGTGAACGTGCCCAAGCCTGAACCCCCAAGAGCTGCTCTCGTCGTAGAGGTGCTGCTAGAGCTACCCAACGGACATCCACTCACGATAAAAGCCCTCTTAGATTCAGGCAGCTCCTGCAATTTCATGAGTAAGGAGTTTGCGTCAGAGCACCAGATACAGACGCTGCCCTTAAGTCCTTTCTTGCAGGTGACAACGATTGACGGGAGGGAACTGCTGGGAGGGGAAGTAAACCAACAGATGGTCCCCATGACAATGAGAGTGGCAAGGCACACGGAAGTCATTGCATTTCATGTAGCCACACTAGCGGGACCTCCCATCATCTTGGGAATGAGCTGGCTGGCGCTACATGACCCGCTAGTGGGATGGCACCAGCGGACAGTCTCCTTCGGGTCAGCGCATTGCCTAGAGCACTGCAAGGGAAGAGAAATGCAGGGGCTGGCTAGGGCCAGTCTTGCAGGGGTGGCGGTGGGGGAAAAGGGAGAAATACCCCGACAATACGCCGACCTGAGTGACGTCTTCAGTGAGAAGGAAGCAGATAGACTGCCCCCGCATAGACCCTTTGACTGTCAAATTAACCTACTCCCAGGAGCCCAGCTACCAGTGGGCAAGCTGTACGCCATGTCAGACAGGGAGATGCAGGAGTTAAGGGAGTTCATAGACAAGAACCTGAAACGAGGTTTCATCAGGGAGTCAAGAGCGGTGGGGGGCAGCCCAGTGTTTTTTGTGAACAAAAAAGACACTACTAAACCCAGGCTGGTCGTGGACTTCCAGGCCGTAAATTCGGTGTCAGAACCTGTGGCCTTTCCCATGCCCAGGATTGACGACATTTTTAACCGGGTGAGGAAGGGAAAGATTTTTAACAAGCTGGACCTGAGGGGGGCGTATAACCTGATACGGATGAGGAAGGGGGATGAATGGAAAACTACCATGTTCACCCCCTTGGGGGCCTTTGAGTATCTCGTTATGCCCTTCGGATTACAGGGGGGCTCAGCCTGCTTTCAATCCTTCATGAATCACGTGCTGGGACCTTTGCTTTATAAGAACTGTGTGGCCTTCTTAGACGATGTGTTGGTCTACTCAGAGGACGAGGAGCAGCATGTCCGAGATGTCCGGGAGGTCCTAAGCAGGCTGCAAGCAAACCAGCTGTGGGTAAAACTGGAGAAGTGCCAGTTCCATACCAGAGAAGTAGAATTCCTGGGGTACCGTTTGTCAGACAAGGGATTGGCCATGGATCCAAGCAAGGTCCAAGCGGTACTGGAAGGGAAGACACCCAGAACCAGGAAGGACGTGCAGAGGTTCCTGGGGTTTGGAAACTTCTATCGGAAGTTCATCCAAAACTTTGCCCACTTAACGGCTCCCATGACCGATTGTCTCAGTAGTAAGAAGAAATTTGCATGGACGGAAGAGGCGCAGCGAACGTTTGAAGGGCTAAAGAAAGCGTTCGCTTTGGAAGAACAGCTCTTGCACGTGGATCTACAGAAACCGATGAGGGTGGAAACAGATGCATCAGATCGAGCGGTAGGGGCGGTTCTGCTCCAACCGGGGAAGGATGGGTTGGATTGGAGACCGTGTGCCTTCTTCTCGTGGAAGTTGAATAAATCCGAAAGGAACTACACAGTGTACGACAGGGAACTGCTCGCCATTTATGAAGCGTTTCGACGATGGCGGCACCTGTTGATAGGAGCGCAGCACAAGGTCCAGGTGTGCACGGACCACAAGAACCTGGAATATTGGCGAACGGCCAGAGTACTGAACCAGAGACAAGTGCGATGGGCACAGGAATTTTCCAAATTCCATTTTGAGATTCGCTACGTACCGGGGCCAGAGAACGTAAGGGCGGACGCTCTCTCTCGAAAACCAGAGTATATGGAGGGGGAGGAGGCGCCCGAAGAGAGACATGTCATCCCCGAGGACCACTGGGTGTGTGGGGCAGCATTGGTGGGGCAACGAGAACTGGTAGAAGAGACAGAGAATGATGAATACGCCCAAGATAAGCTCAGAGGGCTCAGGAGAGCCGGGGAGAACCCCGGGGGGTTTGAAGAAAGGGACAGGGCGTTGTACTACAAGGGGGCCTTGTACATACCAGAAGGGGAATTGAGGGGTAGAGTACTCAAACAACTGCACGACAGCCCCACCGCGGGGCACTTTGGGCAACACAAAACAATGTGGTTAGTTACCAGGCAATTCTGGTGGCCCAAGGTGAGGGAAGATGTACGAGAGTATGTGAGGGGGTGCGACCGCTGCCAGCGAGCAAAGGGGGAGAGGGCGGCACCGGCGGGGTTGCTGGAACCATTACCCACACCCGAACGGCCATGGGAGGCAGTTTCCATAGATTTCATGACAGATTTACCAAGATCCAAGGGGAAAACTGCGGTAATGGTAGTGGTAGACCTGTTAACCAAGATGTGCCACTTTATAGCTTGCTCACATGCGGTAACGGCGGAAGAAACCGCCAGGTTGTTTGTAAAACACATTTTTAGGTTGCATGGCGCCCCCTTGAGGGTGGTCTCAGACAGAGGGAAACAATTTACGTCCAGGTTCTGGAGGAAGCTCATGAGCTTACTGCATGTGGAGGTCAATTTCTCAACTGCCAGACACCCAGAAACTAATGGGCAGGCGGAAAGGGCAAATAGTATTCTGCAACAATATCTGAGGTGTTATGTAAATGACAGAGAGAATGATTGGGTAGAGAAATTAGCCCTGGCCGAATTCGCCTACAATAATGCGGAAGATGTGTCCACGGGCATGAGTCCATTTATGGCTAATTATGGGCTTCACCCCAGGGCCTTTCCAGGGGAAGGAGGGGAAAGATGGAGCGTACCGGCAGCGGAACATTTTGTGGAAGAAATGGAAGCAATACATCAACAGCTCAAAATGAATTTGGATAGGGCCAAGGCAGAATACAAGAAGCAGGCAGATAGGAGCAGAAGGGAAGGAGAGACCATAAGGGTGGGGGACCGGGTGTGGTTGTCAACACAAGGGTTGCCGTTCAAGGGGGGCTGCAAAAAATTGTGGCCAAAACGATTGGGACCCTTCGAGGTTATTCAGCAGGTCAATACGGTGGCCTTTAAACTCAGGCTGCCAGACAACATGAAACTGCATCCAGTATTCCATAGGTCATTACTATCACCATACCGGGAGGGGCGGGAATTTTGGGGATGTGAAGGTGAGGTTCCCGCGGCACCGCAAGTAGAAGAGAGGGAGCGCAGCAGTCATGTAGCAGAAATACTCGACTCTCGGTGGAAGGGGAAACAGGTGGAGTACTTGGTGGGATGGGAAGGGGAACCGGAGTCCGAAAATACCTGGGTACCGGCAGAAACGGTCAAAGATGAGGTATTAGTAGGAACGTTTCATTGCCAGTTCCCAAGGAAGCCTCAGCCCTTGGCTAGGTTCTGGGAGGAACACTTCGGCACCACTGATGAGGAAGAGGAGTTCGCGGGGTTCCCAGAATCAGGACAGGAAGAGGAAGAAGAATCAGATGGGGAAGAGTATGGGGGAAGAAGGGACAGTAGTTGGTGGAGAGCGGTTTTCGAGTCATCCGAAGATGAGGATTCTTTCCAGGGGTTCCCAGCCTCGCCGCCCAGAGAAAATGGGGAAATGGGGGGTGAGGGGGGTCCTGGAGGGGAGGTGGATGTCAGGGAACTGCCATCGGAGAGTCAGGTGGTGGAAGGGCTCAAGGAGGCTAGGAGAGGTTCGGATGCTGAGGAAGGAACCAGTAGGGGGAGAGGGAGAGTTCCTGCAGAAACTCAGGCGGAGGAATGGCTCCAAGATGCTTCCAGTGAGAACAGCGGGGAGGTCTCAGGACCTCCGCTGGGGACGCCTACTCCGCGCAGGAAACTGTCACGCAGAGAATCCAGAAGGAGAGTTTCCGTCAAGGAACTCTTATGTTGGCGTAAATTCCGGAAGCGCCCACTGACGGATTCTGCCAGCGATTGAGGTAGCCATGCACCCATGGCTCCGCGGACTGGGAGAGTTTAGGAACTGATGGCAAAGCTTTGAGGGCTTAAAACGCTTACGCACGAGCAGCCCCCTTATCCCATTACAGCACCTTTCAATCTGTTTGTTTGTTTTCTATTTCAGCAGGATTCAGCTCCATGTCATGTTGCTGCTGTGTGCAAAAGGTGGTTTCAAGAGAATCAATTCCACTGCTGGAATGGCCTGGGAATAGCCCAGACCTTAACCCAATCAAAAATCTTTGGAGCTGACTAAAGAAACTTGTTAGTCAGAAGGAACTCAGCAATAAAGCCCAATTAACAGAGGCAATAATTCCATCTTGGTTTCACGTTATTACAGCTGCAGAACTAAGAAACTTGCTTCACTCCATGGGAAGACGTTGAAAGGCCAGAATTAAAGCTAAAGGTTCCCAAACTAAGTATTAATTGACATGGTGAGAATTTCTGTTAGAAGATTGGCAGATGAAAATGATGGACTTTGCATATCTGGTGACACTGACAGGAAAACCAGCACGATTAAGTATTCCAAAAGGGTTGGAGTAAATTTATACAATATCTGAAAGACTATTGTAAGCAATTAACATCACTAGCAGGGTTGTCTGAAGACTTGTAATGAGAAATTTTCTACCTTTCTATATTTAAATTTTGAGCCATTCTGTAATGAGTGTAATAAGAATTGGAAAATGTACAAATTGCAATGATATAAAGGTTAATTTTGAAAGCCATGAGGCGGCAGGGAAGGAAGTTGAGGCTCCAAAGAGCCAGGGTGGTGTAGTGGATAATGATGATGCGAATGTACGATATTAAAGGGAAAATAATTTTTTAAATTATATATATATATATATATAAGAAAAAACAGTAATTTACTGTTCTAGGTTTATTGTGGGGGTGTTAGGTTCCCAGGTGTTGGAGGGGGCGCTGTTGAGCTCTGTGAAAATGTATGAGGTTAGTCACATAGAGGCATTTTTTGAATTTCCAGGCAGATAGGACGATCCCACAGGGAGCCTTACCAAGAGAGGCCACGATCCCACGATTCTCCTCCATGACGTCCTTATGCAGAGCTCTCTGGTCAGGATCCAACAACGCCCACTCCTTGTCCGTGAAACAGACAGAGATTGTCTTCAAAGCACACTGGACCCTAAAAGAAAAAGGGAAATGTCCTCCTCTGAGACAGCAGAAATATGATCTGCTCTACAATGCTCTGTTCTTTCCTTCCTCTTAATTGCTGTGTTGTTTCAATACGATGGTTTTGCTGCACATTTTAATTATGGATGGTTATGTTAACACTTTAATGGAATTCTTTTATTCTATGTTTTAATTATGGGCATTCATCTTTGTGCAAATAGGTGGTACTCCTCCTGGTGGTTTTCAAGTTATTCTGCCTACGCAAGCATTCCAGTTTCCCCGATGGGAGGATCCACTTTCTCCTCTCCTCGTGAGTTGTTCTGGGGAGGTTCCCTCC
The DNA here is from genome assembly GCF_964106915.1 of Podarcis gaigeae. Taxonomy (NCBI): domain Eukaryota; kingdom Metazoa; phylum Chordata; class Lepidosauria; order Squamata; family Lacertidae; genus Podarcis; species Podarcis gaigeae. Next base: position 107,865,354 of record NC_139677.1, read on the forward strand.
CAGTGCCCTAGAGCCAAATTCAAGGGGTTCCTGGGGGCATCGAGGAGTGGGGGGGCAGGCTATATTTTGCAGCAGATGGGGCTGGCTAGGTGAATCCTGGACATTATTTGTTCTCGTCTGCAATGCAGGACTTGATGACCCTTGGGGTCCCTTTCAACTCTAGGATTCCATGAAAACTGCAACTACAGATGAATCCTACTGGCGACATTCAGAAGGCTGGTGTCACAGAGTTATCTGGGCAGGAAATCCCATAGTTCACAGCTGGAGTTTACTCTTTATCAGCAGGAACACGATATTCACAGACTTAGCTGAGTTTCAGGCCTCATGAGAAGAGCAGCTCATTCCCAGAGGGTCTGTCAGTTTGTATTTCTTAATGCAGAAAGTATGGATCTGATATTGATATTTCCTATACTATTTAATTCAAGAGGGTTCCGGAAGCTTCTCTGTGTAAAAGAAACAAGCAGAAGGTTCCTGGTGTTTGGGTTATTCCTTCAGAGAAGCTGAGTACAGCTGGGTTAAAGGGGTTCTGTCATCTCTTCTGTCAAGGTCATGCTGACTATAAGAAGAGGCCAGAAGGAGACTGGGTTTCACTTTCTCGTTCTATCTCTCTCTCTCCCTTCTGGTGTTCTGTACATAGTATGTGCTAAGGTTAAGGTTAAGTGTTAAGGTTTAGACTTATAATAAGTTTCAGTAAATTTAGGTAAGTTTAGGTTAAGGCTTCTGCAACTGGATTTCTTATGGACAGGGCCAATCCTGTACATTTTGGATTTGTGACCAGTATCCTCATTTGTCTTCAGTAGGAGTAAAGCTCTGCTAGGTGAAATATAATTGCCTCTGATCTATTTTGGGGGATCCTGCAACATGTTTAGATTTTACTCTGCTAACTATACATTGGAGTTCTGCTCTGGGTGAATATTGAGCAGAATTCCCTGAGCCTCTTCCTTCACGAAATCAGAGCAGAATTCCCCGGCTCCCCACAGCTTTCCAAGTCCCCTCCTCTCTGGGGTTCAAGCGATCCAACAGTGCAGCCTGCCTTTGCTCCTCCATTGTCAGACGTCTCCTGGCTCTGAGAGACAAGCAGAAGGAGAGGGAGCCAGGGTCCTTTGCCTCACCATCCCCACTACTGACTCCCTGTTGCTACTCAGCTTGGGGGGGGGAGTGTCCCCGGATTCATTGAAAAATATCTGGTAACCATACTCTAGCCCTCCTAGAGGGAAGATTGCAATGCACAACGTGGAGGCAACGGAAGGGATTTATGTGATGTGAATCAGCCTGGCTGCTCCTGCCTTCCAGTAAATAATAATAATAATAATAATACTGCATGCCAAGCAGATGCTCTTGGTTCCCCATATTTCACTAGCCTTTCAACGTTATTCTATTAGCAACTGTGGAGATTCCACCTGCCTCTTTCCAAAGGTGAAAACTCACCTGATTAAAGGATTTGAGGTGATGTATCATTTGTATACTTTTTTTGAGTTCTATGTTTTCAATGTTCCTGAGATCTTTTGATGAAGGGTGGCATATCAATTCAATTAACAACAACGTTATTAATATAATAATAATAATAATAATAATAATAATAATAATAATAATAATAATAATTTATTTATACCCCGCCCATCTGGCTGGGCCTCCCCAGCCACTCTGGGCGGCTTCCATAGAAACCAAAAATACAGTAAAATATCACACGTTAAAAACTTCCCTGAACAGGGCTGCCTTAAGATAATAATAATAATAATAATAATAATAATAATAATAATAATAATAATAATAATGATTTATTTGTACCCCGCCCATCTGGCTGGGTTTCCCCAGCCACTCTGGGCGGCTTCCAACAGAGATGAAAAATACACTAAAATGTCACATATTAAAAACTTCCCTGAACAGGGCTGCCTTCAGATGTCTTCTGAATGTCAGGTAGTTGTTTATCGCTTTGACATCTGATGGGAGGGCATTCCACAGGGCGGGCGCCACTACCAAGAAGGCCCTCTGCCTGGTTCCCTGTAACTTGGCCTCTCGCAGTGAGGGAACTGCCAGAAGGCCCTCGGAGCTGGACCTCAGTGTCCGGGTAGAACGATGGGGGAGGAGACGCTCCTTCAGGTATACTGGACCGAGGCAGATAGGGTCTCAGCCTACGTACCAGATGGAGCTGGTAAACAGCTGCCCTGGATACAGATTTGACCTGTGCCTCCATGGGCAGCTGTGAGTCCAAAATGACTCCCAGGCTGCGCAGATGTCTTCTGAATGTCAGGTAGTTGTTTATCACTTTGACATCTGCTGGAAGGGCGTTCCACAGGGTGGGTGCCACTACCGAGAAGGCCCTCTGCCTGGTTCCCTGTAGCTTTGCTTCTTGAAATGAGGGAACCGCCAGAAGGCCCTCGGCGCTGGACCTCAGCGTCCGGGCAGAACGATGGGGGTGGAGACGCTCCTTCAGGTATACTGGACCGAGGCCGTTTAGGGCTTTAAAGGTCAGCACCAACACTTTGAATTGTGCTCGGAAACATACTGGGAGCCAATGTAGGTCTTTCAAGACCGGTGTTATATGGTCTCGGCGGCCGCTCCCAGTCACCAGTCTAGCTGCCGCATTCTGGATTAGTTGTAGTTTCCAGGTCACCTTCAAAGGTAGCCCCACGTAGAGTGCATTGAAGTAGTTCAAGCGGGAGATAACCAGAGCATGAACCACTCTGGCAAGACACTCCACAGGAAGATAGGGTCTCAGCCTACGTACCAGATGGAGCTGGTAAACAGCTGCCCTGGACACAGATTTGACCTGTGCCTCCATGGACAGCTGTGAGTTCAAAATGACTCCCAGGCTGTGCACCTGGTCCTTCAGGGACACAGTTACCCCATTCAGGACCAGGGAATCCTCCACACCTGCCCGCCTCTTGTCCCCCAGAAACAGTACTTCTGTCTTGTTAGGATTCAACCTCAATCTGTTAGCCGCCATCCATCCTCCAACCGCCTCTAGACACTCACACAGGACCTTCACCACCTTCACTGGTTCTGATTTGAAAGAGAGGTAGAACTGGGTATCATCTGCATACTGATGAACACCCAGCCCAAACCTCCTGATGATCTCTCCCAGCGGCTGCATGTAAATGTTGAAAAGTATGGGGGAGAGGACAGAACCCTGAGGCACCCCACAAGTGAGAGCCCAGGGGTCTGAACACTCATCCCCCCCCCCACCACTTTCTCAACACGGCCCAGGAGGAAGGAGCGGAACCACTGTATGACAGTGCCCCCAGCTCCCAGCCCCTCAAGACGGTCCAGAAGAATGTTATGGTCGATGGTATCAAACGCCGCTGAGAGATCCAGCAGAACTAGGAATCAGCTCTCACCTTTGTCCCGCCGGAGATCATCAACCAGTGCGACCAAGGCAGTTTCAGTCCCATGATGAGGCCTGAATCCCGACTGGAAGGGATCTAAATGGTCCGCTTCTTCCAGGCGTGCCTGGAGTTGTTCAGCAACCACTCGCTCAATCACCTTGCCCAAGAATGGAAGGTTTGAGACTGGGCGATAGTTGGCCATCGTGGCCGCATCTAAAGATGGGTTTTTAAGAAGCGGTTTAATAACCGCCTCTTTCAGCGGGTCTGGAAAGGTTCCCTCACGGAGGGAAGCATTCACCACCCCACGAAGCCCATCGCCCAGTCCTTCCCAGCTAGCTTTTATAAGCCAGGATGGGCAAGGATCCAGGAGACAGGTGGTTGGCTTCACTCGTCCAAGCAGCCTGTCCACATCCTCGGAGGTAACAGATTGGAATTGAACCCACGCAATTTGACCAGACAGGACTCTAGCACTCTCCCGCCCCGGCCCTGCTCCCACGGTGGAGTCTACTTCTTCCCGAATCTGAGCGATTTTATCTGCAAAAAACTTTGCAAAATCATTGCAGGAGAACATGTGGCCCGTACTGGGCCCCGATGTTACAGGTGGTTCCGCTAAATTGTGAACCACCTGAAAAAAGTCTCCTGCTGCTGTTTTCTGCAGATGCAATAGAGGCGGTGAAGAAATTCTTCTTCGCTGTCGCTATCGCCACTTGCTAGGCTCGACGTTGAGCTCTAACCTGTGTCCGGTTAGATTCGGAATGAGTTATCCGCCACCGGTGCTCTAGCCGTCTCAACGATTGTTTCATTGCCCTCAGATCCGTGGAAAACCACGGGGCTGTCTGGGCTCCATGCAATCGGAGAGGGCGCTTCGGAGCCAAACAGTCAATAGCCCTGGTTAACTCCACATTCCAGCGGGCCACCAGGGAATCGGCTGAAAGGCCATCAACATGGGATAAAGCATCCCCTACCACTCTCTGGAAACCATTTCGATCCATTAAGTGGCGGGGGCAGACCATCCGAATTGGTCCCACCTCCCTGCAGAGGGGATGGGTCACAGAGAAGTCCAGTTGCACCAGGAAGTGGTCTGACCATGGCACTTCTTTTGTTTCACTTTTACTTAGTGTCAGATCACCAACATCCATAGAGGTAAACACCAGGTCCAAGGCATGTCCGCAGCTATGGGTTGGGCCAGACTTATTCAGGGACAGCCCCATGGAGGCCATGCTTTCCACGAAGTCCCGAGCAGACCCTTGTAAGGTTGTGTCGGCATGGATGTTAAAATCCCCAAGCCCAACCAAACATCCATCCCACCCCCACCCCCCACATACATTATCATTTATACCCCACCCATCTGGGTGGTCTTCCCCAGCCACTCTGAGAGGCTTCCAACAAAATATTAAAATACAGTAATGCATCAAACATTAAATGCTTCCGTAAAGTAAATGCATGAAGGATTCAGATTAAAGAAGAAAAAAATGAAAATGATTGTGAAGAACATGGATCAAAGTGTAATTGAAGTAATGCAACAACAAACAGAGATAGAGGTGGTCAAAAAGGTGAAATATTTAGGAATATGGGTAACCCCAAAAAATATAGATCTATATAAGAAAAATTACGAACCAGTGTGGAATGGAATAAAAAAGGACCTAGAGGTGTGGGGAAGGATGAAGTTGTCATTTTGGGGCAGGATATCTACAATCAAAATGAATGTGCTCCCAAAGATGTTATTTTTATTTCAGACTATCCCTGTAATTAAGGGAAATAAGATTTTCAAAGAATGGCAAAGAGCAATTTCAAGATATATCTGGCAGGGCAAAAAGCTGAGAATTCAGTTTAAGTTACTAACAGATGCGAAAGAAAGAGGAAGCTTTGCCCTGCCGGACTTGAAATTATACTATGAGGCATCTTGCCTTTGCTGGTTGAAAGATTGGATAAAATTAGAAAACAAAGAATTGTTAGACCTGGAAGGGTTTGACAACAGATTTGGGTGGCACGCCATAAAGGTCCATAAAGGTTTCGAGAGCCACATCTTCAGAGGTCCTTTGATTGAAGTATGGGATACGTATAAAAACCTATTAGAACCTAAAGTGCCACACTGGTTATCTCCATTAGAAGTTATGAGTGTTAAAAAAACTAATATGAGAGGTAATTGGATTACCTATGGTCAACTGTTATTCAAAGAAGGGGGAAAATGGAAAATGAAACCATATGAACAGGTTAAAGAAAATGTGTATGACTGGTTGCATTATTTTCAGATAAATGAAATGTTTAAGAAAGATATTAAGAATGGCGGATATGCTGACAAGGATTCAAAATTTTAGATTGAAATAATAAATAGCGGTTATAAAATCTTATCCAAAATGTATAAATTGTTGCTAGAATGGAATTTGAAAGACGAGGAAGTTAAGTCGGTCATGATGCACTGGGCCAGGGGTATTGAATATACAATTTGAGGATTGGGAAAAATTATGGAAAGAAAACTTAAAATTTACAGCATGTATGATATTAAAAGAGAATGTCATGAAAATGTTTTATAGATGGTATATAACACCGGTGAAATTAGCAAAAATGTATAAGACCTGTAATAAGTGTTGGAAATGTAAAGACAAAGAAGGTTCTTTTTATCATATGTGGTGGGAATGCAAGAAAGTGAAAGATTTCAGGGAAAGGAAATATAATGAGATGAAGAAAAATTTTAAATATACATTCTTAAAGAAACCAGAGACCTTTCTGTTAGGAATATTAGGAAAGGAGATAAAGAGAAAAGACTGTAAATTTTTCCAATATGCAATGACTGCAGCAAAAGTGCTGCTGGCTCAGAAATGGAAACAACAGGAAATACAGACGGTGGAAGAATGGAGAATGAAACTGTTAGACTACGCTGAGTTGGACAAACTGACTGGGAAAATTAGATATCAAAGAGACCAAAGGTTCATCGAAGACTGGGGGAAATTTGTGGAATATCTGGAAAGTATAAGTGAGGGAACAGATAACGCTAGAGGGGTTTAAGAAAGCTCTATGAAAAACCAAGAAGTATTGTCTAAAGAGAAGGAAATTAAGGATATTATTAATGTCAATACAAATTATGAAATGCGCAACAAGAATAATAACTATGGTCGATTTTGGGGGAAGCTGAAGGAAGTCCAGAAAAGAAGTAATTTGTGAAAATTGGACGTGCAATTATATGTTTGTTTTGTTTTGTTCTAAATTAATAAAAATCATTTTTTAAAAAAGAAGAAGTCAGAACTGACTGACAAGGGAGTAATTTGTATTTTGTGAAAAATGGATGCTTGGCTCTGGTGGGGGTCCTCACCCGGGGGTCCTCAGGAGTTGCTCCCCCCCACCCCCACTCCCCTACTTCTGTCTCCTTATTTGCACTTGGACTCTCTGCCGCTCTCCAGACAGACTCCTGGGTGGGGTCCCTTTTTCTTTGCTCCAAGGGCCAGCTAAATTTATACTCTTTGCTGTTAACCATATTCCCAAATACTTGCGTTGCAATTCTTCCACCATATTTTAAACTGTATTTTTAGTTAACCTTTTCATCTTGGCCTTATTAAGTTTAAAACCAGCTAGTTGCCCAAATTCTATTTTCTTTTCTTGCACTTGGACTCTCTGCCGCTCTCAAGACAGACTCCTGGGGTGGGGTCCCTTTTTCTTTCTCTTGAGGGCCAGGTAGGTATCTAGTCAACCCCTTGAGGGCCAAGTGGGAGGGGCCAAATACATCTCCCTTGAAATATAGGCAGGCAATTTATTACTATTATTCTATTAGATAGCTTAAAACCAGGGGCGCCGACTTATAAAAAATATTGGGGGGGCAGGGGCCTATACCGACTTATAAAAAATATTGGGGGGGCCCAAGACCTCCAAACCGCTGCTGCTGGGGGAACGAAAGGGGCGAGCCCCGGGCTGCCCTGACCTTAAGTGAACCTGTGAGGGCCCGCCCTTTGTGGCAGCCGATTGGCTGCCGCCGTGGGCGGTGAATATTAATGAGCTAGGGGGAATCCCCGCTTCTTGCCAGCCCCGCGAGATTGTTGATGGGTCGAGAGCCCGCAACCCCCCCCCTCTCTAGATCGGAAGTGGCTTTGTTTTAACTCATTACTGAATGTATTTTAAAAGGTAACTATCGTCAAACAAGGAAAATAAAAAATACCAACATAATTTTGTGATTTTACAAAGCATAATATAACTAATAATTTTCTTAAATTATTGGGGGGCAGAGCCCCCCCAAACGAATTTTTGAGGGGGCTCGGGCCCCCTCAGGCCCATGGAGTCGGTGCCTATGCTTAAAACACCCGCTCAGCCCTTGATGCCCAGGTCCCTGGAGGCTCAGGGAGGAGCAGCGCCCATTTCCGGCTGGTTTTCCAGCAACAATCCCTTTGGGAGAAAGAGGCTGTGGTCCTGGGATGCCCTGCTCTGGGTGCGAGGGGATTGCTGCCGTGGCCTCCGTGGGGAGCTGCCCTGGGAGACACGGGGAAACTGGTCCCCAATGCAGCAGCCAGACTCTGGGCTGGAATCCCTCTCTTTATCCCTGGCCTTTCTCTCCCACCTTTTTTTTTGAGGGGGTGTCTAGTCCACCTCCTCGTCCAGCTTTGGAAAACCATTTGCAGATGTTCCCTCTGTTGTGCAATGGGACTCCTTTGTTTAAAGAAGGAGGTTTCGGGGGAGTCATTGTTTTTCTGAAGGGGGGGCGGGGGGCCAACTGAGGAAGGAGAGCGTGGCAGCCCTGGCCCCTCCCTGGCAGGACCCTCTTCTCCTCCCTGACTTGGGGTCCCCCCCCCTGCAGAAACAGATCAGGCTCCCCCGGCCCCCTCCCCTGCTGCAGCCCTGGGACCCCCACCAGATCCCAGAGAGAGAGAGGGGAGACTCACCAGATCCCGGGAGGGGAGAGCGAGGCAGCCCTTGCAGGAGAGACACCCAAGCAGGAAAGGACTGGGGAGGGGGCCTTGGCTCTGGAGGACCTGCCCCCCTTGCTTCCTGTCCTCTCTAGGAAGGCAGCTCGGTTCCCTTTAACCCTTGCCAAGCCGAGTCCCCCAGCTCAGCCCCCCCCCCTTTGCACATCCTGAGCGACCCGCTGCGCCCCTGAACAGATCCCGGCTCCCAAGGGTCTCTCTAATCCATCGCTGCAGCGCAGAAAGGGGGGGGGAGTGGAGGGCTTGGCCAAAGAGGGGAGCAACTGGGGCGGAGTGGGGAGCCTGTGCAACTACCTCCCCCCCCCGCTCCCTCCCCCCTCCACTTTCCCTCCCGGCTGGACCAGAGCAGCTTTTCCGGGGGGGGGGGAATGCGCCAGTGCAATGGGGGGGACGCGCCCCCTCCCCCCATAGATTGACAGCCGATTTTGCGGGCAGGGAGGTGCCTATGCCCCTGGGGGGACTCCCCCCCCCCAGTCCCACCCCCTGCAATGCAGGAATCTCAGCTAAAGCATCCATGGCAGATGTCCGATCTGTGCTTAGAAACCCCCAAGAAGGAGAGTCCCCACCTCCCAAGGGAGACCTTTCCCCTGCCCAACTGCTCTTAGGTGTCCCTCAAGGCAGCGGGTCCTGAGTTCCAGCACTGCTGAAACCATTGCACTGGCTGCCAAAGAGGAACCAAGCAAAGTTCAACATAAATAAATCCTCTTCTCATCATAACCAAAACTTTCTTAAGCATGTTGCTAGGCAAACATTCAATAGCATGCCATTTCCCCTTCCCTTGACCAAACCCAAAGGGTGCTCATCAATGGTTCCTCTTCATCCTGGAGAAGAGTGACTAGTGGGGTGCCACAGGGTTCTGTCTTGGGCCCGGTCTTATTCAACATCTTTATCAACAACTTGGATGATGGACTCAAGGGCATCCTGATCAAATTTGCAGATGACACCAAACTGGGAGGGGTGGCTAACACCCTAGAGGACAGGATCACACTTCAAAACTACCTTGACAGATTAGAGAACTGGGCCAAAACAAACAAGATGAATTTTAACAGGGAGAAATGTAAAGTATTGCACTTGGGCAAAAAAAATGAGAGGCACAAATACAAGATGGGTGACACCTGGCTTGAGAGCAGTACATGTGAAAAGGATCTAGGAGTCTTGGTTGACCACAAACTTGACATGAGCCAACAGTGTGACGCGGCAGCTAAAAAAGCCAATGCAATTCTGGGCTGCATCAATAGGAGTATAGCATCTAGATCAAGGGAAGTAATAGTGCCACTGTATTCTGCTCTGGTCAGACCTCACCTGGAGTACTGTGTCCAGTTCTGGGCACCACAGTTCAAGGAGGACACTGACAAACTGGAACGTGTCCAGAGGAGGGCAACCCAAATGGTCAAAGGCCTGGAAACGATGCCTTATGAGGAACGGCTAAGGGAGCTGGGCATGTTTAGCCTGGAGAAGAGGAGGTTAAGGGGTGATATGATGTTGTTTAGTCGTTTAGTCGTGTCCGACTCTTCGTGACCCCATGGACCAGAGAACGCCAGGCACCTCTGTCCTCCACTGCCTCCCGCAGTTTGGTCAAACTCATGCTGGTAACCTCGAAAACACTATCCAACCATCTCGTCCTCTGTCGCCCCCTTCTCCTTGTGCCCTCCATCTTTCCCAACATCAGGGTCTTCTCCAGGGAGTCTTCTCTTCTCACGAGGTGGCCAAAGTACTGGAGCCTCAGCTTCACAATCTGTCCTTCCAGTGAGCACTCAGGGTTGATTTCCTTCAGTATGGAGAGGTTTGATCTTCTTGCAGTCCATGGGACTCTCAAGAGTCTCCTCCAGCACCATAATTCAAAAGCATCAATTCTTCGGCGATCAGCCTTCTTGATGGTCCAGCTCTCACTTCCAGACATCACTACTGGGAAGACCATGGCTTTAACTATGCGGACCTTTGTTGGCAAGGTGACGTCTCTGCTTTTTAAGATGCTGTCTAGGTTTACCATTGCCTTTCTCCCAAGGAGCAGGCGTCTTTTAATTTCGTGACTGCTGTCACCATCTGCAGTGATCATTGAGCCCAAGAAAGTAAAATCTCTCACTACCTCCATTTCTTCCCCTTCTATTTGCCAGGAGGTGATGGGACCAGTGGCCATGATCTTCGTTTTTTTGATGTTGAGCTTCAGACCATATTTTGCGCTCTCCTCTTTCACCCTCATTAAAAGGTTCTTTAATTCCTCCTCACTTTCTGCCATCAAGGTTGTGTCATCTGCATATCTGAGGTTGTTGATATTTCTTCCGGCAATCTTAATTCCGGCTAGGGATTCATCCAGCCCAGCCTTTCGCATGATGAATTCTGCATATAAGTTAAATAAGCAGGGAGACAAAATACAGCCTTGTCGTACTCCTTTCCCAATTTTGAACCAATCAGTTGTTCCATATCCAGTTCTAACTGTAGCTTCTTGTCCCACATAGAGATTTCTCAGGAGACAGATGAGGTGATCTGGCACTCCCATTTCTTTAAGAACTTGCCATAGTTTGCTGTGGTCGACACAGTCAAAGGCTTTTGCATAGTCAATGAAGCAGAAGTAGATGTCTTTCTGGAACTCTCTAGCTTTCTCCATAATCCAGCGCATGTTTGCAATTTGGTCTCTGGTTCCTCTGCCTCTTCTAAATCCAGCTTGCACTTCTGGGAGTTCTCGGTCCACATACTGCTTGAGTCTTCCTTGTAGAATTTTAAGCATAACCTTGCTAGCGTGTGAAATGAGTGCAATTGTGCGGTAGTTGGAGCATTCTTTGGCACTGCCCTTCTTTGGGATTGGGATGTAGACTGATCTTCTCCAATCCTCTGGCCACTGCTGAGTTTTCCAAACTTGCTGGCATATTGAGTGTAGCACCTCAACAGCATCATCTTTTAAAATTTTAAATAGTTCAGCTGGAATACCATCACTTCCACTGGCCTTGTTATTTGCAGTGCTTTCTAAGGCCCATTTGACTTCACTCTTCAGGATGTCTGGCTCAAGGTCAGCAACCACACTACCTGGGGTATACGGGACATCCATTTCTTTCTGGTATAATTCCTCTGTGTATTCTTGCCACCTCTTCTTGATGTCTTCTGCTTCTGTTAGGTCCTTTCCACTTTTGTCCTTTATTATGGAAATCTTTGTACGAAATGTTCCTTTCATATCTCCAATTTTCTTGAACAGATCTCTGGTTCTTCCCATTCTATTGCTTTCCTCTATTTCTTTGCATTGCTCGTTTAAGAAGGTCTTCTTGTCTCTCCTTGCTATTCTTTGGAAATCTGCATTCAATTTCCTGTATCTTTCACCATCTCCCTCGCATTTTGCTTGCCTTCTCTCCCCCGCTATTTGTAAGGCCTCATTGGACAGCCACTTTGCTTTCTTGCATTTCCTTTTCATTGGGATGGTTTTCGTTGCTGCCTCCTGTATAATGTTACGAGCCTCCATCCATAGTTCTTCAGGCATTCTGTCCACCAAATCTAAATCCTTAAACCTGTTCCTCACTTCCACTGTGTATTCATAAGGGATTTGACTTAGATTGTATCTTACCGGCCCAGTGGTTTTTCCTACTTTCTTCAGTTTAAGCTTGAATTTTTCTATAAGAAGCTGATGATCTGAGCCACAGTCAGCTCCAGGTCTTGTTTTTGCTGACTGTATAGAGCTTCTCCATCTTTGGCTGCAGAGAATATAATCAATCTGATTTCGATGCTGCCCATCTGGTGATGTCCATGTGTAGAGTCGTCTCTTGTGTTGTTGGAAAAGCGTGTTTGTGATGACCAGCTTGTTCTCTTGACAGAACTCTATTAGCCTTTGCCCTGCTTCATTTTGATCTCCAAGGCCAAACTTGCCAGTTGTTCCTTTTATCTCTTGACTCCCTACTTTAGCATTCCAATCCCCTATAATGAGAAGAACATCCTTCTTTGGTCAAAACAAAAAAAATTCCTTCCAGTAGCACCTTAAAGACCAACTAAGTCAGTTCTTGGTATGAGCTTTCGTGTGCATGCACACTTCTTCAGATACACATCTGAAGAAGTGTGCATGCACACGAAAGCTCATACCAAGAACTGACTTAGTTGGTCTTTAAGGTGCTACTGGAAGGAATTTTTTTTGTTTTGGCTATGGCAGACCAACACGGCTACCTATCTGTAATCCTTCTTTGGTGTCACTTCTATAAGGTGTAAGTCTTCATAGAATTGGTCAATTTCAGTTTCTTCAGCACAAGTAGTTGGTGCATAAACTTGGATTACTGTGATGTTAAAAGGTCTGCCTTGGATTCGTATCGAGATCATTCTATCATTTTTGAGATTGCATCCCAGTATAGCCTTCGCCACTCTTTTGTTGACTATGAGGGCCACTCCATTTCTTTTACGGGTTTCTTGCCCACAGTAGTAGATATGATGGCCATCCGAACTGAATTCACCCATTCCCGTCCATTTTAGTTCACTGATGCCCAGGATGTCAATATTTATTTTTGCCATCTCATTTTTGACCACCTCCAACTTACCCAGGTTCATGGTTCTTACATTCCAGGTTAAGTACGGACCTCTGGAATGAATTAAGTACTTAACCCGAGGTACCACTATATATTGTTTAGAGCCTACTGTTATTCCTTTAACCTCCTCCTCTTTTCTTAGCATATTTCGCAAAACCTCCAAGACCGAAATAAAAAGCAGAGGGGAAAGTGGGCACCCTTGCCTGGTTCCTTTCTCAATTCTAATTTCTTCTGAAACCACATTATTAACTATAATTTTAGCTTTTTGTTCAAAATAGATCGCATTAATACCATTTAAAAATTCTTGTCCAACCTCAATACTTTCTAAATTCCTTTTCATAAAACTCCATGAAACATTATCAAAGGCCTTCTCAGAATAAACATTAACATCGCTTTAGAGTTTTTTTTTAACATCCAACCTTTCTAACACATCGATTATATTCCTAATATTATCTTTCATATGTCTCCCAGGCAGAAATCCTGCCTGATCCTTGTGAATATAATCTGTTAGCACCTTCTTCAACCTATTGGCCAAAAGGTTAGCAAAAATTTTGTAATCCACTTTGAGTAGTGAGATTGGTCTATAATTTTTCACATTGGATCTATCTTGATCTGGTTTTGGCATCAGGGTTATAAAAACTTCTTTCCAGGTTTCAGGTGCTTTGTCCCCTCTTAATATCATGTTGCATATGTCCATCAATGGCTGAATAAGCCAGTCTTTCAAGGTCTTATAGTACTTTGCTGACAAACCATCTGGCCCTGGTGATTTGCCTAGCTGCATCTGATTTATTGCATTCTCAACCACTTGTCTTGTAATCAATCCATTAAGCAGGATCTTTTTATTTTGGGGAATTTTTTGCAATCCATTTAAATTGCTCAATTTTATCTTTATCTTCATTTCCACATTTATACAGCTGTTTATAACACTTCTGAAAGCATCTTCTTATCTCTGCAGGGTTCTCCACAGACTTCCTTCTGATACAATATTAGTAATAGTACTTTGTTTCTGTCTCTTTTTTAATTGTCAAGCAGGCAGTTTTCCACATGTATTTGCAGATATAAAATTCCTTTGTCTCATCATCCTTATTTTCCATTCTATTTCCTGGTTTATACTCTGGGAATACTGAATCTGTAAAGCTTTACTTTCCTTTTGGATCTGCAGGTTCTTTGGGTTACATCTCAAATTCTTCTATCTTTTAATTGAGACAAAATATTGTCTATTTTTTTATTCCGTATCTGAAAGTAATCTTTAAGAGTCTTTGGGCTTTCCCAGTTGCCTGTACATTCCTCAACAAATCATCGTTCATTCTCCATCTGAAGGATCCCTGCAGAAATATTTTCATTTCCAAAAACACAGCATTATGATCAGAGCAAGTCTTTGGGCATATTTCAACTTTGTTACTCTGGGAACAATGTCTCTGGATATCCATAAATTGTCACTTCTTGAGAATGATTGATTTGCATCGGAATAGAATGTGAAGGCTTTTTCTGTTGGATTTCTTACTCTCCATATGTCTGACAGATCAAATTTGTCCACCATTTCAAAAAAGACCTTCGGTAGTCTGCCAGAATTCATAACTTTCTGTCTCTGTGTTCTATCCATAAGCGTTGATGCGACACCATTCAAATCTCCCATCAAAATCTATCTGTAATCCATATAATCCAGAAGTCTTGTTTCCAGATTCTTAAAAAATTCCGCTTTGCCATCATTTGGTGCATAAATTCCCAAGAGCAAATATTTCTCGCCTTCTGCCTTGTCTTCTACTGCAATATATCTTCCCTCCTCATCTTTAAACATTCTAGGATTCCATTTTACTTTAATAGAAGACCACTCCTCTTTTCTTCACTTTGTCCGATGAAATGAATTCCTGTCCAAGTCTTTTATTCTGAAGTATTTTTCTATGTAATCTGGTGACATGAGTTTCTTGCAGACAAATTATATCCAAATTCTGTTTTGCTAACACATGATACACTTGGTTCCTTTTTAGTTGTGAGTTCAAGCTGTTAACATTCCAAGAGTAAATTCTCAGTGCCATCTTGTGATATTAGGGAGCCCCCGTACCTGCCCCTGATGCCTGTTGACTTTCCAATCCAAGTTCCTCAATGTTTCCCCCCAAAAAAACCTCATTTTTTCTTCAACGGTCTTAATTCTTTGTTTCCTTCCTTGAAATTTGAAGGAGAGGACCTCTGGGAACTCCCACCTGAAGAAGATATTCTTCCTTCTCAGAGCTCCAGCCAGGTCCGCGTAATTGTTCCTTAAATTCAAAAAGTGTTTTGGAATCTCCTTGAACAAAACAATTGGCTTGTCTTTTATCTTCCGACCTTTTTTGTAATGTAGGCTCAAAATCCTGTCTCTCTGTTCCTTTGTCTTGAAAACCAGTATACAGTCATATACCACTTTTGAATCTTTCTTAGGCCCAAACCTATAGGCCATCTCAATCCAGGACCTTAACTCGTCTTTTCCAGATCCCAGCAGGCTGCAAACTCCTCAATTAGCCAATCCTTAAGATTATCTTGTTCCAATTGAGGTGTGCCTCTCACTCTCAGTTGGTTCTCACATTCCTTCATCTGTAAGAAGGCAATTGCATTAAGCGCCTCCTGTTGGGTCCTCTCCACATCAAGTACTCTCACTGTTTCCAATTTCATCAGTCTTTTTTCCGTGACCAGCAACTTCTTCCCTGACCTCTTGAAAACCTGATTTCAAATCTGTAAATTCTTGTTTTAGCTCCTGTACATTCTGCTGGGTTCCTTTAACATCTGTTCTTATTTCTGTTAACATATGCATCACCGACTCTTCAAAAGTTGGTCTTTGGAGCCTCTTTTCTCTTTAACTTGGCTTTTCTCAGGTTTATCTACCCCATTAGCCGTAACTATTCCAAAGTGTCGAGGTCAAGTCACCCAGTCACAGTCCACAAAATTTTTAGTATGCAGGCAGCAGCAGGAAGCTCAGCAGCTCCCCCCTTTCAAAGTCCTGTTCTTTTTACTCTGCTTATTCTTTTTTAAAACCACCACAAGAAGCTCAAACACTACGGAGCGGCATCTTGCCATTAAAGTAAGGAGTGTTGGGTTTGGCTGTCCTTTCTTGGTATTAGTTGACATTTTTATTTCTTCTCTATATAAACACTGATGTCAGGATACAGGAAGCTTCTGATTCTAAGCAGCTGCCAGGGTTGGAAGATGGCCCAGAGCAAAGAGAGGGGGGGCTGTAATGGAAACACTCTCTCAGAATGTAGGTGAAAGGCCGAACTCCACTGATAGCCTCTCAGAAATGGCAGGCCAGCCTTTGAGTATTCAAGAGCGGGGGGGAGGGACAGGAAAAAGGATGCGATTTGTCACAGAGTATGAAGAGAAGGTTCCTCCCACGTTGCATTTGTAGGATGAAACGTGACACTGAGAACTTAGTTGAGTCATCATCGTAATGGCAACCAGCTCACGGGAGTGGAGCTCCTGGTAATCTGTTCTTTTCTTGGAATAAAACCAACTTTATAAATGAACTGCACTCGTGCACGACTCACTGCCATCACAACTTACTATCCCTATATATACAGTGGTTCTCTCTAGATACAAACAGGGCTGGTGTGTTCTTCAAGCTATCCTATTTGTCGATCCCGCCCACAGAGGTATTTTCACTCTGAGAGATCGGGGGGTGGGTAGTGCTTAAGCGCCCCATATTTAATGTTTAATAACAATTACTGAGTGCTGGGTGGATTCCTACAACAGTATTAAAAATACATGCCTTCTGCCACATTGACCTGTGCTCCCCGTTTGGTGTCGTCTGCAAATGGGATGGGCATCCCCTCAGTTCCTTCCTCCAAGGAACAACAACGGGCCCAGGACAGAACCCTGCAGCACCCCTCGTCACTTTTCCCAGGATGAGGAGGAACCATGAAGGAAGACTGTTCGGGTTTGGTCAGTCAAATCCACCTAACAGTTACCTTGTTCAGCTCACATATTACCAGCTTCCAAGTAAATATTTCATGGGGGCACTTTGTCAATAGCCTTACTGAAATCAAGACGCACTATTTCCACAGCTCTCCCCTGATCAACAAAGTTTGTAACTCCATCCAAAAAAGGGGGAGGAGAGATTTCACTGGCTTTACTTGTTTTTGAGAAAGCCATGCTTTCATCTAGTATGTTTATATTGTGAAATCTTCAGATGAAGGGCACATAATATTAAAAATGATAATAAATAAGGATATTGACAAGCTGATTTTTTAGCATATGCATGGAAGGTATATTATCTGTCCCTTCTCTGTTTCTCTCTCCAAGCATCTTTTAAGTTCAGATCTTCTACCAATTGATTAAATGTTATTGGGAACTTCCCTTTTCTTGATGTTACGTCTCTTTCCGTTCTATCTAGAGCCAGGGATGTTACTCTGTTGAAGTCTCCCATGATGATCATTATTGTCATTACTGTATTCTAATAGCTTATCTTCAAGGTTGTTTTTGAAGTTTGTTTTATTTCCACTTGGTGCGTATACCCCCACCAAAATTATTTCTTCTCTGCCTTTTGTCAATTGTATTCCTAATATTCTTCCTTCGTCATCTTTAAGTGGTATTTTTGCATCTCTTTTGGTTTATATATATATATAAAACTATTCCTCTCTTTTTGGAAACATCTGAAGCTATGTATTCTGTTCCTAATTTCTTATCTATGAAAACTCTGTCATGTTTCTTAGCTATATGTGTTTCATGGAGACCAATGATGTCCCAATTTTTCTTTTTTAAGATTTGCTCACTTTAATTCCTTTTTACCTTATTGTTCAAACCATTGATGTTCCACGATATAATGTTCAAATTCATTAATCTTTATTAGACACAAAGTCAAATATCAACATCAAATATCAACATCAAATACGGAACTGCAATTAAGTACAATAATATAGTTGTGGGAAACTCTGCTTCTTTTCTTATCCTCCTGGACTTTCCTGTCCTTGTTCACTTTCTTCTCTTTCTTGAGCTGTACCCCCTCCCAAGCCTATTTTGTATATTTTGTATTTCCGCCAAAATTTTCTGAATTCTGGGGATCTAAAAGTCTTTCTTCTATCTTTCTTCTATCTTTGTAGGTGAAGGAAATACCTTCAGGAAATTCCCACTTGTGTCTAATTTCATTTGTTTTCAACACCTCTGTCAGAGTCCAAGCAGCTGCCAGGGTTGGAAGATGACCCAGAGCAAAAGGAGGGGGGTTATCATGGAAACACTCTCCCAGAATGTAGGTGAAAGGCCGACCTCCACAGATAGCCTCTCAGACATGGCTGGCCAGCCTTCGAGTATTCAAGAGCGTAGGGGGGTTACAGGAAAAAGGACACAATTTGTCACAGAGTACGAAGAGAAGTTTCCTCCCACGTTGCATTTGTAGGATGAAACGTGACACTGAGAACTTAGTTGAGTCATCATCGTAATGGCGACCAGCTCACGGGAGAAGAGCTCCTGGTAACCTGTTCTTTTCTTGGAATAAAACCAACTTTATAAATGAATTGCACTCTTGCGTGTCTCACTGCCGTCACAACTGATTATCCATATATACAATGGTTCTCTCTATATATATACAGGGCTAGTGATTCATAGAATCATAGAATCATAGAGTTGGAAGAGACCACAAGGGCCATCGAGTCCAACCCCCTAATTGATTGACCTAGTTCTTCAAGCTATCCTATTAGCCGATCCTGCCCACAGAGGTATTTTCACTCTGAGAGATCGGGGTGGAGTGGCGGTTAGTGCTTACACGTCCCACATTTAATGTTTATTAAAAATTACTGAGTGCTGGGTGGATTCCTACAACAGTCTTAACAATACATGTATTCAATAAACATTGGTCACATGTTATAAAAGCAATACGGATTGTGTCCCCCCACCTTCTTGATTTCTCCAAGTAACCAAAATTTAAGGTACTTAACTTGTGGTGCCCAGAACTGAACCCAGTATTCAAGGTGGGGTCTGACCAAGGCAGAATAAAGTGGTATTATTCCTGCCCTTGATCTGATTCAGCCTTCTGCAACATTGGCCTCCGCTCCCCATTTGGTGTCATCTGCAAATGTGATGAGCACCCCCTCAGTTCCTTCATCCAAGTCATTTACAAAGACATTGAAGAACAAGGGGCCCAGGACAGTACCCTGCAGCACCCCAGGATGATGAGGAACCATGAAGGAGGACTGTTTGGGTTCGGTCAGTCAAATCCACCTAACAGTTTCCTCATTCAGCCCACATTTTAACAGCTTCCTCACAGAAAGATCACAGGGGACGTTGTCAAAAGCCTTACTGAAATCAAGACGCACTATTTCCACAGCTCTCCCCTGATCAACAAAGTTTATAACTCCATCCAAAAAAAGGGGAGGAGAGATTTCTCTGGATTTACTTGTTTTTGAGAAAGCCATGCTTTCATCCTTTGTGTTTATGTTGTGAAATCTTCAGGTGAAGGGTACGTAAATTTTAAAAATGATAATGAATGATATTGACAAGCTGGAACATTTGCAAACGAAGGCGATTTATGTATTTATTTAATTTGTATACCACTCGACCCAGTGGTGCTGAATTGAATGAAATATTGGTGGGGGGCCAGATAAGACCTGCTTTGCACAATAAATCACATGATGCATGCATGCCATTGGAATGGCAATGCCTACAAAATTGGGGTGTGCCCCCCTCAAATGTTTTATTGGGGGGCAAAAACCCTCAGCCTCTAAAGTTTGACTCCTGTTGCCACGTGTCAGGACGGTTACAACATAGAAGAAAAACACAATATAAAAATACAAAATACGCATGTGTAACCCTCTTCTCACCACATCTTAAAAGGACATTAGATATCAATCAGCCAAAGGCCTGGTTAAAAAAGTGCAGATTTCCTTGTCTCCTAAAGCTATATAATGAAGGATGTCTCCCCAATATGAACTCTTTGATGGCAAGTGAGAGAGTAGCTCCGACTAAAGCTCTTTCCACATTCAATGCACTGATAAGGTTTCTCCCCTGTATGGGTTCTTTGATGGGAAGTGAGATAGTGGCTGTGACTGAAGCTCTTTCCACATTCCACACACTGATAGGGTTTCTCCCCTGTATGAATTCTTTGATGGGAAGTAAGATCAGAACTCTGACAGAAGCTCTTTCCACATTCCACACACTGATAGGGTTTTTCCCCTGTATGAATTCTTTGATGTGAAGTGAGATGGGCGCTCTGACTGAAGCTCTTTCCACATTCCACACACTGATATGGTTTCTCGCCTGTATGAATTCTTTGATGGGAAGTGAGTTTGGAGCTCTCCTTGAAGCTCTTTCCGCATTGCATGCACTGATAGGGTTTCTCCCCTTTATGAATTCTCTGGTGCTTAGTGAGATCAGAGCTCTGACTGAAGCTCTTTCCACATTCCATGCACTGATATGGTTTCTCCCCTGTATGAATTCTTTGATGGGAAGTGAGATAGTCGTTTCGACTGAAGGTCTTTCCACATTCCATGCACTCATAGGGTTTCTCCCCTGTATGAATTTTTTGATGGGAAGTCAGACTTTGGCTGTAACTGAAGCTCTTTCCACATTCCACGCACTGATAGGGTTTTCCCCCTGTATGAATTCTTTGATGGGAAGTCAGACTTTGGCTGTAACTGAAGCTCTTTCCACATTCCACGCACTGAAAGGGTTTCTCCCCTGTATGAATTCTTTGATGAGAAGTGAGATGCGAGCTCTTCCTGAAGCTCTTTCTACATTCCATGCACTGAAAGGGTTTCTCCCCTGTATGATTTTTTTTATGGGAATTGAGATCAGAGCTCTGACTGAAGCTCTTTCCGCATTCCACGCACTGATAGGGTTTCTCTCCTGTATGAATTCTGTGATAATTAGTGAGATCACAGCTGTGACTAAAGCTCTTTCCACATTCCACGCACTGATAGGGTTTCTCCCCTGTATGAATTTTCTGATGCTTAGTGAGATTGGAGTTCTGACTGAAGCTCTTTCCACATTCAATGCACTGATAGGGTTTCTCCCCTGTATGGGTTCTTTGATGGGAAGTGAGATTGGAGCTCTGACTGAAGCTCTTTCCGCATTCCACACACTGATAGGGTTTCTCCCCTGTATGAATTTTCTGATGCTTAGTGAGATTGGAGTTCTGACTGAAGCTCTTTCCACATTCCATGCACTGATAGGGTTTCTTTCCATTGAGATTTCTTTGTTGGGAACTGGAATGGGAGCTCTCCCCACACTCCAAATTCTCACGTGGCTTCTCCTCTCTGGGGATTTTGTCGTGTTCATCCTTGTTCTCGATTTCCAATTCAACACAATCTGCAATGGAGACAAAAAGGGATTAGAGCCTCAGGAACAAATGAAGAAGAACTGAAGGGAGTTGTGTGTGTGTTCATTACCTTTGTGGTTCGTCATTAACCAACGTATTTGTTATTAGATTTTGATGGGTTGTTGAATGTTGCTTTGTTTGATATACAGCAGTGGTAAAATTGCAGAAGCCTTTTGTGGAAAAAAGTATATTTCAGAGGTTTGATGGCTCATAACCCTGCTTTTTTTTTTGAGTAATATCATAAAGTTATGTATCAATGGAAAGATAATTTAATCAAGAATGTAATTACCTGTATTCTATCAAATGTTATAGCCAACATATTTATTATTATGGGCATTAACCAACATATTTATTATTAGATTCTAATGGTTAATGGTTGTTGAATGTTGCTTTGTTTGATATACAGTAGTGGTAAAATTGTAGAAACCTTTCGGGGGAAAGTGTATTTCAGAGGTTTGGTGGCTCATAACACCACTTCTTTGAGAGGGAGGCTCATTTAATTTCATTGTACACAGGTTGTACAATGACAATAAAGGTATTATTAATAATATTGTGAAATTATTTATCAATGGAAAGATAATTTAATCAAGAATGTAATGCAACAAAGTTTGTTCAGTTATCTGTATTTGTCAGGCTGGAGCCAACAAGCCAGCAACAGCAGCTGCCAGACTTGAATGGCTGCCCAGGGGACGAAGGGAGGATTGTTATGGGAAAAACAGAGGAAAGTACAGGGTAGAGTTCACAGCCCAGAGAAATACAGGAGTTATCAGACAATAGCTTGTCTGGGCCAGTTTCCAAGCCTCTCAGCCTGCAGGAATGCAGGAGAGGAGCGGTATAAGAAAAGGAGAAATGGAAATCATAGAAGTGACAGAAGAGATTCGTCTTCACAAGTTGTTTCTGGAGCAAGAGGAACAATGCTGAGGATTTAGTTGAGTCATCATAAGGGTAGCCATAAGTCATGGGGGCAGAGAGCTCCAGACAAGAGGCATGTTTTTTCAGGAATAACACCAACTTTTAATTGACTGTACGTGTTCGAGTCTTGCTGCCACTACAGCATGACTCAACTCAACTGCTGCTGAGAACAAAAGCCCATCAGATAATTAAGCAAGGATGGCTGAAAAGCGACAGCAGCAGCAGCCCGTGGATATGCAAGCCGGGCAAGGCGCGGCAGCTGCGGAGGCTCCAACGGCAGTGGATACTACACAAATTCTCTGGGCAGAGAATCAAGAATTAATATTAGCATGACTGGAAGGAGTGACGGGAGAACAGGCAAGAGAGCTCTCTGACTTATCCGGTAGGCAAACTGCAAAAAACCTAGTCCCCCCCCCACGCTTCAATGGGAACAGTGCAGCGTATGACTCCTTCCGAGCCTCCTGCTTATATTACCTACATCTTAAAGGGGAAGAATACAGAGATGAAGAAGCAAGAATAGCCACGACTGTGGGGCTTCTGGGGAGGTGGCTAGACAGTAGATTACCCCTTACCTGATGCCAATGACTGCGTGCTCACTAATTTACCTGCCTTTTTGAAGCTCTTGGACAACATATTCAGGAATCCCGCACAATAGGTGTAGTTGGAACAGGAGTCAATGTAGCACAGTATTGGTCCAGTTTTATGACGCACGCCTGTCAACTGGAGTGGGAAGGGAAGACCTTGATTGCCCTGTTCAAAGCGGGACTCTGCGAGGAGATTTGCAATGAATTTGCGGAAATGCCAAAGTTGAACACCTTAGAAGAGGTGGGGCAAGCTGCTCTGCAGTTAGGCCTGAGATTCCAGATGGGTTTGCTCAGAAGAAAGAAGAGGTGATACAAAACGGGGGAGTGATGCAAAGGATTTCGCAGAGAGAGGAGGGTTGCTGTACAGAGGGGGAACCCTCTACGTCCCAGAAGGGGAACTCTGAGCCAAGGTACTCAGACAGCACCATGGTAGTCCAACGGCAGGCCATTTTGGGCAATGGAAGACAGAATGCCTAGTAATGCGAGACTTCTGGTGGCAAAGGATGCAAGAGGGGGTCAAGGAGTATGTATGGGCGTATAACACCTGTCAACGGGCACAGGCCCTGCGAGACCCCAGCAGGCCTACTACAACCACTACCTATTCCCCGTGTCTGCAGTCATGGGATTGTTGTCTATCACATGACGGTGTATGTTTTCATTCCACAGAGTGGGAAGTAACAGAGACAGGAGCCTTGTGTTACTGTGTTCTGTGATGTAGGACTATTGTCCTTTGTTCTCTCTCTTTGCTATCTGATGAGAAAGAGGAAGGAGCTAAGTCAGAATGCTCCGAGGGTTTTATATGTAAATAAAGTAGATTAGCCAAAATGCTGAGTTGCTGGTACTTTTATGCAAGCTGCGAAGACTCTGCAGATCCCTAAGTGTGCTGATGTCTGTTGGCATCAGTCGCTGTGATGTTCGGGCAGAAGAAAGCTTTTGATGCTCCCAAACAATCGACCAGGAAGAAGAGAACATGCCATTCAGGCATGTGCCTCTGCCAGGGTCCTGCACAAGAGTAGCTCCTGACACTACCTACCCCACAGGGGCCATGGGAAACCATTGCCATGGATCTCATCACCGACTTGCCAGAGCCACAGAAACAGACAGTGATCTGGGTTGTGGTGGAACTTTTTTCAAAGATGGCACATTTTGTACCCTGCGAGAAACTACCCTCAGCACACAAGACAGCACAACTCTTCGTGGAACATGTGTTCAAACTGCATGGACTACCATGGAAGATTGTGTCAGCGGAATACAATTCACAGCCCAGTTTTGGAGAAAACTGATGTAACTGCTGAAGGTGGAAATATGCCTCTTGTCAGCTAGACACCCACAGACGAACAGAGTCAGAGAGGACGAAGGCTACAGTGCAGCAGTATCTACGATGTTATGTGAATCACCAACAAGATGACTGGGTAGACAACTTGGCACTGGCTGAATTCATTTACAATAACGCAGTACATTCATCGACACAACACCATTTTTTGCTTGTCAAGGGAGACACCCACAGATGTTTCCAGGGCAGGGGGACAACCTCGCAGTGCCAGCAGCAGAACAGTATGCAGAAGAAATGGAAGCGCTGCACAGTATTTTGCAGGACCACCTAGAAAGGGCGAAGGCTCAGTACAAGGCGGAAGCAGATAAACACAGGCGGGTGGGCAAGGAGATAAGGGTGGGGAACCAAGTATGGTTGTCCACAAAAGACTGGCCGAGCAAGGGACAATGCCGTAAGCTGGAACCGCAAAGGGTGGGGCCTTTGAAGTGGTGGAACAAATCAACCCTGTGTCGTTCAAGCTATGCCTATCTGAGTCAATGAAGATGCATCTGGTGTTCCATCGGTTGCTTCTATCTCCACTGACGGCGAGACACCCGTATCAGGAGAGGAAGGAATCCCCACTCTTGCCGATATTGGTGGAGGGTGAACCTGAATACGAGGTGGACGAGCTATTAGACTCTGGCAGGAGAGGTAGGGGGTGCAGTATTTTGTGTCCTGGAAGGGCTATGGACCAGAAGAGAATTCATGGGAGAGCACAGGAAATATACATGTACCAAGGTTGCAGAGCGAGTTTCACCGTAGGTACCCCAGGAAACCCAAACCCCAAGGTTGGGTAGAGGAAGAGATGAAATGGGAAGAAGAAGGGGAGAATGAGCCCGAGTGGGAGGAAGAAGCAGAAGAGGAGCAACCGGGGTGCAGTTCTTGGGAGGACAATGAGGAGGAATGGTGGGAAGTGGCCCAGAGCGCCCCAAGAGAGGAAGAGGAGAGGCAGGAGGAACAGGAGGGGGCCCCTAGAGGGGGGAGGATGATGTAAGGCTGGAGCCAGCAAGCGAACAGCAGCAGCTGCCAGACTTGGACGGGAGCCCAGAGGGAAAAGGGAGGATTGTTCTGGGAAGAACAGAGGAAAGTACAGGGGGGAGGTCACAGCCCAGATAAATATAGGAGTTATCAGACAATAGTTTGTCTGAGCCAGTTTCAAAGCCTCTCAGCCTGAAGGAATGCAGGAGAGGAGGGGTACCAGAAAAAGGGGAAATTGACATCACAGAAGCGACGGAAGAGATTCGTCTTCACGCGTTATTTCCGGAGGAAGAGGAACAAAGCTGAGGATTTAGTTGAGTCATCATCAGGGTAGCCACAAGTCATGGGGGCAGAGAGGCATGTTTTTTCTGGAATAAAACCAACTTTTAATTGACTGTACGTGTTTGCGTCTTGCTGCTGCCACAGTATTTTATCAAAGGTTATGGTCAAATAACCAGAAAAAGCAAGCACAACTTGCTTAGGTTGACTTTTGTCAGTGTGTTATGTGATTTCAGTGATTTCGTCAGTGTGTTCTGTGATCAAGTTGGTTGGTTTTTTTGTCTTATTTCATTTAGTGAGTTTGCAGACATAATAAAATTGTAAAAATGGCACAAAGAGTTGACTGGTCACCCAGAAAGCCATGTAAAATATTATTATTAGGTGAGCAAGGCTATAGTTATGAAGAAATTAGAAGCAAAATTGGGGAAAACAACCAAAGCTGGCCTTTCTATATATTTGAAGAGGTATAAGGAGACTCAGTTGCTACAAAATCAGACTGGTAAAGGCAGGAAAAGGTGCACAACAGCAAGTGATGATCAAAGGATGAAGAGACTGTGCCTACGTGGCAGAAGAAAATCATCTGGGTGTTTACAAGATGACATGGTGCAATGTAATGTGAATTTGAGTGCAAGGCCTGGTCTAAATGCTAGAATTCTAAGGAAAAAGCCATTGTTATCTCTCAAGCAAAGGTTGAAAAGATTAAACTGGGCTAAAACCCATGTTAACTGGACAGCGAACAATGGGAAAGTGTTCTTTGGAGTGATGAGACCCCAATCTCCTTGCTTGGTATGCGAGCAAAAGGTGTGGGAAGAATTTGTGTCATCAAAGGAATGTAAATGCCCCAAAATACATAAATGAAATACTTGTGCCCAAACTGAAGCGTTCCACATGTTATCTTTTCCCAGATACTGAACCTTTTTATTTATTTGTTTGTTTTCTATTTCAACAGGATTCAGCTCCATGTCATACTGCTGGTGTGCAAAAGGTGGTTTCAAGATAATCATATTCCACTGCTGGAATATCTCCAGACCTTAACCCAATCCAAAATCTTTGGAGCCGACTGAAGGAACTTGTTAGTCAGAAGCAACCCAGCAATAAAGCCCAACTAATAGAGGCAATAATTCCATCTTGGTCTCACCTTATTACAGCTGCAGAACCAAAAAACGTGCTTCACTCCATGGGAAAGTGTTGTAAGCATTGTAATTAAAGCTAAAGGTTCCCGAACTCAGTATTAATTGACATGGTGAGAATTTCTGTTAAAAGATTGGCAGATGAAAATGATGGACTTTGCAAATCTGGTGACACTGACAGGAAAAATTCAAAACCAGCACGATTAAGTATTCCAAAAGGATTGGAGTAAATTTATACGATATCTGAAAGATTATTGTAAGCAATTAACATCACTAGCAGGTTGTCTGAAGACTTGTAATGAGAATTTCTCTACCTTTCTATATTTAAATTTTAAGCCATTCTGTAATGAGTGTAATAAGAATTGGAAAATGTACAAATTGCAATGATATAAATGTTAATTTTGAAAGCCATGAGGCGGCAGGGAAGGAAGTTGAGGCTCCAAAGAGCCAGGGTGGTATAGCGGATAATGATGATGGGAATGTATAATGTTAAATGGAAAACAAATTAAAATTGTATTTTTTTCAAAAAAAAAAAAAGGATGTGGCTCTGTCCTCTTGGCTTCAAAAGACACAGAACTCGCTTATGCTTGTAACTGGAACAGTAATTGTAATTGGTGGTTAGAGCAACAGACAAAGGCATAGAGGCATTGACCAAATAAGGAAAACGGTAAATATGAGGGGTGGGCGGTGGAATTCAGGGTGAGGGCAGATGTCAACAGGGGTAGGGATTTTAGTATTTTAATTAGGCGGTTGTAATAATAATAATAATAATAATAATAATAATAATAATAATTTATTTATACCCTGCCCATCTGGCTGAATTTCCCCAGCCACTCTGGGCAGCTTCCAGAGAGAGCCAGTGTGGTGTAGTGGTTGAGAGCGGTAGTCTCGTAATCTGGGGAACCGGGTTCGATTCCCCACTCCTCCACATGCAGCTGCTGGGTGACCTTGGGCCAGTCACACTTCTCTGAAGTCTCTCAGCCCCACTCACCTCACAGAGTGTTTGTTGTGGGGGAGGAAGGGAAAGGAGAATGTGAGCCACTTTGAGACTCCTGAAGGGGAGTGAAAGGCGGGATATGAAATCCAAACTCTTCTTCTTCTTCTTCTTCCAATCAAATGTTAAAAACAATACTGTCAGGGAAGAGTTAGAAGTTTCCAGTTTATCCGAGGGAGAAAGCATTCCCCAAGGGGGGGAAGAGAGCAGTGAATCTAATAGAAGGGAGCAAGAGGAACAAGAGGGAGGGACCGGCTGTTCCCAGGAAAGGCCAGGGTTCAGGAGGGGAGATACAGGCCAGCTCTAGCCAGGAGGCTAGGAAAAAGGGCGGGAAAGCGAAGGGAAGGGCGCCTTTGCCATTTTGAGGGTGGCTGGTCACGGAGAAGCAGAGCTCAGAAGGTAGCTGAAAGAAGTGACTCTGAGGAATGATATTTAAGAACCGTTTATAAGATTATTTTGTTAATACGCAATAAAAAGCTATAAAAGAACAAGAAGCGTTTTTGTGGTGATCTGAAGAGGACAACGACCAGGCCTGACAGATACAGCATTAAATATTAAAAACTTCCCTAAACTGCCTTCAGATGTCTTTTAAAGAAAAGATAGCTGGTTATTTCCTTCACATCTGATGGGAGGGCGTTCCACAGGGCGGGCGCCACCACCAAGAAGGCCCTCTGCCTGGTTCCCTGTAACCTCGCTTCTCGCAGGGAGGGAACCCCCAGAAGGCCCTCGGAGCTGGACCTCAGTGTCCGGGCTGAACTATGGGGTGGAGACGCTCCTTCAGGTCTACTGGACCGAGGCCTTTTAGGGCTTTCAAGGTCAGCACCAACATTTTGAATTGTGCTCGGAAACATAATGGGAGCCAATGCAGGTCTGTCAGGACAGGTGTTATGTGATCCTGGCGGCCACTCCCAGTCACCAGTCTAGCTGCCGCATTCTGGATTAACTGCAGTTTCCGGGTCACCTTCTAAGGTAGCCCCAGGTAGAGCTCACTGCAGTAGTCCAAGCGGGAGATAACCAGAGCATGCACCACTCTGGTAAGACAGTCTGCGGGCAAATAGGGTCTCAGCCTGCGTACCTGATGGAGCTGGTAGACAGCTGCCCTGGACGCAGAATTAACCTGCGTCTCCATAGTCTGTAAACCCTGCGCATGCCCAGCCAATGGGGAAACAGGGGAAAGAACTTGCACTGCATGTAGCTTGTATTTTGCTAAGTTTGTGTGTGCCTACTTTGGGACACCCGTGCTTGCAAGGATGTCTATGTAATCAATAAACTCTTTGCTGCTTCACCAATTTTGTTCAGATTTTATTTTGAGGGTCTCAAACCCACCTGTCCAGACTGAGAAATCAGTGGTCAGCATATTCTGCCGTGGGCAGTGAGGACATCCAGTCCTCATCATAATCCCGTTTTTAATGGGACTTGCATGTACCTCTGAAAACCTTGGGATTCCCCCAAACCTAGTGACTCCCTCTTGTGTGTGGAGGGGATGGATGGTTTGGCTACATGAGGAAGATTCCCACTTCAAGAATACCGTATTTTTCGCTCTATAGGGCGCACCTGACCAGAGGGCGCACCTAGTTTTCAGAGGGGGAAATCAAGGAAAAATATGACCCCCCCCCCAGCTCTGGGTGCAGCCTGTCCGCTTCTCCCAGACCTTCTCCCTGCTATTGCGGGAGGTGGGGGAATCCCCCATCTCCCGCAAAAGCCCACAGGAGGGAGAAGGGACGGACTCAGCCAGTCAGTCCCTTCTCCCTCCTTAGGGAAAAGCCCTCAAGAGCGGCACACGCTTTAAAGGCTGCATGGCTCCTGCGGGCTTTTCTACGAGGTGGGGGAATTCCCCCATCTCCCGCAAAAGCCCACAGGAGCCGCACACCCAGTTCCAGGAGCAGCGCGAAGGCGTCGCACGAACCTGTGGGGCTGGCGGAAGGGGCAAGTGCTGCTTTCCCCCACCGCCAGCCTCAAAGACCAGACTCTCCTGGCTTCAGCGGAAGCAACGCGAAGCCTCCGGAGCGCAGGCTTCAGAGGCTTCGCGTTGCTATCGCTGAAGCCAGGGAGCCTGCATTCACTCCATAGGATGCACACACATTTCCCCTTCATCTTTGGAGGGGGAAAAGTGCGTCCTATAGAGCGAAAAGGGATGCGGGTGGCGCTGTGGGTAAAAGCCTCAGCGCCTAGGGCTTGCCGATCGAAAGGTCGGCGGTTCGAATCCCCGCGGCAGGGTGCGCTCCCGTTGTTCAGTCCCAGCGCCTGCCAACCTAGCAGTTCGAAAGCACCCCCGGGTGCGAGTAGATAAATAGGGACCGCTTACCAGCGGGAAGGTAAACGGCGTTTCCGTGTGCGGCTCTGGCTCGCCAGAGCAGCGATGTCACGCTGGCCACGTGACCCGGAAGTGTCTCCGGACAGCGCTGGCCCCCGGCCTCTTGAGTGAGATGGGCGCACAACCCTAGAGTCTGTCAAGACTGGCCCGTATGGGCAGGGGTACCTTTACCTTTACCTTTATAGAGTGAAAAATATGGTAACTTGGCTCAGAGGGCATGAGGTAAAATTTTGTGTGTCTTGCTCATTCGTAGTGCCTGGATGACTGGCAAAGCATACTTGGGTCGAGCTAGAAATGGTCCATGAGGCCAGATCTGACCTGATCATCATCTTTTAGAAGACATCTGAAAGCAGCCCTGTTTAGGGAAACTTTTAATGTTTAATAGACTATTGTATTTTAATATTCTGTTGGAAGATGCCCAGAGTGGCTGTGGAAACCCAGCCAGATGGGCGCGGTATAAATAATAAATTATTATTATTATTATTATTATTATTATTATTATTATTATTATTATTACCTGCCCCAGAGTGATGGATCTGTGCCAATTCCCAACTTGAGGCCAAAAGCAGACTCCATCAATTATGGCTCCCAAGACGGGACCATCTTGCCAGGGGCTCCTCCGAGAACAGAGCCCAGTTTACTTAATCCTGTCGGGCACAACAGCATCCTTCAGACTCTGCTGGGCCCTTGGATGCTTCTCAGCGCATCAAGGTAGGTAAAACTGTGGCCTCTATTCCTAAAGGTGGATGCTAAAATGAAAAACCTGACAGGAGCTACCTAGCTTTCCTAGTCAAAACAAAACAAAAAAATTCCTTCCAGTAGCACCTTAAAGACCAGCTAAGTTAGTTCTAGGTATGAGCTTTCGTGTGCATGCACACTTCTTCAGATACACTGAAACAGAAGTCACCAGACCCTTCTATACAGTGAGAAGGTGGGGAGGGGTATTACTCAGAAGGGTGGTGGGAATGGGTGATTGGCAGATAGCTGTGATGAGCCTGTTGACGACTCTTAACGACTGCAATAGGTCTAACAGGAAAAAGCAAGGGGTGAGAAGGTGAAAAATGGCTTTGTCATGTATAAAGATGGTTCACTGAAAAAACTGTAATTTACTCTTTCTTGTGGGTGTGTTAGGTTCCCAGGTGTTGGGGGGGGCGCGGTTGAGCTCTGTGGAAATGTATGAGGTTTGTTACATAGAGGTATTTTTTGAATTTCCAGGCAGATAGGACGATCCCACAGGGAGCCTTACCAAGAGAGGCCATGATCCCCCGATTCTCCTCCATGACGTCCTTATGCAGAGCTCTCTGGTCAGGATCCAGCAAAGCCCATTCCTCGTCCGTGAAACAGACAGAGATGTCTTCAAAGCACACTGGACCCTAAAAGAAAAAGGGAAATGTCCTCCTCTGAGACAGCAGAAATATGACCTGCTACACAATGCTCTGTCTCCTTCCTTCCTGTGCGTTGTTTCAATAGGATTGTTTTGCTGCACATTTTTATTATGGATGTCTATTTTGACGTTTTAATTGAATTGTTTTATTCTGCTTTTAATTATGGGTATTCGTCTTTGTGCAAATAGGTGGTTCTCTTCCTTGTGGATTTCAAGTCATCCTGCCTACGCAGGGATTCCAGTTTCCCTGATGGAAGGATCCCCTTTCTCCTCTCCTCATGTCCTGTTCTGAAGAGGATCCCTCCCAGTGCCCCACAGCCAAATTCCAGGGGTTCAAGGGGGCATGGAGAGGGGGAGGAGTGGGGGGCAGGCTATATTTCGCAGCAGATGGGGCTGGCTAGGTGAATCCTGGCCTCTATTTGTTTTTTCATTTTGTAAAATTCTAATAAATATCTGTTTTTTTAAAAAAACAGTTTCAGGTTAAGAACAGACCTCCGGAACGAATTAAGTACTTAACGCGAGGTACCACTGTGAATACTACAGTATAAGGTTTAAGTCTGTTTCTGCGGCTTCTCTCTCATTCCCTCACTTAGTTATGAGGGGTCTTTCCGTGAGGTACTTTTGACACAGCCCAGCTTCCTTCACAGCCAGGGGCCACTTTTCCTCAGTTCCCCTGAGGTATTTTCCTTTGTATGCCAGACCCAGGGGATCCTCTCAGCCCTTGCCACGGACTCGGGAATCTCCTTTCCTAGAAGATCTCTCTCCTCCTGACTGGAAGGAGACTCCAGAAGAAGAAGAGGAGAGTCTTCCCACAGCTTCTCCCTCCAGCTTCACTCCCTCCAGACCCTCAACATGGTCTCCCCATCTCAGCTCTGAGGCTCCTTCCTCTGGCTCCATAGATATTCTCCTCAGAGCGGAGGATCCACTCAGATCAGAGCCACTTCTCCCTCCCTCCCTCCCTCCCCCCTCTCCTCATCCCCATCTTCTCTCGATCATCCCTCTCTCCCATCTCTCTCTTTTTTTAATAAATATTTATTAAAGTTTAACAAATACAGAGAAACGAAAGACAAACAATAAAAAATTACAATAAAAAAGGGAAAAAAATATTGGGAAAAAACAAAAAAAGACAGAAGCATTTTAAAAACACAAACATTTAAAAAGGAAAAAATAATAAAAACCATATTTTCATATCCTTATTTTACATTTACTTATTTCCTTGGCTTCCTCAAACCTCCCTCTTTGTATTCCAGTTCAATTAATTATTTCAGCAAGTCCTTTCCCTCTTTCTCAAATTTAAATCCAAACTTCTTCTTAACGCCATTTAGCCTTAAATTTTACCCTTTAACCATATTCAATCTATTCTTACTTAATTCTTAATAACATTTCTACTAAAGCCAAATAACTTCTTTCCAACAACCTCCTAACATTCATTAATTTTACAATATTTCTGTAAGTATACTTTGATTTTTTTCCAATCTTCTTCCACCGACTCTTCTCCCTGGTCTCGGATTCTGCCAGTCATTTCCGCCAGTTCCATATAGTTCATCACCTTCATCTGCCATTCTTCCAAAGATTATCGGGCAAATGATAGATTTTTGCAAGCTTGACTGGTGTCATGTACCACCTGTATATCATTTTCATTATATTCTCTCTTAATGCATTACATGCCGTAAACTTCATACCTGTGGTCCACAACTGTTCCCAGTCAGCCATCATAATGTTATGACCAACATCTTGTGCCCATTTAATCATAGCAGATTTCACCGTTTCGTCCTGAGTATTCCATTTCAACAGCAAGTTATACATTTTTGACAAATTCTTAACTTTAGAATCTAATAATTCTGTTTCCAATTTTGATTTTTCCACTTGAAAGCCTTTTTTTTAATTCACATTATATACCTCCCTTATTTGATAGTAATGGAGCCAGTCTTGCACTTTATTCTTTAATTTTTCAAAGGTCTGCAATTTTAACCTGTCACCTTCTTGTTCCAGAATTTCACAATACTTCGGCCAATTGGCCTCCATACTGAGTTTTTCATCTCAAATCCCCTCAGAAACGGCTCTTTATTTTCCCTCCAAAAGTCCTGGCGCCACCCCCCTCTGGGTAGCCAATCAGAAAGAGGCTCTGGCCCTCTGGTGGAATGGTGAGGCACTGCACTCCCAGACTCTGCTCTGGCTCTGCTGTCCGTCACAGCAGCCAGCTGCCCCAGCAGGCCTTGCAATCTCCCCACCGCTTGAGCCATCCTCCATTGTCTCCCAAGACAGGCGGATGAGGACAGAGCCATTCAGGGGCCACAGGAAAGGGGCATCGGGGGCCGACAGAGGCAAACTGGAGTGGGGAACCATCGCCGAAAGGATGCCTACCTCTCTCTTATTCTAAAAGATCACGCCACATTTTCCCACGAGTGCTGGTTAGATTCCGGCAACAGTCTTCACAATTTATGTATTCAGTAAACATTGGCCACGTGTTATAAAAGGAATACGGACTGTGTTCCCCCACCTTTTGGATACTTAAATTGTGAAGCCCAGAATAGAACACAGGATTTTAGGTGGGGCCTGACCAAGGTAGAATAAAGTAGTACTATTCCTGCCCTTGATCTGATTCTGCCTTCCACCACATTGACCTGTGCTCCCCGTTTGGTGTCGTCCGCAAATGTGATGAGCATCCTCTCAGTTCCTTCATCCAACTCCATGTAGCCATGTTGGTCTGCCCGTGTTGGTCTGCCATTGAAGAAGTGTGCATGCACACGAAAGCTCATACCAAGAACTAACTTAGTTGGTCTTTAAGGTGCTACTGGAAGGAATTTTTTTTTCCTCTTTGGTTTTGGTCAGTCAAATCCCATTAACAGTTTCCTCGTTCAGCCCACATTTTTCCAGCTTCCTCACAGAAAGATCACTGGAGACTTTGTCAAAAGCCTTACTGAAATCAAGACACACTATTTCCACAGCTGTTCCCTGATCAACAAAGTTTGTAACTCCATCCATAAAAAGGGGAGGAGAGATTTCTCTGGCTTGACTTGTTTTTGGGAAAGCCATGCTTTCATCCTGTATGTTTCTGTTGTGAAATCTTCAGATGAAGGGCACATAAATATTAAAAATGATAATAAATAAGGATATTGACAAGCTGGAACATGTGCAAAGGAAGGTGATTTATGTATTTATTTAATTTGTATACTACTCAACCCAGTGGTGCCAACTTGAATAAAATATTGGTGGGGGGCCAGGTAAGGCCTGCCTTGCACAATCACATGATGCATGCAGGTCATTGGAATGGCAATGCCTATCAACTGGGGGGGGTGCCCCCCTCAAATATATCATTGGGGGGCAAAATCCCCTCAGCCTCTAAAAGTCGACTCCTGTTCCCACATGTCTCAGGACTGTTACAACATAAAAAGACAATATAAAAACACATAATATACATCTGTAACCCCCCTCACTACCACATTTTAAAAGGGCATTAGATGTCAATTAGGCAAAGGCCTGGTTAACAAGGTGCGGATTTGCCTGGCTCCTAAAGCTGGATAATGGTTTTTCCAACCGTTGCATGAATTCTTTGATGGGAACTGAGATTGTGGCTGTGACTGAAGCTCTTTCCACATTCCACACACTGATAGGGTTTCTCCCCAGTATGAATTCTCTGATGGGAATTGAGATTGGAGCTCTGACTGAAGCTCTTTCCACATTCCATGCACTGATAGGGTTTCTCCCCTGTATGAATTCTTTGATGGGAAGTGAGATGGGAGCTATCAGTGAAGCTCTTTCCACATTCCACACACTGATAGGGTTTCTCCCCTGTATGAATTCTTCGATGGGAAGTGAGATCACTCTTACGACTGAAGCTCTTTCCACATTCCACACACTGATAGGGTTTCTCCCCTGTATGAATTATCTGATGCTTAGTGACAGCAGAGCTGTGATTGAAGCTCTTTCCGCATTCCACACACTGATAGGGTTTCTCCCCTGTATGAATTCTCTGATGCTTAGTAAGATGGGAGCTCTCACTGAAGCTCTTTCCACATTCCATGCACTGATAGGGTTTCTCCCCAGTATGAATTCTCTGATGGGAAGTGAGATAGGAGCTCGTACTGAAGCTCTTTCCACATTCCATGCACTGATAGGGTTTCTCCCCTGTATGAATTCTCTGATGGGAAGTGAGATAGGAGCTCGTACTGAAGCTCTTTCCACATTCCACACACTGATAGGGTTTCTCTCCTGAATGAATTCTCTGATGGGAAGTGAGAGAGGAGCTGTCGCTGAAGCTCTTTCCACATTCCCTGCACTGATAGGGTTTCTCCCCTGTATGAATTCTCTGATGGGAAGTTAGATGGCTTCTCTGACTGAAGGTCTTTCCACATTCCATGCACTGATAGGGTTTCTCCTCTGTATGAATTCTTTGATGGGAATTTAGATTGGAGTTCTGACTGAAGCACTTTCCACATTCCACACACTGATAGGGTTTCTCCCCTGTAT
Organism: Podarcis gaigeae; assembly: GCF_964106915.1. NCBI lineage: Eukaryota > Metazoa > Chordata > Lepidosauria > Squamata > Lacertidae > Podarcis > Podarcis gaigeae. The sequence continues at coordinate 107,900,712 of NC_139677.1, forward strand.
GACTTCTCTGATGGTAACTGAGCTGGGAACTCCGACTGAAGCTCTTTCCACATTCCATACACTGATAGGGTTTCTCCCCTGTATGAATTCTCTGATGCCTAGTGAAAGCAGAACTGTGATTGAAGCTCTTTCCGCATTCCACACACTGATAGGGTTTCTCTCCTGAATGAATTCTCTGATGGGAAGTGAGATGGGAACTCTGACTGAAACTCTTTCCACATTCCATGCACTGATAGGGTTTCTGCCCGGTATGGATTTTCTGATGCTTAGTGAGATGGCCTCTCTGACTGAAGGTCTTTCCACATTCCACGCACTGATAGAGTTTCTCCCCTGTATGAATTTTCTGATGCTTAGTGAGATTGGAGTTCTGACTGAAGCTCTTTCCACATTCCATGCACTGATAGGGTTTCTTTCCAATGAGAATTCTTTGTTGGGAAGTGGAATGGGAGCTCTGACTGCAGCTCGCTCCATACTCCAAAATTTTGCATGGCTTCTCCTCTCTGGGGGTTTTGTCATGTTCATCCTTGTTCTTGTTTTCCAATTTATCAAAATCTACAATGGAGACAAAAAAAGGGATTAGAGCCTCAGGAACAAATCAAGAAGAAGTGAAAGGAATTGGGCCTTTGTTCATTGCCTTTGTTGGTTGTCATTAACCAACATTTTTATTCATATATTCTAATGGATTGTTGAATGTTGATTTGTTTGATATACAGTAGTGGCCAAAATTGTGGAAGCCTTTTGGGAAAAAAGTATATTTCAGATGTTTGATGGCTCGTAACACGACTTCGTTTAGAGTAATACCACAAAATTATGTATCAATGGAAAGATAATTTAATGAAGGATGTAATTATCTGTATTCTATCAAAAGTCATAGCGGAATAACCAGAAAAAGGAAGCACAACTTGCTTAGCTTGACTTTTGTCAGTGTGTTATGTTATACTGTGGAAAGTTGATATAAAATTTACAGATTGTATATTATTAAGAGAGAATTACATGAAAATGATGTATAGATGGTATATCACACCAGTGAAAATGGCAAAGATGTTTAAGAAAGAAAATAAGAAATGCTGGAGATGTCAAGAAAAGGAAGGAACATTTTATCATATGTGGTGGGAATGCAAATGCATTAAAAATATTGGGAAATGATATATAATGAACTGAAAAAAATGTTTAAAATGAGCTTTGGTAAACATCCTGAAGCCTTTCTGTTAGGTATCTCAAATCAAGAGCTGCCAAAAGAAAAATGGACATTATTTATGTATGCTACAACAGCGGCAAATATATTGACTACAAAATTGGAAGATGGAAGAAATACCATCAAAAGAACAATGGTAAGAAAAACTGATGAATTATGCAGAATAGGCTAAGCTAACAGATAAACTACGAGAGAAGGACAAAAAGGATTTTAAAAGAGTTTGGGAACCATTTACAGGTTATTTGCAGAAACTGGCAGGGTCTGAATAAACATTCACAACTTTATTATAGTAACAGAAATTTTAGCAAAATGATAAGGGAATTTACTTTTACATAAAGCAGGACACAATAAATAAAACTAAATAACTCAGTAGAGGGGGAGTTGAGGGAAGTCCGGAGGACGGGAGGGAGAACATTTGTATATAACATGATGATTGAGATATTTTTATTTGTTATAAAATTCAATAAATATTCATTTTTTATAAAGAAGAAAGGGGAGGCAGACTTCCTGGTTGGACCTTCCCCGATCAGCCGAATTTATTAATATTTTAGAAAACCAATTTCCATACTACTCACTGGTTATTGTTTTAAAGTCCAAATTGTCCCAGGAAAAAGGCAGTGCTCTCCGGCAACGGCTGTGCGGCTTCTCTCCACGGAAGTAGCGGTTGACTCTCAGCACAGCGCCGCTTCCCCCTCTTCACTTCAGAGCCCGTTTATGGGTTCCTTAGCGAGTTGGGGGGGCGCTAAAGGTGCCCGCCGAGTTCCATGATCACAGGCTTCGTCCGCCTGTGATTTTTGAAGGGTCCCCGCTTCGCCGTAGCGGAAAAAGACCCGTTTCCCGCGGAGCTATTCCCTCCAGTTCAGAGGGAGTCCGCCATTGCTGGTGGCGCCACCCCGGAAGTCCAAGAGAGCTGGAATACTAATGGTCTTAACTCCCCTCAGAAAAGGAAAAGAGTCTTTCATTTATTAAAAAAGGAACAATTGGACTTGATCTGTCTACAGGAAACACATGTGATTAGGTTACACAGAAAAGTATTAATCAATAAAAGACTGGGTCAAGAGTTTATTTCATCGGACAAAGTCAAAAAAAGAGTAGTGATCTATGCAAAGGAGAGCCTATCACCAAAATTTATATTTAAAGATGACCAAGGAAGATTTGTGGCTATTGAAATTCAACTACAAGGAGAGAAGCTCTTGATAGTAGGAGTTTATGCACCAAATGAGGGGAATTCAGATTTTTTTTTAAAGTTGCATGAGACTTTGATAGACTATTTGGATTACAATGTGATCATGATGGGGGATATGAATGGAGTGGTATCTACAAACATGGACAAGGCACAGAGTCAGGTAGTCACTAAGGATGGCAGACTACCAATAACTTTTTTTTGAGATGACTGACAATTTGGATTTAGTTGATATTTGGAGAACAAAGAACCCCTTGGGTAGAGAGGGAACTTTTTTTCTCTGAAGCCAAAATGACACGGACAAGAATTGACAAATTTGGGTAACTAGAGGACTGGCTCCAAAGACAAGAAAAGTGGAAATTTGTTGGCGGAAATGACTGGTAGAATCCGAGACCAGGGAGAAGAGTCGGTGGAAGAAGACTGGAAGAAATTTAAAGACTATTTACAGAAATATTGCAAAATCAATGAATGTTAGAATGATGTTGGATTGAAATTAAGTGGTTTCTAGCTGTAATGGTATAAAAGAATATGAAAAAAATGGTTTTTTAATAGGCAAAAATTTAATGCTATAATAATTTAAGATTAAAGATCAGGATAAAATAAGGAGGGAAAGGAATTGCTGAACTAATAAATTGAACTGGAATAGAAAAAAGGGAGGTATGAGGAGGTCCGGGAAACAAGTAAATGAAAGATAAGTGATGAAAAGATTGAATTGTTTTTAACTATTTTTATTTTGTATTTTGTATTTTTTCTTTTTCATTTTGTAATATTGTAAAAAACTTAATAAATATTTATAAAAATTAAAATAAAGAAAAGTGGAAATTTGCCCTAAAACTTGCTCCAACCATAAGGCTGTAAAGATGGAGATGAAACTAACACCAATTGGCTCTTTCAGATGGAGGATGAATGACACCTTGTTTAGGGACGAAGAAGTGATTAAGAAGGCCCAAAAAACCTTGAGAGACTATTTTGAGATGAATATGAATACTACTGTTGAAAAAAGAGTAATCTGGGATGCAAGTAAAGCGGTCATGAGAGGGTTCCTGATACAACAGAATGCAATAAAGAAGAGAACTCAAAACGAGAAGAAAGACAAAATTTTGGAGAAAATAAAGGAAGGTGAGAAGAAACTGAGAGCAAAACCAAAGTTGCAAGAGATTTTGAGAGAAATAAAGTTATTTCAAGTACAATATATAAAAATGATGAACCAGGAAATAGAATGGAAAATTAAACAGATGAGACAAAAGACATTTGAGTCGGCTAATAAATGTGGGAAATTGCTGGCCTGGCAAATAAAAAAAGACAAAAACTCAACACTATTACAAATTTGGAAGTGGAAGGAAAGAATATACAGAACCCAGTGGAGATTAGAAATTGTTTCCAGAGGTACTTTAAGCAACTATATACACAAGGGCCACAGAAAGAAATTGACATAGATCGATTTTTGAAAATAAATGGACTACAAAAAATCTCTCAAGAAAACAAGCTAATGTTGAATTATAAAATAACTGAACAGGAGGTAGAAGGTGCCATCCAGAATATGCAACTGGGTAAATCTCCAGGGCCGGACGGCTTAACTTCAAGATACTATAGATCTTTGAAAAGTTGGATAATACAACCACTAAAGGAAGTTTGCAATGAAATTTTGGAAGGGAAAAAAGCACCAGAGTCGTGGAAGGAAGCTTACATTACACTTATACCGAAAACTGAGTCTGAGAAGACACAGCTTAAGAATTACCGCCCCATATCTGCTTAATGTGGATTATAAAATTTTCGCAGATATTTTGGCTAAAAGATTAAAAAAAGTACTAGTGGAAGAGATACATAAAGATCAAGCAGGCTTTCTCCTGGGCAGACACTTGTCTGATAATACGAGAAACATAATTAACATTTTAGAGAAATTACAAGTGAATATTAACACCAAGGCTGTTTTGATATTTGTGGACGCGGAGAAAGCCTTTGACAATATTTCCTGGAGTTTTATGAAGAACCTACAGGGGATGGGGGTTGGTCAAGGTTTTGGAAATGGTATAAGTGCAATATACTCTGAACAAAAGGCTAAACTAATTGTTAACAATGTGGTGACAGAGGAATTTAAGATAGAGAAAGGGACACGACAAGGTTGCCCAATTTCCCCATTTCTTTTTATATCGGTCCTGGAGGTCCTGTTAAATATGATTAGAAGGGACCAATTGGTTAAGTCGGAGCCAAACAGTACAAATTGAAAGCATTTGCAGATGACTTAGTATTGACATTACAGGAGCCAGAATCTAGTACTAAAAGAGTATTGGAACTCATTCAAGAATTTGGTCAAGCTGCAGGATTTAAGTTGAATAAGTTAAAAACCAAGGTTTTAGAGAAAAATCTAACAGTGATTGAGAGAGAGAGGTTTCAGAGGGAGACAGGTTTAACTTTGGTTAAGAAAGTGAAATACCTGGGGGTTAATATGACTGCTAAGAATGTGAATTTATTTAAATATAACTATGAAAAATGCTGGACGGAAGTGAAAAAAGATTTACAAATTTGAAGCTTTCATTGCTAGGCCGTATTGCTGCGATAAAAATGAATGTATTGCCAAGAATGTTGTTTTTGTTTCAAACTTTGCAAATTTTGGATAAAAGGGACTGTTTCAAGAAGTGGCAGAGAGATATTTCTAAATTTGTCTGGCAGGGCAAGAAGCCCAGAATAAAACTTAAAATACTAACGGATGCAACAGAAAGAGGTGGATTTGCCCTGCCAGACCTCAAACTTTATTATGAATCAGCTACATCTTGCTGGCTGAGAGAATGGCTGCTTCTTGAAAACACAGCCATTTTGGATTTAGAAGGTTTTAATAATGTATTTGGGTGGCATGCATATTTGTGGTATGATAAGGTCAAAGCACATAAAGCATTTAAAAATCAGGTCATTGCCAACGATTAATGGCGGATTCCCTCTGAGCTTCGGAGGGATTAGCTCCGCGGGATTGGGTCTCACCGCTGCGGCAAAGCGGGGACCCTTTAAAAATCTCAGGCGGAGGAAGCCTGCCAACGTGGGGACTCGGCGGGCACCATTTGTGCTCCCCCAAGTTGCAAAGGAGCCCAAAAAGGTGGCCGGTCCAGAGGTGGTCTTGCAATCGCCATATCGCTTAAAATGAGCGCTAAACTCTCACTAGTTCAGACTTTTCCTCCTTTTGCCTTTACAGGTCTGATTTCAAGCGAAAAATTCTCCCTATTAATCACCAATGTTTATCTTCCTCCAGGTGGTCTTCTTTCAGACCTCCATTATAGATGGGATTCTCTGGAAGATCATTTATTGGCACGCTATGTTATGTACCCTAATATTCCATCGATAATGGGTGGTGACTTTAATGCACGTACAGCCGCCAATTGGGATGGGATAATCAAGGCCAAGTGGTGGGTACCTCCCCCCTACCCCAAATCTGATTTAATCTCTTTTACATCAAGAAGATCTAAGGACATCAGAGTGAATGAGGCGGGAGTCCTTCTTTATCAATTGGCCATTCGTATGAATTGGAACATTTTGAATGGCAATTGCCCTCCGGACGTGCCAGGAGAATTCACTCATTTGGGCACAACATCAAATAGTGTCCTAGACTACCTTCTAGTTTCAGAAGACCTATTCTCAAACTTCTTTTATTTTAAAGTAGACAATGTACAATCCAGTGACCACCTACCTCTAGCGGCCAAACTAACGCTTGACTGGCACCCGGTTAGCGGTTCACACCCAATTCATGTAGGTTTAAATGCCGCAGCTCAAGTAAGAAGCATTAAATGGTCTATGAAACAGGCCCAAAAATACGCAGAATTCTTCCAGAGGAATATCTCCGAACCCCTTATTGTTTCATTGGCGGAGTTGTCTGAACCAAATAGGATATTGGAGTGGTTCTCCCACCTCTCTGTAGATTTAACTAGCTTCTTTACGATGCCGACTCACCTGGTTAACCGAGATCAACCCAGGTTCGGTGCACCTTGGTTTGATTCCAAATGTAAGCAAGCTAGACTCTCTCTCTGTTGTATCTACAACAGATATAAATCTTCTGGAGCTGAAACTCTTCCCCCAGAGTACTTGCAGGCCAAAATTGCTTACAAACAGGCACAGAAGTCAGCCAAGCACGAGTGGCAGCTAAGACGTTGGCAAGCGCTGATTGCTGCCTCTAGGCTTCGCAGCTCTCGTGGTTTTTGGAATTTAATCAACAAAAGATTGAGGAAATACCCATTGACGGTTATACCAGCTCCGACATGGGAACAATTTCTAAGAAAATATTTCTCCCAGACAGTTATCTCTAACATTCATTCTGATACTCTTTCATGTCACTTGCCCATATGGCCAGATACTGACCCGGAGGAAATAGTTGATTTAATTGCTAAACTGAAAACTGATAAAGCCCCAGGGCCCGATCTGATCCCGGCGGAAGCTATTAAACAACACCCAGCATGGTGGGCCAAAATTCTTGCAAAACTCTTTGATGCAATTAATGCCACAGGCCAGATACCTAGATCATGGAAGGAGTCCATCATAATTCCTATATATAAAAAAGGACCACCAGAGGACCCAGGAAACTATCGTAATATCAGTTTATTATCAATCATCGGAAAAATCTATACTCGCTTCCTGCTAACCAGACTAACCCAATGGGCCGAAGATTCCAATCTGATAGGCCATGAACAGGCCGGGTTTAGACCAAATCAGCCGCTAGGGTGAGGTTAACACCTGAGGGCGATCTCACAAACTCTGCACCAATAAATAAGGGGGCACGACAAGGGTGCATCCTTGCCCCCTATCTCTTTAACCTCTATATTAGTGAAATGAGAACTCCCGTAGTTGAGGCCCAAACCACCATTCATGCACCCAGGCTTGCAGACTATCGCTGCCCATTACTATTGTACGCTGACGATGCGGTGATCCTCTCATATTCAAGAATCGGTTTGAGGAGGGCCTTTAAGATTTTCGCGTTATATTGCCAAACAAATTTACTTACTATTTACCATTCCAAATCTAAAGTCCTAATTTTTTTCCAGGAGTCGTAAATTGTATAGGTGGGAACTCGAGGGGAAGCCAATTGAACAAATCTACAAATTTCAATATCTAGGAATTTACTTCCAGTATAATATGGGATGGAAAGCGCATATCACATACTTACAAAATAAGGGCAAAGCCCTTATCTACGCTCTATTACGCTTTTTCTTTACAGAGGGGACTATGCATGTTCCATCCGCCTTAAAAGTTTATAGTGCAAAAGTGGTTGCAACTATGGCCTATGCGGTCCCTTTATGGGGCGCCTTTGTAAACCTCTTGCCTCTGGTGACATTGCAAAATCTTTTTCTCAGACGCCTTTTGAAACTACCCTCCTGTGTAAGCAACTCGGCTATTCGCTTAGAACCTAAGACCCCCTCCTTAGAGATCCTGATGTGGAGACATGCCTTTAATTACTGGCTGTCCCTTTGGCATAAATTGCCAAATTACGATCTTATTCAGTGCCTTTGGAGAGATGAATTCACCAGCCCATGGGCAACAAAAATCCATTCCAAACTGTTGTCTTATGGAATCTCTCCTTCCGATATACTAAATTTAGATCTAATTACAGCTAAAAAGGTCATCAAACAAAGATTGGAGGAGGTTGATTAGCAACAAAATCTTACTACAGGTGGAGGTACATGTTCCCCGATAAATCAGGGCATTACATTTACGTCCCAGATACCTCGATATCTGTCTACCTTATCGGTTGCGTCGCATAGATTCGCTTTTGTTAGAGCCAGATTTAATGTGTTCCCCTCAAATGTGCTGAGCAATAGATTTTCTAACGGTAAAACCTCTGTTTTATGCGCATGTGACAACAAATCAATAGAATCCCTTTATCATATCTTGCTTAATTGTCCTTTATATATTGTTCCCTGATCAAGGACTCTGAGTTCAATCAGGAGACTCCCATGGACTGCAAGATCAAACCTCTCCATTCCGAAGGAAATCAGCCCTGAGTGCTCACTGGAAGGACAGATCCTGAAGCTGAGGCTCCAATGCTTTGCCCACCTCATGAGAAGAGAAGACTCCCTGGAAAAGACCCTGATGTTGGGGAAAATGGAGGGCACAAGGAGAAGGGGACGTCAGAGGACGAGATGGTTGGACAGTGTTCTCGAGGCTACAGACATGAGTCTCAGCAAACTGCGGGAGGCAGTGGAAGACAGGAGGGCCTGGTGTGCTCGGGTCCAGGGGGTCATGAAGAAGTGGACACGACTAAACAACAACATAAGGAGATTCAGTCACTACAAAATCAGACTGGTAAAGGCAGGAAAAGGTGCACAACAGCAAGTGATGATCAAAGAATGGAGAGACTGTGCCTGCATGACAGAAGAAAATCATCTGGGTGTTTACAAGATGACATGGGGCAATGGAAGGTGAAGTTGAGTGCAAGGACTGGTCTAAATGCTAGAATTCCAAGGGAAAAGCCATTATCTCTCAAGCCAAGGTGGAAAAGATTAAACTGGGCTTAAACCCATGGTAACTGGACAGTGGAACAACGGGACAGTGTTATTTGGAGTGATGAGACCCCAATCTCCTTGCTTGGTAGTGAGGGCATGAAATATGCGAGGAGGAGAATCGGAGAAGATTTACATCCTACTTGCATTACACCGACCGTGAAACACCCAGACAGTGTGATGATCTGGGGTTGTATGACAGCAAAAGGTGTGGGCAGAATTTGTGTCATTAATGGGAACGTCAATGCCCCCAAATACATAAATCAAATACTTGAGCCTGAATGTGAAATCATATTCCACTGCTGGAATGGCCTGGGAATAGCCCAAGCGAAATGAGGGGATGAGGGACCAACTCCCTTCTCTTGCCACTGCCTTCCGTTAAGAGTTTGGGTGTAATCCTTGACGCCTCCCTTTCCATGGAGGCGCAGGTTACAACAACAGGCCTAGGCGACATTTTCCCACCTTCGCCGCATCAAGCAGTTGGTCCCTTACCTCTCCCGCCCCGACCTGGCCACAGTGATCCATGCGATAGTCACCCCCAGGCTTGACTACTGTAATTCGCTCTATGCGGGGCTGCCCTTGAAGCTGTCCCAGAAACTCCAGCGGGTGCAGAATGTTGCAGCGAGGCTCCTCACGGGGTCCCTGCCATGGGAGCATATTCACCCAGTGCTTTTCCAGTTGCACTGGCTCCCGGTGGAGTACAGGGTCAGACTTAAGGTGCTGCTTTTGACCTTTCAAGCCCTTCATGGCCTAGGACCCTCGTACCTATGGGACCGCCTCTCCTGGTATGCCCCATGGGGAACCTTAAGGTCCATATATAGCAGAACCCTAGAGGTCCTGGGCCCTAAGGAAGTTAGATTAGTCTCAACCAGAGCCAGGGCCTTTTCAGTACTGGCTCCGGCCTGGTGGAACGCTCTGTCTCATGAGACCAGGGCCCTGCAGGATCTGATTTCTTTCCGCAGGGCCTGTAAGACAGAGTTGTTCCAACTGGCCTTTGGCTTAGAATCAGTTTGATTCCCTCCCCCTCTTTCTTTTTCCTTTCTCCTCCTGTGAAGAGGCTGCATCCTAATGTTTTAATGTTGTATCTTAATCTTTTAAATTGTTTTATAATCAGCTTGTTTTTATTACAGATATGTAGCCGTGTTGGTCTGCCATAGTCAAAACAAAAAAAATTCCTTCCAGTAGCACCTTAAAGACCAACTAAGTTAGTTCTTGGTATGAGCTTTCGTGTATCTGAAGAAGTGTGCATGCACACGAAAGCTCATACCAAGAACTAACTTAGTTGGTCTTTAAGGTGCTACTGGAAGGAATTTTTTTTGTTTTGTTTTTATTACTGGTTGTTAGCCACCCTGAGCCTGGTCTTGGCTATGGAGGCCAGGGTATAAATAAAATTTATTATTATTATTATTATTATTATTATTATTATTATTATTATTATTATTATTATTAATTCCATCTTGGTTTCACATTATCACAGCTGCAGAACTAAAAAACTTGCTTCACTCCATGGGAAGACGTTGCAAGGCCGTAATTAAAGCTAAGGGTTACCGAAGTCAGTATTAAATGACATGGTGAGAATTTCTGTATATCTCCCTTTTTCTATGTGTTTCACATTTCTTTTTTATGACTGCTGTTCTAATAAATACTCCTTCATAAAAGTTATTGCATTGCATTCTTCATCAAATTATCTTTCCTATGGTATCACTCCGAAAAAAAGTGGTGCTATGAGCCATCAAACCTCGAAAACACAATTTTAAAAAAGTTTCCACGATTTTAGCCACTAGCTGTTCATTTAAAGTTAATGTATTTTTTATATGGGATCAGATGGTTATTATTAATGTTTCATGTGTATGTATGTGTTGGAAGCCACCCAGAGTGGCTGGGGCAACCCAGCCAGATGGGCAGGGGATAAATAAAAATTACTACTATTATTATCACTGCTACTACTACCTGAGATTCAATAAGCCTGGCTCTTCTCTGGGAAGGATTTTGTTTGGCCCGGTCATGGCATCCCCTCCATTGCCAATGTCATGTGTCTCTTGGGTCAACCCAAGAAAACAAAAACAGAAAACCTGACAGAAGCTACTTATCTCTCCTAACAATTCTGAAGCTGACATTTCAGATGCCTGGGCAGTTCAGACCAGCCCAACCGTGGTATAAAGAGGCAGAACTGGAGGAAGATGGTTCTCAGAAAAGAACTGTAATTTACTGTTTATTGTGGGGGTGTTAGGTCCCAGGTGTTGTAGGTGTTAGGATCTTTATCTCACCAGCTGGTCAGCAAGTAGCACTATGGTTGTTTATATCATGTGAGTGTCTGAGAGCGTGAGACAGGAAGTCTCAGTACTGTTGAGTACTGCGATAGAAGTCACTTTCACTTCTGTGTGAGATGTTGTTCTGTACTGCTGCTGAGAGAGAGAGTGGACATGCTGGTGGGTTCTCTGTATATATGGACTGTAAATAAAGTAGTTTATAGCTACTGATTGTCTTTTTCTTCTGCAATGAGATGCCAGAAGACGAGCATACTCCTCTCAGGAGGGAGGGGTCGCTTATCACTGGTCTCTCTGGACTGAGGAAGATTTACAGCCAGAGAGAGACCACCGGAGAGACACCCCAGTGTCTTGGGAAGGTGGTGGCCTTCCTGGGCGTTTTTCCAACAGTAGGGGGCGCTGTTGAGCTCTGTGAAAATATATGAGGTTCGTCTCATAGAGGTATTTTTTGAATTTCCAGGCAGATAGGACGATCCCACAGGGAGCCTTACCAAGAGAGGCCACGATCCCACGATTCTCCTCCATGACGTCCTTATGCAGAGCTCTCTGGTCAGGATCCAGCAACGCCCACTCCTCGTCCGTGAAATGAACACCAACATCTTCAAAGCACACTGGACCCTAAAAGAAAAAGGGAAATGTCCTCCTCTTAGACAGCAGAAATATGATCTGCTACACAATGCTCTGTGGTTTCCTTCCTCTAAATTGCTGTGCTATTTCTTTTTATATATATATTTTAATTTTAACTAATAAATTATACAATGTACCACAAAATTTATCACTTATACAATCTTTTTGGACTTCCATCAGCACCGCTGATGATCCACCATTTTCACCACTTCTTATGCATTTCTTAACTTTATATTGCCTTTACATCTCTTAACAAATCATCCTTCCCCTTGTCCATTTTTTCCATACTTCTAATAATACAAGAAGCCTAGTCTGGATGGCCATCTGTCTTGGAGGATCTAGCTGAGACTCCTGCAATGCAGGGGGTGGGACTTGATGACCCTTTTGGTCCCTTTCAACTCTAGGATTCCATGAAAATTACAACTACAGATGAATCCTACAGGCGATATTCAGAAGGCTGGTGTCACAGAGTTATATGGGCAGGAAATTCCACAGTTCACAGCTGGAGTTAACTCTTTATCAGCAAGAACACGATATTCACAGACTTGGCTGAGTTTCAGTCATAATGAGCAGCTCATTCCCGGAGGGTCTGTCACTTTGCATTTCTTAGTGCAGAAAGTATGGATCTGATATTGATATTTCCTATAAAGGAGTACGACAAGGCTGTATATTGTCTCCCTGCTTATTTAACTTATATGCAGAATTCATCATGCGAAAGGCTGGACTGGATGAATCCCTAGCCAGAATTAAGATTGCCGGAAGAAATATCAACAATCTCAGATATGCAGATGACAAAACATTGATGGCAGAAAGTGAGGAGGAATTAAAGAACCTTTTAATGAGGGTGAAAGAGGAGAGTGCAAAATATGGTTTGAAGCTCAACATCAAAAAACAAAGATCATGGCCACTGGGCCCGTCACCTCCTGGCAAATAGAAGGGGAAGAAATGGAGGCAGTGAGAGATTTTACTTTCTTGGGCTCCATGATCACTGCAGAGGGTGACAGCAGTCACAAAATTAAAAGGCGCCTGCTTCTTCGGAAAAAAGCAATGAGAAACCTAGACAGCACTTAAAAAGCAGAGACATCACCTTACCAACAAAGGTCCGTATAGTTAAACCTATGATTTTCCCAGTAGTGATGTATAGAAGTGAGAGCTGAGCCATAAAGAAGGCTGATCGCCAAAGAACGGATGCTTTTGAATTCTGGTGCTGGAGGAGACTCTTGAGAGTCCCATGGACTGCAAGAAGGTCAAACCTCTCCATTCGGAAGGAAATCAGCCCTGAGTGCTCACTGGAAGGACGGATCCTGAAGCTGAGGCTCCAAGACTTTGGCTACCTCATGAGAAGAGAAGACTCCCTGGAAAAGACCCTGATGTTGGGAAAGATGGAGGGCACAAGGAGAAGGGGACGACAGAGGACGAAATGGTGGGACAGTGTTCTCGAAGCTACAAGCATGAGTTTGACCAAACTGCGGGAGGCAGTGGAAGACAGGAGGGCCTGGCATGCTCTGGTCCAGGGGGTTACGAAGAGTCGGATATGACTAAACGCCTAAACAAAAACAACAATACTAATTAATTCAAGAGGGTTCCGGAAGCTTCTCTGCGTAAAAGAAACAAGCAGAAGGTTCCTGATGTTTGGGTTATTCCTTCAGAGAAGCTGAGTACAGCTGGGTTAAAGTGTCTCTGTCATCTCTTCTGTCAAGGTCATGCTGACTATAAGAAGAGGCCAGAAGGAGACTGGGTTTCACTTTCTCTTTCTCTTTCTCTCTCTCTCTCTCTCTCTCTCTCTCTCTCTCTCTCTCTCCCTTCCTTCTGGTGTTCTGTACATAGTATGCTGAGTCTTAAGGTTTAAACTTATTATAAGTTGTGGGAAATTTCAGTTAAGTCTGCTGCAACTGGATTTCTTATGAACAGGGCCAATCCTGAACGTTTTGGATGTGGGACCATTATGCTCATTTGCCTTCAGTAGCAGTAAAGCTCTGCTGGATGAAATACAATTGCCTCGGGTCTATTTTGGGGGATCCTGGAACATCTTTAAGATTTCACTCTGCTAACTATACATTGTAGTTCTGCTCAGGATCAATATTGAGTAGAATTTTAAGACAGTGTCTTCCTCCACAAAAGCAGTTGCCAAGAGTGAAGGCCCCCAACTCCCCACAGCTTTCCAAGCCCCCCCCCCCCCCGGGGTTTCTGGCAAGCAATCCAACAGTGCGCCAGTGTGCAGCCTGCCTTTGCTCCTCCATTGTCAGACATCTCCTGGCTCCGAGAGACAAGCACGGAGGGTGGCTTCTGGCAGAAGGAGAGGGAGCCCCCGGTGGCTCCTCCTTCTCCTGACTCACCTCAGCCTCTCATCCTCCCTCCTCCCACTCGTCTCCTTCCTCTTCTGCCTCCGATTCTGCACTGCATTCTTCCACAGAGTCTCCCAGCTCACTAAGCCCTGTTTCCCCTTCAGCTTCTAACACCTCCTCTTCCCAGGCTTCTCCCTCTTGCCCCTCTGACCACTCATCCTTCCTCCACCTCCACTCCGTGGGGTCTGAGATGTCTCCTTTCCTGGTTCCCTGGCTGCTTCCTCCCACCATTCCTCTGTGCCCAACCAGTCCATGACATTGCTCCATCCCTCGGCCTCTGGCCCCACAAGGCAGCTTCCCCTGACCTGATCTGGTTCCACAGCCGCTGTTTCCCTTCTGCCCCCATGAAAAGATGAACCAGGAGGTTTTGCCGGCATCATTCTATCACCTGCAAGAGAAAAAAGATAAGCAGAATGCCAGGAGTGCCTACTTCTCTCACAGGTGAAACAGGGCATCTCTAACTACAGATGGGCCTTTCAGAAAGCCTTTCCTGCTGAGCGCATTTGGACATTTGTGCCCATTTCATGTTAGTTGTGCAAAACTATTTCTCCCTTCCTTTGGACCCTTGTTCCCAACTGTTCCCCCCCCCCAAAAAAAAGAACCCTCAGATGAGTTGGAAAACCAACAGAACGAGACCAAACAGAGAAAAGCCACCTTCCTCCTTACCCAGTGGCCTCTCTCTGGTGTCCAACGGAGGCCTCTCTGCCTCACAGGAATCCAGGTCCATTTCTGCAAAACGATCCCTTTTCTGAAAGAGCAACAAGGATTCCAAACAGAGAATGAATGGTGAGAAATGTTAGAAAGAGAATGACAAAGACAGAATCTTTAAGGGTGTTAGATCTCATCCCATGGATGCCTTCCCAGAAAAAGAATGGGCCAACAGTAGAGCATTATGGGATGTTCTCTGTCCTGTTTGGAGCCCCTTGGGAGTATCCAGAGGAAAGTCTCTCTCACCTGCTTTCTCTCCTCTGCCTCACTCAGGAGGAAACCTTCGGCCAGGGCCACCGCCTGGGAACTGGTCTCCGCTCCACAGTCCCTCACCCAGCTCTCCATCTCCGGTGGAAGGACAGCCAGGAACTGCTCCAAGATCACCAGGTCCAGCATCTCAGCTTTCGTGTGCCTTTCTGGCTTCAGCCACAGATGGCAAAGGTGGTAGAGTCGGCTGCAAACCTCTCGGGGTCCTTTGGCCTCCTGGCAGCAGAACTGCCTCACCTGCTGGCTCTGCACCTCTGAGCGGAGGGTGTCCTCCTCACCCAGGATCTTCTGCACAGAGTTTTCCCAGAATCCCCCACTGCTCCCAGTTTGGATGGCATGGCCTCTTCCTGCTTCAGGGCCGGCTGAGTCTTGCTCATCCATCTGTGCTCTCAGGAAGGCTCTCAGAGATCGGAAGGAAGCCTTTGGTCTTCTGCCAAGTTCTGTCTTAATGAGAAGCTCTTGCCAATCCTACAAAGCAAATGCTTTGTTACGTAAAAGTTTTTATTATTATTAGTCAATATTTTTATTTTTTGTATAGTTTGTATAGT
This sequence comes from Podarcis gaigeae, assembly GCF_964106915.1. NCBI lineage: Eukaryota > Metazoa > Chordata > Lepidosauria > Squamata > Lacertidae > Podarcis > Podarcis gaigeae. The sequence goes on from NC_139677.1 coordinate 107,916,328, forward strand.
TTTGTTCTTTAGGTGAGAGGGTCAGGGCTGTATGGGAGTCGGCCCCATTCAACAGAATGGCAGGGGGCGGGTTCCCCGGTGGGGGGGGGGAAAGCACTGAGACACCCGATCACAGTGATCACGGGTAGGAGGAGGAGTTACACTATGACCAGACCACGTCATTACCGAGGAGGCAGGTTTAGTCATTGTTTGAGGACTATCCCTGCCTCCGGGTCTGGTCTTGACCGGGTGGATACTGGAATGAGCAAGGGAGACCCACGTGACCTGAAGGGGCTGCTGTGCAATGCCAGGTCAATGATTCATGAGACCACTGCCATCCACGACTTGGATGGATGTGGGTGATCTGACACGAAGTGAAACAAAAACAAAAGAAGTGTCATGGTCGGATCACTTCCTGGTGCAACTGGACTTCTCCACGACCCTTCCCCTCTGTAGGGAGGTGGGACTGATTTGGATGGCCCACCCCTGGTACTTAATGGATCCAAATGGTTTCCAGAAAGGAGGAGGGGATGTTTTATCCCATGTTGATGGCCTTTCAGCTGATTTCCTTGTGGCGCCTGGACAGCCCCGTGGTTCTTCCCGGAGCTGAGGACGATGAAAAAAATACTGAGATGGCTAGAGTGTCGGTGGCAGAAAACACACTCTGAATCTGACAAAATACAGGTTAGAGCTCAATGTCGAGCCTACCAAGTGGCAATAGCAATGGCTTTCTTCACCGCCTCTATTGCATCTGCAGAAAACAACACCAGGAGACTCTTTCAGGTGGTTCACAATTTAGTGGAACCACCTGCATCATTGGGGCCTCAAAAGGACCCTGAGATCTCCTTCAATGATTTGGCAAAGTTTTGTGCAGTTAAATTGACCCAGATTTGGAAAGAGGTAGACTCCACCATGGGAGCAGAGCCAGGGTGGGAGAGTGCTAGAGTCCCGTCTAGTCAGGTTCCGTGGGATCAGTTCAAGTTTGTTACCTCTGTCACCGGAAATCACCCCCCCTTTCATTTACACGTGTACCGCACAAGCACCACACACATACACGCATCTCCCCTCCCTGACCCTAGAGATGCCCCTTTAGAGGGTCATCTCTTAAAAGCCTTCCGTAGATAAGGAAGCTCTAGACTGACAGCCTTTCGCCATAGCGCTCCGCTTCGCCCTATTTTTACTGTGAGTAGACCGGGCGCCTGAACTCTAGGTCAAACAGCGGCCGCCTCAGCCAATCACCATTTCCGAACAGCGCCCCTTGCGGCGGCCACGCTGGTACTGCAAGCTGCAAGCGTCTGTTCCCTCACCTTTTGACAGCTCTCAATACAATGTTTCCAAGTTCAATTGACCGTGACTGATTTAATCAAAATGTAGCAAGTTGCTTCCGAAAAGTGAAGGTACTTTGAACTTCAAGGACCATATTCTTTATAAATTCACCAAAAATCAGCCGTACATCGGATTTTCATCGGACCACTTTTATTTGACTACATATTACAAGGACTATCAAAGGGGGGTGACCTGATACATGGCAACCATAATCCTTTGACTGAGCGGTCACGTACTCTGCAGCGGACGTGACAACCTTGACGACCATCGTGATGGGCTCAGACAGAAGGCTATCAGGGACACAATAACTTGCATATTTTAGTGTATTCCGCATGGACTTTCACAAAGGGCTCTGACCGGATTCCCCTCAGGGGGCAGGAAACTTCACCCTTCCCTTTTGTCTCTAAAATGACTCATGTGGGGAGGGGAGAGGAGACTCCAGCCAGGTGTCAGGGCACTCAGATTACCTGTGTAGCCCCTCCTCGACTCCTCCTAATTTTAATGTAATCATGATGTAAATATGATGTAATTCTGGGGGTGTAGCTTCGGGGATTAGCAACTAATAAAAGTTAGGGTCTTCCTTTGTTCGGGGCTTCCATCTTGCTTCACTTCGTGGGCGGTGGGAGTCCTGTCGCAACAGTCTTTCCTTAAATAAAGACCGAGCCTACTGGCTGCTGTTTTGCTCTGAATTGCTCTGGTCGGTGTCTTCATTTGTCCAAGAGAGCCCTCTGACTTTCCGGTAACAGTTTTGGCGACCGTGGTCAGGGACACTTGGTTCTCCTGCAAAGGTGAGAGGGGAGATAGAGGGGATCAGGCGCCACTGGGCAACCTTTGCCCGGGGATCCTTTTTTCCTCTCCCTGCCTCCTCTTTGCGGGCGGTAATCAACCGTCACCAGAAGCCCAACCAGAGAGAGCAAAGGCGAGGTAAAGCCGGCCAAGGAAAAGGATCCCGGGATCCGCGAGGGACATCAACGGACGTGAGTTTGGTTCTGAAGAAAATACATTGGGAGGAGGGTGGAAGGTAACATCTCCACAACAGCCAAATCTTTCTCTTTATTTCCAACGTTACACCTAAATCTTGAATCTCTCTTTCTCTTTCTCTCCCCGTTTTCCCTTTCGGAGCGTGGCCAGGGAAAACGTGGTGCTTATTGTTTCTCTGACGTCCTCTCTCGGAGTCGTCTAGAGGCGTCCGTACGAACCCTTCTTTACTGTCCCTATTTATGCAAATGAAGCCGCCCCTCCTGCACGGCGACCTTTGTTAGGGATGACCCGTGTACGTGAGAACACAAGGTCATTTGCTTCCTTTCAGAACTTTGTTTTTCTCGGGTCCTGATCTGGCACTGCGCTGCGCAGGCGTTCAGTAAGGAATCCGAACTTAATCCAAAGGCTAGGCAGGAGGCTGTTGTGGAGGGTAGAGGGGAGGTTCACAATTGGGGCCCCACACTAGGGTTAGTCTTGTAAACAGCGCTGAGGTTCAGGTTTTTCCGGGCAGAGAGACCCGTGGTTTAGGTTTTCCGGGCAGAGAGACCCGTGGTTTAGGTTTTCCGGGCAGAGAGACCTGTGGTTTAGGTTTTCAGTTCAAGTTTGAGATCTCCAGGGATTAGTTCGCGATTTATGAATGAGAGAAATTTGTGTTGGTTAAGGATACCTTGGTTACTGAAGGAATCTTCTCTTCCATTTTTCTCTTTCTTCCCCCCCCATTGTCCGTTCTCCTTGTGTGTGTGTGTGTTCAACCCCACTGTCTTTAACGAACTCTGTTAACAGAAATAGATAAATAAATAATAGTTAAAAAAAGAGAGAGAGATGGGAGCTCAAGCTACCAAGCATTCAGACTGGACTCCTCCCAGTGACAAGCCTTCCGCGGAGCCTTTCCACTCCAGGGAGGACTCTGATACCCCTCTTCAATTCGTCCTCCAAAACTGGAAAGGATTGAGGGGAAGGAAGGGACTCTCAAAGTCCAAGCTAAAGGACCTTTGCAACATCTTCTGGGTCGCCTTTACCCACCACCTAGAACCAGCCTCCAGGTGGCCACCCCACGGCTCTTTTAATCTCGTAAAGATACAAGCTCTTAAATCCTATCTGGCTGACGAGAGGCCCCAACAGCTATACTATTTAAACATTTTCGTCGAAGCCCGCGTAGTGTTTCAACGGCTGCAAGCTCAAGTTGCCCATCAAATGCCTGTTCTAAAACCAACCGGACCTCCCCCATATGATGAGATTAGAGCCCAGGAGGAGCATTTGGATAGGACCCTTGTTCCTTTCTACTACCCGGAACCACGAGCCCCCCGACCGCCAGGACCCGGGGCAGGGGACAGAACAGGAGCTGGTGGGGGGAGCGCGGGACTGAGAGAAGGTGTAGCAAATCAGCCCGCCACCGCTGCTGTCCCTTCCCAAAACGCGGGATTGCGGGAAGATGAAACAAACCCACCCGCTGCTACCCTTTCCCAAAGTATATCCAATACATCGCCGCCCAACCCTTCTTCAAGTACATCAAACCTAGAAGGAGACCAAGTAAACGTGGATCTTGGACCCTTACTCAACGGGCAACTTCTAAACGGAGGAAGAGAGGGACCCGTCTCCAGTAGAACTAGAAACAGGGATAATTTGCAAATCGGAGAAATAGAAGGTGCCTTCCCTCTGCGAGCATTACCTATACCCCCAGCCAGGGTAGGAGACCCACCCCGCATGGTATTTACTCATCAGCCCTTCCTTACTTCGGACTTAATGAATTGGTCCGACAAGATGCCCTCCCTACGTGACGACCCCGACAAATGCCACCGCCAGGTGGCCACCATTTTCTCCACTCACAACCCTACATGGGCAGATGTGCATATGTTGCTTGGGGCCCTATTCAATGAGGCAGAAAAGAGAGAAATACTAGCGACGGCGGGGGAAGCTTTAACCCGAGAAGACTACCAACCAAATCGTCCCGCCTCGATGGCCCCACTGACCGCTCAGACGTTAAATAATGACCCTGACTGGGACTATAACACAGACAATGGCATATGGGGTCTAAAAATTTTTAAGAAGGCCATCCTAGATGGTATTAAAGCTGCGGGACAGCGAACCGTAAATTGGACCAAAGTTCAAGCTGTCCTTCAAGGACCTGATGAGCATCCCTCCGACTATTACTCAAGGCTAGTTTCTGCTATTAAGACCTGGGGTGGAATAGATCCAGAAAGCCCACAGCATGAGGTGATAGTCAAGGGATTCTTCAAGGATCAGGCCAATGCCGACATCCGGAAGGCATTAAACTCTCATCTTGGGTATGATGGAAAAACCATAAACGAAATCCTTTCCATCGCGAAGTCTGTATTTAACTCAAGAGATGAACGGAAGAAGAAGGATCTAAAACCCGACTCTCCCCGGGTGCTAGCCTATGCAGCCGGGATCCCTACACCCAAAGAGAAATTTAAGCTAGGAAAATCAGATTTACCTGACGACCGTGTCTGCTTCCACTGTGATGAAGTAGGGCACATAAAAAGATACTGTCCTCTTCTGATAGGAGCCAGGAGGGCAGAGTATAGGAATCCGAAGCCATACAGGTCAGAGTACAGGGAAACCACCTATCCCAGACCTAGGGAGCCTTCCTCTCCACACGAACCAAACCGACACCAAGCGCAAACACAACCCTACTCAGCACCCTCACAACCACGGCCTTGGAACCCACCTCACGACGTCACAAATCCCTTTAAACACGGTAACCGTCCCACGAACCCAACTCATGAAATGGTGATGGAGGAATACCAAGAACATTGACAATTAGAAGCAGATCCCGCCTCTTTCTCTTTTCTTTGTCCCGTTCTACAACTATCCTCTTCCGACCCAATCTGCACAAAGCAAATCGACGGACAGTCCTACGATTGCCTTTTGGACACGGGAGCCACTTACTCCACTCTCACCAATAGCCATTTAACCCCCGGGGAAGAAACCAGAACCGTAATGGGACTGGATGGAATCCCTCGGAACTGCCCTCTCTCGAGACCTGCAAAGGTTTCTGTCGGACCGCTATCTGTTAAACATACTTTCTTATTGACATCTAGCCCCGTCAATCTCTTGGGGAGGGATCTGCTCTGTAAATTAAACGCCACCATACAATGTGGCCAAGAAGGCATTTACTTACATATGCCAAATGAATCCATCTTCAGTTTCCAAGGAGTCCTACAGGAAGCCCATACCACCACAATTGATCTTCCGCCCGAATTGCTAGAAGGTGTCTCCCCCTCCTTATGGGGAACCGAGTCAACCTCCGTCGGGCTCTTAAAGTCCGCAGTGCCAGTCAAGATTAACTACAGAAAGGACCTCCCCTTCCCATGTACTAAGCAATACCCCCTTCCTCCAGACGCAATAGACAGACTGGCCCCGATGATCGATGAATTCCTTAGGATGGGAGTTTTAGTCCCATGCGCCTCTCCCTGCAACACCCCTCTACTTCCCATCAAAAAGCCCAATACAAATCCCGTCAAGTGGCGTCTTGTCCAGGATCTCAGGCTTGTCAATTCTTTTGTTATCCCCCGACACGCGGTAGTCGCCAACCCACACCACCTCCTAAGCACCATCCCGGAAGGAACTGTGGTCTACTCTGTCATAGATCTATGCTCTGCCTTCTTCAGCATCCCCGTAGACCCAGAAAGCCAATTCCTCTTTGCTTTCACCTGGCAGACAGGGCAGTTAACCTGGACTCGACTGCCCCAAGGATATGTAGAGTCTCCAGCAATCTTCTCATCTATATTACACCAAGATCTATCAGACGTGACTCTGCCAGGAGGCTCAGCCCTGAGACTCTACGTTGATGACATTTTACTCTGTGGTAAGGATCTAGAATCCTGCAAAAAGGACACTATAGCTCTCCTAAACCTACTAGCACAGAAGGGACACAAGGTATAGCCGGAAAAGATACAATATTGTAAAAAGGAGGTGAAATATCTCGGCCACATACTAGGAGAGGGTACCCGTGCGCTAACTACAGACAGAATTGAGGCAATAACCAAATTACCCCTACCAAAAACTAAAAGGCAACTCCGAGGTTTCATCGGAATGAGTGGATTCTGCCGAGCATGGATTCCGCGCTACGGGGAATTCACCCGCCCCCTTACAGCAATGACACACGACAATGCCCCAGACCAGCTGCAGTGGTCAGCAGAGGCACTTGAAGCCTTTGAATCTATTAAGAAAGAACTGCGGTCCTCTCCTGCTCTCGGACTCCCAGATTATAGACTACCTTTTTCTCTATTTGTGCATGAGAATAAGGGAGTAGCTTCAGGCGTCCTTACACAACCCTTCCAAGGGAAGAATAGGCCTGTCGCTTATTACAGCCTTCAACTAGACACCACTGTACTAGGAAATGTAGGATGCCTTAGAGCCGTGGCAGCCGCAGCCCTGCTCCTAGAGAAGGCACAAGAAACTGTCCTAGGACACGACCTAACTGTCAACGTCCCCCATGCTGTTGCTACTCTCCTTAGCCTGCAAGGATGTCAACGTTTTACGATACAACGATTAAATAGATACGAGGCCATCCTTCTCAGTCCTTCAAACGTCACCATAAAAAGAGTAAATTCGCTCAACCCTGCAACCCTTCTGCCCCTCCCTGACGATGGCACCCCACATCACGACTTCTCTCAAATAGTCCGCCATGTAGAGAAACCACGAGAAGATCTTGATTACCTCCCTTTACCTGAGCCAGATCTCATCTTGTATACTGACGGGAGCTCCAAGGTTATAGGAGGGGAACGGAAAAGTGGATATGCCATAGTCACTGATAGCGAGACCCTAGAGGCACGACCGATCAATGCAAAATATAGTGCACAAGCAGCAGAACTTATCGCCTTGATAAGAGCTTGTGAATTAGGAGCAGGACGAAGGATCACTATCTACACCGATTCGAAGTATTGTTTCGGGTTGGTGCATGCTACCGGGCAAATCTGGTTACAGAGAGGTTTCTTGACTACAGCAGGAACGCAAATTGCACACGCCTCCCTAGTACAGCGCCTCATGAACTCAATACACCTTCCGGCAGCTATTGCAGTGGTACACTGCAAAGCACATACGAAAGGCAGGGACCCAGTCTCTAGAGGGAACCAACGGGCTGACAGCGCGGCCCAGGAGGCAGCCCTTCAGCCCCCCTCCGCAGACAATGAGTTCCAGGGACCACAAGTCTTATCAGACGTGGATTTCGCAGAAATGTACAAAACTGCGACCCCAGAGGAGATTAAAGGATGGATAGAACAAGGGGCCCATTTAGAAAATGAAGTTTGGTATTTCCCGGATAAAAGACTCATAATGCCCAGACTATGGGTACCCAAACACTTGAGAATCCTGCACCAACGTACCCACTGGGGCAGAGACAAACTTATAGACACAATACAACGCTGTTGGTACGCCCCAGGGCTTGCTCTCGCCGCTAAAGCTGCCGTAAAGAATTGCCATACTTGCCAGAGCTTTAATCCAAAACATACCGCCAGATGCCCACCAGGGGCAAGACCGTGGGCTTTTGTCCCATTTGAAAGTCTTCAGGTAGATTTCATAGACCTACCCCCTTGTCTCAGCAACAAACATGCTCTAGTAATTATCGACCAGTTGACCGGGTGGGTAGAGTGCTTCCCTACTCGCAGAGCTACTGCCCACATTGTTGCAAAGATCCTATTACAAGAAATCATACCCTGCTTCGGAGTTCCCCGACACATAGACAGCGACAGGGGTTCCCACTTCACATCAGAGATAATCCAACAGGTTGCAAACGCCCTCGGAATTAAATGGAAGCTACATACCCCATACCATCCGCCTTCCTCCGGGCAAGTTGAAAGAATGAATCAACAGCTTAAATCTCAGCTAGGAAAACTTTGTAAAGACTCTGGTATCAAATGGGTTAATGCCATTCCATTAGTCCTCCACAACTTAAGAGCATGCCCTCGTGGAAACCTCAAATTATCTCCCTATGAATTACTATTCGGAAGACCATCCCCAGTGTATAATACCCAATTTCCAACATCAGAACTAGAGGTTGGAGAGACAGAGTTAACTAGCTATGTAATACAACTCCAGAAGCAACTCACTCTTCTACACAGATACGCTGCCTCCAGCCAAAATATTCCCCTTGACGAAAACATTCACCCATATCAACCAGGGGATTGGATACTAGTGAAGACTTACCATAAGGTACCCTTGCAGCCCAATTGGGAGGGCCCCTACCAAGTACTTTTAACCACTCCAACTTCTGTTAAGGTAGCAGAAAAGACAGCCTGGTTGCACCACACCCGCTGCAAACCCGCATCGCCACCCGAGCCCACAGCGGACGACTCGCCCTACGACACACCAGCCCGCCCAGCAGACGACGACACCAGCACCGAGGAGGACCAACAGACCGGACCAGATCGGGGCATGAATCGAGCCCAACAGACCGGACCAGTTCGGGGCACGAATCGAGCCCAACAGACCGGACCATATCGGGGCACGAACCGGGCCCAACAGACCGGACCTGACACTTCAGCCCATTGGACCTCCGAAATAATCACAGCAGCCGACCAGAACGACCAACCCCCAATTCGCCTCAAACTCCGTAGAACAGACTTCCGCATTTGACAGCCCTGCAGTTTGACAGCTCCATTTGACATCTCCGCATTTGACAGCTCTGCAGTTTGACAGCTCCATTTGACAGCTCCGCATTTGACAGCTCTACAGTTTGACAGCTCCATTTGACAGCTCCGCATTTGACAGCTCTACAGTTTGACAGCTCCGTTTGACAGCTCCGCATTTGACAGCTCTGCAGTTTGACAGCTCCGCAGCCTGACGACACCCGCTATTCGCAATGGCAAATACCATACCCACTCTGCTCGTCCTTTCTATTACTTCTGCTCTCTCCCAACACACCATAACCACACACGGCTCATGCCCAGGATTACAAATGGAATACAAATATCTGGACTTTGGAATTGTTGATATGGTGAAAAGAGGGACACCGGACCGCCTGGGAGATTTTGATTTCTGCCTACCCGAAACCCGCGTTCTCCTTCGACATGCCATATTACCGACCCTCGCTATTCACCAAACGTGGGAACTTTTTATGCGCTCCCCCTCTTACATGCCACTGGGCAAACTCATCCTCACCAGAGATGGCCCTTGGAACCGAGCCCAGTGCCTCAATGGTTCTTACGTACTCTTTTCTGATGGTACACCCAAACAAACTCTAAACTGGACACTTCTAGACAACGGTGGCGGTGAGTCAGTTTATACTGACCGGAATCACCCCACAGACCGCCTAATTCATGGGTTTTACTGTCAAAGAGTGGATTCCACCCCACGCCAAACCATCCTGCAAGGAGTTTGCCTCTGAAGGTACTGCTGCGTCTGGGACATCGGACTCGCTTCTGGTTGGGACGGGAAAGCGTACCTTTGAAGGCTGGCATCACTCCGTTACACCTCCAGCAGAATGGGACACTACCGGACCCCAAAGGTGTGGAGGTCTCGCCACAAACCTCACATACCTGCTCCGCCAAGACCCCCTTCACCCCGCCGGTACCGCACCTCGACAAAGGGGGGAACTGTCAATATCCGAAAACCCCAACAATAATGACTTTTTGTCCACTTGGCATTCCAACACCTATGTGAAACTGATCTCTCAAATTGCTAAACAGACAACAACCAATGAGTGTTGGATTTGTGCCAATGCTCCTGCACACCTCCACAGCGGCATACCATTTCTTGGAGTACCCCTCACCCTGCAACAACATCTCTCCGCTGACGTGCAATCCTGGAACCTGACTGCCGTGAACTTGACTTACCAATACATCTATCTAACTGGACCCACAACAGGTGACCTTTGCCGGAAGTTCAGCGGGAATGACAAAGTTATCGGCGAAAGCACCTGTAAGTACACCATTGACATTACTTTAAACGGCAGGATTACCCTATGGCACCAGGGCAACCCCTCTATCCACCCCAATTTAATGTCTTCATGGAAACGCGTAATGAGCTTACCTGACTCCTGGAGCCCCTCCCCGGTCTCCCAATGTTTCTTCCGTGCCTTCCTCACTTGCCGCATAGACTCGTGTCTACAGGGGCTGTTCTGGGTTTGTGGCCACCGCGGCTATGTATGGGCCAGTCCCCACTCCCGCGGCACTTGTTACCTTGGCCTGATCTTACCTGGGGTCCGGGTCACACAAAACCTACCCCCCGGGAGGAGACGCAATAAGAGGGCAAAGGACTTATCGCAACTCTCCGACGTGGCAGCCAATAGTGAAACTTATGACTGGGCTCTCTTTCCTGCGTATGGAGCCGGCTCCAATCACGTTGATATCCTTAAATTAACGGACATCCTACTAAATTTCATGGAAGAGTCCAATGCGGCTACTCAATCTATCCTGACGGAGTTGACGGAAGTCAGGCAGACCGCGATACAGAACCGCCTTGCTTTGGACTACGTTCTTGCCTCGACTGGAGGCGTTTGTGCCCTTGTCGGAACCGAGTGCTGCACACACGTGTCCGATCAAACCCTTAATATCACTGGACACCTTAACAACATCCATAAACTAACGGATGAGCTTAAAGACATCCAACATGAAGGACTGTCAGATACCCAGCTGTGGAGCTGGCTGCCTGGGTCAGGCTGGATAAAACAACTCCTAGGGAACGGACTCCTGATCCTCATTACTGTAACCATCTGCATTGCTGTCTTCTGCTGCGCAATCCACTACTTCCCGATGTGCTGCCAGACTTGCGGCTCTTGCCTTCCGACTCTTCGCCCGCGATCAGCTACTGCCTACAGACTGCCGGCACCAGGAACCCAGGCGACTCCCATCGAAATGGGACCCTTGAAGAACTTCCAAAATCCGGATTCTAGGTATGACATGTCAGACTTTTATTGATTGTGCGGAGAGAAGGATTGCGCGGTTTTCCTACCTTCGCAATCTTATCTCCGAAGGGGGGAACTGTCGCCGGAAATCACCCCCCTTCATTTACACGTGTACCGCACAAGCACCACACACATACACGCATCTCCCCTCCCTGACCCTAGAGATGCCCCTTTAGAGGGTCATCTCTTAAAAGCCTTCCGTAGATAAGGAAGCGCTAGACTGACAGCCTTTCGCCATAGCGCTCCGCTTCGCCCTATTTTTACTGTGAGTAGACCGGGCGCCTGAACTCTAGGTCAAACAGTGGCCGCCTCAGCCAATCACCATTTCCGAACAGCGCCCCTTGCGGCGGCCACGCTGGTACTGCAAGCCGCAAGCGTCTGTTCCCTCACCTTTTGACAGCTCTCAATACAATGTTTCCAAGTTCAATTGACCGTGACTGATTTAATCAAAATGTAGCAAGTTGCTTCCGAAAAGTGAAGGTACTTTGAACTTCAAGGACCATATTCTTTATAAATTCACCAAAAATCAGCCGTACATCGGATTTTCATCGGACCACTTTTATTTGACTACATATTACAAGGACTATCAAAGGGGGGTGACCTGATACATGGCAACCATAATCCTTTGACCGAGCGGTCACGTACTCTGCAGCGGACGTGACAACCTTGACGACCATCGTGATGGGCTCAGACAGAAGGCTATCAGGGACACAATAACTTGCATATTTTAGTGTATTCCGCATGGACTTTCACAAAGGGCTCTGACCGGATTCCCCTCAGGGGGCAGGAAACTTCACCCTTCCCTTTTGTCTCTAAAATGACTCATGTGGGGAGGGGAGAGGAGACTCCAGCCAGGTGTCAGGGCACTCAGATTACCTGTGTAGCCCCTCCTCGACTCCTCCTAATTTTAATGTAATCATGATGTAAATATGATGTAATTCTGGGGGTGTAGCTTCGGGGATTAGCAACTAATAAAAGTTAGGGTCTTCCTTTGTTCGGGGCTTCCATCTTGCTTCACTTCGTGGGCGGTGGGAGTCCTGTCGCGACAGTCTTTTCTTAAATAAAGACCGAGCCTACTGGCTGCTGTTTTGCTCTGAATTGCTCTGGTCGGTGTCTTCATTTGTCCAAGAGAGCCCTCTGACTTTCCGGTAACACCTCCAAGGATGTGGACAGGCTGCTTGGACAAGTGAAACTGACCACCTTTCTCCTTGATCATCCTGGCTCATAAAAGTGAACCGGGAAGGGCTGGGTGATGGGCTCTGCAGGGTGGTGAATGCTTCCCTCTGTGAGGGAGCCTTCCCAGACCCGCTGAAAGAGGTGGTCATTAAACCGCTACTTAAAAAAACATCTTTAGACCCAGCCAATTTGGCCTGGCATGCTCTGGTCCAGGGGGTCGCGAAGAGTCGAACAAAACTAAACGACTAAACAACAACAACAACAATTTGGCCAACTATCGCCCAGTCTCAAATTTACCATTCTTGGGCAAGGTGATTGAGCGGGTGGTTGCCGAACAACTCCAAGCACACCTGGAGGATGCGGACCATTTGGATCCCTTCCAATCGTGATTCAGGCCTCACCATGGGACTGAAACTGCCTTGGTCGCGCTGGCTGATGATCTCCGGTGGGCTAGGGACAAAGGTGAGAGCTGTTTCCTAGTTCTGCTGGATCTCTCAGCGGCGTTTGATACCATCGACCATAACATCCTTCTGGACTGTCTAGAGGGGCTGGGAGCTGGGGGCACTGTCCTACAGTGGTTCTGCTCCTTCCTCCTGGGCCGTGGCCAGAAAGTGGTGGGGGGGGATGAGTGTTCAGACCCCTGGGCTCTCACTTGTGGGGTGCCTCAGGGTTCCGTCCTCTCCCCCATGCTTTTTAACATACATATGAAGCCACTGGGAGAGATCATCAGGGGGTTTGGGCTGGGTGTTCATCAGTATGCGGATGATACCCAGCTCTACCTGTCCTTTAAATCAGAACATGTGAAGGCGGTGAAGGTCCAGTGTGAGTGTCTGGAGGCGGTTGGAGGATGGATGGCGGCTAACAGATTGAGATTGAATCCTGACAAGACAGAAGTATTCTTTTGGGGGGACAGGGGGTGGGCAGGTGTGGAGGACGTCCTGGTCCTGAATGGGACAACTGTGCCCCTGAAGGACCAGGTGCGCAGCCTGGGAGACATTTTGGACTCACATCTGTCCATCGAGCTACAGATCAATTCTGTGTCCAGGGTGGCTGTTTACCAGCTCCATCTGGTACGTAGGCTGAGACCCTATCTGCCAGCTGACTGTCTCGCCAGAGTGCTGCATGCTCTAGTTATCTCCCGCTTGGACTACTGCCATGCGCTCTACGTGGGGCTACCTTTGAAGGTGACCCAGAAACTACAACTACCGTAATCCAGAATGCGGCAGCCAGACTGGGAGCTGGTGACTGGGAGTGGCCGCCGTGACCACATAACACCAATCCTGAAAGACCTACATTGGCTACCAGTACATTTCCAGGCACAATTCAAAGTGGATGGGGCCAAAGACATCTCACTTGAAATTTAGGACGGTAATTTATTATTATTATTCTCTTAGATGGCTTAACACACGCACAGCCACTGATTCCAAGGTCCCTGGAGGCTCAGTGAGGAGCAGCGCCCATTTCCGGCTGGTTTTCCAGCAACAATCCCTTTGGGAGAGAGAGGATGTGGTCCTGGGATGCCCTGCTCTGGGTGCGAGGGGATTGCTACCGTGGCCTCCGTGGGGAGCTGCCCTGGGAGACACTGGGAAACTGGTCCCCAATGCAGCAGCCAGACTCTGGGCTGGAATCCCTCTCTTTATCCCTGGCCTTTCTCTCCCACCTTTTTTTTTGGGGGGGTGTCTAGTCCACCTCCTCGTCCAGCTTTGGAAAAGCATTTGCAGATGTTTCCTCTGTTGTGCAATGGGACTCCTTTGTTTAAAGAAGGAGATTTCGGGGGAGTCATTGTTTTTCTGAAAGGGGGGGCGGAAGGCCAACTGAGGAAGGAGAGCGTTGCAGCCCTGGCCCCTCCCTGGCAGGACCCTCTCCTCCTCCCTGACTTGGGGTCCCCCCCCTGCAGGAGCATATCAGCCCCCCCCCAGGCCTCCTCCCCTGCTGCAGTCCTGGGACCCCCACCAGATCCCAGAAAGAGAGAGAGGGGAGACTCACCAGATCCCAGGAGGGGAGAGCGAGGCAGCCCTTGCAGGAGAGACACCCAAGCAGGAAAGGACTGGGGAGGGGGGGGGCTTGGCTCTGGAGGACCTACCCCCCCTTTGCTTCCTGTCCCCTCTAGGAAGGCAGCTCACTTCCCTTTAACCCTTGCAAGGCCAGTCCCGCCAGCTCAGCCCTCTCTCGTCTTCCTGAACCTCAGCTCTTTATTATTTTGAATGGCTCTAAGGGGGCAGCTTCCCCCTGGATCCGCCTATGGCAAGGGATCCTTTGGGGGGGGCCTTTGGCTCTCGGCTGGGCTCTGAGCATCTCCCTCTGTCCCTTTTTTGGGGGGTCCTTTGGCTCTTGGCTGGTCTCTGAGCATCTCCCTCGGTCCCTTTTGGGGGGGCCTTTGGCTCTTGGCTGGGCTCTGAGCATCTCCCTTGGTCCCTTTTTTGGGGGGGGCCTTTGGCTCTTGGCTGGGCTCTGATTATCTCCCTTGGTCCCTTTTTGGGGGGACCTTTGGCTCTTGGCTGGGCTCTGAGCATCTCCCTCGTTCCCTTTGGGGGGGCCTTTGGCTACTGGCTGGGCTCTGAGCATCTCCCTCGGTCCCTTGGGGGGGGGCCTTTGGCTCTTGGCTGGGCTCTGAGCATCTCCCTCGGTCCCTTTTTTGGGGGGCCTTTGGCTCTCGGCTGGGCTCTGAGCATCTCCCTCGGTCCCTTTGGGGGGGCCTTTGGCTCTTGGCTGGGCTCTGAGCATCTCCCTCGGTCCCTTTTTTGGGGGGCCTTTGGCTCTCGGCTGGGCTCTGAGCATCTCCCTCCGTCCCTTTGGGGGGGGGGCCTTTGGCTCTTGGCTGGGCTCTGAGCATCTCCCTCGGTCCCTTTTTTGGGGGGGCCTTTGGCTCTTGGCTGGGCTCTGAGCATCTCCCTCGGTCCCTTTTTTGGGGGGACCTGTGGCTCTTGGCTGGGCTCTGAGCATCTCCCTCGGTCCCTTTTTTGGGGGGCCTTTGGCTCTTGGCTGGGCTCTGAGCATCTCCCTCGGTCCCTTTTGGAGGGGGCCTTTGGCTCTTGGCTGGGCTCTGAGCATCTCCCTCGGTCCCTTTTGGAGGGGGCCTTTGGCTCTTGGCTGGGCTCTGAGCATCTCCCTCGGTCCCTTTGGGGGGGCCTTTGGCTCTTGGCTGGGCTCTGAGCATCTCCCTCGGTCCCTTTGGGGGGGCCTTTGGCTCTTGGCTGGGCTCTGAGCATCTCCCTCGGTCCCTTTTTTGGGGGCCCTTTGGCTCTTGGCTGGGCTCTGAGCATCTCCCTCGGTCCCTTTTTGGGGGGTCCTTTGGCTCTTGGCTGGGCTCTGAGCATCTCCCTCGGTCACTTTTGGGGGGGGCCTTTGTCTCTTGGCTGGGCTCTGAGCATCTCCCTCGGTCCCTTTGTGGGGGGCCTTTGGCTCTTGGCTGGGCTCTGAGCATCTCCCTCGGTCCCTTTGGGGGGGCCTTTGGCTCTTGGCTATTCTCTGAGCATCTCCCTCGGTCCCTTTGGGGGGGCCTTTGGCTCTTGGCTGGGCTCTGAGCATCTCCCTCGGTCCCTTTGGGGGGGCCTTTGGCTCTTGGCTATTCTCTGAGCATCTCCCTCGGTCCCTTTGGGGGGGCCTTTGGCTCTTGGCTGGGCTCTGAGCATCTCCCTCGGTCCCTTTTTTGGGGGGGCCTTTGGCTCTTGGCTGGGCTCTGAGCATCTCCCTCGGTCCCGTTGGGGGGGCCTTTGGCTCTTGGCTGGGCTCTGAGCATCTCCCTCGGTCCCTTTTTTGGGGGGCATTTGGCTCCTGGCTGGACTCTGAGCATCTCCCTCGGTCCCTTTGGGGGGGGGCCTTTGGCTCTTGGCTGGGCTCTGAGCATCTCCCTCGGTCCCTTTTGGGGGGGGCCTTTGGCTCCTGGCTGGACTCTGAGCATCTCCCTGGGTCCCTTTTTAGGGGGGCATTTGGCTCTTGGCTGGGCTCTGAGCATCTCCCTCGGTTCCTTTTGGGGGGGGCCTTTGGCTCCTGGCTGGACTCTGAGCATCTCCCTCGGTCCATTTGGGGGGGGCCTTTGGCTCTCGGCTGGGCTCTGAGCATCTCCCTCTGTCCCATTTTTGGGGGGGCCTTTGGCTCTCGGCTGGACTCTGAGCATCTCCCTCGGTCCCTTTGGGGGGGGCCTTTGGCTCTTGGCTGGGCTCTGAGCATCTCCCCCGGTCCCTTTTGGGGGGGCCTTTGGCTCTTGGCTGGGCTCTGAGCATCTCCCTAGGTCCCTACGCCAGGAAGTGGAGGAGCAGCGCAGCCTTGCCGTACTCCTTTCCCAATTTTGAAGCAATCAGTTGTTCCATATCCAGTTCTAACTGTAGCTTCTTGTCCCACATAGAGATTTCTCAGGAGACAGATGAGGTGATCTGGCACTCCCATTTCTTTAAGAACTTGCCATAGTTTGCTGTGGTCGACACAGTCAAAGGCTTTTGCATAGTCAATGAAGCAGAAGTAGATGTCTTTCTGGAACTCTCTAGCTTTCTCCATAATCCAGCGCATGTTTGCAATTTGGTCTCTGGTTCCTCTGCCTCTTCTAAATCCAGCTTGCACTTCTGGGAGTTCTCGGTCCACATACTGCTTGAGCCTTCTTTGTAGAATTTTAAGCATAACCTTGCTAGCGTGTGAAATGAGTGAAATTGTGCGGTAGTTGGAGCATTCTTTGGCACTGCCCTTTTTGGGGATTGGGATGTAGACTGATCTTCTCCAATCCTCTGGCCACTGCTGAGTTTTCCAAATTTGCTGGCATATTGAGTGTAGCACCTTAACAGCATCATCTTTTAAAATTTTAAATAATTATCACTTCCACTGGCCTTGTTATTAGCAGAGTCCAGTTCTGAGTTTGTGCAGATCTATCTTTCAATCCAAGTACAGTTCTCCATGAGTGACCCTCTCTTGACGGTCAGTTGCATGCAGGGCTCAGTTCTGACACCTCTCAGGTGGACACCATTATAAGAGTCAGTTCCGGCACCCTTTTTTCTGGAAAAAGAGCATTGTGGCATGTTTGTTTTGATGATGATACATGCAATAAATGTAAACCAAACATATTGAAATTTGACTGCGTCTGTTCCTTTTCTTTGTGCTTTAACTTTGCAAATGAAGATTTATACTAATGCACTTTGCCATATTTCCTGGTACAAGTGCTGAGATAGGAAGCTTTCCAATATTACTAGCAGAGTTTATGAGGAGTAAGGATTCTTCTTCTTCTTCTTTTATTTTTTTATTTTCAATGCAGAATCATAACAAAAATTACAAACATTGAATCCAAAATAATACTACACAAAGAAAAAAAAAGGAACAGACAAAAAAAACAGAAAAGAAAAAGGAAAAAAGCGCAGGAAACAAAACTAAGCTATACATAAACGAAAAAGCACACATCTACAGAAAAAAACCATATCATTACGTACATATACACGTATTGACTTCCTTCCTTTGTTCTAAGACCTCAAAAAATTTACTCTTACTATCTTGTTGTGTCTAATTAGATTACTTCCACCTTTGTACTTTTTTTTTAACACCATTTTTCTTTTTCTTTAACCCTGTAAAGCATCATTCATTACATACCAATATATGTACTCCAGAACAATGTTTTTTCATATACTCTATAACACAACCCCATTCTTTTAATAATTTCTGGTCCGATTGTCCCCTTATGTAAGCTGTGAGTCTTGCCAGATTTATGTATTCACAAAATTTAATTTGCCAATCTTTCACTGATGGAATTTTTCTCCCTTTCCAGTTTTTTGCTATAAGCATCCTGGCAGCTGTTGTTGCATAAAGGAATACTTTCCTTTGATTTTCGGGAATATCATTTGTAATTAAACCTAAAAGGAATGCCTCCAGTTTTTTACTGAAAGATATTTTAAACATCTTTTTGAGTTCTTCGTAGATTTCATTCCAGAATTGTTTAATAGGTCGGCATTCCCACCACATGTGAAAAATTGTTCCTATTTCTTTTTTGCATCTCCAACAGGTATTCGATTTTAATTTGTAAATTTTAGCCAATTTTACCGGAGTTAAGTACCATTGGTACACAATTTTCATAAAATTTTCTCTTCTTGTATAACATGCTGTGAATTTAATATCTTTCCATAATTTCTCCCATTGTTCCAGCCGAATTACATATCCTATATCACATGCCCATTTAATCATAACTTCTTTTACTTCTTCATCCTTTAATTCCCATTCTAATAATAAATTATACATTTTAGATAATTCTTTTTTGAGTTTTGTAATAATACTTTTTGTAATTTTGATTCTTCTTTTTCAAATCCAATTACTTTATCCTGGTTGAATATTTGTGCAATTTTGTGATATTGTAGCCATGTGGTACAGTATTGGGTCACCTCTTCGTATAGTCTTAGTTTTAATTGGCCCTGTTCTTCCTTTAGGAGCTGCTGGTATGTCACCATTCTTCCTATAGTATTTTTCTTTTTAACCGATAGAACTTCTAACGGGGAGACCCACCATGGGGTTTTCGGTTCTAACAACCTTCTATGTCTCACCCAGACCTTGTATAATGCATTTCTAATTACGTGGCTTAGAAATTCTTTATGGACTGCCACTTTGTTATAAATTAGATAGGCATCCCAACCATATCTGTTCTTCCATCCCTCCAAATCCAAAATGTCACTGTTATCCAATTTAATCCAATCCTTGATCCAAGTAATATAGTCTCAGGTCTGGGAGTCCAAAACCTCCCCGCTCTTTTATGTCGGTTAATAATTTATGTTTGATCCGTGGCTTTTTGCCTTGCCATATAAACTTTGTTAGGTCCGTTTTCCATTTTTTAAAACAATCATCTTTACCTATTATGGGAATCATTTGGAAAAGGAACAGAAGTTTTGGTAAGATATTCATTTTAATAGCTGAAATTCTACCCCAGAGTGTTAAATTCAATCTTGTCCAAGTTTCCATTTCTCTTTTTGTTTCTTCCCAATTTTTTTTTATAATTATCTTCAAACAAATTTATATTTTTCATTGTTATTTGTATTCCTAAATATTTCACTTTTTTTACAATTTGTAATCCAGATTTTTCTACCAGGTCCTTTTTCTCTTGATCTCCCATGTTTTTTTTTACCATTAGTTTTGTTTTTTCTTTATTCAAAGCAAAACCTGATACCTTTCGAAAGTTTCCCATTTTTTCTAGAGCCTTTGCTATGTTTTCCTTGGGATTTTCCACCATTAAGACTAAATCATCTGCAAATGCCCTTATTTTGTATATTTCCTCTCCTAGGGATATTCCATTTATTTCTTGATCCAATCTGATTTCTTGATTTAATATTTCCAAAACCATAATGAATAATAAAGGTGAGAGTGGGCACCCTTGTCTAGCAGAGTATTACTAGCAGAGTTTATGAGGAGTAAGGATTCTTCTGAGGGATATGCTTTGAAGGTAATGTATGTACCCGACCTAAATAAAAAATTAAATGTAAAATCATTTGAAAAAATAGGTGGTATAACGAATGCTGATTGGATATGATGAGGAGCCAATCAAGAAATGGTATAGACTAAATGGGAGCAGTTCTGGAATACCTGACGTCACAAGGGAGGTGGTTCTTAGCCAGTGGGAAGGTGAAACAACCTTATGAAGAAAGTAGAGAAAAGATTGTTCCATGACAACAAGAAGTTATCAAAAGAGAAAGAGGCGAGGTGGGTTTAACCCTTTCATTACAAGCTATGATATTTGCAGGGTCTCATTCCAGGGCCAAAAGGTCACTAAGAGGGGAAATGATAGGAAACTTTTTTTAAAATTACAGGTGGTCTTTCTCTTTTAAATACTAGAACTCAGGGTCATCCCATGAAACTGAGTGGTGGAACATTCTAGAACTGTGTACAGGTGCTGTCTGGCCAGGGCCTCCTAATGACTGTTTGGCCAATAGCAACCACCAGACAATCTAGAGGTTCTTAGATTCCACTGGACGGAGGACTGACAGACTCTTAGGTAGCGACAAACTTTTATTAATTGGTTAACATTAGCAAAGAAATTGATCAGCAACGTAGGACAGAGTCTAATGTAAAGCCAGCAGCAACTGGAATAAACTACAAAGCTAGCAATATAACCAATAAGCAAAAGTTCTTGGGAAACAATAATAATAATATGGATAGATTAGGTTCAGTTCTTCATGTCTGCCCAGCCGATGGAGATCTGGAAGGCTTCAGACTGGCAGACAGTCTTTCTCTCCACATTCTGGAATGGAGCATAGAATCATGTATCAAGATCTCACGGTCTCCTTCAGCTGCTGGCCATTATATAGTCCATAGTGAAAGTCTCGTGCCAAGCCCTGTTCTCTGAAGGCAGCCCTGTTCAGGTAAGTTTTTAAGGTGTGATATTTTTCATCTTTGTTGGAAGCTGCCCAGAGTGGCTGGGGAAACCCAGCCAGATGGGCGGGGTACAAATAATAAATTATTATAAGCTGGCAACAGATGTAATTAATGATGTAATCCCATCCCCATCCTTTGATCTGGCCTGGGAGTCGACAAGTGTGGGCATGAGCCTTCATTTGCATTCTTTCTTTATCTCTGCAGTCAGAATAAGGCTAGTTTCCTTGTTCCCAGACAACTGGCTCCTCCTTCCTTCCTTCCTTCCTTCCTTCCTTCCTTCCTTCCTTCCCCCATGCAGGCAGGTGTTTGATAGCTGGCCAAGCCATGAAGTTGTTTTCACTTCTCAAACAGCCACGTTCCTTACCTTAAAGCTACAACTCCATCGCAAACTAGGAGCACCACATTCTGTTTTATTCCCTGGTGAGAGCCAGTGTGGTGTAGTGGTTGAGAGCGGTAGTCTTGTAATCTGGGGAACCGGGTTCACGTCTCCGCTCCTTCACATGCAGCTGCTGGGTGACCTTGGGCTAGTCACACTTCTTTGAAGTCTCTCAGCCCCACTCACCTCACAGAGGGTTTGTTGTGGGGGAGGAAGGGAAAGGAGAATGTTAGTCACTTTGAGACTCCTTAAAGGGAGTGAAAGGCGGGATATCAAATCCAAACTCCTCCTCCTCTTCTTCTTCTTCTTCTTCTTCTTCTTCTTCTTCTTCTTCTTCAATACAGGTGCCCTGCTCTGATTCATGGGCCCAGTTTGTCAATCCAGATCTAGATCATGATCCAGAAAATACAAGTCTTTGGAAAACCCATTTGCTAGCATATCAAGGGCTGCTAGCTCAGATGGCTTCAAAACGGGATTAGACAACAGCCTTCTTCTTCCTTCCTTCCTTCCTTCCTTCCTTCCTTTAAGCCACAGCACCAGATGTCAGACTGGGTCTTTGCAAAAAGAAAACAAAATGGCAGACTTGGAGAGCCTGGGTAACAGCTTCTCTCTGCTTCTTTTCCAGGTCCAACTGATGGTCTCCAAAGTCTTGCTAGACTCAATTGGAGTTCTATGCATCCAACTGAGATGGGATCTAGTACTCCATCTTTTCTGATGATCAGGAGGTAATTCCATAATTAAATGTATCAACAATGGGGAACATGTTGCCCTCCAGATGTTACTGGTCTGCAACTCCTGTCATCCCCAAACATTGACCATGATGCCTGTGATGGAAGGAGTTGGCACCCAGGAACATCTGAAGACCTCATAGATCCCACACAGTCTATTAAATGGTGAACATCTGGTAATGTATTATGGAGAAGCCATTTTCAGCCTGAGGGCTGGTATCAAAGCAGATAGCCTATAAATAAACACCAGCAAATGTTGCAAAGCAAGATATTTCTTTTCAGCACACACCAGCAGCTGAGATTTCAGCTGCAATTTTAAAAAGAACCAAAAATTCTCCATCTGATTTATCAGCTGATCTAGTGTACAGATCTTACAATCAACCCATTTCTTCCACAAAGAAGATTGCCCCAAATTTGATTTACCCCATAAAATGAATATAGAGAGAAAAGATGGATCAAGCGCATAACTTTTGCTTGCAAATGCTTACTGAAGTCCTATAAACTAGATGCCCAGGAGCTTAGAGAGGAATAAGATGCAAATGAGAAAGCTATGTTATCTAAAACATTTTTTAAAATGCCTTTGAATCCATATGGAACATCTTTTTAAGATGGAGATTGATCCAGCAAAAGAAAAAGACATTTCAGTTATATTGTACTCAACAATGTCTTTATGGGAAAGGATTGTCTGATCCTGAAAGACGCCAAAGTTTAATGTTGGAAATGCCTCACTGAGACCCATTTTTGGCCAGAAGTTGTTGCCCATTTCAACTTTGTACCGATGAAATCCTTGACATTTGTAGACGTGCATCTATTTTTAAAATTATGTTCTTGAAATGGGGAGTTTAAGTGCAGGACAACAAAGAGAATATTGTGAACTTTCATGCCTGACAAGAGACTTATACTCTGAGCTTGGAAGGGAAACCCCCCGGCATCCAAGCAGTGTGTTCATGGTCTTATCCTCCATGTTATAATAGTTTGTTGTTTCACAGACACATCTGAGAGGATGGCGAAGGCAACGCCCACAAAGCTTTCAGCGTCCAGAAGGCGTAAAGCAAAAGCAAATGAAACTGGTGGTCTGTATACAGCACAGTCACAGGGGAGAAGGAATGCGCGGGAAAGGGAAGTTGATGGGGAGACGGGCAGGGAGTGGAGCCAGTCAGGTTGTGCCAGGGAGGAGTGCTGAGAAAAGCCCCCACAGCTCTTTGGGTGCCAGAGGTCCACTAAGCCCCATAGAAACCCCAGGGGTGAGCCCACTCTTTGCTGCTGGCTGCTGTAATCCTTTAGTGTGTGCAGTCAGGAATGGCTGTACAATGAGGCAGAGTGAGGCAGTTGCCTCAGGTAGCAGGTCTGGGCCGTGGGTAGAGATGTGCAGACCACACAAGCTGCACTGCGCCTCCTCAGTTAGTCTGCTGCCCCGTTAGCCACATTGAGATAAGAGCCAATGGCCAGCCCAGCCCAGCTTGTGTATGTGGAATTATGTATTTGGAGGGAGCATCTTGTCATTTGCCTGGGGGGCAGAAAGTCGTATCAAAGGCTCCTGTCTTCTGATCCAGACATTGGTCAGAAAAGTTTCCTCAAGCAGCAAGGCATCTCGCCTGGCTTCCTCCACCTGCTTTTATCCTCCCAATTGCCCACCCCCTGAACAGTTGAGTGTCTCTGGCTGATGGATTCCACAGCACATGGAAACCCTTTTTCCTGGAGTGGCAATGGTATGTTGGCTATTGAGGGCTAAAGCAGAATTTTCTTTCTTCAAGCATCTGCTATTCAGGACTTGGTTACATTCTTCAAATCTCCAACGGGTGAAAGATTGATCATATTTGAGATTTTCATCCTTACTGCCATGACGCTGCTGATTTACATGCTATGTAAGTACATTATTGGTGGACTTAGCAACTAATAACACGGGCTTTATTTTAATGCCAATAGCATTTCCAAAAATAGAAGGCAGGATGCAGCTTCCATTTACCCCTTTCATCTCTCTTTCATGTCAGGGAGGGAGTTCCAGCTGTCACCCACTGAGAGCAATGGCACTGTTTTGTTCTCCCTGAATAAGTGAGTTCCAGCACTTGGGACAGAAGCACAGCCTAACACAAGTCCCTGAGACATCCTGGAATATTCCCTTTCCCAGCTTGCAATTCTCTCCTCCTTTCCCAACTAGAATCAGAGAATCATAGAATCATAGAGTTGGAAGAGACCACAAGGGACATCAATATTTAGGTAGGCTATGGAGCCAGCCACATTAGCCATGGCCTTATCCTTTGCAGCCTGTTTTCCCCAAACACTTTCCTTGAAGGAACTGGAGCCCTAGCAGAGGGCAGGGTGCCGAGGACCAGAAACGGGGGCTCTCCCACAGCAAAGGAGGATTAGTTAGCAATTCTGGGCTGCATCAATAGGAGTATAGCATCTAGATCAAGGGAAGTAATAGTGCCACTGTATTCTGCTCTGGTCAGACCTCACCTGGAGTACTGTGTCCAGTTCTGGGCACCACAGTTCAAGAAGGACACGGACAAACTGGAACGTGTCCAGAGGAGGGCAACCAAAATGGTCAAAGGCCTGGAAACGATGCCTTATGAGGAACGGCTAAGGGAGCTGGGCATGTTTAGCCTGGAGAAGAGGAGGTTAAGGGGGGATATGATAGTCATGTTCAAATATATAAAAGGATGTCACATGAAGGAGGGAGAAAGGTTGTTTTCTGCTGCTCCAAGAGAAGCGGACACAGAGGAATGGTTCCAAACTACAAGAAAGAAGATTCCACCTAAACATTAGGAAGAACTTCCTGACAGTAAGAGCTGTTCGACAGTGGAATTTACGGCCAAGGAGTGTGGTGGAGTCTCCTTCTTTGGAGGTCTTTAAGCAGAGGCTTGACAACCATATGTCAGGAGTGCTCTGATGGTGTTTCCTGCTTGGCAGGGGGTTGGACTCGATGGCCCTTGTGGTCTCTTCCAACTCTAGGATTCTAGGATTCTAGGTGTATCTAGACAACCAAAAATCTAATGCTCTCTGCGGAAGGCCAGCCATGGAAACAGGACTCCCGACCACCAGGGCAGCCACAATCAAGGCATAGGAAACCTGAGTATAAGTGTTTGGAGCAGAAAATATTAATAGAAGTCATATTCATGTTTTTGTTGATTTGATTTTTTATTCGCCCTTCTCCCTATGGTCCCGGGACCTGTTACAAGTCAGCATTTAAAATTAAATATTAATAGCAGTTTGAAACCAAGTATCCCGCTTGCACAGCTCATCAGACTAGTGTGCTAGAACACATTTTCTTCATTTCTTTTCTACCTTTTAGATAAGAAGGAAGTGGAAAAAAGAGCAGAGTTCCAAGAGGCAATGAACATGATTCGAACCTTTGTGGTTGGGATTGATTCAAACTATATGGACAAGGATGGTAAGCATTTTATATACAAATCCTCACTTTTGCTAAAACAGGTTTAAATTAAACAGAGTTCAATTCCTGTAGTTAAATTTGGGGTTCATATTGCTTGAGCCATACATGTATTCAATGAAACTCAGCACCCAATAGAGTTTATCCCTGTTTCATTGCTCAGCAGGAAGAAAAGCAGACAGTTGTGATTCTCACACCTCCCCACTAGAAATGCTGTCCTCCCCAACACACTGCAATTCACAATGTTTGCGCTAGTGTAAGATTTTAGCACTAGCACAAGGGAACTTTGCCCCCACTTCTCCCTGCATGCCATCAACAAAGTGGGGGGGACTTCAGAACAGATTGGAGGGAAGGGGGCTGAAGATTGCATTGCACAAGGAGAAATTCCTGCGCTTACAGAACGCCCTCTTTAGAACTATAGGGAATGCAACCCAATATTCATCAGAAAAAGAGTTTGGGTGCCTGTGTTTTCTTAGATCTCACAAAGCATAATTGAAAACTGCAAAGTATTCTTTGTATATTTGGCTCTGCTGTGGGATTCAGGGAGGAATTGCTTTGTGACCCTGTGATTCCCAGCAGAAAAGGAGGACATAGGAGGGGAACATCAGAGATACTTCATGAGCCACTTTTAATATGAGAACAGGATAGTGGATTGCGTGGGTCTTTGGTTTGATCCAGCCGCAGCATTCTTCAGAGACTTTTCATTGGTGATCTCAGCCACAGAGAATCAAATGTGCCCTCATATTCATAAGAACCCCATCCTGGAGCTCTGCTCCTCGTTTTAGGCTAGAGCGTTTCAAAATGTTTGAAAATGGTTTCTTAGGATTTGCAGATTGTTATTTCAGATGCTCCTGCCTTAAACTGTTTCTAATCTTTTAGACTTCCAAATACTCGCTGCAGCTCAAAACATATCAGAGGAAATGCGGTATTTTGCCAACAGAAATGATCAACTGCAAAAGGAAATTGGTAAGCTACCCTATAATGCTGGAAAATTGTAGTGCAGTGGGAATCAGCCCTGATTCTGCACCAGCTGAAAGCCCCTCATAGAATCATAGAATCATAGAGTTGGAAGAGACCACAAGGGCCATCGAGTCTAACCCCCTGCCAAGCAGGAAACGCCATCAGAGCACTCCTGACATATGGTTGTCAAGCCTCTGCTTAAAGACCTCCAAAGAAGGAGACTCCACCACACTCCTTGGCAGCAAATTCCACTGTCAAACAGCTCTTACTGTCAGGAAGTTCTTCCTAATGTTTAGGTGGAATCTTCTTTCTTGTAGTTTGGATCCATTGCTCCGTGTCCGCTTCTCTGGAGCAGCAGAAAACAGCCATTTGGGAAGCCCACTGGATCCATCCTGTCAGCTCAGGCAGGGAGACTGCTGGGCAGCACAGCAAAGTGGGTGGTAAACCAGCAGACTCCCTCATCTGTCCCAGTTGCCCAACGTCAGCAACACACACTCTAGATTCCTGCCCCTCCCCCCCCAGCAGAGAGCCTGGAGACAGGAAGAGAATTTTGTGATAAGCCACAGCTACTTCCCCTCCCCAACCTTCAAGTCTGCCCTGATGCTGCCCTGAGTATCCAGATTTTTAACAAATAGGTGAGGCCCCAGGGGTTCAGATAAGGCCTGTGAGGGGACGTACATCTTTTGTCTATTCTCTCGAATAAAAGGTTCTTGGCTGCACTCCCAGCTATGCCCACCCAGATATTTACTGCAGCATCAGCATGGGGTGAAGAGTTAATGGTCTTATTTTAATCTTTCTGAGCTTCCTAGATGAATGTATGTTATCACGTGGCCACAGAAATGAACTTAACAAAAATAATTGAAGTCCGCACAGAAATACAAAGTTGGTCCCCTTAAATTCCCTCTCTTGTTTTCTTTCTCTTTTCTTCCTCCCTATCCGGCTTGACTCAAAGACATCCTTACTAGGAACTTGGACGATGGTTGGATTGTATATTCAAGGACATTCTATTTCTTTTCTCTTGAGCTACGCTCATGGACGGATTCCAAAAAACATTGTGAGCAGGAGGGCGCCAGGCTCATTTCTGTGGAAACAAGGGAAGAACAGGTGAGCATCAAAGCTGAGTACAGACAGGAAGGTGGGAGATCTCCTTGAGCCAAAGGCTCCTATCATCGCCATCCATTTAAGAGGCTCCAATCCCCCTGCATGCAGCCAAGACAGCAACTCCATCAGTCAAGCCAAGGGGTGGGTGGGGCAGGGAGCAGCTGCTACCACCTGGGACTCACCAAGGCTTCTTGGAGCTGCTGAGCTCTAATAGAATGAAACTGGCAGTCAGGAAGGAGGTCTTGGAGGAGGTGAAGGAGGAGATACTTGAGGGGCATCTATCCCTTGGCTTGCCGGTAAATTCTTCCTCTGCTCTGTAGAGTCTTCCTCTGCTCCACCCTAACCCTCTGGCATGAGAGTATCATGGAGATGACTCTAGAGGACCTTGCAAGGTATATCCCTCTCCCAGCCCCTTAGCCCAGGTAGAGGGGCTACTGGGGTGCTGCAGGGCACAGACATGAGTGAGACCCCATCATCAGTCCTTCAAGCATACCACAACCAGACTGATTCCAGTGTCTCTGGAATCAACAAGCAAGCATGGATGCAGAAATTGGAGTGTTTGCTACACAGGTCACTGTCCTGCTAGATGGTTTCAAGACAAACTGTTTTATGGCACAGTCATTTACAGTACAGTATCTGGAAATTTTAACTCTGTTTCATGAAAGACATACATATGGAAAGACATATGTAGCCAGTCTCGGTGAGGGCAGGTGAAGCTACCCTTCACTGTAATATTTCCTCTTTGGGATGCTTCCTTGATTCCATCATCATCAGCATCATCATAATTGGGATCAGGGGGACAATAGCACACCCTCAGTACACAATTATTCTTGGTGCTTGTTGCAACCTTACTTGGAGTACTATGTACAGTGGTACCTTGGTTCTCAAACTCCAGGAGTCCATTCCAAAACCAAAGCATTTCACAACCAAGGCGTGCTTTCCCATAGAAAGCAATGCAAAACAGATTCATCCATTCCAACCTTTTAAAAGCATCCTCTAAAACAGCAATTTAAACGAATTTTACTATCTAACGAGACCATAAAATGAAAGCAAGAATCTATGTAATGTGCTATAAAATTAATAAGAAGCATCGTAGATGACGGAAATTAAAATGATTATTTTTTTCTTACCCGCACTGATGATAGTCATTGTTTGGATGGGAGGCTTTTAACCATTTCCACAATCACACAATCAATCAATCAATCAACCAACAAGTAGCTGAACTGGGTTCCACACAGTCACAAAAACAAATGAAGCAAAAAAGCCTAAAAAACAAAAAGGCAAAATAAATAGCAAAACCCAAAACGCCAAACTTAATCCATTCCGGAAGTTCATTTGACTTATGAAATGTTTGAAAACCAAGGAGCATCTTCTGGTTAGTGCAGGCACCCTGGGAACAATAGCCAGACAGCCACATCGGACACTCGGCTTCTGAAAAATGTTCAGAAACTGGAACACTTACTTCCAGGTTTTCGCGTTTGGGAACCAAGGTGTTTGAGTACCAAGGCATTTGAGAACAAAGGTACCACTGTATAGTTTTGATCACTGCTTCTTAAAAAAATGTGTATTGGACTTCCAGTGGTGACACCTGCTCCTTTTGAAACGTATTTGTTTTGCGCCTGTTGAATGTCGGTCAAGGGCTGTAGTCTCCCAGAGAAAGGGACATTGTCTAGAAGGGCTTTGAGAGAAGTGCCTTGCTCCTCATTCCTACTGATGATTTTCTGTTTTTTCTTTCTCCCTTCCTCTACCCTAGTTCTTTATAAACCAGCAAGTAAAAGGCCGTAAAATGCTTTTTTGGATTGGACTCTTTAAAGACAAGGGAGGGACATGGAGATGGACATCAGGAATGAGTCCTGAAACCACGTAAGTTTATGAAGAATGGCATGCGTTCCAAATGCTTCTCTGACCTAGTGAATGCGGTGATTCGGAAGAGGATCAAGGCATGATTTTAAATGTTTTGTGTTGCTTAGCTCAGCTTCAAAAGGACTTGCAAGAACCTAAAGCTGAGCAACACTCTCTTTAGGAAAGTATTTCTGCAGTTATCTGCTAAACAAGCTGAATAACCAGCAATTTCAAACCTAAAATAATAGGAGCAGATGAAGTAAGTGTGTAAGGGAGGGTAGATGAAGCTCACTCTCTTGGATAGAATCATAGACACATAGAAATTTAGCGTTGGATGAGACCCCAAGGGTCATCTAGTCCAACCCCCTGCAAAGCAGGAATCACTGACAGATCCCCAATAGTTTTGGGTTGTTTAAGACAGTTCATGGTTCTCTTTAAGTACCTTACAGTTATTTTCAACCCGTGTTGATTGATTGACAAGGTCAGAGTAAGATCTCACTCATCCACAGCTTGGTAGTAGAACAGCGAGCTGGTCTGGCATTTATTACCAAGACTGGATGAATAGAGGGTCGCTTTCTCCTGGAACAAAACCCAATGGCATTCATCTCCATTGATGCACCCAATACTAATCACTTAACCTTTTTGGCAAAGGCATTGAGTAAAGTTCACAAACGGCCATTGGAGTTGGATAATGCCAGCTGGGAGCTTAAACCCTGTATGCCAGTGGTTCCCAGTTAGCTAAGTAGTACAGACCCCTTCTTTTTCAGAAGCCAAGACCCATGGGCCCCTCTACCTTTGAACATTTGGATATCTCTGTGGCAGTTTTTGTTATGTGAATGGTGTAATGGAGCCGCTGGGTGGGTGGTCCTTGGACCTCCAATTGGTGAATCACTGCTGTATGTGAACTTAGACTTGATCAAAGGGCACATCCAACCCAAACATCTCATGGGAATAAAAAACACCTACTACACCATTATTACTAGTATCAATTGAATAGATTCATGGAGAGTTGAAAATGGGGGAGTTAAAGAATACATTTATCACAGAATTTTAGTGCTATGTAGTGGGACTTGATTCAGTATACAATGGAAGGCCAATAAGTGGGAGGCTAGGGTGATTCCTTTATCAGCTATGGATAATTGATTAAACTTAGAACCATCACGTAAGATTTAGATTAGATATATATGTGAGAGATGATGATATATTTCAATCAATGAGATGATGATATATTTCAATCAACTCTATAATGGCTTTGTGGTTATAGATTATTTTTTGTAGCTATTTTAGTTTCTGTATACTGTCATTGCTATTCTCATGGATGTGAGATGAGGTGGATGAAAGCGGATGCAAATCTAACAAGTTTTTAATATGCTCAGATCAATCACCACTGTGTTAACTCGGCCACGAGAGAGTAAGGCTCTCTCTCCATCACCCACAACAGTACAGAGCAGATCTGAGGAGGATGTGGGTGCATATGGAGAGGAGAGAGGGGCGGTTCTGTTGCAAAAATGGAAATCCTGGCAATAGCAGAAGTACTGCATTGGATACTACCCAAAATTGTAAAATAAACTGAATAAATTGAATGAAAGTTCTTGTGCGTACCACTGAGCCTTCCACAGTGACAGCCTCACTTTTTTGTAGTTTCCTATGAGAAATCACTTCATATGAAAAGAATGTAGAGAGTCTTAGTTTGTGTGTGTATGTGTATATGTGTGTGTGTGTTGTTGTTGTTGTTGTTGTTGTTGTTGTTGTTGTTGTTTTTACATGGTTAGAATTCTAAAATCTGGGGAGAAAAATCCATCACAGTTGTGGGGGGAGGTTAAGAGAAAAAGATCTGAACATCTTTTTAATGGTAGAAGGCATGGGGAGCAGGTGAGGACGTAAACATCCAATCTTGATTCATCAGTGCTGCTGTTTCTTTCTTTTCAGGTACTGGAATTACTACGAGCCAAATTATGAAGCGTTCCACGACTGTGGTGCAATGACCTTTGATTGCTACTACGAAAGATGCTGGATGGCATTTAACTGTGCTCAACGCCTACAGTATATTTGTAAGAAGGTGCCTGATGATGCCTGGCTCTAAGAAGACACTTTAAGATGAATGAAACTGTATCCCATGATTTCTACACAAAAGCAAAACCAAGAGATCACACCACCCCACTGTTTTAATGCACAATCCACACTCTGCCATCTAGGTTGCGGGACTCTTTGGCATCCGCCCTTAAAATCACCTTGAAAAGACCTTTTCCTGCAAGCTCAGATCTGGATGGCTACAAAAATAGAGAATGGAAGGGTCCAATCATAGCCTGTTTTCTGACAGCAGTGAGAATGGGGGCCACCCAGTGCCTGGTGTCCCCTTCTAGCAGGCTAATCACAAATACAACTTTGGCTTTCTCATTGGGAAATTCCGGCACCCTTACTCTCATATAGAGTTAACACTGGGCAACAAACCCATTGAACTGTTCTCGATTTCTTCAGAGCTTGGCAGGGGGCAAGACGGGGGTCCACACCAGTGTGGGCACAGCATGGCAGCATGTGGTGCTGCTTCCATGGCATTCATGGTGGCAGGGGTGCCAACCTGAACAAAATATTGAGCACGGAGCAGGTAAGCTCCCCCCCCCCGCATAATTGATCACAGGGTGATCAGAGGGTCAAGGGACCTCTGCCCCCTAGGAGTTGGCTCCTATGCACAGTTACTGTCAACTGAGAAAACTAACCTATGAGATTCTGCTGTTGTGAATCACACCTTTTCAAGGTGTGAGTAGCTAGGTCTATGCTGAGGACTAGCACCCCAGGAGCCTAGCCGGGGACCTCTCCTGCCACGTCTTGCATGATTGATGGCTGGAAGAAAGATGGTAGCTTGCGACAAGACAGAAAATGGCGGACAGGTCGCATATCGAGAACAGCACAAGTGTGTGTGCTGCAGTCTGAGGAAGCTTCATGGGAGGAGGGAGAAAGGCCAAATGACCAACATCTAACAGCAGCTCCCACTCCCCAGAATCAAGCTTCTTCTTCTTCCTTTTAAATAATATTTATTAAGATTTTAAAGGTTACAAAAAGAAAAAGAGAACACACCAAATTAAACACAGACTTGTAACAAACGGAAAAATAGATACAATTAAACCAAAAAGAAAAAGAAAAAACAAAAAAAAATTACAATGAACCTTCCCATAGCTTTCATTCCCATAGCTTTGCTTGTTTCCTTGACCTCCTCGCACCTCCCTTTTTTGTATTCTAGTTTGGTTAGCTATTTCAACAAATCCTTTCCATCCTTCCCAATTTTTATCCTGATACAATGTACCTTTACCTTCCCTCCTTTCATCCATTAACAATCTATTTTTACTTGAGCGAGCCTGCGGCCGTGGGACTCGGCGGGCGCCTGGAGCCCCCCCAGAAGCGGAGAAGGAGCCTCGTAAGAGGCTCCGGAACGTGAAAGGGGGAGCGGCGCTGTGAGTTCATC
Organism: Podarcis gaigeae; assembly: GCF_964106915.1. Taxonomy (NCBI): domain Eukaryota; kingdom Metazoa; phylum Chordata; class Lepidosauria; order Squamata; family Lacertidae; genus Podarcis; species Podarcis gaigeae. The sequence goes on from NC_139677.1 coordinate 107,948,839, forward strand.
GCTCTTTTCGTGGATGCAAAGCCGCGCTGCTGCTGCTGATGAGCGCCGACCTTTCTTCTTGAAAACATCGAAATTGGAGCAACATACCCGTGAGTAAAGGGTTTAAATCTTTAACCAAATTGGAGAAATTCGGCTGAAAACGGGAGGTGAGTAACAGGAAGTCCGCCTCCCGACTCTGCTAATTAGACCAAAGCAAGGGCTCTGAAGCGAGCTGCAGTGTTTAAAAGGGACTGTAAAAGTGGAAGAAAGAGTGCATTGATAGACTGTGTATCTTTGAGGAGAGAAGGGAAAGAATTGTGAAATTTATGGACTTTTGCCTTTTGGAACTGTCCCCCTATTTTTGAGCTAAACGGAATTAAAAGGGGTAACCCCGTCATCGGGCTGCCAGTGTATAGAAGAGAACTGTCAAACTGCTGTCAAACTGACGACATTGTAGCAGAGACTTAAACTGTTGCATGGACTGAGATATTAACGTTTAACATTGTTGCTGAGACCTCCTTTGACACCTTGTGGCTGGAGTTTAAGAAACTGGAAGCTTTGGAAACCTTCCTTTTGTGCATTGGAATTACAAAAATTTAACATGGGGAATATAGGAACTTCAATGGCAGAAAATAGTTCCTTCCTTCTTTGAAATTTTGAAATACTCCCCCTAGAGGATTGTGGAAGTATAGTGGCCTGGGAATTGAACTTTATTGAAATTTTTTGTGGTCTAATTGTTTATACTTTGGACTCGTCTTTCTCATGGGACAAAAGATCATTTGACCTTGAACAGAGGCAGGTGTGGAATGAGCGGCTCAGGGAGAACAAGAGCAGCTAAAGCTAAAGACAAAGAAAAAGAGAAAAAATCTGGGCAACTTACGCAAACAACTTTAACTCATCATCGTAGATCATCCGTCCCAACTGTGCTGACAGCACAGGAGGTGGAATTTGTACAGCCTGTTACAGAAGATATGGCAACTGGAGGATCGGAAACAGTTTTGAAACAAATTTTGGAATAACTGGCAGTTTTAAATCAAAAAGTGGACAATCAAACATCAAAAATTGACCAAGCTACATCCTCTATTGGCAGATTAACTGAACAGGTTTCGCAGCATACCCAGGCGATTGAAAAACTGCAAGGAGCTACGGCTGAAAACTATAAATTAGCTGTGGAAGCCAACCAAAAAGCAGAACAGGCGAACATAAAGGTTGATGAAGTTAAAGGGGAAGTAAGGCCTCTGAAAAGACAGGTAGGGGAACAACAAGCCTACCTGTCATTGGTTGAATTGAAAAGTAAAGAAAGCAACCTCAGGATAAGGGCTATCCCGGAACTGGAGAAAGACAACCTAGAGGGATTTCTGACACTTTTGTTCTCCAAATTCTGGGGAATTGAGGAAGAAAAGGACTTTAAAATTGTGACAGCCTTTAGACTGGGAAAATCTGTAAAGAAAGACAAGTCCAGAGACTGCTTAGTTATTCTGAGATCAAGAGAAGAGAGGGATAAGATATTAGGCCTACATTTCAAGAAATCTTTGGAGATAGAAGGCCAAAGAGCAGAAATTTACAGAGATATACCCAAATATCTCTTGGAACTTAGGACTACCTATATAGACCTGACTAAACTGTTGAGACACAACGGAATTCCTTATAGGTGGGAGTTTCCACAAGGACTTTCATTTACTTACAAAGGAAGGAAAATAAAAATTAAATCACCTGAAGACCAGCAGAAGTTCCTACACGACCACGAGGAGGACCTGCAAAAAGGAGCTGCAGCTTCCTGGCCTCCACCACCACCGGGACCACCTTCAAGAGTCATACCACCTGGATCTGGACCAGTACTACCTCCTCCGGGATCGGAGGGAAACTTAGACACCCCATTGTAGGACCTGTCAATTGAACCAGGATGTCTCTGCAGCTTCTCAGTTGGAACATAAATGGCGGAAATTCCCCGGAAAAAAGAAGGAAAGTTTTTCACATTTTGAAAAAGGAACAATTGGATGTTATATGCCTACAAGAAACACATGTGACAAGGCTCCACAGAAAAGTGCTAATTAATAAAAGACTAGGCCAAGAATTTATTTCTTCGGATAAAGTTAAGAAAAGAGGAGTGGTGATATATGCAAAGGAGAGCCTGTCACCGAAATTCTTATTTAAAGATGAACATGGCCGAACTTTGGCGATTGAAATACAGACACAAGGAGAAAAATTTTTGATATTAGGAATATACGCTCCAAATGAGGGAAAATCGGAATTTTTTAGGAAGCTGCATGAGACTATGCTGGATTACTTGGACTATAATAACATCATTATGCTGGGTGATATGAATGGGGTTGTGTCTGTAAACATGGATAAGTCACAAAGTGCCAACATATCGAAAGATGGCAGACTACCTAAAACCTTTTTTGAAATGACTGACAATATGGACTTAATCGACATATGGAGGGTTAAGAACCCTCTAGGGAAAGAAGGGACTTTCTTTTCTGAAGCTCATCTGACATGGACACGAATCGACCAAATATGGACAACTAGAGGACTGGCACCTAAGATTAGAAAAGTGGAAATCTGCCCAAAAACCTGCTCCGACCATAATGCTTTGAAAGTGGAACTGAGACTAAATACAACCGGATCCTTCAGATGGAAAATGAATGACACTATATTAAGAGATCAGGAGATTGTTAAGAAGGCCCAAAAAACTTTAAAGGACTATTTTGAGATAAATTTGAACACCACCGTGGAAAAAAGAATAATCTGGGACGCAAGCAAGGCAGTTATGAGAGGGTTTCTAATACAACAAAACACGATTAAGAAGAGGCTCTGGAATGAAAAGAAGGAGAAGATATTGGAGAAAATAAGAGAAGGAGAGAAAAAATTAAGATCTAGGCCTAAGTCGAAGGATGTTTTAAGAGAAGTGAAATTTTTCCAGACGCAATATTCAAAATTGATAAATCAAGAGGTGGAATGGAAAATTAAACAAATGAAACAAAGATCCTTTGAATCAGCGAATAAGTGTGGGAAACTGCTAGCCTGGCAGTTGAAAAAGAGACAAAAGCTTAACACAGTTACAAATCTAGAGATCGAAGGGAGAATGGTTCAGAAACCCGAGGAAATTAGAAAGTGTTTCCAGAGATATTTCAAAGAACTCTACTCACAAGGGCCGCAAAAAGCTTCCGAGGTGGATCAATTTCTTAAAACTAATGGATTACAAAAAATACCCCTGGAAATGAGAACAAACCTGAATTGTAACATCACACAGCAAGAAATTGAAAGTGCCATTCAGAATCTTCAATTGGGCAAGTCTCCAGGCCCTGATGGTCTAACCTCCAAATATTATAAAGTTTTAAAGGACTATTTGATACAACCCTTGATGGAGGTTTGCAACCAGATTATGGAGGGAAGGAAGGCACCGGAAATGTGGAAAGAAGCTTTCATCACATTGATACCTAAACTAGAAACTGAAAAGACTCAACTTAAGAATTACCGCCCCATCTCACTCCTAAACGTGGATTACAAAATTTTTGCAGATATTCTGGCAAGTAGATTTAAAAAAGTATTAAATGAAGTGATCCATAAGGACCAGGCTGGCTTTCTCCCTGGTAGGCATTTGTTTGACAACACAAGAAACATTATTGACATTTTGGAACTTCTACAAACAAATCTTAACACTAGAGCGGCTTTAATTTTTATTGATGCAGAGAAGGCCTTTGATAATATTTCTTGGATGTTCATGAAGAAAAATTTGGAAGAGATGGGAGTGGGGCGGGGGTTTGAAAATGGTATAGAAGCAATCTATACAGAACAAAAAGCTAAATTGATAGTTAACAATGTGGTGATAGAGGAGTTTAAAATTGAAAAAGGGACACGTCAGGGGTGCCCCCTATCCCCCCTATTGTTCATCTCAGTTCTGGAGGTGTTGCTAAACATGATTAGAAAGGACCGGTTGGTCCAAGGAATTGAGGTCGGAGTGAAACAATATAAATTGAAAGCATTTGCAGACGACTTGGTATTAACATTACAGGAACCAGTCTCCAGTACTAAAAGAGTGTTAGAATTAATTTCTGACTTTGGTCGGGTGGCGGGGTTTAAGTTAAATAAGCAAAAAACCAAGGTTTTAGCAAAAAATTTGACAGTTACAGAAACAGATGAGTTCTCTAAAGAAACGGAGTTGAATGTGGTTAAAAAAGTAAAATACCTAGGGGTGTATCTGACCTCCAAAAATTTGAATTTGTTTAAAGATAACTATGAGAAATGTTGGTCGGAAATCAAAAGAGATTTGGAAACATGGTCAAGATTGAAACTTTCCTTGTTAGGCCGAATAGCTGCTGTAAAGATGAATGTACTGCCGAAAATGTTATTTTTGTTTCAGGCCCTACAGATCGTGGACAAGGTGGAATGTTTTGGAAAGTGGCAGAAGGATATTTCTAAGTTTGTTTGGCAGGGCAAAAAGCCCCGAATAAAGTTTAAAATATTAACTGACGCGAAAGAAAGAGGGGGATTTGCCCTGCCAGACTTGAGGTTATATTATGAGTCTGCAGCCTTCTGCTGGTTGAAAGATTGGATTTTACTGGAGAACACTGATGTCCTAGATCTGGAAGGGTTTGACAATGCGTTTGGGTGGCATGCATATTTGTGGTATGACAAGGTTAAAGTGCACAAATTGTTTAAAAACCATATTGTCAGAAGAGCAATTTTGATGGTCTGGACAAAATATAAAGACTTATTGGAGAGTAAGACTCCGAGGTGGCTCTCACCGGTGGAGGCCAAGGCACGTAAGAGACTTAACATGGAGGCCCATTGGCCTAAATATTGGGAAATAATTGAAAAAATTGGAGACAATTGGAGGTTGCTGAGCTTGGAAAAACTGAAAACTAAGGTGCGAGATTGGCTGCACTATGCGCAAATTCAGGAAGTCTTTAAAATAGATAAAAAGGTTGGATTCCAGGTGGAAAAATAGAAACTAGAGACTGAATTGTTAGAGCCAAAAAATAAACTACTTTCGAGAATGTATAACTTGCTGCTTAAGTGGAATACACAGGACGAGACAGTCAAATCCGCCATGATAAAATGGGCGCAGGATGTGGGGCACAACATTATGTTTGCAGACTGGGAAAGGTTATGGAACACCGGTTTGAAATTTACGGCATGCACTGCCTTGAAGGAAAATATTATGAAAATGGTATACCGGTGGTACATGACCCCAGTCAAATTAGCTAAGATATACCATCTGTCTGACAATAAATGTTGGAAATGTAGAGAGGCGGAAGGGACATTCTTTCATCTCTGGTGGACCTGCCCGAAAGTGAAGGCCTTCTGGGAAATGATCCATAATGAACTAAAAAAGGTACTGAGATTTACCTTACCTAAGAAACCAGAGGCCTTCCTTCTGGGCATGGTGGACCAGAGAGTGCTTAAGAAGGACAGAACCTTTTTCATGTACGCTACCACAGCAGCAAGGATCTTGATTGCAAAATATTGGAAGACACAAGATTTACCCACGCTGGAGGAATGGCAATCACAGTTGATGGACTATATGGAATTGGCTGAAATGACTGGCAGAATCCGAGACTTGGGAGAAGAAACAATTGAGGAGGACTGGAAAAAGTTTAAGGACTATTTGAAAAAACATTATAAGCTGTATGAATGTTAAAAAAAATGCACCTTTTAGGAAACTCTAGCTTCAGCAAGTATAAGTTAATGAAATGAAAATTAAGACACAAGAATATAGAGGTAAAATAACGAAATAACTTTATTGTGTTTAATACAAAACATACAAGAATTGGGTTATAGTAAAATTGAAATCAGGGAACATGATAAAATGGAAGATACATTAAGCTTTGAAATAAGTTAACAAATTGCTGATGTTTTATATGACAGAGAACGCAGGGTTTGGAGGATGTGGGGAAGTCCTTTAGATTTGATGGAAAAAGAACATGGAAATTTGTTATTCATCTATTCTATTTCCTTATAACTGTCCTTTATTCTTTTTTCTGTATTTCTTAAAACTAATAAAAATATTATAAAAAAAAAACAATCTATTTTTACTTAATCCTTTATAATACTTCTGCTAAAGCCACATAACTTCATTCCAGCCACCTTCTAACATTCCTTAATTTTACAATGTTTCTGTAAATAGACTTCAAATTTCTTCCAATCTTCTTCCACCGACTCTTCTCCCTGGTCTCGGATTCTACCAGTCATTTCCGCCAGTTCCATGAAGTCCATCAGCTTCATCTGCCATTCTTCCCGGGTGGGTAGATTTTGTGTCTTCCAGTACTTTGCAAGCTTCAACAGAAAATGTTTCACCAGAATGGGCCTCTGTGAGAACGGCATTAATTGACTTGTGTCAATCTAGATGGGTTCAGGTGCTCAGGTGCAATTCAGTGATGAAATTAAAATTAATAACCTATTAATAGCTGGGTTACAGGACACAGGGGCTGATGCTTCCTCAGGGGTTATTACAGCCTGGCCAATTTTTAGAAGGTAAATAGTTGTTTGGAACTCCCTATGGGGTCCAAGCAGTAAAAACCAGTCTAGCCCAGGTAGATTGTGAATACAAAGATTTTAAAGGGTCCTTACCAGTTTTAGTACATGAAAATGGTATGTTTACACCTTGCCTTATAAGCAATGATCTCACTTTTAAATAGCATTTAGCTCAGCAGCAAAAAGAGCTGTTGCCGGACTCTAAAGAGTTAACTTTTGGTGTATCATCCAGCCATTGTGTTGAGGAGCCTGTCATTGGAAATGTAAATCAGTTTCATGAAGATTGTGAGTCACCAGAAATTCCCTTGGCAAAGTATGGTGAGAATAGCAGGATTCCTCCTTCACCCCTTCATCATCATCATCATCATTATTTTCATTTCTATACCGCTTTATATTTTTAAGAAAAATCTGAAAGTGGTTTACAGCATATTAAAGCATCAATAAAAGATGTCAAAATATAGTTGTATATAGCGTATATAGTCAAAACAACATAATTAACAGAAAACTAAAATATTATCTTAAAATTTCAAAATAAAACATTACAAAGAAGGTCGACTACAGAATACACATTTAACACAAGGTTAACAGAAAAAAACTTAAACTTTTTCTTAAAAAAAAACCATTGCTAAGTGAAGTCAAATATAAAATGCACATTTATAACAGCATACCGTAATTAAAAAGAGAATAAAATATCATAAGCATGACATGGCTTAATAATGACTTTAAGAAAGAAATGCTTAAGGACCCAACTTTAGAAGTATGTAGAAGTGCAGGGGTCCCCAGGGCTGGCACTGAAGCAAGAGTTAGTTTCATCTGGGAGGAAAAGTGGCTTTCTAGACAGCTCTTTCCAAAGAAATCTGCCCCAGACTGTGAGCCAAGTGTGTGCCCCAGACAGACAGAAAGACTGTTTTACATCTTGCTCATGAAGCTGCCTTTTCAGGACAAAAGCCCAGAAGGAAAGTTTGGGCACAGACCTGCAGCAGCGGTGGACTCTGCAGGTTCTCCTGTCTCCCCAACACGTTGAAAGAGAGAGAAGAGACAGGATTAAGCGGCAGAAGCTCAAGAAGAAGACTTCGGCCTCAAGCGAGAATCCTTGAACTTTGGCAAGGATGTAAATAGATGTGGGTTAAACCACAGAGCCTAGGACTTGCCCATCAGAAGGTCGGCGGTTCGAATCCCCGCGACGGGGTGAGCTCCCGTTGCTCGGCCCCTGCCCCTGCCCACCTAGCAGTTTGAAAGCACATCAAAGTGCAAGTAGATAAATAGGTACCACTCCGGCAGGAAGGTAAACGGTATTTCTGGGGGATATCAATCTGTCCCTTGGCACCGGGACATTCCCAGGGGAACTGAAGGAGGCAGTGGTGCGCCCGCTCTTAAAGAAAACATCGTTAGATCCCTTAGATCTATCCAATTACCGCCCGGTCTCGAATCTTCCATTCCTGGGTAAGGTGATTGAGAGAGCGGTTGCTGAACAGCTTGGTAGGTTTCTGGATGAAACATCGGCTCTGGATCCATTCCAGTCCGGCTTCTGCGCTGGTCATGGGACCGAGACGGCTCTGGTCGCCCTAACAGATGATCTCCGCAGGCAGCTGGATCGAGGCGGGTCGGGGCTGCTGATTCTTCTAGACCTGTCAGCAGCCTTCGACATGGTCGATCACAAACTCCTGGACCACCGCCTTGCCAACGTGGGGATCCAGGGCACAGTCCTTCAATGGCTGCGCTCGTTTCTCTCTGGTCGGGGACAGAGGGTGGCGCTTGGGGGGGAATTGTCATCCTGCCACTCCTTGGTGTGTGGTGTGCCCCAGGGTGCAATACTCTCACCGATGCTTTTTAACACCTTTATGCGCCCCCTCGCCCAGCTTGTCCGGAGTTTTGGGCTGGGCTGCCATCAGTATGCTGATGACACCCAACTCTATCTGTTGATGGACGGCCACCCTGACTCGGCCCCAGACACACTGATCAGATGCTTGGAGGCTGTGGCTGGATGGTTACGTGGGAGCCGGTTGAAGTTAAATCCTTTGAAGACAGAGGTCCTCTGGCTGGGACGGGACGACATGGGACTGAGGGGGCAACTCCCATCTCTTGCGGGGGTGCAATTAGTGCCAGCACCGTCCGTTAAGAGTTTGGGTGTAATCTTTGATACCTCCCTCTCCATGGAGGCGCAGATTGCAGCTATAACAAAGGCGGCATTTTTTCATCTCTGCCAAGCTAAGCAGTTGGCTCCTTACCTCTCTCGCCCTGACCTAGCCACTGTGATCCACGCGATGGTCACCTCCAGACTGGATTATTGTAACTCGCTCTACGTGGGGCTGCCCTTGAGACTGACCCAGAAACTCCAGCGGGTGCAGAATGCCGCGGCGAGACTCCTTACGGGGTCTTCGCTGCGAGATCACATACATCCGGTACTATACCAGCTGCACTGGCTCCCGGTGGAGTACAGGATCAGGTTTAAGGTGCTGGTTTTAACCTTAAAAGCCCTATACGGCCTAGGGCCCTCGTACCTACGGGACCGCCTCTCCTGGTATGCCCCACAGAGGAACTTACGGTCTTCAAATAAAAACACCTTGAAGGTCCCAGGCCACAGAGAGGTTAGGCTGGCCTCAACTAGAGCCAGGGCTTTTTCGGCTGCGGCTCCAACCTGGTGGAACGCTCTGTCACAAGAGACTAGGGCCCTGCAGGACTTGACATCTTTCTGCAGGGCCTGCAAGACAGAGCTGTTCCACCAGGCCTTTGGTCAGGGCGCAGCCTGACTCCCTCCTTTGGCAATCTTTACAAAACTTTAGTTTATGGTTGCCATCAATTTTGATTTTAATTAATTTTTATAATGTTTTATAATGTTGTACTGTTTTAGTGTTGTTAGCCGCCCTGAGCCCGGCTTCGGCTGGGGAGGGCAGGATATAAATAAAATTTATTATTATTATTATTATTCTGTGTGCTGCTCTGGTTTGCCAGAAGCGGCTTAGTCATGCTGGCCACATGACCCGGAAGCTGTACGCCAGCTCCCTCGACCAATAAAGCGAGATGAGCGCCGCAACCCCAGAGTCGGTCATGACTGGACCTAATGGTTAGGGGTCCCTTTACCTTTACAGTTGTTACAGGAAAATCCGAGGGCTCGCTTGGACAAAACAAAGACACCAACCAGAGCAATTCAGAGCAAAACAGCAGCCAGTAGGCTCGGTCTTTATTTAAGAAAAGACTGTCGTGACAGGACTCCCACCGCCCACGAAGTGAAGCAAGATGGAAGCCCTGAACAAAGGAAGACCCTAACTTTTATTAGTTGCTAATCCCCGAAGCTACACCCCCAGAATTACATCATATTTACATCATGATTACATTAAAATTAGGAGGAGTCGAGGAGGGGCTTCACAGGTAATCTGAGTGTCCTGACACCTGGCCGGAGCCTCCTCTCCCCTCCCCACATGAGTCATTTTAAGGACAAAAGAGAAGGGCGAAGTTTCCTGCCCCCTGAGGGGAATCCGGTCAGAGCCCTTTGTGAAAGTCCATGCGGAATACACTAAAATATGCAAGTTATTGTGTCCCTGATAGCCTTCTGTCTGAGCCCATCACGATGGTCGTCAAGGTTGTCACGTCCGCTGCAGAGTACGTGACCGCTCGGTCAAAGGATTATGGTTGCCCTGTATCAGGTCACCCCCCTTTGATAGTCCTTGTAATATGTAGTCAAATAAAAGTGGTCCGATGAAAATCCGATGTACGGCTGATTTTTGGTGAATTTATAAAGAATATGGTCCTTGAAGTTCAAAGTACTTTCTCCTTTCGGAAGCAACTTGCTACATTTTGATTAAATCAGTCACGGCCAATTGAACTCGGAAACATTGTATTGAGAGCTGTCAAAAGGTGAGGGAACAGACGCTTGCGGCTTGCAGTACCAGCGTGGCCGCCGCAAGGGGCGCTGTTCGGAAATGGTGATTGGCTGAGGCGGCCGCTGTTTGACCTAGAGTTCAGGCGCCCGGTCTACTCACAGTAAAAATAGGGCGAAGCGGAGCGCTATGGCGAAAGGCTGTCAGTCTAGAGCTTCCTTATCTACGGAAGGCTTTTAAGAGATGACCCTCTAAAGGGGCATCTCTAGGGTCAGGGAGGGGAGATGGGTGTATATGTGTGGTGCTTGTGCGGTACACGTGTCAATGGAGGGCGGTGATTTCCGGCGACACAGTGGTACCTCAGGTTAAGAACTTAATTCGTTCCGGAGGTCCGTTCTTAACCTGAAGCACCACTTTAGCTAATGGGGCCTCCCGTTGCTGCTGTGCCACCAGAGCACAATTTCTGTTCTTATCCTGAAGCAAAATTCTTAATCCGAGGTGCCATTTCTGGGGTAGCGGAGTCTGTAACCTGAAGTGTATATAACCCAAGGTACCACTGTATGCCATTTCTCCTTCCAGTAATAATTGTTGTTGTTTAGTCGTTTAGCCGTGTCCGCCTCTTCGTGACCCCCTGAACCAGAGCATGCCAGGCACTCCGGTCTTCCACTGCCTCCCACAGTTTGGTCAAACTCATGCTGGTAGCTTCGAGAACAGTAATAATAATAAACCTTTATTATCACTACACGACCTGTGTGCAGTGAAATTAAATGAGGGCCCCCCATACACTTCGTTGTAAATTCAGGGGACTAACAATGGATGGTTGTTAATATCTATTAAATTGATATACCGCCCTTCATCAAGAGATCTCAGGGACACTGAAAACATAGAACTCAAAAAAAGTATACAAATGATGCATTACCTCAAATTCTTTAAACAGGTGAGTTTTCTCCTTTGGAAAGAGGCAGGTGGAATCTCCACGGTTGCTAATAGAATAACGTTGAAAGGCTAGTGAAATATGGGGAACCCAGAGCATCTGCTCGGCATGCAGAATGTCCCAAGGTCAGCCCCTGGCATCTCTCGCAAGGGCTGGATGAGACCCGTGCCTGAAACTGGGGGGAGCTGCTGCCAGTCAGTGTGGACTCTACAGGGTTAGAGGGAGCCCTTGGTTGGGCTCAGCAGAAGGCAGCTTCCGATGTTCCTTTGGAGGCTTCATCAAAACTCCACAAGATCAAAAGGGATAGAGATTCCAGCTCCATCTTTTCTTAGAGAGCAAAGACTAGGAATGGAGGCACCCAGGGCGGAAGAGCAAGATCTCTATAGACCTTATAAAGAGATGTCGCCTTCCTAGAGGCTGATAACCCCAAGAAGAAGCCATCACCTAGAGCCATCTACATGTCAGGGAGTCTTTTGCTGTGATTCCTGCCTTTCAGGGGGTTGGACTAGATGACCCTGGGGTCCATCCCGACTCTGCAATCCTGCGATTCTATCTGACCCCTCTGACTCTCATGTGGGCACTGGAGGCAGCTTGTTCAAAAGTGGGAGAAGGCCAGCAAGAGGTACATATCTGGCAAACCCCTGGGGGCCAAATGGGCGGGGCCAAAGACATCTCCCGTGAAATTTAGGCGGGTAATTTATTACTATTATTCTCTTAGACGGCTTAACACACACACAGCCATTGATGCCCAGGTCCCTGGAGGCTCAGTGAGGAGCAGCGCCCATTTCCGGCTGGTTTTCCAGCAACAATCCCTTTGGGAGAGAGAGGATGTGGTCCTGGGATGCCCTGCTCTGGGTGCGAGGGGATTGCTGCAGTGGCCTCCGTGGGGAGCTGCCCTGGGAGACACTGGGAAACTGGTCCCCAATGCAGCAGCCAGACTATGGGCTGGGATCCCTCTCTTTTAAAAAAAACACAACATATTTTATTTCTTGGTTTACCAAAGTATGTGTAATTTCTCCTTTTTCAAGTTACATTTTCTACAGATCAGTTTCCTCTGTTGAGACATTAGTGTTGAATTAGGAAAAAAAGGGGGAAAGATGTGGAGCATGGTGAATGGGGGTGGGGTGGGGTGACAATGTTTCTGTTGTGTTATGCAGCCATAACCTCTGAAATTGAACACCCAGCATACTTCAGCTGCGCCTCAGCTCCGCTCCGGACGTGTAGCACAGTGTTGCGATCAGCGGTGTGTGCTGTGTGTGGAGGAATCTCAGCCATGCAGAAAAACACGCAGCTTCTTCCTAATCTAAGAAGCTTTATTTACAGCAGAGAAACAGGCCGGGGGAGAGAGCCTGTATGGTAGCAAAAAAACCCGAAAGTAAAAAGCTCACATAACAAAGCAGAACCCCCCCATGTGAACCCCCCCCACTGGCAGGCCATCACTCCATGAGCTATTAACCCTAAAATCTCGGGTCCCCCCCCCCCCAGTTTCTATTTTACTTAATGTATGTGTGGGGTTTTGTGTCAGGGTCACTCGTGTGGGTTCTCTACTATTCGCTTGTGTTCCTTTGGTGGTGAGAGGTTGGGGTTGGCCCAGGGTGTGCTTGTTTGTTTGTGGTTGGCTGTGGTGGTCTTTGTTTTCATGTGTGAGTGGGGTGGGTGGGTGTTTTGGATCAGGTTAGCCATCTTAATTCATATGCTGTTGGGAGTCATACCAGAGTGAAGGCGTCTTCTTCTATTTATCCCCATGTCAATTTCAGTTCATTGGTTAGTTTTTCTAATAAGGCTATTTCCTATATTATTTGGTACCATTGGTCCATGCTTACTCCTGACAGGTCTCTCCAGTGTCTGGCTATGATGTTTCCGGCAGCTGAGAGTAGGTGGGTTATGAGCTCTTTGTGATGTGAGTGAGCGTTATTGTCTTGGAAGATGTTTAGTAGGGCCATTTCTGGGGTAACTTCTAATACTTGCTTAGTTTCTTTGCATATTTCTCATATGGTTGTTGTCCAGAATAATTGGATTTTGGGAATTTGTAGTTTTTTCTGCCACTTGTGGCTGAGGGAATCCATATTGGGAGGTTTGGTATAGGTAGGTTAGTTTTGGGAGCGTGATCATGGCTACTTTGTCTGACAGAGTGAAGTTGTCCCATCTCTTTAGGTCTTTGTTAATTTGTCACCACAATGGGTTGTAGTTGTAGAGGTATAATTTGTTGAGGTTTCTGGTTGTTTGTACCCCTAGCATCTGAGCCTGGTGTGGCAAAGTTTTATCTTGGTGACGTTGGCAAATTATTTTTGGGTGTAAGGTGGATGTTGAAGCACATTGCTTGACTTTGCAAAATTTACCTGTAGGCCTGATACCATTGCAAATGTGTTGAGTTCTCCGGTTAGGGAGGTTGCTATGTTTATGGGGTCTGGTGTTGTGAGCACTAGGTCATCTGCCAAGAGCCCTGATTTATAGTTTCTGCCTTTTATTTCCACTCCAGTGATGTCTGCAGCTGCTCGGATTCGGATTGTTAAAGGTTCCAGAGCCAGGATGAATAGGAAGGGAGACAGTGGGCATCCTTGTTTTGTGCCTCTTTGGATTGCTATGGTATTATTGTTAGTCTTGCATTTTGCTGAGGCTCGGGTGTAGATTTGTTTGAGGGTTTGTAGGAAGTTGGGGCCAAATTTCATGTTAGTTAGTACTTCTAAAATATATTTCCACTCTAAGCAATCAAAAGCTTTTTGGATTTCTAGGGACATAATTGTCAGTGGGAGTTTAGTTGCCTTGCTGTGTTCAATCAGATTCAGTAGTTTCCTGATGGGGTCTGTTATATTGCGGCCAGGGACGAAGCCAGTCTGGTCTGGGACTATTAACCTGCGTAGGAAGATTTTTAGGCAGTTGGCCAAGATTGATGTGGGTATCTTATAGTCATGGTTTATTATTGAGATTGGGCGGAATGATTCTACTTTGAGGCTGTATCTTGGATTAGGTCCAGGTTTTTGGAATGGGGCCCCCCTTTTATGATGTCATTGAATAGGTGGGTCATGTAGGGCATCAGGGGTTCTTTGAATTTCTTATAGAATTCTGCTGTAAAGCTGTCTGGGCCATGGGGCTTTGTGCGGCTTCAGGTTTTTGAGGACTGTATCTATTTCCTCTGGGGTGATAAGACTGTCCATGAATTCCTGTTCCTCATCAGCTATGGGAGGTGTATAGGTTGGAGTACAATTCTGCAAAATCTGAGGTTATTTCTTTGGAAGGAAATGTTATGTTGCCGTCCTTTTTGGTGTTGCAATGTATTCTTGTTCTGAGCGCTTTTTTCCTACACCTGTTTGCTAATAGTCTGGAGCTTTCCCCTCCATACTCACAGAAGCGTTGTTTAGAGTATAGAATGTTGATCATTGTTTTGTTGATTTCTAGGGAGTCTAGTTCTCTCCGTTTCTGTTCTATAGCTTCAAGGACTTTTTAAGATCCTGTTTGTAGCATGATGAGAAGGCCGTGATATCTTGTTCTGTCTTGCTAACTTTTAAGGAGGTTTGTTTTTTAAGGGATGCTTTCTCTTTTATGGAAGCTCCTCTGGTGACCACTTTCATTGCATCCCATAGGAGCGGGGTTCTTTGTTGTCTACATTGTTTTCCTTGAAGTAGTTTGGGAGAGTTTTGTGAGACTCTCTGTGTTTATTTGTGGTTAGGACTGAAGGACCATGATGGGGTGGCTTGTGTTCCCCCTCCTATTTTGAGGGTAACTTCTACTGGGGCGTGATCTGTGATTTTAATGTTACCCATGTTCATTGATTCTACTGAGGGGATCTGTCAGGATCAGACCTTGTGTGAGCAGAATGCTGTCCAAGTGGACACTGCCATGGCACCCAGACAAGAATGTGTGGCTGGTGTCTCCTGGGTTTTCTTCACCCCAAATGTCATAGAGACCAGTTTTTAGCATTTTTAGCAACTTCTAAGAGTCCCTAATTGTTGGGGGTTTCCTTCGGAGGAAGGTTGCCCAGGGAGTTGTAGGGTGGGTGTCTTTCAGGGATATGCTTTTCATATTTAGGTTGAGGTCACCCCCCAGGAATTGCTTCCCCTTCGGAGGAGAGGAACTTGTTTAATGTTTTTTGGATGAACTCTAGCTCTTTCATGTTTGGGGCATATATGTAGCCAATTGCCATCTAGTGTCCCTTTAGCAAAAATGAGTCTGCCTCTTTTGTCTTTGAGGACTGTTGTGGCTTTGAAGTTCAGGTCTCTACTGCGTATTATGGCTACTCCACAGGCCTTCCCTAAGCCTGGTGCAACTCATTGTTGACTGAAGAAGGGATCGCTCAGGAGGACCTTTTAGGTTCGGTTAGTCAAATCCACCTAACAGTTTCCTCATTCAGCCCACATTTTAGAGGGGACTTCGTCAAAAGCCTTACTGAAATCAAGATGCACTATTTCCACAGCTGTTCCCTGATCAACAAAGTTTGTAACTACATCCAAAAAAGGGGAGGAGAGATTTCTCTGGCTTTTCTTGTTTTTAAGAAAGTCATGCTTTCATCTTGCACGTTTCTGTTGCGAAATCTTCAATTGGAGGGCACATAAATATTAAAAATGATAATGAATAAGGATATTGACAAGCTGGAACATGTGCAAAGGAAGGCGATTTATGTATTTATTTAATTTGTCTACCACCCGACCCAGTGGTGCCAACTTGAATAAAATATTGGTGGGAGGGGCCAGGTAAGGCCCGCTTTGCACAATCAATCACATGGTGCATGCAGGCCATTGGAAGGCAATGCCTATCAACTGGCGTGGTGGCCCCCTCAAATATACTATTGGGGGGCAAAAACCCCTTGGCCTCTAGTTGTTGACTCCTGTTCCCACGTGTCTCAGGACGATTACAACATAAAAACACAACATGAAAACACAAAATACACATCAGTAACTCAACTCCCCACCACATTTTAAAAGGGCCTTAGATTTCAATCAGCCAAAGGCCTGGTTAAAAAGGTGCATATTAACCAGGCTCCTAAAGCTATAGAATGAAGGGTTTCTCCCCTGTATGAATTCTCTGATGAGAAGTGAGATGGGAGCTCTGACTGAAGCTCTTTCCACATTCCACACACTGATAGGGTTTCTCCCCTGTATGAATTCTCTGGTGCTTAGTGACATCAGAGCTGTGACTGAAGCTCTTTCCACATTCCCCACACTGATAGGATTTCTCTCCTGTATGAATTCTCTGATGGGAAGTGAGATGGGAGCTTCTACTGAAGCTCTTTCCACATTCATCACACTGATAGGATTTCTCTCCTGTATGAATTATCTGATGCTTAGTGAGACCAGAGCTCTCCCTGAAGTTCTTTCCACATTCCCCACACTGATAGGGTTTCTCCCCTGTATGAATTCTTTGATGGGAAGTGAGATTGGAACAGTGACTGAAACGCTTTCCACATTCCACACACTGATAGGGTTTCTCCCCTGTATGAATTCTCTGATGGTAAGTTAGACTGGAGCTCCTACTGAATCTCTTTCCACATTCCCCACACTGATAGGGTTTCTCCCCTCTATGAATTCTCTGATGGGAAGTGAGACTGGAGCTCTTCCTGAAGCTCTTTCCACATTCCCCACACTGATAGGGTTTCTCCCCTGTATGAATTCTCTGATGGGAAGTGAGACTGGAGCTCTGACTGAAGCTCTTTCCACATTCCCCACACTGATAGGGTTTCTCCCCTGTATGAATTCTCTGATGGGAAGTGAGACTGGAGCTCTGACTGAAGCTCTTTCCACATTCCCCACACTGATAGGATTTCTCTCCTGTATGAATTCTCTGAATCTTAGTGAGACCAGAGATCTCCCTGAAGCTCTTTCCACATTCCATGCACTGATAGGGTTTCTTTCCTATGAGAATTCTTTGTTGGGAAGTGGAATGGGAGCTCTGACTGCAGCTCTCCCCATACTTCAAATTTTTGCATGGCTTCTCCTCTCTGGGGATTTTGTCGTGTTCACCTTTGATCTTGATCTGCAATTCATCACAATCTGCAATGGAGACAAAAAGGGATTAGAGCCTCAGGTACAAATCAAGAAGAACTGAAGAAAGTTGGATGTGTGTTCGTTACCTTTGTGGTTTGTCATTAACCAACATATTTATTATTAGATTCTGATGGGTTAAATGTTGCTTTCTTTGATATACTTAGTGGTAAAATTGTGAAAGCCTTTTAGAAAAAAGTGCATTTCAGATGTTTGATGGCTCATAACACCACTTCTTTTGGAGTACAGTGGATGCTCGGGTTGCAAACATGATCTGTGTGGGAGACATGTTCGCAATCTGCAGCATTCGCAACCTGCAGCGTTGCATCTGCGCATGCGTGGGTCATAATTTGGTGGTTCTGCGCATGTGCGAGCACTCAAACCTGGAAGTAACCCATTCCGGTACTTCCAGGTTCAGCTCAGTGCGCAACACGAAAACACACAACCTTAAGCGAATGTAACCCAAGTGTCAGGAAACTGCCATCGGAGCCAGAGGGAGAGGGAGGGCTCTGGAGGGATTCCGGAGAGCGTCCCAGGAGGGAGAGAGGCAGCCCATCTTCTGGGGAAGGAAATCAGTGTAGCACCAGTGGAGAAGGGGGGCAGATGGGGGAATCAGCGAGGTGGCTCCATGACTCCTCGCCGGAGACCAGCGGGGAGAGCACGGGTCCTCCGCTGCCCACACCCTCCCTGCGCAGAAGGCTTCCGTGCAGGGAGAGTAGGCAGAGACTAGGCGTCAAGGAGCTTCTTTGCTGGAAGAAGTTCAAGAAACGCCCACTGACGGATTCTGCCAGCGATTGAGACAGCCACGGATGAGTGGCTGCCCGGACAGAAAGGGTTGACCCAAGTAACCTAGACAAGCGTGGCACCGATTTACGCACCAGCAACCCCTAGAACCATTACACCGAGGTATGACTGTAATACCATAATATTATATAGCAATGGAAAGATAATTTAATCAAGAATGTAGTGCAACATATAAAATATTTGCTGATGTTTTGGCAGGCAGACTTAAAAGAGTTCTAAATGAAGTAATACATAAAGATCAGGCTGGCTTCTCCCAGGTAGACATATGTTTGCTAATACAAGGAACATTATCGACATTTTGGAACTTTTGCAAACAGAGATAAATACTAAAGCAGTGTTAATTTTTATAGACGCGGAGAAGGCCTTCGACAACATCTCCTGGAAATTCATGAAGGGAAATTTAAAAGAAATGGGAGTGGGGCGGGGTTTTGAAAATGGGATTGATGCGATATATTCAGAACAAAAGGCAAAATTGATAGTTAACAATGTGGTAACAGAAGAGTTTAAAATTGAAAAAGGAACGCGACAAGGCTGCCCGATCTCTCCTCTGTTATTTATCTCAGTTTTGGAGGTGCTCTTGAACTTGATTAGAGGGGACCGGTTGGTGCAAGGGATTCAGGTCGGAGCGAAACAATATAAACTTAAAGCCTTTGCAGATGACCTAGTTTTGACACTGCAGGAGCCAGAATCTAGTACGAAAAGAGTATTACAATTGATTTATGAGTTTGGTCGGGTGGCGGGATTTAAGCTAAATAAACAGAAAACAAAGGTGTTGGGGAAAAAATTGACAGATACAGAGTCAGAACGGTTTCAGAGAGAAACAGAATTATCATTGGTCAAAAAGGTAAAGTACCTAGGGGTAAATATAACAGCAAAAAATCTGAATCTATTCAAGGATAATTATGAAAAATGCTGGTCTGAAATCAAGAGAGACTTGGACAGTTGGACAAAATTGAAGCTTTCTTTGTTAGGCCGAATTGCTGCTATCAAGATGAATGTATTGCCAAAGATGTTATTTTTGTTTCAAACGTTGCAAATTGTGGACAAAACGGAGTGCTTCCGGAAGTGGCAGAGAGATATTTCCAAATTTGTCTGGCAGGGCAAAAAGCCCAGAATTAAGTTTAAGATATTAACCGATGCGAAAGAAAGAGGGGGCTTTGCCCTGCCAGACTTAAGGTTGTACTATGAAGCCGCAGCTTTCTGCTGGCTAAAAGATTGGCTACTTCTCGAAGACACTGACGTGCTGGACTTGGAAGGTTTTAACAACGCTTTTGGTTGGCATGCATACTTATGGTATGACAAAGTCAAGATCAATAAGGCCTTTAAGAACCATATTGTCAGGAAAGCAGTATTTAACGTCTGGACAAAATACAAAGACTTATTGGAAAATAAAACTCCAAGGTGGCTTTCACCTCTGGAAGCTAAGGCCCGAAAAAGACCCAATATGGAAGCCGATTGGCCAAAATATTGGGAAATATTAGAAAAAGATGGAAATAATTGGAAATTGCAGAGTTTGGAGAAAATGAAGGATAAAGTGCGAGACTGGTTACATTACGCTCAGATTAAAGAAGTGTTTAAAAATGACAAAAAGTTAGGGTTCCAGGTGGAGAAATCGAAGTTGGAAACAGAGCTGTTAGAACCTAAGGCTAAGGTACTTTCAAGAATGTATAACTTGCTGCTGAAATGGAATACACAAGACGAAATGGTTAAATCGGCTATGATAAAATGGGCACAGGACATTGGGCATAACATTATGTTTGAGGACTGGGAAAGGTTGTGGACCACTGGGCTGAACTTTACTGCATGTAATGCTTTGAAGGAAAATGTAATGAAAATGATATACAGATGGTACATGACCCCAGTTAAACTTGCCAAAATATACCATTTGTCTGATAATAAATGTTGGAAATGTAAAGAAAATGAAGGAACATTCTTTCACCTCTGGTGGACCTGCCCTAAAGTGAAGGTCTTCTGGGAAATGATATATAATGAGCTGAAAAAGATATTTAAGTATACCTTTACTAAGAAACCAGAGGCCTTCCTTCTGGGTATTGTCGGCCAGAAGGTGTTAAAGAAGGATAGAACATTCTTTATGTATGCAACAACGGCAGCAAGGATACTTATCGCTAAGAACTGGAAAACTCAAGATCTACCCACACTGGAAGAATGGCAGATGCAGCTGATGGACTATATGCAACTGGCGGAGATGACTGGCAGAATTCGAGACTTGGGAGAAGAAAGGATTGAAGAAGATTGGAAGAAATTTAAGATTTATCTACAAAAATATTGTGATTTAGTGGAATGTTAATGAGGATGCTTGGTTATAAATAATTGGCCACCACTAAATTGGATTGAAAATTGACGATAAATAAGATTAAGAGAAACAAAATTTGTTGGAGAATTGTTATACTATATCGAATTGAGTGGTTATAAATTTGCAAATAAGATGAGAATTTGCTTGAAAAAAACTTATTAACGATGTAAGTGGGAGCGGGAGACGTGAGGAAGTCCAAAGAAGTTATGAAATTTTGTCAAAACAAAGTAATGTTGTTTATTATTTTTGTATTTCTTTTATAAAAAACCCTAATAAACATCTTATTAAAAAAAAAGAATGTAGTGCAACAAAGTTTGTTCAATTACCTGTATTCTATCAAAGGTTATAGACATATGACCAGAAAAGGGAAGCACAACTTGCTTAGCTTGACTTTTGTCAGTGTATTATGTGATTGCTATCAATTTGGTTGGTAATTACCCAGAAAGAGATGTAAAATCGTACTATTAAGTGAACAAGGCTACAGGTATGAAGAAATTAGAAGATAGATTGGGGAAAACTTAACCAAAGCTGGTCTATATTTTTGAAGAGGTATAAGAGACTCAGTCACTCCAAAATCAGACTGGTAAAGGCAGGAAAAGGTGCACAACAGCAAGTGATGATCGAAGAATGGTGAGACTGTGCCTTCATGACAAAGAAAATCATTACATTCTAAATTAAATTATTTTTTTCCATTGATATATAGTTTTATGCTATTACTCCCCAAAAAGTGGTGTTGTGAGGTATCAAAGCTCTGAAATACACTTTCTCCAAAAGGTTTCCACAATTTTGGCCACTAGTGTAAGTTGTTCATTTTAAAGTTAATGTACTTTTTATATGGGGACAGATTGTTATGATTAATGTTTCTGGTTAATATAAGTGTTGGAAGCCACCCAGAGCAGCTGGGGCATCCCAGCCAGGTGGGCAGAGTAAAAAAAAATAAAAAAAAATTTATTATTATTATTATCAGTGCTACTACTACCTGAGATTCAATAAGCCTGGCTCTTCTCTGGGATGGATTTTGTTTGGCCCAGTCATGGCATCCCCTCCATCTCAAATGTCAGTCGTCCCTCTGGTCAACCCAAGACTGACAGCAGCAAAAACAAAAACAGAAAACTTGACAGAAGCTACTTATCTTTCTGCACAACTCTGAAGCTAAATTAAAAAAAAAAATCCTTCCAGTAGCACCTTAGAGACCAACTGAGTTTGTTATTAGTATGAGTTTTCGTGTGCATGCACACTTCTTCAGATACCAAAAAAATGGGAATTTGCTGGAATACAGAAAAAATGGAATTTGCTGTTCAACGTTTATTGTGGGGGTGTTAGGTTCCCAGCTGTTGTATTGGGTGCTGTTGAGCTCTGTGGAAATGTATGAGGTTTGTCACATAGAGGTATTTTGTGAATTTCCAGGCAGATAGGACGATCCCACAGGGAGACTTACCAAGAGAGGCCACGATCCCACGATTCTCCTCCATGATATCCTTATGCAGAGCTCTCTGGTCAGGATCCAGCAACGCCCACTCCTCGTCCGTGAAACAAACAGCGACATCTTCAAAGCACACTGGGCCCTAAAAGAAAAAGGAAATGTCCTCTTCTGAGATAGCAGAAATATGATCTGCTACACAATGCTCTGTTCTTTCCTTCCTCTTAATTGCTGTGTTGTTTTGATAGGATTGCTTTCAATAGGATTGACACTTTGACACACATTCTGGAAACGTATGTCTAGATGCTTGGTTCTGGCCTTCAACTGCCCAGATTCTGCCAACTTCAGACAGGGTTCATTGTCTTCCCAAACCGTGATGGGCAGGCAACAATCCCCATAGATCTCTTGCACCAGGCATCTATAGAACTCCAGTTCCCTGCACAATTCCGACAGTGCAATGAACTCAGCCTCAGTAGAGGACAGCACAATGAGACTTTGCTTCCGGGACTTCCACCCAACTAGAGATTCCCCAAACTTTATTACCATCCCAGATACGGACTTCCTGTCATCCAGATTTGCCCCGTCGCTATCTGCCCAGTAAGTAAGCGCCGTCTCACCTGCAGCTGACAGCTTGAGACTGAAGTCTTTGGTATCCTGCAGGTAACACAGCACCCGCTTGATACCATGCCAGGCATTTACACTGGGCTACGCTATAGCTTCCCTACTGAGCAGATTGGTAGCAAAAGCAATGTCCGGCCTGCTCCATTGGGACAGATACAACAGACTACCCAGAGCTGACTGGAAGAGCTCAGCGTTCTAAATCTCAGTGCGTTCTGCTAGCCAACTGTCTTTCACGTAGCTTGTCTCCATGGGTGCCCTAACCCCTGCACAATCAGACATTCTGAACTTCTCAAGAAACTGCTCAATCTTGCCTTTCTGACTGAGCAAGAAGCTTCCATCTTCAGTCCTGTCTATCTGAACACCGAAGTAGATCCTTACTGCACCCAGGTTCTTGAGCTGAAACCGTTTTTCAAGCTCTTTGGCAAACTTCTGCACCTGTTTGTTTGCCCCTGAGATGTGAATGATGTCATCAACAAAGATCAACACCATTTCCTGGGACTCTCCTGACCCTTTAAGGTACAGGCATCTGTCAGCAAGACTCTTCCTGAAACCTAGCTTCTCTAAGGCTTCATCCAGGTACAAGTTTCAATTTCTGGCCGATTGCTTCCAACCATAAATAGACTTGTGAAACTTCCATACAGGATTCGGCTCATTGCCCTCAAACGCTGGAGGAGGAAGCATGTACAGATCCTCCTGGAGGTCTGAGTTCAAATAGGCCACATCCACATCAAAGTGATGCACCTGAAAACTTCTTTGTGCAGCAATGGCTAAGAGCATGTGCAGAAATTCACATCTGGAAGTAGGAGCATATACCTCAGTATAATGCAGCCTCTTTTCCTGCATGAACCCTCTGGCTGCTAGTCTAGCCTTGTACTGTGGTTCCCCTGCTGCTGTGGGTTTAAGACGGTAAACCCAGCGCCTGCTCACGGCCTGTTTGCCCACTGGCAACGTTGTGAGGGAGAACACACCTAGAGACTCCATTGAGCTCATCTCCTTCTGCATTGCCTCATGCCATTTCCTGGCTTCTTCCTGAGGCAGTTTCTGAACATCCTCAAAACTCTCGGGTTCACACTGTGCCATGCCAACCCACACACTTGTGACTGCAAACCTGTCAGGAGGTTTACCTTTCGTTGTGCGAGCTGAACGTCTCAACCCAGTTTCAGGTACCCCCTCAGACCCACTAGGACCAGCTGGAACGTCCTTGGCCTCCGAGAGCTCCCCCTCTGACTTACTGCACCGTTTAGACTTCTCAGCTGAACCTGGCTCCAACATGTGGGTGAGGAAGGAGCACTTCTATGCTCAAGCTTCACAGCTTTAGCAGAAGTTCTTCCCTCTACCTGCTCTGCCTCAGCAGCAGGTTCAACCTCTACCTCTTCCTCATCAGCAGAGTCAAGCAGACTCTCTGAAAGAACATCAGGGTTCCCATGTATGCGTGTCCATCCATTCTACTCACAGAACTCAGCACTGCTGCTGAGCAGAATCCTGGACTGATTGCCTGTTGGATAGGCAAATCTCCACCCCTTGGTCCCTGGCTCATACCCACAGAAAATCATCTTTTGGGACCTAGGGCCACCCTTTTTGAGCTTGGCCTTTGGCACAAGGACCCAGGCCTCGCAGCCTGAGTACAGCTGGGTTAAAGTGGTTCTGTTATGAGAGCTTGCAGGGCAGCAGCTGAAGGAGCAAAAAGGGTTTTCTTGTGTGTGTGTTTCTTTGTGGCTGATTAGCTGCTCTCCCTGTGCAAAGGACAGAGGGGGCAGGGTTTCTGTTGAGGCAGGTGATTAGCTGTGGGAGGAGCTTATCAGAGCACGCAGTTTGATCCATCTTTTAGATTTAGGGGAGCTAGTCTCAAACATTTGTTTGGGGAGACCTAAGTTTTTTGGGGGGGAGTTATTTGTCCTGTCTTCACGCTTTTTATGATGGAGATGTCCTGTCTTCACGCTTTTTATGATGTAGTCACCCTCAACGACACGTTCTCAAGATGGAGGGTGAGGGAACAGCTGCAGTCGCCTGCGGTTCCTGTGCAATGTTTGCCATCTTGCCAAAGGTTGCAGGCAGCTTTACCTGCAGCAATTGCATGTTGATTGCCCTCTTAGAAGACAAAGTCCAGCAACTGGAGGAACGTGTAGCTACGCTCCAAGGAATTAGAGAGCTGGAGCACTTCTTGGAAGCAACAGAGCACACCATCTCCACCAAGGAGGAGACAGGGGACTCCCCTGAGAAGAAGGCTAGTTCACCAACACAGGAGCCAGATATTGTTACGATATGGATGCAATGCAGCTGCAAAGTGCTAGCTTGAAAAGTAAACATGATGGGAATGTTGGGACTGCCCGTGGGAAACAGAGGGACAGTCAATTCACAGTGCGAAGCACCGGAATTAGCTCAGAGTATAATATGAGCTCTTCCGTTTGTTCCTGTCCAGGAAGTACAGGAAGTGTTTGTCTCTAGACTGCTGGAGCTTGAAGAGAGCAATCATGTTTTTTGTAATGCTGCAAAGACAGAAATAAAGGCATGTAAATACGTTTCTATCTCTTTCCCCTGCCGGGGGGGCAGGAAAGAGGGGGGGTGTTCTCACGTTTGAGAAGAATCGCCTATTGAGACCTCGCCTGGATCTTGCTGGGGAATGCAGCCAGGGAGGTCAACAGGGAATCATACCGGGTGCCTGGGAGAGATGCCAGTTTCTCCTGATAAAGGCTTGATTTCCGACAGATATATGGAGAAACGGGACTCAAAGAAGTAGGAGGCCCAGGATCGCTCTGATTGTTTAGAAATACACAATCGCTTTGAGGTCCTCTCCTCTAGCATGAAAGACGAAGAGCAGACTCCATTTGAGGATCTCTCCCTCATTATAGTCGATAAGGTATATGAAGACGAGCAGCAAAGTCAGTCCTCAGGGAATGTGTAGGCGACCTTGGAACGGACAGCTCACGGAAGAACCCCGACCAGACCTAAGAGGAGGCGTGTAGTGGTGATAGGTTGATTCCCTACTGAGGGGAACAGAAGCAGTGATCTGTGGGCCTGACAAGATGTCTCGGGACGTGTGCTGTCTCCCCGGGGCTAAGATCCAAGATGTAACTGAACGACTGCAAGGAATCCTAAAACCCACTGACAAATACCCCTTCCTCTTGGTTCATGTGGGAACCAATGACACTGCAAGCAATAGCCTCCAGAAGATCAAAAGAGACTATGAGGCTCTGGGCAGGAAATTGAAGCAATTAAATGCACAAATTGTCATCTCATCTGTCCTCCCAGTTGAACGACGTGGCCCAGGGAGAGAGGGAGAAATAGTGGAAGTGAACAGCTGGCTTCGCAAATGGTGTAAACGGAACGGTTTGGATTCTTAGATCACGGACTGCAGTTTCTTGAAGATGGACTTCTGGCAAGCGATGGGCTGCACCTCACAACGGTTGGGAGGAATGTTTTTGCCAAAAATCTCAGAAACCTCATCAGGAGGGCTTTAAACTGACTAATGTGGGGGAGGGAGAGAGTGCTCCTGAAGGTAGGAGTCTATCAATTGATGAAGATGATCATCCAAATGTCATAGACCAAATGGAGCAAACAGCACGCAGACCTAGTGATGGGAGGAAAAAATCCTTAAATAAGAGACACGGGGGAATGATTAATGGACTTCAATGTCTGTACACTAATGCGCAAAGCATGGGAAATAAACAAGATGAGCTTGAGCTCTTGGTACAGCAAACTAAATATGACATAATAGGCATCACTGGAACCTGGTGGGATAAGTCCCACGATTGCAATGTAGTAATGGAGGGATACAATCTATTTCAGAGAAACAGACCAGACAAGAAAGGAGGAGGAGTGGCGTTATATGTCAGGGATGTGTATACCTGTGAAGAGATCCAAGATTTAGAACCTCAAAGCTAAAGTGGGAGCATTTAGGTGAAAATTAAGGGAGAGAAGAATAACAGTGACCTCATTGTGGGAGTTTACTATAGATCCCCAAGCCAAACGAGGACATAGATGATGCCTTCCTGGAACAGATGGCCAAGCATGCAAAAGGAAGGGAGATAGTAGTAATGGGGGACTTCAATTACCTGGATATTTGTTGGATGTCAAACTCAGCCAAGAGCATAAGGTCAAACAGATTCCTCACTGGCCTTGCAGACAACTTCATTGTCCAGAAAGTGGGAGAAGCAACAAGAGGAACAGCCATTTTAGATCTGGTCCTAACCAATGTTGATGACCTGGTTAGTGGGGTAGAAGTGGTAGGATCATTAGGCGCGAGTGATCATGCTCTTCTGAAGTTTACTATACAGCGTAAAGGAGCAGCCAAGCATACTAGGTCTCAATTTATTGACTTCATAAAACTTAGGGAAGTGCTGGGTGAGATCCCATGGACAGTAATACTAAAAGGAAAGGGAGTTAATGATGGCTGGGAGTTTGTTAAGAGGGAGATAGTAAAAGCACAACTTCAGGCAATACCAATGAGACGGAAACATGAAAGGTGCCTAAAGAAGCCAGGGTGGCTATCTAAAGAACTTTTAACTGAGTTAAGATTAAAAAAGGATGTGTACAAAAAATGGAAAAGGGGGGAAACCACCAAAGAGGAATTCAAACAAATAGCCAGCACGTGTAGACACAAAGTCAGAAAAGCTAAAGCACAGAATGAACTCAGGCTTGCTAGAGAGGGTAAAAGCAACAAAAAAGGCTTCTATGGGTATGTTCGTAGCAAAAGGAAGAACAAAGAAACAGTGGGGTCACTCAGAGGAGAAGATGGTGAAATGCAAACAGGGGACACAGAAAGGGCTGAACTCCTCAATGCCTTCTTTGTCTCAGTCTTCTCCGATAAAGAAAACAATGCCCGACCTGAAGAATTTGGAGCAAATGATTCAGCAGAGGAAACACAGCCCAGAATAACTAAGGAGATAGTACAAGAATACTTGGCTAGTTTAGATGTATTCAAGTCTCCAGGGCCAGATGAACTGCATCCAAGAGTATTAAAAGAACTGGCAGATGTGATCTCAGAACCACTGGCAGTCATCTTTGAGAATTCTTGGAGAACAGGCGAAGTCCCGGGAGACTGGAGGAGGGCAAATGTTGTCCCTATTTTCAAAAAGGGGAAAAGAGAGGACCCAAATAATTACCGCCCAGTCAGTCTGACATCAATACCAGGGAAGATTCTGGAGCAGATCATTAAGCAAACAGTCTGTGAGCACCTAGAAAGGAATGCTGTGATCACCAATAGTCAGCATGGATTTCTGAAAAATAAGTCATGTCAGACTAACCTGATCTCGTTTTTTGACAGAATTACAAGCCTGGTAGATGAAGGGAACGCAGTGGATGTAGCCTACCTTGATTTCAGCAAGGCATTTGACAAAGTGCCCCATGATATTCTTGTAAAGAAGCTGGTAAAATGCGGTCTTGACTATGCTACCACTCAGTGGATTTGTAACTGGCTGACTGACCGAACCCGAAGGGTGCTCATCAATGGTTCCTCTTCATCCTGGAGAAGAGTGACTAGTGGGGTGCCACAGGGTTCTGTCTTGGGCCCGGTCTTATTCAACATCTTTATCAACGACTTGGATGATGGACTCAAGAGCATGCTGATCAAATTTGCAGATGACACCAAACTGGGAGGGGTGGCTAACACCCCAGAGGACAGGATCACACTTCAAAACGACCTTGACAGATTAGAGAACTGGGCCAAAACAAACAAGATGAATTTTAACAGGGAGAAATGTAAAGTATTGCACTTGGGCAAAAAAAATGAGAGGCACAAATACAAGATGGGGGCCACTTGGCTTGAGAGCAGTACATGTGAAAAGGATCTAGGAGTCTTGGTTGACCACAAACTTGACATGAGCCAACAGTGTGAAGCGGCATCTAAAAAAGCCAATGCAATTCTGGGCTGCATCAATAGGAGTATAGCATCTAGATCAAGGGAAGTAATAGTGGACGCAGGTGGCGCTGTGGGTTAAAGCCTCAGCACCTAGGACTTGCCGATCGAAAGGTCGGCGGTTCGAATCCCTGCGGCGGGGTGCGCTCCCGCTGCTCGGTCCCAGCGCCTGCCAACCTAGCAGTTCGAAAGCACCTCCGGGTGCAAGTAGATAAATAGGGACCACTTACCAGCGGGAAGGTAAACGGCGTTTCCGTGTGCGGCTCTGGCTCGCCAGATGCAGCTTTGTCACGCTGGCCACGTGACCCGGAAGTGTCTCCGGACAGCGCTGGCCCCTGGCCTCTTAAGTGAGATGGGTGCACAACCCCAGAGTCTGGCAAGACTGGCCCGTACGGGCAGGGGTACCTTTACCTTTTTATTCTGCTCTGGTCAGACCTCACCTGGAGTACTGTGTCCAGTTCTGGGCACCACAGTTCAAGAAGGACACTGACAAACTGGAACGTGTCCAGAGGAGGGCAACCAAAATGGTCAAAGGCCTGGAAACAATGCCTTATGAGGAACGGCTAAGGGAGCTGGGCATGTTTAGCCTGGAGAAGAGGAGGTTAAGGGGTGATATGATAGCCATGTTCAAATATATAAAAGGATGTCACATAGAGGAGGGAGAAAGGTTGTTTTCTGCTGCTCCAGAGAAGTGGACACGGAGCAATGGATCCAAACTACAGGAAAGAAGATTCCACCTAAACATTAGGAAGAACTTCCTGACAGTAAGAGCTGTTTGACAGTGGAATTTGCTGCCCAGGAGTGTGGTGGAGTCTCCTTCTTTAGAGGTCTTTAAGCAGAGGCTTGACAACCATATGTCAGGAGTGCTCTGATGGTGTTTCCTGCTTGGCAGGGGGTTGGACTCGATGGCCCTTGTGGTCTCTTCCAACTCTATGATTCTATGATTCTGTCAAGGTCATGCTGACTATAAGAGGAGGCCAGAAGGAGCCTAGGTTTCTCTTTCTCATTCTGTCTCTCTGCCTTCTGGTGTTCTGTACATAGTAAGCTGAGTGTTAAGGTTTAGACATTATAAGTTGTGGTAAGTTTCAGTTAAGTCTGCTGCAACTGGATTTCTTATGGACAGGGCCAATCCTGAATGTTTTGGATTTGGGATCCATTATGCTCATTTGTCTTTAGTAGCAGTAAAGCTCTGCTGGATGAAATACAATTGCCTCTGGTCTATTTTGGGGGATCCTGCAACGTCTTTACATTTTCACTCTGCAGACTATACATTGGAGTTCTGCTCTGGATCAATAATGAGTAGAATTGAAAGACAGGGTCTTCCTCCATGAAATCAGCTGCCAAAAGAGAAGGCCCCTGGCTCCCCACAGCTTTCCAAGTCCCCTCCTCTCTGGGGTTTCTGGCAAGCGATTGAACAGTGCACCAGTGTGCAGCCTGCCTTTGCTCCTCCATTGTCAGAAATCTCCGGGCTCTGAGAGACAAGCAGGGAGGGGGGGCTTCTGGCAGAAGGAGAGGGAGCCCCCGGTGGCTCCTCCTTCTCCTGACTCACGTCTGCCTCTCGACCTCCCTCCTCCCACTTGCCTCCTTCCTCTTCTGCCTCTGGTTCTGGACTGCATTCTGCCACAGAGTCTCCCAGCTCACTAAGCCCTGTTTCCCCTTCAGCTTCTGACACCTCCTCTTCCCAAGCTTCTCCCTCTTCTCCCTCTGACCGCCCATCCTTCTTCTACCTCCACTCCTTGGGTTCTGACCCGTCTTCCCTTCCTGGCTCCTCGGCTGCTTCCTCCCACCATTCCTCTGTCCTCAACCAGTCCATGACATTGCTCCATCCCTCGGCCTCTGTCCCCACAAGGCAGCTTCCCCTGACCTGATCTGGTTCCACAGCCGCTGCTTCCCTTCTGCCCCCATGAAAAGGCGGATCAGGAAGTCTTGCCGCCATCATTCTGTCTCCTGCAAGAGAAAACAGGTAAGCAGGATGCCAGGCGTGCCCGCGTCTCTTACAGGTGAAACAGGGCATCTCTATCTACAGATGGGCCTTTCAGAAAGCCTTTCCTGCTGAGTGCAGTTGGACATTTGTGCCCATTTCATATGTTAGTCATGCAGAAATACTTCTCCCTTCCTTTGTACCCTTGTTCCCAACTGTGTCGTCCCCCCCCCAAAAAAAGTTTTAAAAACCCCACAGATTAGTTGGGAAAGCAACAGAATAGACCAAACAGAGAAAAACCACCTTCCTCCTTACCCAGTGGCCTCTCTCTGGTGTCCAACGGAGGCCTCTCTGCCTCACAGGAATCCAGATTCATTTCCTCAAAACGATCCTTTTCCTGAAAGAGCAACAAGGATTCAAAACAGAAAATGAATGACAAGAAATAGCAGAAAGATAATGGAAAACTAAAAAACTTTAATGGTGTGAGATCTCATTCCATGGATGCCTTCCCAGAAAAAGGATGGGCCATCAGCAGAGCATTATGGGATGTGCTCCATCCTCTTTGGAGCCCCTAATAATAATAATAATAATAATAATAATAATTTTTAATTTATACTCCACCCTCCCTGGTCGGAGCCAATCTTTCAGTGGCTAACATCATAAATCTAACACAATATACAAAGAATATAAGAACAGGCAATCAATTAATTAAAATACTTCTTAAAATTAGTTCAAAACAAATTAAAATCTGGACAGACGGCAGTCTACTGGTAAAATTGAGAGTGGTTAATATTCGCTAGGTCCAACTACTGTTACCACTGGTCTTATAAAGGAGGTGTGAGCGGGCTAGGAAGCCTCTTTATTGCTTATTCTTGTACTGAAAGAAAAGAATCAGACTGAACCCTGAACCCTGAAGGCCTGGCGGAACAGCTCTGTCTTGCATGCTCTGAGGAAAGATGTCAAATCCTGCAGCGCCCTGGTCTCTTGTGAGAGAGCGTTCCACCAGGACGGAGCCACATCCGAAAAGGCCCTGGCTCTGGTCAAGATAGTATCCAGAGGAAAGTCTCTCTCACCTGCTTTCTCTCCTCTGCCTGACTCAGGAGGAAACCTTCGGCCAGGGCCACCGCCTGGGAACTGGTCTCCGCTCCACAGTCCCTCACCCAGCTCTCCATCTCCGGTGGAAGGACAGCCAGGAACTGCTCCAAGATCACCAGGTCCAGCATCTCAGCTTTCGTGTGCCTTTCTGGCTTCAGCCACTGATGGTCAAGGTGGTAGAGTCGGCTGCAAACCTCTCGGGGTCCTTTGGCCTCCTGGCAGCAGAACTGCCTCAACTGCTGGCTCTGCCCCTCTGAGTGGAGGGTGTCCTCCTCACCCAGGATCTTCTGCCCAGAGTTTTCCCAGAATCCCCCACTGCTCCCAGTTTGGATTGCATGGCCTCTTCCTTCTTCAGGGCCAGCTGAGTCTTGCTCATCCATCTGTGCTCTCAGGAAGTCTCTAAGAGATCGGAAGGAATCCCTTGGTCTTCTGCCAAGTTCTGCCTGTGCTAATGAGAAGCTCTAGCAAATCCTACAAAGCAAATACATTGTTCAGTTAAAGAATTTTTAGGTCAGAAGAAGAGAAATGTTCCTTGAGCAAGCATGGATGAGTCTTCCTAGGAACCAGGGTGGGACTCTACCAAACCATGAGGTATCTTCTGAGGAAGAAGACGGAGGAGGAGGAGGAGGAAGCAGACTCTAGCCCTCCTAGAAGGAAGATTGTGATGCAAAATGTGGAGGCAACTGAAGGGATTTCTCTGAGGTGAATCAGTCTAGTTGCTCCTGCCTTTGAGTAAATGCAAGTCAGAACTGACTGACAAGGGAATAATTTGTATCTTGTGGAAAATGGATGCCTGGCTCTAGTGGGGGTTCTCGCCTGGGGGTCCTCAGGAGTTGCTCTCCCCACCCCCACTCCCCTGCTTCTGTCTCCTTTTCTTGCACTTGGACTCTCTGCCGCTCTCAAGACAGACTCCTGGGGTGGGGTCCCTTTTTCTTTGCTCTGAGGGCCAGGTATGTATCTGGCCAACCCCCTGAGGGCCAAGTGGACGGGGCCAAATAAATCTCCCTTGAAATTTAGGCGCCCAATTTATTATTATTATTCTCTTAGATGGCTTAAAACACGCACAGCCACTGATGCCCAGGTCCCTGGGGGCTCAGTGAGGAGCAGCGCCCATTTCCAGCTGCTTTGCCAGCAACAATCCCTTTGGGAGAGAGAGGATGTGGTCCTGGGATGCCCTGCTCTGGGTGCGAGGGGATGGCTGCCGTGGCCTCCATGGGGAGCTGCCCTGGGAGACGACTGGGAAACTGGTCCCCAATGCAGCAGCCAGACTATGGGCTGGGATCCCTCTCTTTATTCCTGGCATCTCTTTCCCACCTTTCCTCCCTCCCTCCCTGTGGGGTTTTCTTAGGGCGGGGTGTCTAGTCCACCTCCTCGTCCAGCTTTCGAAAACCATTTGCAGATGTTCCCTCTGTTGTACAATGGGACTTCTTTGTTTAAAAAAATGAGATTTCGTGGGAGTCATTGTTTCTCTGAAGGGGGGGCGGGGGGTCAAATTAGTTTGGGATGCTCTGATCTGCAGGAAGGAGAGCGTGGCAGACCTGGCCCCTCCCTGGCAGGACCCTCTCCTCCTCCCTGACTTGGGGTCCCCCCCCCGCAGGAGCAGATCAGGCCCCCCCGGCCCCCTCCCCTGCTGCAGCCCTGGGACCCCCACCAGATCCCAGAGAGAACGGAGACTCACCAGATCCCAGGAGGGGAGAGCGAGGCAGCCCTTGCAGGAGAGACACCCAAGCAGGAAAGGACTGGGGAGGGAGGGGCCTTGGCTCTGGAGGACCTGCCCCCCCTTGCTTCCTGGCCTCTCTAGGAAGGCAGCTCGGTTCCATTTAACCCTTGCAGTGCCGAGTCCACCCACGCCTGCAGACAGGCATATTTCCATGATTTTCTGTTATTTGCGATGGCTGTGGAGGGCCAGCTGCCCCCCTGGCGAGGCCCCTGCCCGCCTCTCCTCTTGGCTGGGCCCTGAGCACCTCCCTGCCTTGGCCCGCAGCCCCATCTTCTCGCAGTCGCCGCCTTGAAGGGCTTGTGGCGAGCCCGGAGGAGGAGGAGGAGGAGGAGGAGGAGGAGCTCGTCTTCCTCAGGGCAGCCGGCCAGCGGAGGATCGGCCGCCTTTCTCGGGCTATTTGGAAGCGCTTTGGCCCAAGCTGCCTCTCAACTGCCGGATCAGCGGAAGCAGCCGCCTCCTCGCCCTCCCAGCCAATAGGCAGCCGAGCTTCCCGCAGTCCACAGTCGCCTGCCCAATCAGCAGACACGCCCGTCCCGCCCCAAAGCAGGGAGAATTCATCGGGAGCCAGAAAAGGTCCTCTCACGCCCGGGAAAGCAGATGGTGGACCTGAAGGTCTCGGGATTCAACACGGTTCGGCAGGCACGGCTTCCCTCCAATTCAGTTGTCAAACTTCAGGGAGATGTTCAGGTTTCCAGAATAGGTGGTGAAAGGCTGAACTCTCTTTCTGCGGCTTCTCTCTCACCCCCGAACTTAGTTATGAGGGGCTTTCCGTGAGGTACTTTTGACACAGCCCAGCTTCCTTCACAGCCAGGGGCCACTTTTCCTGGGTTCCCCTGAGGTATTTTCCTTCGTATGCCAGACCCAGGGGATCCTCTCAGCCCTGGCCACGGACTCGGGAATCTCCTTTTCCTAGAAGATCTCTCTCCTCCTGACTGGAAGGAGACCCCAGAAGAAGAAGAGGAGAGTCTTCCCACAGCTTCTCCCTCCAGCTTCACTCCCTCCAGACGCTCAACATGGTCTCCCCATCTCAGCTGTGAGGCTCCTTCCTCTGGCTCCATAGATATTCTCCTCAGAGCGGAGGATCCACTCAGATCAGAGCCACTTCTCCCTCCCTCCCTCCCCCCTCTCCTCATCCCCATCTTCTCTCGATCTTCCCTCTCTCCCATCTCAAATCCAGCCCTTTCTAAAAATCCCCTCAGAAATGGCCCTCTTTATTTTCCCTCCATCCCTCTCTTGTAGGGTAGCCAATCAGAGAGAGGCCCTGGCCCTCTGGTGGAGTTGTGAGGGACGTGGGTTGCCTTTACCTTTATACCCCAGACTGAGGGACGCAGATGGCACTGTAGTCTAAACTACAGAGCCGATCAGAAGTTTGGTGGTTCGAACCCCCACGACAGGGTGAGCTCCCGTTGCTCGGTCCCTGCTCCTGCCCACCTAGCAGTTCGAAAGCACGTCAAAGTGCAAGTAGATAAATAGGTACCGCTCAGGCGGGAAGATAAACGGCATTTCTGTGTGCTGCTCTGGTTCGCCAGAAGCGGCTTAGTCATTTGGCCACATGACCCGGAAGCTGTACGCCGGCTCCCTCTGCCAGTAAAGCAAGACGAGCGCCGCAACCCCAGAGCTGTCCACGACTGGACCTTACGGTCAGGGCTCCCTTTACCTTTTACACCCCAGACTCAGCCCTGGCTATGCTGTCCGTCCCAGCAACCAACTGCCCCGGCAGGCCTTGCAATCTCCTCACTGCTTGAGCTCCCCCCCAAAGGGTGAAATATACTCCGAGTATTGATTTCATGCTCTTTATTTCAGCTCCTAGTACACAGTGAATGAATTTCCCCCCAAACCTCTGGCTATATATACATTATTTATACAATGGGTCCCACGTGATTGGCTGATTCATGTCCCCTCCTAGAGCCTGAATGGACTGTTCCTACAGGCCAATCAGGTTGCTGCCTTCTGGATCCTACCTGCATATTGTTCTAGGATCCAAGCTCATACAGGAGGTTTGCATTCATTGTCCTCAATGTATGCTGGTTGCCTACGTCTAAGTTGATGCCTGGGGTGTCCCTTGGTTGGGGGTTCTGGTTCTGCCTCAGCTCATGTTCCGGAGCTGCTGGATGCTCAGGGCCATTTGGTCTGGCACAGCCGGCCCACTCAGTCACAACTCTGGTTCCTGTGGCCGCTCAGCCTAGGGGTCATCTCTGTGCATAGTGGTTCTGCCTCCCCTGCCCACTCCTCCTGCTCTATGGGCCTCACCGCCCAGCTGCCCCCTTGGGACCCTTCTGTCTGGCCCTCCTCCCGGTTTTCTCCCAGGAATGGTCGCTGTAGCTCACCGCAGTGGTGGTGTCAGCATTGCCCACCCCCCTACATGTTAGCACCTCATAATACATGGGGCAAGTCGCCCTGGTGACTGTGGCAGTTACCCATGACAGCCTGCCCTGAAATTCTTTGTGTACACTGGGTCCAGGGGTCCATGCTACCCCCCGCCGCTGCCTCGTCCTGAGCTCTGTTGGGGTGAAGGTGGTCAAGTCTTATTGTGAGGCGCCGGCCTTTAATCGTTCCGCTGGGCTCTGGCCGGTTGTTGTGCTGGGGTTGCTGTGCTGAGCTAGAAGGAATGTGGTGAGGTGGTACTCCCAGCCCCCTTGCGTCATGCGGCAGAGAAGAAGATGAAGAGTTTGGATTTGATATCCCGCTTTATCTCTCCCCTTCAGGAGTCTCAAAGTGGCTAACATTCTCCTTTCCCTTCCTCCCCCACAACAAACACTCTGTGAGGTGAGTGGGGCTGCGAGACTTCAGAGAATTGTGACTGGCCCAAGGTCACCCAGCAGCTGCAGGTGGAGGAGCGGAGAAGCAAACCCGATTCCCCAGATTACGAATCTACCACTCTTAACCACTACACCACACTGGCTCTTGGTGGTCTCAGGTATCTTTGGTGCTCTGCACTGTGCGCTCTGCTTTGCTGTTGGTGGCTGGGTGGAACGGTGGCAAGCAGACGTGGCGGGTGGCATTTTGCACTGTGAAAGTCTGGAACTCCTCTGACGTGAATGCAGTTCTGTTGTCTGAGACGAGGAAAAGCCCATGGGTCATGAACAGCCTACGTAGTACCCAGATGACCACGGCCATAGAAATGGAACCATTCCAGGGTGACCTCCAGTCATTTGGTGTTGGAGTCCACCACTATGAAGGATGTTTTTCCCTGGAAGGGCCCAGCGAAGTACATGTGCAAGCAGGACCATGGCTCTTGGGTGGACTCCCAGGAATGGATGGGGGCCCTGAGGGGATCCAGGTGGGACTCCTGGCGGGTCTGGCAGTATTGAACCCAGGCCTCTTTCTCTCCCCGTTGATCCCGGGCCACTACACGTAACTCCTGGCAAGGGCCTTCATTCTCACTAACCCTGGGTGTCTCTCATGTATGGCTGTGAGGAACTTTTGGCGGAGTGGCTGGGGAACTACCATCCTCCTCCCACATAACAGGCATCACCTGTGGGCCAACAGTTTTTGTTTGCGGGTCGTGTAGCCCCAGACCTCGGCTGTTACAGGGCCATTCTTGCCACACCCAGTCCAGGACCTGGCAGATGACGCTATCTTTCTTGGAGTGGCACGCTAGTTCCTGCACCTGATTGGGGCAATCAGGAAGCAGCTCCAGGTTCATGACCTCTTGCGCGGGCACTGGGTTAGGATTGGTCTATGGTAGTGGTAGCCGGCTGAGGGCATCCACGTAGCCCATCGCCTTCCTGGGCTGATGGACCAGTGCATACTGGTAGTTAGCAAGGAAAATCAATGTGGGGGGCCAGTACTTGGGGGGGGGGTCTGCTTCTCAGGGACGAACAGGCCGAGCAGCGGCTTGTGGTCAGTCACCACAATAAAGGGCACCCGCGCATGAAATCATGAAAACAATTTACTCCCTTCACGATTGCGAGACCCTCCTTGTCAATTTGCGAGTAGTTCTGCTCAGCTGCGGTGAGGATCTGGGAAAAGTACGCCACCAGCACTTCTCTCTCATCTGAAAGTTGGTGCCCCAGGATGGCGCCAATGCCATAGGGCGAGACATTGCATGCCAGCACCACCAGCAGCCTCTCGTCAAAGTGCGCCAGGAGTTCAAGATGAGCAAGTCCTTGACTGCCTGGAATGTGGCCTCCTGGCACTGCCCCCACACCCACGAGGGCTGCTTGTCTAGGACCCTGTGTAGGGGTTCCGCTACCGCCGCCTTTTGAACTTTTACCACACCTTCCTTCTTCATTAGTACCAAGGCGGCCTGGAGTTCGGCCTTACCCTTAGGTGCCAGGGTGTCGCAAATGGCCTGCACCTTGTTCCCGGTCGGGTGGACCCCGTCTGCATCCATCGTAAATCCCAGAAAGTCCACCTGGGGCACTCCTAGTAGACACTTTTCCTGCTTCATCTTGAGCCCAGCAGTCTGGAAACAGTGCAGGACAGTGCAGAGGCAGACCCTGAACTCCTCCAGCATGGACCCAGCAACCAACACATCATTGAAGAAGGGAGTGACACCGGGAACCCCTTTGAGGAGAGAGTCCATTAGATTCTGGAAGATGCCTAGCGCCACGTTGATGCCGAATTGCTGTCGCTTGACCCAGAACGTGCCCCTGTGCTTTACAATCGTCTGTGCCTCAATGGTGGCCTCATCCACCAGCAACTGCTGACAGGATTGGGTCAAGTCCACCGGCACCAGGTACGTGTTGCAGCACCCCACTTGTCACTTTTCCCCAGGAAGGTGAGGAACCATGAAGGAGTACTGTTCAGGTTACGTCAGCAAAATCCACCTAACAGTTACCTTGTTCAGCCGACATTCACATAAATATCACAGGGGACTTTGTCAAAAGCCTTATTGAAATCAAGATGCACTATTTCCACAGCTGTCCCCTGATCAACAAAGATTTTAACTCCATCTGAAAGAAGGGGAGGAGAGATTTCTCTGGCTTGACTTGTTTTTGAGAAAGCCATGCTTTCGTCCTGTATGTTTATATTGTGAAATCTTCAGACGAAGGGCACATAAATTTTAAAAATGATTATAAATAAGGATACTGACAAGCTGAAACATGTGCAAAGGAAGGTGATTCATGCATTTAATTTGTATACCCCCCTACCCAGCAGTGCCAACTGAAATGAAATATTGGTGGGGGGATCAGGTAAGGCCCGCCTTGCACAATCAATCACATGATGCATGCGTGCCACTGGAATGGCAATGCCTATCAACTGGGTGGGTGCCCCCTCAAATATTTTATTGGGGGGGGGGCAATGAACCCTTGGCCTCTAAGAGTTGGCTCCTAATCCCTACACCCCAGGTCTAAGGACGGTTACGACATAAAAAGACAAAATAAAAACAAAAAATACACATCTGTAACCCCCCTCCCAACATTTTAAAAGGACATTAGATGTCAATCAGCCAAAGGTCTACTTTAAAAGGTGCATATTAGCCTGATATCTAAAGCTATACTGAAGGATTTTTCCAAACTATGTATGAATTCTCTGATGCCTAGTGAGATGGGAGCTCTGACTGAAGCTCTTTCCACATTCCACACACTGATAGGGTTTCTCCCCTGTATGAATTCTTTGATGGGAGGTAAGAGTGAAGTTCTTCCTGAAGCTCTTTCCACATTCCAGACACTGATAGGGTTTCTCCCCTGTATGAATTATTTGATGGGAAGTGAGATTGGAGTTCTTATTGAAGCTCTTTCCACATTGCATACACTGATAGGGTTTCTCTCCCGTATGAATTCTTTGATGGAAAGTGAGACTGTGGCTGTGACTGAAGCTCTTTCCACATTCCACACACTGATGTGGTTTCTCCCCTGTATGAATTCTTTGATGCGCAGTGAGATGGGAGCTCTGACTGAAGCTCTTTCCACATTCCATGCACTGATAGGGTTTCTCCCCTGCATGAATTCTCTGATGGGAAGTCAGAGAGGAGCTATGAGTGAAGCTCTTTCCACATTCCACACATTGATAGGGTTTCTCACCTGTATGAATTCTTTGGTGGAAAGTGAGACTGTGGCTCTGACTGAAGCTCTTTCCACATTCCACACACTGATAGGGTTTCTCCCCTGTATGAATCTTTTGATGGGAAATGAGATGGGAGCTCCTCCTGAAGTTCTTTCCACATTCGATGCACTGATAGGGTTTCCCGCCTGTATGAATTCTCTGATGCTTAGTGAGAATGTCGCTGTGACTGAAGCTTTTTCCACATTCCACACACTGATAGGGTTTCTCACTCATATGAATTTTTTGATGGGAAGTGAGATGTGAGCTCCTCTTGAAAGTCTTTCCGCATTCCACGCACTGATAGGGTCTCTCTCCTGTGTGAATTCTTTGTTGGGAAGTGGAGTGGGAGCTCTGACTGCAGCTTTCTCCACACTCCAAATTTTGATGTGGCTTCTCCTTTATGGGAATTTTGTTGTGGTCACCCTTGTTCTCGATTTCCAATTCATCACAATCTGC
Source organism: Podarcis gaigeae (assembly GCF_964106915.1). NCBI lineage: Eukaryota > Metazoa > Chordata > Lepidosauria > Squamata > Lacertidae > Podarcis > Podarcis gaigeae. The sequence goes on from NC_139677.1 coordinate 107,988,218, forward strand.
AATGGAGACAAAAAGGGATTAGAGCCTCAGGAAGAAATGGAGAAGAACTCAAGGGAGTTGGTGTGTGTTCAATACCTTTTTTTGTTTATCAATATCCAACATATTTATTTTTAGATTCACATGGGTTGTTAAATGTGGCTTTGTTTGATATACAGTGGTACCTCTAGTTACGAAGGTCTGTTTTTAACTCAAAACTGTTCTTAACTAGAGGCATGCTTTCATGAATGTGGCCTCTTGCTGCAGCTTCACTGCTGGCAAATGATTTCCGTTCTCATCCTAGCGCAAAATTCTCAAGCCAAGGTTGGAAAGATTAAGCATGGGCTAAAACCCATGGTAACTGGACAGCGAACAATGGGAAAGTGTTATTTGGAGTGATGAGACCCAAATCTCCTTGCTTGGTAGTGAGGGCATGAAATGCATGAGGAGAATGGGAGAAGATTTACATCCTACTTGCATTACACCGACCGTGAAACACCCAATTGGTGTTAGTATTTTCATTCTCCCATTGCAGGGTCCTATGATCCTATATCTACATTCCTTGCTGTTGGGTGTATGGGAACGGAAATTAGGATGATTTTACTTCCTCTCTTTGTCCTTCTCTTTTGACTTAGAGGAGATGGCCCTGTTTCTATGTTTTCTCTGCTGTAAATAAAATTCTCGATGCTACAATCCTGCACAGTCCGATATCGCTAAACTCTGCTAATGCATGCTCTCACCCCAGGGTGGGGGCCGAAGTGTCATACTGGAAAGAGCCTGAAGGGTTGTTCCCATAGATAGTGTGATGATCTGGGGTTGTATGACAGAAAATGGTGTTCGCAGAATTTGCATCATTAATGGTACCCAACCTCCCGTCTATTCCATACTTCAAATTCATATTACTTATTGCCAATGCACATTTTTTTTCATAATTAAACTTATTCTCATTAAATCTAATTTATTATATCTACCTTGCAACTATTACTGAAGTTCCCCGAATGCTGCAACAGAATTTAAACTACTATATTTCTTTTTCAGATATTCTTTAAAAACCTCCCATATAGAAACAAATTCCTGTTTTGATTTATTCTTTATTTTTTCTGATAAACCATCTAATTCAGCATATACTGTCAGCTTTTGGATCCAATCTTGAATAGAGGGGCTTTCATTACTCTTCCATTTTGCTGCGATCAAAACTCTTGCTGCCGCCGTCGCATATAAAAAGATACCCTTCCTCTTTTGTGGAATATCCAAATCTGTTATTCCCAGGAGGTAGGCCTCTGGTTTTTTATTGAAAGAGATCTTTAGCATTTTTTTGCAGTTCTGCATGTATACTCTCCCAGAATACCTGTATTTTCCTACATATCCACCACATATGGTAGAATGTTCCTGAGTCTCCGCATCTCCAACAATTACTTGATACATTTTTATACATTTGTGAAAGTTTCCATGGTGTTAGATACCATCGATGTTGCATTTTTTGAAAGTTCTCTCTAATCGTGTAACAATTTGTGAATTTCGAATTGATCATCCATAAATTTTCCCATTGGGCCATGGTTATTGAGTGGCCAAAATCCTGGGACCACCTCACCATTGCCACTGTTACTTCCTCCTCCTTGACTGTCCAGTCAAGGAGGAGTCGGTAAGTTTTGGAAAGAGTTTTTCTTTTAGAATTTACAAGATCAGATTCGAATCGGGAAATTTCTGTTGAGAACCCCTTTTGTTTGTCAGATTTAAATTTTTCAAATAACTGATGGTATTGGAACCAGTCTGAAATGTGGTCTCTTATTTCCTCAAAGTTTTTAAATTTTATTTGGTTATCTTCGTTTTTTAGACGTATTTTATATGTTGGCCAGCTTTCCTGAGTATTTTTCCGTTTTACTGCTACGGCTTCTATTGGAGAAGTCCACCACGGGACTTTAGGCTCCATCAGGTCTTTATATTTTTCACATACAGCAAAGAGTGACTTTCTTATTATATGGTTGGTAAAGTTTTAATGAATTTTCGCTTTTCCATATATTAGGTAGGCGTGCCATCCCCAACGGTTGTCAAAACCTTCCAGGTCCAGGAGGTCCAGATCCTGCAATGTGCACCAATCTTTTAGCCAGGTGAAACAGGCTGCCTCGTAGTAAAGTTTTAGATCGGGTAGGGAAAAGCCTCCTCTCTCTTTTATGTCTATTAAGATCAGGTGTTTAATCCTAGGTTTCTTCCCTTCCTACAGGAATTTGGAAATTTCTCTTTGCCATATCTTGAGACAACCTGCTTCACCCAGTATCAGAATCATTTGAAATAAAAAGATTAATTTTGGAAGCACATTCATCTTTATAATGGAAATCCTACCCAGAAATGTTAATTTTAGTTCACTCCAGGTTACAAAGTTTTTTCTAATATCTAACCAAGTTTTGGTGTAATTATCCTGAAATAAGTTTATGTTCTTGGGGGTGATTCAAATACCCAGGTATTTCGCTTTTGAGGAGATTTTCAGGCCCAATAGTTTTTCTAAATTGTCCTTTTCTTCTGTGGTTACATTTTTAACAAGCATTTTTGTTTTTGTTATATTCAGCTTGAAGCCTGCCACTTCTCCAAATTCTTTAATCAATTCCAGCACTCTTTTCAGACTTTCTTTAGGGTTTTCAGTCATAACAAGTAAATCGTCCGCAAAAGCTTTAATTTTATATGTTTTGTTTCCCAGAGTGATGCCTTTAACAAGCTGATCCTTTCTTATCTGATTGTTCAAGACTTCCATCACCAAGATAAATATCAGTGGTGACAGTGGGCAGCCCTGTCTGGTTCCCTTGTTTATTTTGCACTCCTCAGTAATTCTTCCGTTGATGATCAATTTTGCATATTGTTCCGAATAGATGGCATTTATTCCTTTACAAATATTTTCTCCCAGTCCGATTTCTTCCATTAATTTTTTCATAAACTTCCAGGACACATTATCAAAAGCTTTTTCAGCGTCCACCAACATAATAGCTGCTGGTTTATCAATTTTAATATCCAAATATTCTAATACATTAATCACACATCTAATATTGGATTGCATAAATCATCCGGGAAGAAATCCAGTTTGATCTTTATGAATTATCTCTTTCAGCACCATTTTTAATCTATTTGCAAGAATGTCTGCGAATATCTTGTAATCGTTATTTAGCAGTGCAATGGGTCTGTAATTGGCCGTGTTTGAGGCATCTGTTCCCTGTTTGTGGATAAGAGTAATAAAGCTGTCCTTCCAGGTTTTCGGTAGCTTTCCATTTGCCAAAATATTATTCATTAGGTCTTTCATGGGAAGAAATAATGCTTGTTCTAACTTTTTATAGTAATTAGCTGGGAGACCATCTGGGCCCGGTGTCTTTCCTAATTTTGATCTCTGTATAGCTTGTTGCACCTCCATAGCTGTTATTGGTGAGTTCAAGATTTCAGTTTTTTCCTTAGGTATTATTGGTAGTTTATTTTTGCTCAAATAATCAATTATTTTTTCTAGAGTCTCTGGACCTTCTTATGTAGTTTTCCGAAAAAGCTAGCAAAGTTTTTACTAATTTCCTTCGGTTCTTGAATCCATTTGTCTTCAATTTTAATTTTATTGATAATTCTATCTTCCTTTTTCTTCTTTAATTGCCAGGCCAAAGGTTTGCCAGGTTTATTTGCAAACTCAAAATTTCTATGTCTCAACCATTTTATCTTCTATTCTATCTCTTCATTTATTATCATGGAGAATTGCGTCTGTAAAATTTTTATACTTTGCTTAATTAGTTCATCATCTGGTTTTTGGAAAAGGATCCTTTCCTTTTTTCTAATCTCCTCCCATATCTCCATTTTTTTCTTCTCCTTTATTTTCCTTTGGAATGTGTTTTGTTGGATAAAGAAGCCTCTTATGACGGCTTTACCCGCATCCCAAACCGTCTCTAGATCTTGATTTAAACTGAACTTAAAATATTATTCTAAGATGTGCTTGGCCTTCTGTACACTTTTTTCATCGTTTAGCATACTCTCATTAAGTTGCCACCTTTTAACCTTTTCTTCTTTTCCTTTAAAGTTAACCCAGACCGCTCTGTGATCTGAAATTGTCCTTGGATGAATTTCTGCTTTTGTAATATTTAATAAATCCTTTGTTGTCCAGATTGCGTTGATTCGTCCCGCCAATTTATGTGGCTCTGAATAATGTGTAAATTCAGGCTTAAACTGAAGAAAGTAGGAAAAACCACTGGGCCGGTAAGATACAATCTAAGTCAAATCCCTTATGAATACACAGTGGAAGTGAGGAACAGGTTTAAGGATTTAGATTTGGTGGACAGAATGCCTGAAGAACTATGGATGGAGGCTCGCAACATTATACAGGAGGCAGCAACGAAAACCATCCCAATGAAAAGGAAATGCAAGAAAGCAAAGTGGCTGTCCAATGAGGCCTTACAAATAGCGGGGGAGAGAAGGCAAGCAAAATGCGAGGGAGATGGTGAAAGATACAGGAAATTGAATGCAGATTTCCAAAGAATAGCAAGGAGAGACAAGAAGACCTTCTTAAACGAGCAATGCAAAGAAATAGAGGAAAACAACAGAATGGGAAGAACCAGAGATCTGTTCAAGAAAATTGGAGATATGAAAGGAACATTTCGTTCAAAGATTGCCATAATAAAGGACAAAAGTGGTAAGGACCTAACAGAAACAGAAGACATCAAGAAGAGGTGGCAAGAATACACAGAGGAATTATACCAGAAAGAAATGGATGTCTCGTATACCCCAGGTAGTGTGGTTGCTGACCTTGAGCCAGACATCCTGGAGATGGGCCTTGGAAAGCACTGCAAATAACAGAGTGTGAGGAGTATGGATGTATGTGTTTGATCTCTCGTAAACGGCTTTGGAGCTGAACAATAAATCTTGTGAAGAGATGGCGCGAAGCCCGGAGTGTTTCTTTACTAGCTTATCAGCACCCTCACCCCTTACACCTCATGAGAAGAGAAGACTCCCTGGAAAAGAGCCTGAGGTTGCGAAAGATGGAGGGCACAAGGAGAAGGGGACGGCAGAGGAGGAGATGGTGGGACAGTTTTCTCGAAGCTACCATCATGAGTTTGACCAAACTGCGGGAGGCAGCGGAAGACAGGAGTGCCTGGTGTGCTCTGGTCCACGGGGTCACGAAGAGTCAGACACGACTAAACAGCAACAATATATATTTATATAAATATTTAGTTAGTCAGAAGCAACCCAGCAATAAAGCCCAATTAATAGAGTCAACAATTCTATCTTGGTGTCACATTATTACAGCTGCAGAATGAAAAAACTTGGTTCACTCCATGGGAAGGCGTTGTAAGGCCAGAATTAAAGCTAAAGGTTAACAAACTAAGTATTAATTGACATGGTGAGAATTTCTGTAGATCTCATTTTTTCTATGTCTTTCATGTTTCGTATTTATGGCTGCTGCTCTAATACATACGCTTTCATAAAAGTTATTGCATTGCATTCTTCATTAAATTATATTTCCATTGATATACAATTTTATGGTATTACTCCCAAAAAAGTGGTGTTTTGAGCCATCAAACCTCGGAAATATACTTTTTGCAAGAGATTTCCACAATTTTGGCCACTACTATAAATTGTTTATTTTAAAGTTTATGTACTTTTTATATGGGATCAGATTGTTATTACTAATATTTCATGTGTATATATGTGTTGGAAGCCACCCAGAGTGGCTGGGGCAACCCAGCAAGATGGGCAGGGGATAAATAAAAATTACTACTATTACTATTATTATTATCACCGATTCTACTACCTGAGATTCAATAAGCCTGGCAAGAGCTCTGGGATGGGTTTTGTTTGGCCCAGTCATGGCATCCCCTCCATCGCCAATGTCAGGCGTCTCTTGGGTCAACCCAAGAAAACAAAAACAGAAAACCTGACAGAAACTAGGTGTTGGAGGGGGCGCTGTTGAGCTCTGTGAAAAAATATGTTTTGTCACATAAAGGTATTTTTTGAATTTCCAGGCAGATATGACGATCCCACAGGGATCCTTACCAAGAGAGGCCACGATCCCAAGATTCTCCTCCATGACGTCCTTATGCAGAGCTCTCTGGTCAGGATCCAGCAACACCCACTCCTCATCTGTGAAACGAACAGTGACATCTTCAAAGCACACTGGACCCTAAAAGAAAAAGGGAAATGTCCTCCTCTGAAACAGGATCAATATGATCTGCTACACAATGCTCTGTCTCCTTCCTTCCTCTTAATTGCTGCGTTGTTTCAATAGGATTGCTTTGCTGCACAATTTAATTCTGGATGCCTATTTTGACGTTTTAATTGAATTATTTTATTCTGCTTTTAATTATGGGTATTCGTCTTTGTGCAAATAGGTGGTTCTCTTCCTTGTGGTTTTCAAGTCATCCTGCCTACGCAGGGATTCCAGTTTTCCAGATGGAAGGATCCCCTCTCTCCTCTCCTCATGTCCTGTTCTGAAGAGGATCCTTCCCAGTGCCCTACAGCCAAATTCCAGGGGTTCAACGGGGCATGCTGTTGGGGCTAGCTAAGTGAATAACAAGGCCAGTGGAAGTGATGGTATTCCAGCTGAACTATTTAAAATTTTAAAAGATGATGCTGTTAAGGTGCTACACTCAATATGCCAGCAAATTTGGAAAACTCAGCAGTGGTCAGAGGATTGGAGAAGATCAGTCTACATCCCAATCCCAAAGAAGGGCAGTGCCAAAGAATGCTCCAACTACCGCACAATTGCACTCATTTCACATGCTAGCAAGGTTATGCTTAAAATTCTACAAGGCAGGCTTAAGCAGTATGTGGACCGAGAACTCCCAGAAGTGCAAGCTGGATTTAGAAGAGGCAGAGGAACCAGAGACCAAATTGCAAACATGCGCTGGATTATGGAGAAAGCTAGAGAGTTCCAGAAAGACATCTACTTCTGCTTCATTGACTATACAAAAGCCTTTGACTGTGTCGACCACAGCAAACTATGGCAAGTTCTTAAAGAAATGGGAGTGCCTGATCACCTCATCTGTCTCCTGAGAAATCTCTATGTGGGACAAGAAGCTACAGTTAGAAAACTGGATATGGAACAACTGATTGGTTCAAAATTGGGAAAGGAGTACGACAAGGCTGTATATTGTCTGCCTGCTTATTTAACTTATATGCAGAATTCATCATGCGAAAGGCTGGGCTGGATGAATCCCTAGCCGGAATTAAGATTGCCGGAAGAAATATCAACAACCTCAGATATGCAGATAACACAACCTTGATGGCAGAAAGTGAGGAGGAATTAAAGAACCTTTTAATGAGGGTGAAAGAGGAGAGCGCAAAATATGGTCTGAAGCTCAACATCAAAAAAACGAAGATCATGGCCACTGGTCCCATCACCTCCTGGCAAATAGAAGGGGAAGAAATGGAGGCAGTGAGAGATTTTACTTTCTTGGGCTCCATGATCACTGCAGATGGTGACAGCAGCCACAAAATTAAAAGACGTTTGCTTCTTGGGAGAAAGGCGATGGCAAACCTAGACAGCATCTTCAAAAGCAGAGACATCACCTTGCCAACAAAGGTCCGCAGAGTGAAAACCATGGTTTTCCCAGTAGTCATATATGGAAGTGAGAGCTGGACCATCAAGAAGGCTGATCGCTGAAGAATTGATGCTTTTGAATTCTGTTGCTAGAGGGAACTCTTGAGAGTCCCATGGACTGCAAGAAGATCCAACCTCTCCATTCTCTAGGAAATCAGCCCTGAGTGCTCACTGGAAGGACAGATCGTGAAACTGAGGCTCCAATACTTTGGCCACCTCATGAGAAGAGAAGACTCCCTGGAAAAGACCCTGATGTTGGGAAAGATGGAGGGCACAAGGAGAAGGGGATGACAGAGGACAAGATGGTGGGACAGTGTTCTCGAAGCTACCAGCATGAGTCTGACCAAACTGCAGGAGGCAGTAGAAGACAGGAGTGCCTGGCGTGCTCTGGTCCAGGGGGTCACGAAGAGGCGGACACGACTGAATGACTAAACAACAACAACAACAACAAAGTGAATCCTGGACATTATTTGTTCTCGTCTGCCCGCTGCTTAGAAGCCTATTTTAGCACTCAGTGATGAATATAGAAATACAATAAGCCTAGTTTGGATGGCCATCTGTCTTGGGTGATCCAGCTGAGACTCCTGCAATGCAGGGGGTGGGACTTGATGACCCTTGGGGTCCCTTTCAACTCTAGGATTCTATGAAAACTGCAACTACAGATGAATCCTACTGGCAATATTCAGAAGGCTGGTGTCACAGAGTTATATGGGCAGGAAATCCCACACTTCACAGCTGGAGTTAACTCCTTATCAGCGAGAACACAATATTCACAATCTTGGCTGAGTTTCAGGCCGAATGAGAACAGCAGCTCATTCCCTGAGGGTCTGTCAGTTTGCACTGTCAATCAATTAATGGACTAGTTGTCTAGGTGGAAGTTTATTTAGTGTGGAGAGATTTGAAAAGTGGGATGATATAGGGCAAAGTTTGTTGATGTGGTCTGGTAAAGAAGTGCTCTGTTCAATATTCTGTTAGAGAGATTTGCTATAAAGCGAGGTTTTCAGGTCTTGGTTTATATGTTTGAGTGGAGTTTATATACTATTAGTAAGCTAGCCAAACTAAGATAAGATGATAAGGTTTATAAGATAGCCGTTTTGATGAGTGAGTTGTGTTTTTCCTTAACTGTGTCAGGTTTCATAGGTAGCCTTTTGTTTTCTAATGTGAGGGACAACGTTTAGTTTTCGGAGTCAGGATGTTGTTCTGCTGCTCACAGAAGCTTCTGGTCAGACTGTGTCGTCTGCTGATGAACTGCAGGTCTACCAACCAAAGGCTAGGATTTATTCTTGTCGAAGGAAAGTGTACATGCAATGTTTTTCCAGAGGTGTTTTGCATATCAATACTTCCTGCACTTAATAAATGGGGGGATTGTCAGTCTGCATTTCTTAGTGGAGAAAGCATTGATCTGATATGTAGAGCTCCTTCCTATTCTAGTTACCGTATTTTTCGTTCTTTTGGACGCACCGGACCATAGAAGGGGGAGAATAGGGAAAAAAAAATCTTGTTCTCCCCCTCAAAAACAAGGTGCGTTCATGGTGCGTTCAAGAGCAGGTCGGGGAACCTTCCTGCTGCTCCCTGAGCTTGTGGGGCTGGCGGTGGGAGAAAGCGCTGCTTTCCCCCACCACCAGCCTCAAAGATCCCTGAAGCCTTTGGAGCGCAGCTGCACTCCAAAGGCTTGAGGCCTCAGGGACATCCTTTGTAGCCTCCGCAGGGCGACAGGGTGCCTTCACCCCGCCGCCCTGCAGAGGCTTTGCGCAGCCATCCCGAAGCTGGAACAGCGAGACGGAGGGCAGCGCAGTGCCCCGCCTCACTTTTTTGGCTTCGGGGACAGCAGGCTGCTATCTGCAAGCCTTGGGAGCCCGGCAGGAACTCCCATGGGCTCCGAAGACTTGTGGAGAGCTGCCCGAAGCCCGGGGTGCACAGCGCCGCACTCCCCAGGCTTCGGGCTGCAGGCAGCTGTTCGCCGGGACCTCTCTCGCACTCCAGGCTTCAGCGAAAGCCTGCATTCGCTCCATAGGATGCACACACGTTCCCCCTTCATTTTTGGAGGGGGAAAAGTGTGTCGTATAGAGCGAAAAATAAGGTAATTCAAGAGGGTTCCGGAAGCTTCTCTGCGAAAACGAAACAGTCAGAAGGTTCGTAAGGTTTGGATCATTCCTTCAGAGTACAGCTGATTTAAAGAGGTTCTGTCAACTCTTCTGTCAAGGTCATCCTGACCCCCGGTGGCTCCTCCTTCTCCTGACTCTCCTCTGCCTCTCGACCTTCCTCCTCCCACTCGCCTCCTTCCTCTTCTGCCTCTGATTCTGCACTGCATTCTGCCACAGAGCCTCCCAGCTCACTAAGCCCTGTTGCCCCTTCAGCTTCTGACACCTCCTCTTCCCAGGCTTCTCCCTCTTCTCCCTCTGATCACTCATCCTTCCGCCACCTTCACTCCTTGGACTCTGAGACATCTTCCCTTCCTGGTTCCCCAGCTGCTTCCTCCCACCATTCCTCTGTGCCCAACCAGTCCATGACATTGCGCCAACCCTCAGCCTCTGTCCCCACAAGCCAGCTTCGCCTGACCTGATCTGGTTCCACAGCCGCTGTTTCTCTTCTGCCCCCATGAAAAGGTGGGTAGGGAGGTCCTGCCAGCATCCTTCTGTCACCTGCAAGAGACAAAAGGTAAGCAGGATGCCAGGAGTGCCCACGTCTCTCACAGGTGAAACGGGGCATGTCTAACTACAGATGGGCCTTTGAGAAAGCCGTACCTGCTGAGTGCAGTTAGACGTTTGTGCCCATTTCATATGTTAGTTGTATAAAAATACACCTCCCCTCCTCTGGACCCTTGACCCCAACTGTCCTCCCCCCCCCAAAAAAAAGAACCCACAGATTAGTTGGGAAACCAACCGAATGAGACCAAACAGAGAAAAACCACCTTCCTCCTTACCCAGAGGCCTCTCTCTGGTGTCCAACGGAGGCCTCTCTGCCTCACAGGAATCCAGGTCCATTTCTGCAAAATGATCCTTTCCCTGAAAAAGAAACAAGGATTCAAAACAGAGAATGGTGAGAAATGTTAGAAAGGGAATTACAAAGTCAAAAACTGTAAGGGTGTGAAATCTTATTCCATGGATGCCTTCCCAGGAAAAGGAAGGGCCACCGGTAGAGCATTATGGGATGTTCTCCGTCCTGTTTGGAACCCCTTGGGAGTATCCAGAGGAAAGTCTCTCTCACCTGCTTTCTCTCCTCTGCCTGACTCAGGAGGAAACCTTCGGCCAGGGCCACCGCCTGGGAACTGGTCTCCGCTCCACAGTCCCTCACCCAGCTCTCCATCTCTGGAGGAAGGACAGCCAGGAACTGCTCCAAGATCACCAGGTCCAGCATCTCAGCTTTCGTGTGCCTTTCTGGCTTCAGCCACTGATGGTCAAGGTGGTAGAGTCGGCTGCAAACCTCTCGGGGTCCTTTGGCCTCCTGGCAGCAGAACTGCCTCAACTGCTGGCTCTGAACCTCTGAGCGGAGGGTGTCCTCCTCACCCAGGATCTTCTGCACAGAGTTTTCCCAGAATCCCCCACTGCTCCCAGTTTGGTTGGCATGGCCTCTTCCTGCTCCATCTGAATCTTGCTCATCCATCTGTGCTCTCAGGAAGTCTCTAAGAGATCAGAAGAAACCCTTTGGTCTTCTGTCAAGTTCTACCTGTGTTAATGAGAATTGCTAGCAAATCTCTATGTGGGACAAGAAGCTACAGTTCGAACTGGATATGGAACTGATTCATTCAAAATTGGGAAAGGAATATGACAAGGGTGTATATTGTCTCCCTGCTTATCCAACTTATATGCAGAATTCATCATGCAAAAGGCTGGACTGGATGAATCCCTAGCCGGAATTAAGATTGCCGGAAGAAATATCAACAACCTCAGATATGCAGATGACACAACCTTGATGGCAGAAAGTGAGGAGGAATTAAATAAACTTTTATTGAGGGTGAAAGAGGAGAGTGCAAAATATGGTCTGAAGCTCAACATCAAAAAAACGAAGATCATGGCCACTGGGCCCATCACCTCCTGGCAAATAGAAGGGGAAGAAATAGAGGCAGTGAGAGATTTTCATGTCTTGGGTTCAATGATCACTGCAGATTTTGAGAGCAACCACAAAATTAAAAGACACCTGCTTCTTGGAAGAAAAGCAATGACAAACCTAGTCAGCATCTTAAAAAGCAGAGACATCACCTTGCCAACAAAGGTCCGTATAGTTAAAGCCATGGTCTTCCCAGTAGTGATGTATGGAAGTGAAAGCTGGACCATAAAGAAGGCTGATCACCAAAGAATTGATGCTTTTGAATTCTGGTGCTGGAGGAGACTCTTGAGAGTCCCATGGACTGCAAGAAGATCAAACCGATCCATTCTGAAGGAAATCAGCCCTGAATGCTCACTGGAAGGAAAGATTGTGAAGCTGAGGCTCCAGTACTTTGGCCACCGCATGAGAAGAGAAGACTCCCTGGAAAAGACCCTGATGTTGGGAAAGATGGAGGGCACAAGGAGAAGGGGACGACAGAGGTCGAGATGGTGGGACAGTGTTCTCGAAGCAACCAGCATGAGTCTGACCAAACTGCGGGAGGCAGTGGGAGACAGGAGTGCCTGGCGTGCTCTGGTCCAGGGGGTCACAAAGAGGCGGACACGACTATACGACTAAGCAACAACAAGGAAATCGTACAAAGCAAATACATTGTTTAGTTACAGAATTTTTAGGTCCGAAGAAGAGAAATGTTCCCTGAGCTAGCATGGATGAGTCTTCCTAGGAATCAGGGTGGGACTGTACCAAACCATGAGATATCTTCTGAAGAAGAAGACGGAGGAGGAGGAGGTGCAGAGAAGAGGAAGAAGAAGGAGAAGAGGAGGAGGAGGGGAAGCAGACTCTAGCCCTCCTAGAAGGAAGATTGCGATGCAAAATGTGGAGGCAACTGAAGGGATTTCTCTGAGGTGAATCAGTCTAGTTGCTCCTGCCTTCGAGTAAATGCAAGAAGTCAGAACTGACTGACAAGGGAATAATTTGTATTTTGTGAAAAATGAATGCTTGGTTCTATGTGGATGCAATGCGCTCTCTGTGGGGCTACCTTTGAAGATGACCCGGAAACTACAACTAATCCAGAACGCAGCAGCTAGACTGGTGACAGGGAGCGGCCGCCGAACCACCTAACACCGGTCTTGAAAGACCTACATTGGCTCCCAGGACGTTTCCGAGCAGAATTCAAAGTGTTGGTCCTGACCTTTAAATACCTAAACGGCCTCAAAGGCCGAGTAGACCAGATGGAGCATCTCCAGCCTCATCGGTCAGCCTGGACACTGTGGTCCAGTGCCGAGGGCCTTCTGGCGGTTCCCTCCCTGCAAGAGGCAAAGATACAGGGAACGAGGCAGAGGGCCTTCTCGGTAGTGGCGCCCGCCCTGTGGAACGCCCTCTCATTCAATGTCAAAGAGAACAACTACCAGACTTTTAGAAGACATCTGAAGGCAGCCCTGTTCAGGGAAACTTTTAATGTTTTATTCTGTTTTTAGTGTTCTGTTTGGTAGCCGCCCAGAGTAGCTGGGGAAATCCAGCCAGATGGGTGGGGTATAAATAATAAATTATTATTATTATTATTACTATTACTATTACTATTACGGGGGTCCTCAGGAGTTGCTCTCCCCCCACACCACTTCTGGGCACATTTCTCCCCTGCTTCCGTCTCCTTTTCTTGCACTTGGACTCTGTTGCCGCTCTCAAGACAGACTCCTGGGGTGGGGTCCCTTTTTCTTTGCTCTGAGGGCCACGAATGCATATGACCTGAGAGCCAAGTGAACAGGGCCAAATACATCTCCTTTGGCAGGTTATTATTATTATTATTATTATTATTATTATTATTATTATTATTTTATTAGAGAGCTTAACCCCCACACACAGCCATTGATGCCCAGGTCCCTGGAGGCTCAGGGAGTAGCAGCGCCCATTTCCGACTGGTTTTCCAGCAACAATCCCTTTGGGAGAGAGAGGATGTGGTCCTGGGATGCCCTGCTCTGGGTGCGAGGGGATGGCTGCCGTGGCCTCCGTGGGGAGCTGCCCTGGGAGACACGGGGAAACTGGTCCCCAATGCAGCAGCCAGACTATGGGCTGGGATCCCTCTCTTTACTCCTGGCCTCTCTTTCCCACCTTTTTTTTTGGGGGGGGGGCTAGTCCACCTCCTTGTCCAGCTTTGGAAAACCATTTGCACCTGTTCCCTCTGTTGTGCAGTGATGCTGAGAGACGTCACAGAGAGTTAAAGTCCCAGGGACTCCTTTGTTTAAAGAAGGGAGATTTTTTCTGAATGTGGGAGGCAGAAGGCCAAATGAGATTGGGATCCTCTGCTCTGCAGGAAGGAGAGCGTGGCAGAGCTGGCCCCTCCTTGGCAAGGCCCTCTCCTCCCTGACTTGGGGTCCCCTCCTGCAGGAGCAGATCAGCCCCCCCCCCAGGCCTCATCCCCTGCTGCAGCCCTGGGACCCCCACCAGATCCCAGAGAGAGAGAGAGACTCACCAGATCCCGGGAGGGGAGAGCGAGGCAGCCCTTGCAGGAGAGACACCCAAGCAGGAAAGGACTGGGGAGGGAGGGGGCTTGGCTCTGGAGGACCTGCCCCCCTTGCTTCCTGGCCTCTCTAGGAAGGCAGCTCGGTTCCCTTTAACCCTTGCAAAGCCAGTCCCTCCATCTCAGCCCTCTCTCGCCTTCCTGAACCTCAGCTCTTTATTATTTTGAATGGCTCTAAGGGGGCAGCTTCCCCCTGGATCCGCCTATGGCAAGGGATCCTTTGGGGGGGGGGGGGCCTTTGGCTCTTGGCTGGGCTCTGAGCATCTCCCTCGGTCCCTTTTGGGGGGGCCTTTGGCTCTTGGCTGGGCTCTGAGCATCTCCCTCGGTCCCTTTTTTTTGGGGGGGGGGGCTTTGGCTCTTGGCTGGGCTCTGAGCATCTCCCTCGGTCCCTTTTTTGGGGGGAGGGCTTTGGCTCTTGGCTGGGCTCTGAGCATCTCCCTCGGTCCCTTTTTTGGGGGGAGGGCTTTGGCTCTTGGCTGGGCTCTGAGCATCTCCCTCGGTCCCTTTTTTGGGGGGAGGGCTTTGGCTCTTGGCTGGGCTCTGAGCATCTCCCTCGGTCCCTTTTTTGGGGGGGAGCTTTGGCTCTTGGCTGGGCTCTGAGCATCTCCCTCGGTCCCTTTTTTGGGGGTCCTTTGGCTCTTGTTGGGCTCTGAGCATCTCCCTCGGTCCCTTTTGGGGGGCCTTTGGCTCATGGCTGGGCTCTGAGCATCTCCCTCGGTCCCTTTGGGGGGGCCTTTGGCTCTTGGCTGGGCTCTGAGCATCTCCCTTGGTCCCTTTTTGGGGGGCCTTTGGCTCTTGGCTGGGCTCTGAGCATCTCCCTTGGTCCCTTTTTGGGGGGGCATTTGGCTCTTGGCTGGGCTCTGAGCATCTCCCTTGGTCCCTTTTTGGGGGGGGGCCTTTGGCTCTTGGCTGGGCTCTGAGCATCTCCCTTGGTCCCTTTTTGGGGGGGCATTTGGCTCTTGGCTGGGCTCTGAGCATCTCCCTTGGTCCCTTTTTGGGGGGCCTTTGGCTCTTGGCTGGGCTCTGAGCATCTCCCTTGGTCCCTTTTTGGGGGGGCATTTGGCTCTTGGCTGGGCTCTGAGCATCTCCCTTGGTCCCTTTTTGGGGGGGGGCCTTTGGCTCTTGGCTGGGCTCTGAGCATCTCCCTCGGTCCCTTTGGGGGGCCTTTGGCTCTAGGCTGGGCTCTGAGCATTTCCCTCAGTCCCTTTTGGGGGGGCCTTTGGCTCTTGGCTGGGCTCTGAGAATCTCCCTCGGTCCCTTTTGGGGGGGGGGCTTTGGCTCTTGGCTGGGCTCTGAGCATCTCCCTCGGTCCCTTTTTTGGGGCGGGGCTTTGGCTCTTGGCTGGGCTCTGAGCATCTCCCTCGGTCCCTTTGGGGGGAGGGCTTTGGCTCTTGGCTGGGCTCTGAGCATCTCCCTCGGTCCCTTTTTTGGGGGGGGCCTTTGGCTCTTGGCTGGGCTCTGAGCATCTCCCTCGGTCCCTTTTTTGGGGGGGAGCTTTGGCTCTTGGCTGGGCTCTGAGCATCTCCCTCGGTCCCTTTTTTTGGGGTCCTTTGGCTCTTGTTGGGCTCTGAGCATCTCCCTCGGTCCCTTTTGGGGGGCCTTTGGCTCTTGACTGGGCTCTGAGCATCTCCCTCGGTCCCTTTTGGGGGGGGCCTTTGGCTCTTGGCTGGGCTCTGAGCATCTCCCTCGGTCCCTTTTTTGGGGGGCCTTTGGCTCTTGGCTGGGCTCTGAGCATCTCCCTCGGTCCCTTTTTTTGGGGGGGCCTTTGGCTCTTGGCTGGGCTCTGAGCATCTCCCTCGGTCCCTTTGGGGGGGGCCTTTGGCTCTAGGCTGGGCTTTGAGCATTTCCCTCAGTCCCTTTTGGGGGGGTCTTTGGCTCTTGGCTGGGCTCTGAGCATCTCCCTCGGTCCCTTTTTTGGGGGGCCTTTGGCTCTTGGCTGGGCTCTGAGCATCTCCCTCGGTCCCTTTTTGGGGGGGGGCCTTTGGCTCTTGGCTGGGCTCTGAGCATCTCCCTCGGTCCCTTTTTTGGGGGGGCCTTTGGCTCTTGGCTGGGCTCTGAGCATCTCCCTCGGTCCCTTTTTGGGGGGCCTTTGGCTCTTGGCTGGGCTCTGAGCATCTCCCTCGGTCCCTTTTGGGGGGGCCTTTGGCTCTTGGCTGGGCTCTGAGCATCTCCCTCGGTCCCTTTTTTTGGGGGGGGCTTTGGCTCTTGGCTGGGCTCTGAGCATCTCCCTCGGTCCCTTTGGGGGGAGGGCTTTGGCTCTTGGCTGGGCTCTGAGCATCTCCCTCGGTCCCTTTTTTGGGGGGGCCTTTGGCTCTTGGCTGGGCTCTGAGCATCTCCCTCGGTCCCTTTTTTTGGGGGGGAGCTTTGGCTCTTGGCTGGGCTCTGAGCATCTCCCTCGGTCCCTTTTTGGGGGGTCCTTTGGCTCTTGGCTGGGCTCTGAGCATCTCCCTCGGTCCCTTTTGGGGGGCCTTTGGCTCTTGACTGGGCTCTGAGCATCTCCCTTGGGGGGGGCCTTTGGCTCTTGGCTGGGCTCTGAGCATCTCCCTCGGTCCCTTTGGGGGGCCTTTGGCTCTTGGCTGGGCTCTGAGCATCTCCCTCGGTCCCTTGGGGGGGCTTTGGCTCTTGGCTGGGCTCTGAGCATTTCCCTCAGTCCCTTTTCGGGGGTCTTTGGCTCTTGGCTGGGCTCTGAGCATTTCCCTCAGTCCCTTTTCAGGGGTCTTTGGCTCTTGGCTGGGCTCTGAGCATCTCCCTCGGTCCCTTTTTTGGGGGGGCCTTTGGCTCTTGGCTGGGCTCTGAGCATCTCCCTCGGTCCCTTTGGGGGGCCCTTTGGCTCTTGGCTGGGCTCTGAGCATCTCCCTCGGTCCCTTTTTGGGGGGCCCTTTGGCTCTTGGCTGGGCTCTGAGCATCTCCCTCGGTCCCTTTGGGGGGGGCCTTTGGCTCTTGGCTGGGCTCTGAGCATCTCCCTCGGTCCCTTTTTGGGGGGCCCTTTGGCTCTTGGCTGGGCTCTGAGCATCTCCCTCGGTCCCTTTTTGGGGGGTCCTTTGGCTCTTGGCTGGGCTCTGAGCATCTCCCTCGGTCCCTTTGGGGGGGGGCCTTTGGCTCTTGGCTGGGCTCTGAGCATCTCCCTCGGTCCCTTTTTTGGGGGGCCTTTGGCTCTTGGCTGGGCTCTGAGCATCTCCCTCGGTCCCTTTTTTGGGGGGGGCCTTTGGCTCTTGGCTGGGCTCTGAGCATCTCCCTCGGTCCCTTGGGGGGGGCCTTTGGCTCTAGGCTGGGCTCTGAGCATTTCCCTCAGTCCCTTTTGGGGGGGTCTTTGGCTCTTGGCTGGGCTCTGAGCATCTCCCTCGGTCCCTTTTTTGGGGGGCCTTTGGCTCTTGGCTGGGCTCTGAGCATCTCCCTCGGTCCCTTTTTTGGGGGGGGCCTTTGGCTCTTGGCTGGGCTCTGAGCATCTCCCTCGGTCCCTTTTTTTGGGGGGCCTTTGGCTCTTGGCTGGGCTCTGAGCATCTCCCTCGGTCCCTTTTTGGGGGGCCTTTGGCTCTTGGCTGGGCTCTGAGCATCTCCCTCGGTCCCTTTTTGGGGGGCCTTTGGCTCTTGGCTGGGCTCTGAGCATCTCCCTCGGTCCCTTTTTTTGGGGGGGGCCTTTGGCTCTTGGCTGGGCTCTGAGCATCTCCCTCGGTCCCTTTTTTGGGGGGGCCTTTGGCTCTTGGCTGAGCTCTGAGCATCTCCCTTGGTCCCTTGGGGGGGCCTTTGGCTCTTGGCTGGGCTCTGAGCATCTCCCTTGGTCCCTTTTTGGGGGGGGGCCTTTGGCTCTTGGCTGGGCTCTGAGCATCTCCCTCGGTCCCTTTGGGGGGGCCTTTGGCTCTAGGCTGGGCTCTGAGCATTTCCCTCAGTCCCTTTTGGGGGGGCCTTTGGCTCTTGGCTGGGCTCTGAGAATCTCCCTCGGTCCCTTTTTTGGGGGGGCCTTTGGCTCTTGGCTGGGCTCTGAGCATCTCCCTCGGTCCCTTTTTTGGGGGGGGGCTTTGGCTCTTGGCTGGGCTCTGAGCATCTCCCTCGGTCCCTTTGGGGGGAGGGCTTTGGCTCTTGGCTGGGCTCTGAGCATCTCCCTCGGTCCCTTTTTTGGGGGGGCCTTTGGCTCTTGGCTGGGCTCTGAGCATCTCCCTCGGTCCCTTTTTGGGGGGCCTTTGGCTCTTGGCTGGGCTCTGAGCATCTCCCTCGGTCCCTTTTTGGGGGGACCTGTGGCTCTTGGCTGGGCTCTGAGCATCTCCCTCGGTCCCTTTTGGGGGGGGGCTTTGGCTCTTGGCTGGGCTCTGAGCATCTCCCTCGGTCCCTTTTTTGGGGGGGCCTTTGGCTCTTGGCTGAGCTCTGAGCATCTCCCTTGGTCCCTTGGGGGGGCCTTTGGCTCTTGGCTGGGCTCTGAGCATCTCCCTCGGTCCCTTTTTTGGGGGGGCCTTTGGCTCTTGGCTGGGCTCTGAGCATCTCCCTCGGTCCCTTTTTGGGGGGCCTTTGGCTCTTGGCTGGGCTCTGAGCATCTCCCTCGGTCCCTTTTTGGGGGGACCTGTGGCTCTTGGCTGGGCTCTGAGCATCTCCCTCGGTCCCTTTTGGGGGGGGGCTTTGGCTCTTGGCTGGGCTCTGAGCATCTCCCTCGGTCCCTTTTTTGGGGGGGCCTTTGGCTCTTGGCTGAGCTCTGAGCATCTCCCTTGGTCCCTTGGGGGGGCCTTTGGCTCTTGGCTGGGCTCTGAGCATCTCCCTCGGTCCCTTTTTTGGGGGGGCCTTTGGCTCTTGGCTGGGCTCTGAGCATCTCCCTCCGTCCGGTGCCGCCGGAGGCGGAGGAAGAAGCCGGCCTGGGAGAGTTGTTGGGGGGGGGAGAGGGGGAGGCAGGGGAAGCTGCTCTCTTCCTGGCCCTGCTGGCCCTTCTGGGTGTCCGAGGGGGGGGGGACTGACTCTCTATGTCCTGCTTGGGGGGTTCCTGGTCTCCCTCTCCTGAGGGCAACAATTTGGCCCGGAGACACACAAGTCCTTCATTCGGTTACACTCACTGTGTGGTTGCCTCATTTCATTAGTATTGCGTTTCTTTCATTTGTAGAGTACAGTCTCATATTTTACACCATTCTTTCACCTTCGAGGTTGTACATGATTTCACCAGTCTTTGGGCACACACTTTATTAACAGCAGGTCGCAGGGCTGTGACAGGACCCCCCCCCCCCCAGGATACCTTTACCTCAGCAGGCATGAGTGGGAGGGATAGAAGGGGATCCCTGGTCATCTAGTCTCACCCCAGCAATGCAGGAATCCTATTCTCATTGTGAGTGACCAATACTTTCTTATGCATGGTGCTATACAAACATACACAAGTACAGTGGTACCTCGGGTTAAGTACTTAATTCATTCTGGAGGTCCGTTCTTAACCTTAAACTGTTCATAACCTGAAGCAAAGTTCTTAACCCGAGGTACTATTTCTGGGTTAGCGGAGGCTGTAACCTGAAGCGTATGTAACCCGAGGTACCACTGTATATCATTTCCCCTTGCAGAAATGCTTAATTGTTAATTCAAGCTACTACAGGAATGGCGTTCTTGAGCCTTTTTAGTACTGCAATACCATTTTTAAAAAAATGTTGATCTTTAAGTCATGACAATGTGTGAGCAAATACTCCACATCTGCCAAGCTTTCAGGAGCAGGACTAAGGGGTGAAATGAAGCCCTCAGACCCCCAAAGGTTGAGGAAAAGGGTCTATCTCCCTTCTTCCTTATAGTTATTTCCACCTAAGAAATGGGAAGAAAGCAGCTGCTCATGTTCAGCGCAGGGTTTGAGATTAATGAGCTTACTGTGGTGTGATTTGTCAGCAATAAATATGATTTGTCATTATCTGTAAGTGAAGTCACATTTGAAACAATACAGAAGCGGTCAAAGGGAATTTCCTAGGAAGTCTTTTATTCAGTCTCACCTGCAATCATGTGTGCTGAATACAAAGAAACCCATCGATAATGTGAAATCACTGGGAGTTACAGTCTGCAAATAACATAAAACACATGCAAGATCTGTAGAATAGTACACATGATTTCCCCACCTCCTTTTTTTAAAAATTGCTTTTATTTTTGTAGAAATGATTGCTGGGTGTGGGGCACACTCCCCTCCACAGATAAAGCCACAGCTGTCTGAACATCTTGCCCTCTGTCTAACCTTTTGCGGTCTCAGTACTCTGCCATGTCCTGTCTGTAACCTTTGTGTCTCCTTCGTCATACACTGTGCAAGGGGAAAAGGACGCGGTGGAAACAGGTGCCAAAATAGCTTTGTACCACCCCACGATCTCGGGACTTGAAGATGTGTAAAGTCACAGCCCAAAATGTATCTGCCTGGGTTTGCATATTGTGTCAATAAAAGGAGCCTCCA
The DNA here is from genome assembly GCF_964106915.1 of Podarcis gaigeae. Lineage (NCBI taxonomy): Eukaryota > Metazoa > Chordata > Lepidosauria > Squamata > Lacertidae > Podarcis > Podarcis gaigeae. The sequence goes on from NC_139677.1 coordinate 108,008,693, forward strand.
CAGAGCTGGCCGGCAGCTTGCTTGCAGCTCACATGTGCACAGCTCACCTGCATTATCAGCTCCTGCCTCATGTCCTTCACTTCAATTTTCATGATATAAAAGATAATTTTAAAGAAAGCAAAGGTTACAACAGTAAACAACAAATAACTTATCTGATGGAATTGCAGATTTTCATCCTGCCATGTGTAAAGTTTCATTTGATTATTTTAAAAAAGATCAGGCCACCTTTACCCATGAGTGCTGGGTGGATTCCTGCAACAGTCTTCACAATTTATGTATTCAATAACCATTGGCCATGTGTTATAAAAGGAATATGGATTGTGTTCCACCTTCTTTATACTTAAAATTGTGGTGCCCAGATTGAACACAGTATTCTACGTTGGGCCAGACCAAGGCAGAATAAAGTGGTACTATTCATGTCCTATTAGTGGACATGAATATAGTGGTACTATTCATCCGAAATTAAAAGACGCCTGCTTCTTGGGAGAAAGGCGATGGTAAACCTAGACAGCATCTTAAAAAGCAGAGACATCACCTTGCCAACAAAGGTCCGTATAGTTAAAGCCATGGTTTTCCCAGTAGTGATGTATGGAAGTGAGAGCTGGACCATAAAGAAGGCTAATCGCCGAAGAATTGATGCTTTTGAATTCTGGTGCTGGAGGAGACTCTTGAGAGTCCCATGGACTGCAAGAAGATCAACCCTCAAGAGAGAATATAATGAAAATGATTTACAGGTGGTACTTGACACCAGTCAAGCTTGCAAAAATTTATCACTTGCCCGATAATAAATGTTGGAAATGTAAAGAGATTGAAGGTACATTCTTTCACCTTTGGTGGACATGCCCAAAGATTAAGACCTTCTGGGAGATGATCTATAATGAAATGAAAAAGGTATTTAAATATACCTTCCAGAAGAAACCAGAGGCCTTTCTCTTGGGCATGGTCGGCCAATTGGTGAGAAAGGAGGATAGAATTTTTTTTATGTACGCCACAACAGCAGCAAGAATACTCATTGCAAAGTATTGGAAAACAGAAGATCTACCCACCCGGGAAGAATGGCAGATGAAGGTGATGGAATACATGGAACTGGCTGAGATGACTGGCAGAATCCGGGACCAAGGAGAAGAGTCAGTGGAAGAAGATTGGAAAAAAATTAAAGTTTATCTTCAAAAATATTGCAAAATTAAGGATTGTTAGAAAGATGTTGGGAAAAGAAAATTATGTGGTTTTAGCAGAAATGACATAAAGGATTAAGTAAAAATGAATTGGTGAAAGAGAGAATGTAAAATTATAGTATATTAAGACAAATTATTAAGAAAAAAACAAGGTTGGAAGGATTTGCTGAAATAACAAATTGAATTAGAATACAAAAATGGGAGGTGTGAGGAGGTCAAGGAAATAAGCAAAGGAAAGAAAGCTATGTAAAGGTTTGATCTGTTCTTTTTTAATTGTTTGTATTTTTTCTGTCTTTTTTATTTTTCTTTTTTCTCTTTGTAATCTTTAAAATTTGAATAAATATTATTTTTTTTAAAAAAAAGATCAACCCTCTCCATTCTGAAGGAAATCACCCCTGAGTGGTCACTGGAAGGACAGATCCTGAAGCTGAGGCACCAAGACTTTGGCCACCTCATGAGAAGAAAAGACTCCCTGGAAAAGACCCTGATGCTGGGAAAGATGGAGGGCACAAGGAGAAGGGGACGACAGAGGACGAGATGGTTGGACAGTGTTCTCGAAGCTACAAACATGAGTCTGACCAAACTGCAGGAGGCAGTGGAAGACAGGAGTGCCTGGCATGCTCTGGTCCAGGGGGTCACGAAGAGGCGGACACGACTAAATGACTAAACAACAAAATTCATGTCCTTGATCTGATTCTGCCTTCTGCGACATGGGATAATGACAATAAAGATTATTGTGTTGACCTCTGCTCCCTGTTTTGTGTCATCTGCAAATGTAATGAGTATCCCTCTCAGGTCCTTCATCCAAGTCATTTATAAAGACGTTGAACAACAACGGGCCCAGGACAGAACCCTGCAGCACCCCTCGTCACTTTTATCCAGGATGACGAGGAACCATGAAGGAGTCCTCTTTGGGTTCGGTTAGTCAAATCCCCCAAAAGTTACTTCGTTGAGCCCACATTTTACCAGCTTCCTGCCAAAATTTCACGGGGGACTTTGTCAAAAGCCTTCTTCCCTGATCAACAAAGTTTGTAACTCCATCCAAAAAAAAGGGGGAGGAGAGATTTCTCGGGCTTGACTTGTTTTTGAGAAAGCCATGCTTTCATCCAGTATGGTTATGTTGTAAAATCTTCAGATGAAGGGTACATAAATTTAAAAAAATGATAATAAATAAGGATATTGACAAGCTGGAACATGTGCAAAGGAAGGCGATTTATGTATTTATTTAATTTGTATACCACCCAACTCTGTGGTGCCAACTTGAATAAAATATGGGTGGGGGGCCAGGTAAGGCCTGCCTAGCACAATCAATCACATGATGCATGCACACCATTGGAATGGCAACATGTACCAACTGGGGGTTTCTCCATCAAATACAGTTGGACTTCTGGTTGCGAACGGGATCTGTTCTGGAGCCCCATTTGCAACCTGAAAGGAACACAACCCGTGTCTGCGCATGCAAAGGTCACAAGTCGCCACATCTGCACATGACATCATTTTGCACGTCTGCGCATGGCGAGCGGTGAAACCCGGAAGTAACCCTTTCCGGTACTTCCGGGTTGTTGCAGGATGCAACCTGAAAAGATGTAACCTGAAGCAAATGTAAAAAAAGGTATGACTATATTATTGGGGGGGGGGGGGCAAAAACCCATCAGCCTCTAAGAGTTGACTCCTGTTCCCACATGTCTCAGGACGGTTACAACATAAAAAGACAACATAAAAACACAAAATGCACATCTGTAACCCCCCTCACTACCACATTTTAAGAGGGCATTAGATGTCAATCAGCAAAAGGCCTGGTTAACAAGGTGCGGATTTGCCTGGCTCCTAAAGCTGGATAATGGTTTTTCCAACCTTTGCATGAAGCTCTTCCTGAAGCTTTTTCCACATTCCATGCACTGATAGGGTTTCTCCCCTGTATGAATTCTTTGATGGGAAGTGAGACTGGAGCTCATACTGAAGCTCTTTCCACATTCCACACACTGATAGGGTTTCTCCCCTCTATGAATTCTCTGATGCTTAGTGACAGCAGAGCTGTGACTGAAGCTCTTTCCACATTGCCCACACTGATAGGGTTTCTCCCCTGTATGAATTCTCTGATGGGAAGTGAGAGAGGAGCTCTGACTAAAGCTCTTTCCACATTCCACACACTGATAGGGTTTCTCCCCTGTATGAATTCTCTGATGGGAAGTGAGATTGGAGTTCTTATTGAAGCTCTTTCCACATTCCCCACACTGATAGTGTTTCTCCCCTGCATGAATTCTCTGATGCTTAGTGAGACTGGAGCTCTCCCTGAAGCTCTTTCCACATTGCCCACACTGATAGGGTTTCTCCCCTGCATGAATTCTCTGATGCTTAGTGAGACTGGAGCTCTCCCTGAAGCTCTTTCCACATTCCACACACTGATAGGGTTTCTCCCCTGTATGAATTCTCTGATGGGAAGTAAGATTGAAGTTCTTATTGAAGCTCTTTCCACATTCCACGCACTGATAGGGTTTCTCCCCTGTATGAATTCTCTTATGCTTAGTGAGACTGGAACTCTCCCTGAAGCTCTTTCCACATTCAAAGCACTGATAGGGTTTCTCTCCTGTATGAATTTTCTGATGGTAACTGAGATGGGAGCTCTGACTGAAGCTCTTTCCACATTCCACGCACTGATAGGGTTTCTCCCCTGTATGAATTCTGTGATGATTAGTGAGACTGGAGCTGTGACTAAAGCTCTTTCCACATTCCACGCACTGATAGGGTTTCTCCCCTGTATGAATTCTGTGATGATTAGTGAGATGGCCTCTCTGGCTAAAGCTCTTTCCACATTCCACGCACTGATAGGGTTTCTTTCCAATGAGAATTCTTTGTTGGGAAGTGGAATGGGAGCTCTGACTGCAGCTCTCTCCATACTCCAAATTTTTGCATGGCTTCTCCTCTCCGGGGGTTTTGTCATGGTCACCCTTGTTCTTGATTTCCAATTCATCAAAATCTGCAATGGGGACAATAAAGGGATTAGAACCTCATGCACAAATCAAGAAGAACTGAAGGGTGTTGGGTCTTTGTTCATTGCCTTTGTTGGTTGTCATTAACCAACATTTTTAGTAATATATTCGGATGGATTGTTGAATGTTGATTTGTTTGATATACAGTAGAGGCCAAAACTGTGGAAGCCTTTTGGGGGGAAAAAGCTTATTTCAGATGTTTTATGGTTCGTAACACCACTTCGTTTGGAGTAATACCACAAATTATGTATCAATGTAAGGATAATTTAGTCTGTATTCTACCAAAAGTCACAGCCAAATAACTAGAAAAAGGAAACACAACTTGCTTAGGTTGACTTTTGTCAGCGTGTTACGTGATGTCTATCACGTTCGTTGCTTATTTGGTGTTTTTTTCATTTAGTGAGTTTGTAAAACATAATAAAATTAAAGAAATGGCACAAAGAGTTGACCAGACACCCAGAAGCGATGTAAAATAGTACTATTAAGTGAAAAAGGCTACAGTAATGAAGAAATTAGAAGATTGAGGATTCTTCTTCTTTTTCCAACTTTATCCAATTTTGTTTAAAAAAGCATATAGTGTTTTATTAGAGTGGGAAACCAAAGATGAAGAGGTTAAATCAGTCATGTTTAAATGTGCTCAGGATGTGAGACACAACATTCAATTTGAAAGTTGGGGGAAATTGTGGAAAATTGATATAAAATTTACAGATTTTATATTATTAAGAGAGAATTACATGAAAATGATGTATAGACGGTATATCACACCAGTGAGAATGGCAAAGATGTTTCAGAAAGAAAATAAGAGATGCTGGAGATGTAAAGAAAAGGAAGGAACATTTTATCATATGTGGTGGGAATGCAAATGCATTAAAAAATATTGGGAAATGATATATAATGAACTGAAAAAAATGTTTAAAATGAGCTTTGGTAAACAGCCTGAAGCCTTTCTGTTAGGTATCTCAAATCAAGAGCTGCCAAAAGAAAAATGGACATTATTTATGTATGCTACAACAGTGGCAAATATCTTGACTGCACAAAATTGGAAGATGGAAGAAATACCATCAAAAGAACAATGGTAAGAAAAACTGATGAATTATGCAGAATTGGCTAAGCTAACAGATAAACTACAAGAGAAGGAGAAAAAGGATTTTAAAAGTTTGGGAACCATTTACAGGTTATTTACAGAAACAACAACTGGCAGGGTCTGAATAAACGTTCACAACTTTATTATAGTAAGAGAAAAATTAGAGAAATGGTAAGGGAATTTACTTTTATATAGAGCAGGACACAATAAATAAAACTAAATAACTCAGTAGAGGGGGAGTTGAAGGAAGTCCTGAGGATGGAAGGGAGAACATTTGTATATAACATGATGATTGTAATGGTTCTAGGGGGTGCTCGTGCGTAAACCGGTGCCACACCTGGCTGGGTTGCCTGACTGAACCTCTTCTGTCTGGGCATGCACTCACCCGTGGCTGTCTCAATCGCTGGCAGAATCCGTCAGTGGGCGTTTTTTGAACTTCTTCCAGCAAAGAAGCTCCTTGACACCTAGTCTCCTCCTACTCTCCCTGCGCGGAAGCCTTCTGCGCAAGGAGGGTCTGGGCAGCGGAGGACCCGTGCTCTCCCCGCTGGTCTCCGTCAAGGAGTCATGGGACTGCCTCGCCGATTCCCCCATCTGCCCCCCTTCTCCACTGGTGCTACACTGATTCCAGAAGCTACTTATCTTTCCGAACAACTCTGAAGGTGACATTTAAGATGTCTGGCCAGTTCAGACCAGCCGAATCGTGGTATAAAAAGGCAGAACTGGAGGAAGATGGTTCACAGAAAATACTGGAATTTGCTGTTCAAGGTTTTTTGTGGGTGTGTTGGTTCCCAGGTGTTGGAGGGGGCGCTGTTGAGCTCTGGGGAAATCACATAAAGGTATTTTTTGAATTTCCAGACAGATAGTACAATCCCACAGGGAGACTTACCAAGAGAGGCCACGATCCCACGATTCTTCTCCATGACGTCCTTATGCAGAGCTCTCTGGTCAGGATCCAGCAATGCCCACTCCTCGTCCGTGAAACGGACAGCGACGTCTTCAAAGCACACTGGACCCTAAAAGAAAAAGGGAAATGTCCTCCTCTGAGACAGCAGAAATATGATCTGCTACACAATGCTCTGTTCTTTCCTTTCTGTTAATACAGCCGCTGGGAGAGATCATCAGGGGGTTTGGGCTGGGTGTTGATCAATATGCGGATGATACCCAGCTCTACCTCTCTTTCAAATCAGAACCAGTGAAGGCGGTGAAGGTCCTGTGTGAGTGCCTGGAGGCGGTTGGTTGGTGGATGGATGGTGGCTAACAGATTGAGGTCGAATCCTGACAAGACAGAAGTACTGTTTTGGGGGGACAGGAAGCAGGCGGGTGTTTTGGACTCCCTGGTCCTGAATGGGGCAACTGTGCCCCTGAAGGACCAGCTGTACAGCCTGGGAGTCATTTCGGCCTCACAGCTGTCCATGGAGGCGTAGGTCAATTCTGTGTCCAGGGGTGCTGTCTACCAGCTCCATCTGGTATGCAGGATGAGACCCTCCCTGCCCGCGGACTGTCTTGCCAGAGTGATGCATGCTCTAGTTATCTCCTGCTTGGACTACTGCCATGCGCTCTACCTGGGACTACCTTTGAAGGTGACCCGGAAACTACAACTAATCCAGAATGCGGCAGCTAGACTGGTGACTGGAGCAGTCATGTTTTGTAAATAGGTGGTACTCCAGTTGGTGTTTTTCTAATCATTCTGCCTACGCAAGCATCCCAGTTTCCCAGATGGAAGAATCCACCCTTGTACTCCTGCTCCCCTTCTACCAGCTTAAGGGGGGTGGAGGTTCCTTCCTCTCCCCCTGGTACCTGTGTGCTGGAATAAAGGGGGACAGCAAAGAACTGGAGCCTAAAGGACACCAGATTAATCTCCTGCACCCCCTTAAACAGCCCCAGCCTCCGAGGCTCTAGCTTCATGCGCCTCCCTTTGAACAGCAACCCCTTTGAGGACAACCACACCTGGTCTCCTACCTGGATTTTCTCTCCCTCCCGCCTTTGTGCGTCCGAGATCCTTTTGTAACCTGCCTTTGATGCTTCCAGGCTGTCTTTCAATATCTCATGCAAGTACTCCATTTACTCCACAGACTCCTCAGCTGCTGGTACTGACAGCACCTCTTCCCTACCCAGAAAGGCCCTGGGATGCACACCATAGTTCGCCACAAAGGGGGCCACGCCCGCGGATGCGTGGACCGCATTGTTGTGTGCAAACTCGGCCAGGCTCAGCTTCTCTACCCAATCATCTTGATGGTAGCATGTACAGCACCTCAAGTATTGCTGCAGGGTGGCCTTGGTCCTTTCTGACTCTCGGTTTCTCTGTGGATTCCTAGCTGAAGTCAGGCTAACCTCCACCCCTAACAACTGCATCAACTTCCTCCAGAAATGCGAAGTAAACTGACTTCCACAATCTGTGATTAGCCTTGATGGCATACCGTGCAACTTAAACACATGATCCACGAACAACCCTGCTGTCTCCTTTCTGGAAGGTATCTTAGAGCAAGGTACAAAATGCGCCATCTTTGTCAGCACCTCTACCACCACCCAAATAACCGGGGGGGGGGGGGTTCCTGTGACACTGGCAAGTTGGTGAAAAAATCCATGGATACCACTTCCCACGGTTTACTTGGGGTGGGTAACGGTTGTAACAGCCTGGCTGGGGCTGCCCTTTGCCCTTTGGCTGTCTGACAGACTTTGCACCCCCTCGCGTATTCTGTGGTATCCTCCTTAATTTTGGGCCAGCAGAATTCCCTAAAGGTAAAGCGACCTCTGACCATTAGGTCCAGTTGTGGCCGACTCTGGCGTTGCAACGCTCATCTCGCTTTATTGGCCGAAGGAGCCGGCATACAGCTTCCGGGTCATGTGGCCAGCATGACTAAGCCACTTCTGGTGAAACCAGAGCAGCGCCCGGAAATGCCATTTACCTTCCCACCACAGCGGTATCTATTTATCTACTTGCACTTTGACGTGCTTTCGAACTGCTAGGTTGGCAGGAGCAGGGACCGAGCAACGGGAGCTCACCCTGTTGTGGGGATTCGAAACCGCCAACCTTCTGATCAGCAAGTCCTAGGTTGTGGTAAATTTCAGCTAAGTATGCTGCAACTGGATTTCTTATGCACAGGGCCAATCCTGAACGTTTTGGATTTGGGAACATTATGCCTTCACAGTAGCAGTAAAGCTCTGCTGAATGAAATACAATTGCCTCTGGTCTATTTCGGGGGAATCCTGCAATGTGTTTAGGTTTTTACTCTGCTAACTATACATTGTAGTTCTGCTCTGGATCAATATTGAGTAGAATTCCATGAAAGGGTCTTCCTCCAAGAAATCAATTGCTGAGAGTGAAAGCCCCCGACTCCCCACAGCTTTCCAAGTCCCCTCCTCTCTGGGGTTTCTGGCAAGCGATCCAACAGTGTCAATTCAATTGTCAGAAGTCTCTGGGCTCTGAGAGACAAGCAGGGAGGGTGGCTTCTGGGAGAAGGAGAGGGAGCCCCCCGTGGCTCCTCCTTCTCCTGACTCACCTCTGCCTCTCAACCTTCCTCCTCCCACTCGCCTCCTTCCTCTTCTGCCTCTGATTCTGCACTGCATTCTGCCACAGAGTCTCCCAGCTCACTAAGCCCTGTTGCCCCTTCAGCTTCTGACACCTCCTCTTCCCAGACTTCTCCCTCTTCTCCCTCTCACTGCTCATCCTTCTTCCACCTCCACTCCTTGGGCTCTGAAAGGTCTTCCCTTCCTGGCTCCCCAGCTGCTTCCTCCCACCATTTCTCTGTGCCCAACCAGTCCATGACATTGCTCCATCCTTCGGCCTCTGTCCCTACAAGGGAGCTTCCCCTGACCTGATCTGGTTCCACAGCCGCTGTTCCCCTTCTGCCCCCATGAAAAGGTGGACCAGGAGGTTTTGCCGGCATCGTTCTGTCACCTGGAAGAGAAAAAATGTAAGCAGAATGCCAGGAGTGCCTACTTCTCTCACAGGTGAAACAGGGCATCTCTATCTACAGATGGGCCTTTGAGAAAGCCTTACCTGCTGAGTGCATTTGGACATTTGTGCCCATTTCATATGTTAGTCGTGCAGAAATACTTCTCCCTTCCTTTGTACCCTTGTTCCCAACTGTGTCCGTCCCCCCCCAAAAAAAGATTTTAAAACCCCACAGATTAGTTGGGAAAGCAACAGAATGAGACCAAACAGAGAAAACCACCTTCCTCCTTACCCAGAGGCCTCTCTCTGGTGTCCAACGGAGGCCTCTCTGCCTCACAGGAATCCAGGTCCATTTCTGCAAAATGATCCTTTCCCTGAAAAAGAAACAAGGATTCAAAACAGAGAATGAATGGTGAGAAATGTTAGAAAGAGAATGACAAAGACAGAATCTTTAAGGGTGTTAGATCTCATTCCCAGAAAAAGGATGGGCCATCAGCAGACCATTTTTTTGATGTTCTCCGTCCTGTTTGGAGCCCCTTGGGAGTATCCAGAGGAAAGTCTCTCTCACCTGCTCTCTCTCCTCTGCCTGACTCAGGAGAAAACCTTCGGCCAGGGCCACCGCCTGGGAACTGGTCTCCGCTCCGCATTCCCTCACCCAGCTCTCCATCTCCGGGGGAAGGACAGCCAGGAACTGCTCCAAGATCACCAGGTCCAGCATCTCAGCTTTCGTGTGCCTTTCTGGCTTCAGCCACTGACGGTCAAGGTGGTAGAGTCGGCTGCAAACCTCTCGGGGTCCTTTGGCCTCCTGGCAGCAGAACTGCCTCAACTGCTGGCTCTGCACCTCTGAGCGGAGGGTGTCCTCCTCACCCAGGATCTTCTGCACAGAGTTTTCCCAGAATCCCCCACTGCTCCCAGTTTGGATGGCATGGCCTCTTCCTGCTCCAGGGCCGGCTGAGTCTTGCTCATCCATCTGTGCTCTCAGGAAGCCTCTGAGAGATCGGAAGGAACCCTTTAGTCTTCTGCCAAGTTCTGTCTTAATGAGAAGCTCTTGCCAATCCTACAAAGCAAATGCTTTGTTACGTAAAAGTTTTTATTATTATTAGTCAATATTTTTTTTTTTGTATAGTTTGTATAGTTTTGTTCTTTAGGTGAGAGGGTCAGGGCTGTCTGGGAGTCGGCCCCATTCAACAGAATGGCAGGGGGCGGGTTCCCCGGGGGGGGGGAAGCACTGGGACCCCCTTGATCACAGTGATCACGGGTAGGAGGAGGAGTTACACTATGACCAGACCATGTCATTGTTTGAGGACTATCCCTGCCTCCGGGTCTGGTCTTGACCGGGTGGATACTGGAATCAGCCAGGGAGACCCACGTGACCTGAAGGGGCTGCTGTGCAATGCCAGGTCAAGGATTCATGAGACCACTGCCATCCACGACTTGGATGGATGTGGGTGATCTGACACGAAGTGAAACCAAAACAAAAGAAGTGTCATGGTCGGATCACTTCCTGGTGCAACTGGACTTCTCCACGACCCTTCCCCTCTGTAGGGAGGTGGGACTGATTTGGATGGCCCACCCCTGGTACTTAATGGATCCAAATGGTTTCCAGAAAGGAGGAGGGGATGTTTTATCCCATGTTGATGGCTGATTTCCTTGTGGCCCCTGGAATGTGGAGTTAACCCGGGCTATCGATGGCCTGGTTCAAAATCGACCTCTTCGATTGCATGGAGCCTGGACAGCCCCATGGTTTTCCCCGGATCTGATGGGGGTGAAACAATCACTGAGATGGCTAGAGTGTCGATGGCAGAAAACACACTCTGAATCTGACCAGATATGGGTTAGAGCTCAACGTCGAGCCTACCAAGTGACGATGGCTGTCTAAACTGCCTCTATTGCATCTGCAGAAAACACACCAGGAGACTCTTTCAGGTGGTTCACAATTTAGTGGAACCACCTGCGTCACTGGGGCCTCAAAAGGACCCTGAGATCTCCTGCAATGATTCGGCAAAGTTTTTTTGCAGTTAAAGTCACTCAGATTTGGAAAGAGGTAGACTCCACCATGGGAGCAGGGCCAGGGTGGGAGAGTGCTAGAGTCCCGTCTAGTCAGGTTGCCTCCAAGGATGTGGACAGGCTGCTTGGACAAGTGAAACTGACCACCTGCCTCCTTGCTCATCAACATGAATCGGGAAGGGATGGGTGATGGGCTCTGCAGGGTGGTGAATGCTTCCCTCTGTGAGGGAGCCTTCCCAGACCCGATGAAAGAGGCAATAATTAAACCGCCTCTTTAAAAAAATATCTTTCGACCAGGCCAATATAGCCAGCTATCGCCCAGTCTCACATTTCCCATTCTTGGGCAAGGTGATTGAGCGAGTGGTTGCTGAGCAACTCCAGGCACGCCTGGAAGAAGCGGGCCATTTGGATCCCTTCCAGTCGGGATTCACCATGGGACTGAAATTCCCTTGGTCGCGCTGGTTCATGATTTCTGGAGGGCTAAGGTGAGAGCTGCTTCCTAGTTCTGCTGGATCTCTCAGCGGCCTTTGATACCATCGACCACGACATCCTTCTGGACCGGCTAGAGGGGCTGGGAGCTGGGGGCACTGTCATACAGTGGTTAATCTCCTTCCTCCTGGGCCGAGTCCAGAAAGCAGTGGTGGGGGATGAGTCTTCAGACCTTTGGGCTCTCACTTGTGGGGTGCTTCAGGGTTCCGTCTTCTCCCCCATGCTTTTTAACACCGGGAGGGATCATCAGGAGGTTTGGGCTGAGTTTTCATCAGTATGCGGATGACACCCAGCTCTACCTCTCTTTTCAATCAGAAGATGTGAAGGCGGTGAAGGTCCTGTGCGAGTGCCTGGAGGCAGTTGGTTGATGGATGGATGGACAGGGGCTAAGAGATTGAGGTTGAATCCTGACAAGACAGAAGTACTCTTTTGGGAAACTGGGGGGGGTGCAGGTTTGGGGGATTTCCTGGTCCTGAATGGGGTAACTGTGCTCCTGAAGGACCAGGTGTGCAGCCTGGGAGTCATTTTGGACTCACAGCTGTCCATGGAGGCGCAGGTCAATTTTGTGTCCAGGGTAGCCGTCTACCAGCTCCATCTGGTACACAGGATGAGACCCTCCCTGCCCGCAGACTGTCTCGCCAGAGTGCTGCATGCTCTGCTTATCTCCCACTTGGACCACTGCCATGCACTCTACGTGGGGCTACCTTTGAAGGTGATCCAGAAACTACAACTACTTCGGAGCGAAACAATATAAACTGAAAGCATTTACAGATGACCTAGTTTTGACCCTACAAGAGCCAGAGCCTAGTACGAAAAGGGTATTACAATTGATTCAGCAGTTTGGTCGGGTGGCGGGATTCAAACTTAACAAGCAGAAAACCAAGGTTTTGGGGGAAAATTTGACTCCTTTAGAGTCAGAAAGGTTTCTGAAAGAGACAGAATTAAATGTGGTTAAAAAAGTAAGATACCTAGGGGTAAACATAACAGCGAAGAACAGGAATCTATTTAAAGACAATTATGAAAAATGTTGGTCTGAAATTAAAAGGGATCTAGATGTATGGTCAAGATTGAAACTCTCCTTGTCAGGACGTATTGCTGTTATCAAGATGAATGTATTGCCAAAAATGTTGTTTCTGTTTCAAACTTTGCAGATAGTGGATAAAATGGAGTGTTTTGGGAGGTGGCAAAGAGATATCTCTAAATTTGTCTGGCAGGGCAAAAAGCCCAGAATTAAGTTTAAGATATTAACTGATGCTAAAGAAAGAGGGGGCTTTGCCCTGCCAGACTTAAAGTTGTATTATGAATCAGCAGCTTTCTGCTGGTTGAAAGACTGGCTACTTCTCGAAAACACTGATGTTCTAGATTTGGAAGGATTTAATAACGCGTTTGGTTGGCATGCATATCTGTGGTATGACAAGGTTAAAATACATAAGGCTTTCAAGAATCATGTTGTCAGAAAATCAGTTTTTAATGTCTGGTCAAAATATAAGGACTTATTGGAAAACAAGACCCCAAGGTGGTTATCACCAATGGAGGCTAAGGCCCCGAAAAGACTCAATATGGAGGCCAAATGGCCGAAATATTGGGAAATAATAGAAAAAGATGGTGACAATTGGAGGTTGCAGAGTATGGAGAAACTAAAGGGGAAAGTGCGAGATTGGTTACATTATGCTCAGATCAAAGAAACTTTTAAGTTAGATAAAAAATTAGGATTCCAGGTGGAAAAATCAAAGTTAGAAACAGAATTGTTAGAACCTAATTCTAAGATACTTTCAAGAATGTATAACTTGCTGCTAAAATGGAATACACAGGATGAAACGGTCAAACCAGCCATGATAAAATGGGCACAGGACATAGGTTACAACATTATGTTTGCTGACTGGGAAAAGTTATGGACCACCGGTATGAAGTTTACGGCATGTAATGCCCTGAAAGAAAACATTATGAAAATGATATACCGGTGGTACATGACCCCAGTCAAGCTTGCAAAGATATACCATTTGCCTGATAATAAATGTTGGAAGTGTAAAGAAGCTGAAGGATCATTCTTTCACCTCTGGTGGACTTGCCCTAGTGTGAAGGCCTTCTGGGAAATGATATATAATGAGATGAAAAAGGTATTTAAGTATACCTTCCTTAAGAAACCAGAGGCCTTTCTCCTGGGCATTGTCGGCCAGAGTGTGCAAAAGAAGGATCGAACCTTTTTTATGTATGCTACAACAGCAGCAAGGATACTCATTGCTAAAAGCTGGAAAACTCAAGATTTGCCCACACTGGAAGATTGGCAGATGCAACTGATGGACTATATGGAACTGGCGGAGATGACTGGCAGAATCCGAGATCTGGGAGAAGAACTGGTGGAGGAGGACTGGAAGAAATTTAAGGATTATCTACAAAAACATTGTAAATTGTATGAATGTTAAGAAAGATGTAAGATCTGTAATAATACGGCTCCAACAAATTAGTAACAAGGAATATAAATCTGAACGTAATTGAAAGAAAAGACAAATTTTGGATAAAGAGTATTTTATAACTAAGTTTCAATAAGAGAGTTGTTAAATTTCAAAATTTGAGATATTAATATTGGAAAATTTTATTATATAAACTAAACTAAGTTAATAATTTGCCGGCAAAATTTATGAGTTTAGAAAGCAGGAACAAGAGTCGTGAGGAAGTCCAAGGAAGTGCATGAAATGTGGATATGGGAAAACGTTATGTTACTATATGTTTTTATTGCTAAACAAAAATTTAATAAATATTATTAAAAAAAAAAACAGAATGCGGCAGCAAGACTGGTGTCTGGGAGCGGCCGCCAAGACAACATAACACCAGTCCTGAAAGACCTATATTGACTCCCAGTATGTTTCCGAGCACAATTCAAAGTGTTGGTGCTGACCTTGAAAGCCCTAAAAGGCCTCAGCCCAGAAGACCTGAAGTAGCATCTCCACCCCCATCGTTCAGCCTGAGGTCCAGCACCAAGGGCCTTCTGGCCGTTCCCTCATTGCGGGAAAAGAGGTTACAGGCAGAGGGCCTTCTCGGTGGTGGCGCCCGCCCTGTGGAACGCCCTCCCACCAGATGTCAAGGAAATAAACAACTACCTGACTTTTAGAAGACATCTGAAGGCAGCCCTCTTTAGGGAAGTTTTAAATGTTTGATGTTTCATACTGTTTTTAGTATTCTATTGGGAGACACCAAGAGTGGGTGGAGTATTTTTTTTTTATTATTATTATTATTATTATTATTATTATTATTATTACCAGGGCTGGATTGCACCACAGCCCAAACCATGAGGTATCTGGAGGAGGAGGGGGAGAAGACAAAGAAAGCAGACTCCTGGGGTGGGGTCTCTTTTTCTTTGCTCTGAGGGCCAGGTATGTATCTAGTCAACCCACTGAGGGCCCAAGACATCTCCCTTGAAACTCAGAGTAAAGGATGGGTAGTTTGATGATGATGATGATGATGATGCTTCTCTTCGATAGCTTAACACACACACAGCCACTGACGCCAAGGTCCCTGGAGGCTCAGTGAGGAGCAGCGCCCATTTCCGGCTGCTTTGCCAGCAACAATCCCTTTGGGACAGAGAGGATGTGGTCCTGGGATGCCCTGCTCTGGGTGCGAGGGGATGGCTGCCGTGGCCTCCGTGGGGAGCTGCCCTGGGAGACACTGGGAAACTGGTCCCCAATGCAGCAGCCAGACTCTGGGCTGGGATCCCTCTCTTTACTCCTGGCCTTTCTCTCCCACCTTTTTTTTTGGGGGGGGGGGTCTAGTCCACCTCCTCCTCCAGCTTTGGAAAACCATTTGCAGATGTTCCCTCTGTTGTGCAGTGATGCTGAGCGACGTCACACAGAGGTAAAGTCCTAGGGACCCCTTTGTTTTAAAAAGGGAGATCTTTTCTGAAAGGGGGGGGAGCGGAGGGCCAACTGAGTTTGGGACCCTCTGATCTGCAGGAAGGAGAGCGTGGCAGCCCTGGCCCCTCCCTGGCAGGACCCTCTCCTCCTCCCTGACTTGGGGTCCCCCCCCCCTGCAGGAGCAGATCAGGCCCCCCCGGCCCCCTCCCCTGCTGCAGCCCTGGGACCCCCACCAGATCCCAGAGAGAGAGAGGGGAGACTCACCAGATCCCAGGAGGGGAGAGCGAGGCAGCCCTTGCAGGAGAGACACCCAAGCAGGAAAGGACTGGGGAGGGAGGGGCCTTGGCTCTGGAGGACCTGGCCCCCCCTTGCTTCCTGGCCTCGCTAGGAAGGCAGCTCGGTTCCCTTTAACCCTTGCCAAGCCGAGTCCCCCCAGCTCTTCCCTTCCTCCCTTTGCACAGCCTGATTGACCCGCTGCGCCCCTGAACAGATCCCGGCTAGTCTCTCAATTCAGCTTGAATTGCTGGAGCGCAGAAGGGGGGAGTGGAGATCCAGAGACGGGGAGCAACTTGGGGGGATGTGGAGCCTGTGCAACTACCTCCCCCCCCTTCCCTTTCCCTCCTGGCTGGACCAGAGCAGCTTCTCCTGGGGGGCCACCCCCCTCTCCCTCCCCCCACCCATAAATTGACATATTCATGGCACCGTTTTAAAGCCGATTTTGCGGGGGGGGGGCCCTATGCACCTGGGGGACTTCCTCGCGCGACCCCCGCTAGATACGGCCCTGATCCCAGGGTCATCCAGTCCAGCCCCCAGCAATGCAGGAATCTCAGCTAAAGCATCCATGGCAGATGGCTGTCTGATCTCTGCTTAGAGACCTCCCAGGAAGGAGAGTCCCCACCTCCCAAGGGAGACCTTTCCCCTGCCCAGCTGCTCTTAGATGTCCCTCAAGGCAGCGGGTCCTGAGTTCGAGCCCTGCTGAAATCATCACACTGGCTGCCAAGGAGGAACCAAGAAAAGTTCATAATAAACAAATCCTATTCTCATCATGAATAACCAAAACTTTCTTAAGCATGTTTCTATGCAAACATTCAATAGTATGCCATTTCCCCTCCCAGAAATGCGGAATTTCTAACTCAATGGACTAAAAATGGATGGTTGTTGTGCTTAGAGCAACTTTTAATATTTGATGGACTATTGTATTTTAATATTTTGTTGGAAGCCGCCCAGAGTGGCTTGGGGAAAACCAGCCAGATGCGCGGGGTATGTATAAATAATAATAATAAGAATAATACTGCTGCTACTGCTGGGCAGATAGGCCTCCTTCTTCAAATGGTTTTGGGTTTTTATCTGCCTCATTTTCAATTGTTATTGATATTAATGTTGTATTCCGAATTTTTGATCTTATGATTTATGTGGAAATTCTTTTCCATTTGGTTGTGTACCTTTGGATGTGTTCTGCTTATCGTTTTTGACTTTGATTATGTTGGTAATTACCGTATTTTTCGCCCTATAGGACGCACTTTTTCCCCTCCAAAAATGAAGGGGAAATGCGTGTGCGTCCTATGGGGCGAATGCAGGCTTTCGCTGAAGCCTGGAGAGCGAGAGGGGTCGGTGCGCACCGACCCCTCTCGCTCTCCAGGCTTCAGAAAGCTATCCGCAAGCCTTGCAAGCCTGGCAGGAGGTCCCGCGGGCTCGCAAGGCTTGCGGGCAGCAGCCTGCAGCCCACAAGCTCGGGGGACAGCGGGGAGGCGCAGCGCTGCCACCCCGCTATTCCCCGACCTGGTCTGGAGGCTGGCGGGGGGGGGAGAGAAGCAAGCTTGCTTCTCCCCCCCACCAGCCCCACAAGCTTGGGGGATAGAGGGGAGGCAGAGCGCCGCCACCCCGCTATTCCCCGACGTGATCTGGGGGCTGGCTGGGGGGAGAAGCAAGCTTGCTTCTCCCCCCGCCAGCCCCACAAGCTCGGGGGATAGCGGGGAGGCGGAGCGCCACCACCCCGCTATTCCCCGACCAGATGTGGGGGCTGGCGGGGGGGGAGAAGCAAGCTTACTTCTCCCCATCGCCAGCCCCACAAGCTCGGGGGATAGCGGGGAGGAGGAGAGCCGCCACCCCGCTATTCCCCGACCTGATCTGGAGGCTGGCGATGGGGAGAAGCAAGCTTGCTTCTCCCCCCCCCCCCGCCAGCCCCACAAGCTCGGGGGATAGCAGGGAGGCGGAGCGCTGCCACCCCGCTATTCCCGGACCTGGTCTGGAGGCTGGCAGGCGGGGGGGGGAGAAGCAAGCTTCTCCCCATCGCCAGTCCCACAAGCTCGGGGGATAGCGGGGAGGCGGAGAGCCGCCACCCCGCTATTCCCCGACCTGATCTGGAGGCTGGCGGGGGGGGGGAGAAGCAAGCTTGCTTCTCCCCCCCCCGCCAGCCCCACAAGCTTGGGGGATAGCGGGGAGGCAGAGCGCCGCCACCCCGCTATTCCCCGACCTGATCTGGAGGCTGGCGATGGGGAGAAGCAAGCTTGCTTCTCCCCCCCCCCGCCAGCCCCACAAGCTCGGGGGATAGCAGGGAGGCGGAGCGCTGCCACCCCGCTATTCCCGGACCTGGTCTGGAGGCTGGCGGGCGGGGGGGGGGAGAAGCAAGCTTCTCCCCATCACCAGCCCCACCAGCTCGGGGGACAGCAGGGCAAGCCGCTGCCCCACGGAGGCTAGAGAAGCTGTCCCTGAAGGCAGAAGAGGGAGACGGAGCGCTCCGTCTCCCTCTTCTAGCTTGGGGATGGCTGCACAAACCTGGGCGGGAAAAAAATTTTTTCCCTTGATTTCCCCCCCAAAAAACTAGGTGCGTCCTATGGGCCGGTGCGTCCTATAGGGCGAAAAATACGGTATGTAAACTCTGCGTGAACTCTGCTAAAGCCTTAAGTAAGAGAGCTAAGGGAGCTGGCGCAGCAGGGAAACGTGCTGGACGCCATTTTATCTGTACAGAGTCCTGTGGCGCAGCACACACAAGGTCCATCTTGACTGTGTTACGGCTAAAATCTGGGTGCGGGGCTACACTGCCACCCAGCTCGTCGGACTAAGTGTCCGCGGGTCTCTGCGGAAGAAAATGAGCTCAGCCGGACAGGAGCAAAATGCGGAGATCCAAGGTTTATTGCGCAACAGGTTCAAGACAAGATTGAACAGCGAGAAAGGGGTGACATGAACTTTTGAAACTCCCTCCATGTCCCAGAATACAGTGCAAAATACATCTCAGTTACATCATGAATACATTAAGGAAAGGTTGGGTTACACAGATTAGATCATGAATACATTAAGGAGAGGTTGGGTTACACCGGATTAACATAAGGAGGAGGGAGGGGGGAATATGCAGAGCTACACCGGATTAACATAAGGAGGAGGGAGGGGGGAATATGCAGAGCTGGAGATATGCGCAGATAAGCGCTTCCTGAGTGTATGCATAGTCTGTCACCTGGCATTGCCCGGAGGAAGGTTTGGCAGAGTGATTTTGACAGGATTAGGGTCTTGACACCTTACTTGAGGGATTATGGATATGGATTTTATAGATTTTAGTTCCCTTTGACATTGACAATTGGGAATAAATGGATATATTGTAGTGAAGAAGGTGAAGAAGACATGCCCCCCCTTCCGTAGCAGTCCCCCATTCGGAGATAGATTTGCATTAAAGTTCTGTAAGAACTTGCAAATCTTTTCTCCGCACCCCTAAATCTCGGTGAAGGTAGGGGTGCCCTGTGAGTGGGAATAGGATCTAATGGAAAAGGAGGTGGGTTGAGCAGGGCAGCAAAGGAGGGAGCAACACGGACCAATACAATGTGTGCGCTAAATAATAACTTGGTATCTACCGTACCAGATGTGTGGGTTTATGCAAACCTGAAGGGGGCTTGCAAGCCATGCCTCTTAAGGTCATTTGCAAATATAGTAGTGCAGATAGCTGGATATAGGATATCACATAAAAGAACACCTGTTGTATTTTGTTCAATAGTGGTCTATGCTTTACATTTAGCAGGAAGGTCCACTACTGACTGGAAAAGAAAATACAGTTCCCCCCCCCACCGTTTTTGTGTTCTCAGGTGCGAAGGTAGCTCTTCTGTGGTCTCCCACCGGCATGGTGTCACAGTAGTGGCAATCCCTGGTGAATCCACTTAGGGCTTTCATATTAACCATGTTGCCTGGCACTCACCACAGCTGGCGCAGGTTTGGATACGTCATGAGGGAAATATCTTTGCCTTGGCCATTCCATGGGATTTTATTATTTTAGGCTCTGGTCTTGCAGTCATGGGAAGTTGCTCACTTGCACTTTAAGGACCAAAAGCTAATTGCAGCCTGGATACACTTGCCCAATTCAAACTGAGTCCAATTTGAATTTATCTTGCCCCATGGTTCTCAACTTTCAAACCAATCTGTTAAGTCCAATTTGAATTTATCTTGCCCCATGGTTCTCAACTTTCAAACCAATCTGTTAAAGCAAAACCATTCTTAAGGGGCACTTGTCCAAATAAGTCAATTTAACTCTATAAGGGATCATTCCTGCTAAACCAAAGCATATACACCTTCCTGAAGCTTCTCCTTGGTAAAGTGAGTTTTAGCACATTTTAAAATGGGTAGGGAAGTTGGCAGAGTGCCAGGTGAAACAACTAAATGTGGTTATAAATTTATCTAATTCTAAACATTGGACTACATAATAGCCTGATCTGTTAAAAGGCATAAAATGTATGAGGATCCTCCACTGGGGTGTAAGGAATAAGACATTAAACATAAAAACAATTACACACAAAAATAGCCACAAAATAGCCCCCCCATTTGTGGAAATAACACACTGTCAGACACATTTCAACATTCCTACATAATAACACATAATACAAAACAAACTAAGTATCAGTTGCATATCTTGAGACAATTGTGATATTTTTACGCATGTATCAAAAGTGAGAAAATGTCCTTGCAATTCAACTCTTCCCCCCTTTGTCAGCCCCACTCCCCCAGCAGTCTATATCCTTTGAAAGAGATAGCTGTGGGCATTTTGAAAACTCTGGTGTCTGTTGTTGCAGGTCTTGTGATGGCGAAGAACTGAGTTGAGGGGTTGTTGCTGCTTTTTCATCATTGCACATCTGTAGAAGTGATATCCTGTAAGGGGTTAGGGTTTTTTAGGGACTTAAAAGACAGTTAGAAAAGGGAGGAGCAAAAACCCCCTCCCCAAGAAAATCTCCTTGAGTTATTAGCTGCAAATAATAACATCTTAGCATGTTAAGCATTTTACTCATTTTAATATTATTATCACATTTTCATATAATTACTGTTATTATCTGCTAAGTTTGTTTGCTTTCCTTCAGTTAGTTTTTGTTGTTGTTTTTTCATATTATTAAATAAAAAATTACTCCACATGTATAGAAAGAGAACTGTAAAAAATACAACAAAGGTTAAAAAAAAATAAAAAAGGAAGTAAAAAATTAGATTACCATTCAGATGAAAACAGACTTGACACAAAGACATCAGATTCAGAAAACAATTATTATTAAATAATTCAAAGATATTATCAAAACCACACAGATTACTACTGGACTAAAAAAAAAATGGAAAAATAATGGAAAAAAGCTTAAAATTCAGCATGTGCTATCTGATAAGTAGAACTTGATGAAAATGACTTTCAACATGTGATGGACATGTCCCCAAAGTAACACACACACACACACACACACACACACACACACACACACACACACAATGACCTATGAGGAACCAAAAATAAGTAAATGCTAAGACACCCAATTTTTAAGAAACCTGAAGTAACCTGTTTTGGCATTCTAACATACCAAATGAAAATAAAAGAGTGTTTCTTGATGTGACAACATCAATTAGAATGTTAATAACAAAATACTGGGAAATGACTTAATACCAAGAAAAATGAATGGCAATTTAAAGTTGTGCAAGTACCTTGAACTAGCCAAAATGACAGAATTAATAAGAGATGCTCAGGCAAAAGGTAAACAAACACCATTCCACAAACAATGTTTGGTTATGCTTCGATTAATTTCATAGACATCATGGAAAGACGGATTAAATAGATGAAAACAGATTATTTGTAACTTAAAAGTGTCAAAGCCACAAAGAGATGGAAGTCACTAATATAGCAGGGATTCAGACTTGTTTCACAGAACAGAAAGAAAGTTGCTGTGGGAGAAAAAGGGACAAAACTTTTTTTTATCGGGGTTCACATATCCTGTTAAAAGGGAAAATTATTGCATGTGAGAAGTCTGTCAGGAAATGCTGTTCCTAAAATGCACACAAAGCCTGTTATAAAAGTTAAATCTCATTGGGGGGGGGGGAGGACTAGTCAAGAGTGGAACTCACAGTGGGAGCGCTTTGATATTTACCTGTGAAAAGAATTTGGCATGTTAAGATTTGGAACCTGGAAAACTCTTGACTTTTGATGGGCTAGTTTTTGTTGTTGTTTTTTTTTAAACCCTTTTGTCATACGTAGCCCCTGGAGCAAAAGACACATTAAGGGTGATTTCCCTCAATGGTTCTGATACGGAAGGAGAGGGGGGTACCTTTCCTCTCCCCCTCCTCCTCCTCAAAAGCGGGCCCGAGGCGATGACCCCAACAGCGCCCAGCTCCTGAAACCCCACACTGTTGCACAAGCACCACACTATACCCCTTGACTTTATAAAATGATATTCTTCCTTTCTATATACGGGCGGAATAAGCCCTTCTTTTCTTAAGCCTTTCCTTCGCCCTATTTTATCGTGGGTTGACCGTATCGAACTACATTCTCCATTGACTATAATGGCTGCGCCTCAGCCAATCAAGAGCATGCATTCCCCTGCAGGAGCTAGCTCAGGGAGCTCTTGCACGCCTCATTTAACCTCTTGACAAGTTGCTGACGGCTCCCCGCTGCGAGAACAATGGAACCGAAACCAGCGACCTCGTAAAACTGTCAAACTTTGTTACAATGTATCCATTTGTTTCCGTTTTCAATATACGATATACACTTGACAGGCAAAGGGGCCAAAAGCTTCGGAAAATCATATAAAATCAACCGAAACTCCGATTTTCTCCATTTTAATGTCATTCTACTCTGTTTCCTCCGGGCTCCATGTTGTTACCTCACTTCCATAATCTCCTGAGTGACAGGTCACGTACTCAGGAAGACCCTAATCCGCTCCGATCGTTCTGCCAAACCCTTCCTCCCGGCAATGCCCGGTGATAGACGATGCATATCTGCCCCATTGTCTTGCCAACACCCATACTCAGGAAACGTTTATCTATGTTTGTCTATGCATATCCTTTACTCTGCATATCTCCCCCTCCCTTTCTGAAGTGCTGATCCATGTAACCCCACCTCCCTGTAATATATTCATGAGGTCATCCATGTAACCCAACCTTCCCATAATGTATTCATGACGTTTTCTGCACTGTATTCTGGGACTTGGAGGGAACTTTTAAAAGTCTATGTCACCCCATTCTCGGGGTTCAATGCCATTTTGAACCTGTTGCGCAATAAACTTTGGATCTCCGTTTATTGCTCCTGTCTCCGGCTGAACTCATTTTCTTCCGCTAGGACCCGCGGACTCTGTCCGACGAGCCGGGTGGCAAGGGCAACTCCGCACCCGGAATTTTTCCGTAACATTTGGCGCCCAACGTGGGGCAGGCGGTTCTCCCGTGTTGCTGACCGGGGGCCCCGAAGTCTTCAGCCGGCACCAGGCCATTTGCCTGGGAAGATCCTTAGGACCCCCGGCCATCCTCCGGGCGGTAATCAAACGTCCCAGGGGTTCAGCCGGGGAGCAAAAGGAATCCGGCCGGCATATCCATCGATCCCGGGATCAACGTTGAAGACTCGTGAGTATAGTAGAGAAACCCAGTGCACTGGTGGAAAGGGGGTTGGAATCTCCTGGCAACTGAATTCTCTGCCCTCCTCTCTATCGTTCCTTCTCGCCTTTCTCTTGGTCCGGTTAGTGAGAGAGATCGTGGACTGCTGCTCGACCCAAAAGGGGGGTTCTGAGCTCTATCTCTTTCTCCTCTCAAACTCTCCAGTCAGCCGCACCAATTGGGGTCCGAAAGTAAGACGGAGAGACCCGGCTTGAAAAGATAGCCGACTCCCCGCAACGGACATCCTAGTTGAGAGCAAGGGGCTGGAGTTCTTTTCCGAACTTCCCGAGCGCCCTTACGGAGGGGGCAGGAAGGGGTCTTGCTTTCTGTATCAATCCCAGCCGCACCGGTCGAGTCACGTAACATGTGAATCGTGCGTGAGCCCGCTTCCGAAAGCAAGGGGGATTTTCCGCTCAAAAAACTCTATCAAGGGACCACCCGATCTGACACCGCACGACGCGGGCGTTCAGTAGGGCCCCTCTTCCTGAGATTGACGATAGGTAGGGGGTTGCCAGGAGGGGTAGCCCAGGGAGGATTGGGCGGGACTTGGCAGAGTGGAAAAGGAACCCCAGGAATTAAAAATAGGAAAAGAAGGAAATAAGGAATAGGTAGAAAGAGCTCTCAAACCCCTTATTGAAAACCCTCTTACCCCTAAGTGAACCCTAACGACCTCCCTTCTCCCCTTTTCTTACCTAGACACGCGTGAATAAAATGGGTACCCTAGCTTCCAAGCAAGAGCGGGCTCGCTCCGGGAAGAAGGCTTCAAGGAAGCCATCTGAATCCCAGAGAGACCCCGACTCCCCTCTTGAATTTGTCATCTCTTATTGGAAGTCTATTCCCGGGCACAACTTGCTATCGAGGCAGAAATTAGAAGATCTATGTAGAGAAACCTGGCCGGCCGGAACTGCCTCCGCGAAGCCTGAGTTGCGTTGGCCAACAGGAGGCTCTTTTAATGAAGACCGCCTGAAATATCTAAGAAACTATTTGATGGAAGAAAAACCCCGTCAACTAGAGTACCTAGCCGCCTTTGAAACAGTCAGAGGATTGCTCCAAGTTACAAAGGGAGCTACGACCTACCAACTGCCTATCTTAAATCATGGAAAGCCACCTCTGCCCCCCCCTTACGAAGGGCACCCTATAGATGACTCTGTGGAACAAGCGCTCATCCCCTTTTACTACAGACAAACCGCTCCACCCGCCCCAAGCAACGGTCAGGACAATGACCAAGGTGGTAACGATAGCAGCGAAGAGACAGGGGAACAAGGAGCACGGGGGGGGGGGGCGAATCAAATAATGACCAGACAACGAGCCAGAGGGATGCAAAATGCCACCTCAGAAAACCTTAGCTCCCTAACAAGAACCAGGGAGGTACAGAGTGCTACCGCAGAAAACACTAGCCCGTTAGCACGAGCGAGAGAGATACAGAACGCTATCTCGGAAAACATCAATTCCTTAACCAGAGAAATACAAAATGCTACCCTAGAAGGCTCTAACCCCTTAGACAGACCTGAAGGGGCCCCAGAAACGTCCAGGCAACCGGACTCTACAGCCGTCCAGATGCCCTTAAGGGCTTTGCCGATCCCGCCGTTGCAGCCAGACGGACCCCCCCGAATGGTATATACCCACCAACCATTCTATACGGCAGATTTGGTAACTTGGTCGAATCAAATGCCATCATTGAGAGACGACCCGGATAAATGCCACCGCCAGGTCAGCGCGATATTTTCGACCCATAAGCCGACCTGGCCGGACGTTCACGTTCTTTTGAACGCGCTTTTTAACAAAGCTGAGAAAGCGGATATTTTAACCAAAGCTGGCGAAGCGATTGAACTCCCAAATTACCAGACAGGTCGCCCGGCAGGGGTAGAAGCACTCACGGCTCAATGCCTCCGCACCGAACCAACATGGGACTATAACACTACAAATGGGATATGGTGCCTAAATTTGTTTAAAAGGGCAATTTTGGACGGCATTAAGGCCGCCGGACAACGCACCGTCAATTGGACGAAAGTACAGACTGTGCTACAAGGGGCAAATGAACACCCGTCTGATTATTATACGAGATTGGAGTCCGCCATCAAGACCTGGGGAGGGATAGATCCAGAGAACTCTCAACACGAAGTAATAGTGAAAGGCTTCTTTAAAGATCAAGCCTGCCCTGATATTAGGAAAGCCCTAAATTTGCAAATAGGGTACGATGGAAAGAGCATCAGCGAACTCCTCTCCATCGCTAAATCAGTATATAATTCACGAGACGAGAGGAAGAAAAGAGATCCCAAGCCTGAAGTTGAACAAGTCCTTGCCCTCAGCATGGAATTAAACTCCAACAGGGGCAGGAGTTTCACCCGAGGAAAGGGGACCCGAGGAGGGGGACCTTCCAATCCCCATAGACCCTGGGGACCTACTACCAGCGGATGCTTTTATTGTCAGGAAGAGGGACACATTAGAAGGTTTTGCCCCTACCTTAATAACACGGTTTACGCTACACCACATCCTAACGCGACCCATGGATATGGGAACCCACCGCCCGTCGCCTATAACCCTCAGACAGCTCCTGCCCCCTACAAACCACCGCCGCCTCCAAATGCGCCTACTCAAACCCAAAGACCCCTACCAGGACCAAGGACCCAAATGCCCGCAATCACTCCATCCACTCACCCGTGGACGAACGCTACAGCACCTCCCTTACACCCCCCTAACCAACCCCCTCCTGATGATCAAGAGAACTATTGACAATTAGAAGGGGATCCCAATCAAACCCAAACTATCTGCCCAATTCTAACGTTGTCCTCCAAAGAACCATTTTGCACTATTCAAATAGACGGCCATCCATACCAATGTCTATTAGACACTGGAACCACCTACTCCACCTTAACTGATAGCCACTTGGAACCAAGTTCGGAGACCAGGAAGGTTATGGGTCTAGATGGGATACCCCGTACTTGTCCACTATCACGTCCGACTAAAGTTACCCTCGGACCCCTACTGGCTGAACATACCTTCCTTCTAACGAGCAGCCCAGTAAACCTCTTAGGAAGGGACCTACTTTGTAAATTGAATGCAACCATTAAATGTTCCGAAGAAGGCATCTACTTATACATGCCAGAGGAATCCATCCCCGCTTTCCAAGGGATAATTGAAGAAGCAAAAACTGACAGGCAATTTCCGGAACTCCCCCCCGAACTGGAAAGTGACTTACCCTCCTCCCTATGGGGCACCGAGTCAACCTCAGTAGGTCTCCTATTGTCGGCGGTCCCAGTAAAGATCACCTACAGAACTGATTTACCTTTCCCATGTACAAAACAATATCCATTGCCCAAGGAAGCCATCGAGGGACTAACTCCTATGATAGAGGACTTCCTAGAGAAAGGCATCCTGATTCCCTGTGCATCCCCATGCAATACTCCGGTACTCCCAGTAAAGAAACCATCGACAGAGGGAGCCCCAGTTCGGTACCGTTTTGTACAGGACTTGAGGCTGGTGAATCAATTCGTAATACCCCGCCATCCAGTAGTAGGCAACCCAAACTCCCTCTTGAACGCCATTCCAGCGGAAACCAAATGGTACACTGCTGCAGACCTGTGTTCCGCTTTCTTTAGTATTCCTCTAGACCCAGCTAGCCAATTCCTTTTCGCCTTTACCTGGGGACCCAGTCAATTAACTTGGACGAGACTACCCCAGGGATACGTGGAATCACCTGCAATATTTTCGGCCATCTTACACCAAGATTTACAGGATATCCATCTCCCAGCAAGCTCCGCCCTCTTACTTTACGTAGATGACCTCCTCCTTTGTTCCACCACTGAGGAAGCATGTAAGAAAGACACCAAGCATCTCCTTTCGGAACTAGCTAGAAAGGGACATAAAGTGTCACCAAAAAAATTGCAATACTGCAAACAAGAAGTAAAGTACCTCGGTCATATTTTAGGAGTAGGCACCCGAAGCTTAGCAACTGATAGGATCGAAGCAGTCACTAAAATCCCCCTTCCAAAAACTAAATGACAACTTCGAGGATTCTTAGGAATGGCTGGCTTCTGCAGAGCCTGGATCGCGGGTTATAGCGAAATAACAAAACCACTATCCGCTATGACCCGCCAAGATCATCCGGACACCCTAGTCTGGGAAGAAGAGGCATACAAATCTTTTGAACGATTAAAGCGAGAATTGAGATCCGCCCCTGCCCTAGGCTTACCCGACTACAGGATCCCATTTAACTTGTTTATCCATGAGCAAATGGGGGTAGCCTCAGGGGTATTGACTCAGCCTTTCCGAGACCAAGAAAGACCCGTAGCATACTACAGTCTTCAATTAGACACCACCGCAAAGGGGGCAGTAAGCTGCCTAAGAGCCATAGCCGCCGCAGCGATCCTCCTAGAAAAGGCTCAAGAGACAGTCCTAGGACACGAAATCACTGTCCATGTGCCCCACTCCGTCTCCACCCTATTAACTCTGAGAGGCTGTCATCACTTTTCAAACTCACGACTAAATAAGTATGAAGCCCTTCTCCTAACACCATCAAACGTCACTATAAAGAGAGTTAACTCCCTCAATCCGGCCACCCTCCTCCCTCTTCCCGACGATGGAACCCCACACCATGACTGCGCCACCATAGTCCGCCAAGCCGAGAAACCCAGAGAAGACCTAGATCACCTACCCTTAGAGAACCCAGACTTAATACTTTATACAGACGGTAGTTCAAAAGTTGTGGAAGGGGAAAGGAAAACAGGATACGCTGTAGTCACGGACTTTGAAGTGGTAGAATCTAATCCGATAAACCCGCAATACAGTGCCCAAGCTGCAGAGTTAATAGCACTCATACGTGCCTGTGAAATCAGTGAAGGCAAGCGAACGACAATCTACACCGACAGTAAATACTGTTTCGGGCTAGTCCATACAACTGGACAGATTTGGTTACAAAGAGGCTTCCTAACCGCTGCGGGCTCCAAAATTTCACATTCCGCCCTCGTAGAGAGACTACTGACCGCTATCTACCTACCAACCGCAATCGCAGTGGTCCATTGTAAGGCGCACACCCGTGGTAGAGACCCTGTCTCGAGGGGTAACAGGCGAGCTGATAGAGCAGCCCAATCAGCCGCACTCCGCCCCCCCAACAACGAATCAGAATTCCAAGCTTTACAAATCCCACTCAACATAGATCCCACACAAATTTACAAAGAAGCCCCCGAAGAAGAAAAGACTCTCTGGCGCTCTGTGGGCGCCATCGAACAAAATGACGTCTGGGTTCTCCCTGATGGTAGAACTGTCCTTCCAAAGGCCTGGGTTCCAAAATTGGTGACGGTCCTCCATCAACGTACACACTGGGGAAAAGGGAGACTGATAGAACATGTTAAAAGATCCTGGTACGATCCCGGACTTGCGGTCGCAGCCACAACCGCATCAAAGAACTGTGTTACCTGTAGCTCCTTTAACCCCAAACGACAACCCAGAGCGCCGCCAGGGGCCAGGCTATGGGCATTCGTCCCCTTCGAAAGCCTGCAATTGGATTTTATCGACTTACCACACTGTCAAGGCTTCAGACATGCCCTGATCATAGTCGATAAACTCTCCTCCTGGGTGGAGGGATTTCCTTGTAGAAAACCCACTGCCTCTGTAGTGGCCAGGGCCCTCCTACAGGACATTATCCCTCGATTTGGGGTACCCCATCGACTAGACAGCGACCGAGGAACCCATTTCACCGCTCAAATAGTACAATTAGTGGCCAAAGCCTTACAAATAAAATGGGACCTTCATACACCCTATCACCCACAGTCTTCAGGCCAAGTAGAGCGTATGAACCAAGAAGTTAAAACACAACTAGGAAAGCTGTGCAAACTCACTGGACTGAAATGGGTAAATGCACTTCCACTAGTTCTCCACAATATACGGAGTGCCCCAACTGGACCACTGAAACTATCTCCGTATGAACTTTTATTCGGGAGACCCCCTCCCATTTACAACACTCTATTTCCACTCTCAGAACTTGAACTGGGAGAAGCAGAGCTCACTAATTATGTTATTCAGCTCCAGACACAGCTACAACGCCTCCACCACTACGCGGCCATCGAAGGACAAAATCTGCCCATCGACGTCCAAGCCCACTCCTTCGAACCAGGCGATTGGATCCTTGTCAAGGTCTATCAGAGGGCACCCCTTCAACCAGCGTGGGAAGGCCCCTACCAAATTCTCCTGACATCGCCAACCGCCGTGAAAGTAGGTGAGAAACACTCATGGTTACACCACACCAGGTGTAAGTCAACGCCCCCCCCCACGGAGACGGAGGAAGACGTCGGCGACGACTTCACCTTTTCGACCCCTCCCACTCCACCAACCTCATATATCGACGACGACGACGACGACCAACAGACCGGACCAGATCGGGGTCAGAATCTGGCCCAACAGACCGGACCAGATCAGGGTCAGAATCGGGCCCAACAGACCGGACCGGACACAGTTTCACCCAACTGGACATCCGAGATCGTCCCAGATCCCAGCGCTATCAAACTACGCTTGAAGCGCCTTTGACAGCTCCCTGACAGCGCGCCTTCGACAGCTCTCTGACAGCGCGCCTTTGACAGCTCCTTTGACAGCGCGCCTTTGCCTTTGACAGCGCGCCTTTGACAGCTCTTTGACAGCGCGCCTTTGACAGCACCTTTGACAGCGCGCCTTTGACAGCACCTTTGACAGCGCGCCTTTGACAGCTCCTTTGACAGCGCGCCTTTGCCTTTGACAGTGCGCCTTTGACAGCTCTTTGACAGCGCGCCTTTGACAGCTCTCTGACAGCGCGCCTTTGACAGCTCCTTTGACAGCGCGCCTTTGCCTTTGACAGCGCGCCTTTGACAGCTCTTTGACAGCGCGCCTTTGATAACTCTTCCCCTCTGACAATGCCTTACCGTTCCCAGACTCTGATTATGAACTTTTCCTTCATCTCCCTCGTTTACGGAACTTTGACCCAATCTCCAGCCACACCAATAGATCATTGCACCGGGTTAGCCACGGACTACCATTTTTTGGATTACCATAGAGTCGAAACCGGAGGAAAGTCAAATCCTGCCCGAATGGGGGACTTTGACTTTTGCCTCCCGGAGTCCCGAACATTGTTACGTCATTCCCTGGTACCCCGACTAACTGACAACGAATACTGGGAACTTTTCATCCGAGACAAACACCTACATCGAATTGGGTCAGCAGCAGTCACCCTTGACCATTCCTACTACCGCCTCACTTGTAGGAACGGGACTCATTTCCTTTATGGCAACGGTGAACTCATGAGGAATCCAAATTGGACTGAAGTCGAAAACGGAGGGGCCGCTTCGTCGTATACCGACGCAACAAACCCCTCAGATAACTTGATTTTCGGATTCCAATGTCTCCTCATGACCCCGAAACCCCGAAAACCCCAACTACAAGGACTTTGCCTGAGAGGATTTTGCTGCCTCTGGAACCTTGGGGTCACCCACGACTGGAGAGGGGCAGAATATTTAGAAGGGTGGTACCATCCAGCACATCCCTCACGCTCCCCCACTTGGGATAATGTCGGTCCTCTGAGGTGCGGGGGCATAGCCAGGGACAGGCGACTTCTCAATACCACCGACCCGCTTCATCCATTCGGCACGGCACCCCGCCAGCTCGGCATTGATCCCGCCCTCCCGGGAGAGGACCTCCTTTCCTCTTGGGAACAGAACTCCTACATCAAACTTCTTGGCCAGGTGGCTAAAGAGGCACCCTATCCGGAGTGCTGGATATGCGCACATGCACCCAGCCACCTCCAACAGAGTCTTCCCCTTGTTCCGGTACCCGTGACCACTGAACAGTTCCGGTCCGGAGACGTCGCTTCTTGGAACTTGACTGCCCTGAACCTGACCCACCAATACCTCTACCTTACTGGCCCTACAAAGGGACCCCTGTGCCGCATTTTCACCGGGGAAGGAACTTTCATTGGGTCCAGCACCTGCACCTCCAACATAGAACTCTTACCCACTGGCCATGTCACCGTTACTGATATGACCGGATCCCGTACGTTCCCAAATCTCACCCTTGCTTGGGCCACCGTCATCGGACACCCTCCAACCTGGCAGCCTCAGCCCGCTGACTCCATGCTACTGTTTGCCTTTGCCTCCGGCAGGATGGAATCCTACCTCAGCGGCTTGTTCTGGATATGCGGCCATCGTGCATACACCTGGGTGAGCCCACATATGTCAGGATCCTGCTTCGTGGGGTACATTGTCCCTGGCATAAGGGTAGTCCCACACCTACCCCCGGGAAGACAAAGGAATAAGAGGGAACAGAAAGAACTGTCAGATCTGTCCGATGTCGCTGCTAATGGGGAGACAGTCGGTCGAGCACTCTTCCCTGCCTATGGGGCCGGCTCTAATCATGTGGACATCCTCCGGCTTACTGACATCCTTCTGAAGTTCATGCAAGAGGCAACCCAAATCACAGATTCTTTGATGTCGGAGCTATCAGAGGTGAGACAACTTAGTTTACAGACCAGGATTGCGACGGATTTTCTCCTGTCCAGTCAAGGAGGGACATGTGCCCTAATAGGCACTGAGTGTTGTACATATGTGACTGATCAGACTTTGAATATTACCGGACATTTAAACAACATTCACGAACTGGCAGGGAAGCTAGATGAGATACGACATGAAGGACTGTCCGATGTAGACTTGTGGGGATGGTTGCCCAAGCTCGGATGGCTCCGACAGCTACTTAAGGTGATATTGCTTACTGCCCTTATTATTGTCCTTTGCATCTCTGTGCTCTGCTGTACTATACACTGTGTCTCTCCTTGTTGCTCTCTTCTTCGCTGTCCTGCTCAATCCGCCTCTCTCTCCCTCCGAGCCTATTCCCGTTCTCACAGCGCCCCTGTCTTCCCTGAATATGTGCAAATGAGACACCTGGGGGAAGGGGAGTACGAAATCACAGGGGTATAGGGTGCGGAGAAAGGATTTGCAAGTTCTTACAGAACTTTAATGCAAATCTATCTCCGAATGGGGGACTTATACGGAAGGAGAGGGGGGGTACCTTTCCTCTCCACCTCCTCCTCCTCAAAAGTGGGCCCGAGGCGATGACCCCAACGGCGCCCAGCTCCTGAAACCCCACACTGTTGCACAAGCACCACACTATACCCCTTGACTTTATAAAATGATATTCTTCCTTTCCATATACGGGCGGAATAAGCCCTTCTTTTCTTAAGCCTTTCCTTCGCCCTATTTTATCGTGGGTTGACCGTATCGAACTACATTCTCCATTGACTATAATGGCTGCGCCTCAGCCAATCAAGAGCATGCATTCCCCTGCAGGAGCTAGCTCAGGGAGCTCTTGCATGCCTCATTTAACCTCTTGACAAGTTGCTGACGGCTCCCCGCTGCGAGAACAATGGAACCGAAACCAGCGACCTCGTAAAACTGTCAAACTTTGTTACAATGTATCCATTTGTTTCCGTTTTCAATATACGATATACACTTGACCGGCAAAGGGGCCAAAAGCTTCGGAAAATCATATAAAATCAACCGAAACTCCGATTTTCTCCATTTTAATGTCATTCTACTCTGTTCCCTCCGGGCTCCATGTTGTTACCTCACTTCCATAATCTCCTGAGCGACAGGTCACGTACTCAGGAAGACCCTAATCCGCTCCGATCGTTCTGCCAAACCCTTCCTCCCGGCAATGCCCGGTGATAGACGATGCATATCTGCCCCATTGTCTTGCCAACACCCATACTCAGGAAACGTTTATCTATGTTTGTCTATGCATATCCTTTACTTTGCATATCTCCCCCTCCCTTTCTGAAGTGCTGATCCATGTAACCCCACCTCCCTGTAATATATTCATGAGGTCATCCATGTAACCCAACCTTCCCATAATGCATTCATGACGTTTTCTGCACTGTATTCTGGGACTTGGAGGGAACTTTTAAAAGTCTATGTCACCCCATTCTCGGGGTTCAATGCCATTTTGAACCTGTTGCGCAATAAACTTTGGATCTCCGTTTATTGCTCCTGTCTCCGGCTGAACTCATTTTCTTCTGCTAGGACCCGCGGACTCTGTCCGACGAGCCGGGTGGCAAGGGCAACTCCGCACCCGGAATTTTTCCGTAACAGTTCCAAGTTTTTTACATAAGGAAATTTGGACAATTTTCTCCCTGCAGCCCAAGTTCTGGAAACCTCCTCTCTCCACCCTACAGTTTCCCCTCCTTCCTCTCTCTCTCTTTCTCTCTCTCTCTCTCTCTTTTTTGACTGATCTAGCCTCTGTGTATGTGCAGAGTTCATGTCTCAGCAAACCTTTTATACTATTGAAAATGTTGCATCCTTTGGCTAAATTACCATTTGAATAAGGGAAGGGAAGGGTATGGAGTAGATTTTAAAAATAGGGTTAGATTTTTAAATAAAAAAGAGAAACTGAGCAATTAAAGTATTCAATAAAATTAGCAATTGTAGCCCAAGCAAAAGGGACTGCTTCCTTTATGTACAGGAAAGGGCTAATATCCCTCTGGCCATTCGCGGAACAATCTGCCACGCCCTTATAAATGGGGAAAAATGGCCAGAGAGTCAGAATTCATAAGATCTTAATATTCTCAGTCATTTCAGCCTTACCATTTGCAGACAAAATTTTCCTGCTCTTTATTTACAGGATGGTCAAGGCTACTCAATTATATGTCAAGGCTCATTCTACTTGATTACTGTATATGAATTTGTTTGTGCTTAAACTTTGAGTAGACCTTTAAGCCTGATTTTTTTAAATAATAGACGAAATGATAAACACTGTAATCACTCAAATGCTTGATATTACCAGTTGTGCTTCAAAACATCACGGCTTCACCTCTCACGTTTTTAAAACTAAAGAGCAAAGCTAGGCTGAATTTCAACTCCATCACCACACCAGAATTTAAGAATTACCCTGCAATGCTTGCGGACACATGTCCTTCCACACAGCCACAAATTGGGAGAGTTGAAAGGGACCCTGGGGTCATCTAGTCCAACCCTCCAAAATATAGGGCTCACAGCTAGATTTCACAGCATGATTTGTACTACCAAAGACATATACATTTAAGTACAGATTTTCAACTGGGAAAGGAAACATCTATGCTCCTATCATGTACTAAGGAAGAGGAAAAGAAAAGTACCCGACTTTACACAGAACCGTTTTTGCAGATCTTGAGATAGTTTGAGTGAGTTTGCTTCCTTAGACTAGAGAATATTTAAAGGAAGGTTGAAGTGAACAGTTTTTTTTCTTTTTTCTAAGATAGGGAGAGGATCTTTTATTTAGCATAGTTAAAACAGCCATAGATTTGATTTAAAGGGAATATAAAAGTAAACAATTTTTTTTCCTCCTGAACTTGCAGAGGAATAGTAAGCCTAATTTAGATTATTATTATTATTATTTTTAAATAACTACACATAGGAAAGTGAGATGCAGGGTACCTTAGGAAAGATTGCTCCCCCCTCTTTGCAGTTTCCTTTAAAGGATGCTTACTCGGGAGTAAATTTACCTGGCACAGAAGTAAGAAGGGAGAAAAAAACTGAAAGAGACAGAATGAAACAAGGGGGGCATTTTCTAAGAAAAGAGGCCAGGAAGTCTTATAGAGACTGATATCAGGAGCCTTACAATAACTCTTCTGTCCAACCAAATCAAAGTTAAAACTGGACTCAGATATTTTCCTTAGAAGGAAGACCATACTTTCATAGGCATATGCTTAATGAAGTACATACAAGGAGGAAGACTTTTTGAGCCTCTCTCAAATAACAAACATTTATATTTATATATATATAAAACATAACAAATAACAAACACTACATTCTCATTTTTGACTTGTTTAAGATTGATAAGGTTCAGCATGGCTTCCCTAGATTTAAATTTGAAGCAAGCTTGCAGTTTAAACTATGCGCACTTAAGAAAGGCAGTCTGTCAGAGACAGAAGGAACAGACAACACACATAACAGACAACATGTAAACATACATATTTTCATATATGTATTAACAGACAACACACATAACAACATGTAAACATATATATTCTCATATATGTATTAACAGACAACACACATAACAGACAACATGTAAACATATATATTCTCATTCTTTAGTTGGTTATTGCAAGGAGTTGGGCCGCTCCCTTTGGCTTCATTAAGTGAAATTAGTAGGAAGGTCCCACATGGTTTTAAGAGCCTCCTTGCCTCTTCAAACACCACCAGTTAACCAAACTGGCAGGGCTCACAATGCTTAGTTGACTGGGTACCCCTTTATATACTTATACTTATCAAACCTTTATTAGGCATTATACAAATAAAACCATAAAAGAGAAAATAACATATAAAAGCCTTGAAATATATATAAAAAGGCTGCAGTTGGCTACATACATATATATATATATACGTCTAGAATCAGTGGTTTTCCTTGTTAACCTGCTCCTTGGAGGACTGCTACCAAAAACTCGGCTACCCCCGCCGTTACCCTTTGGTCAGCGTCGGATAGGTAGAGTCCCACACATTCACCTTGCTGGGGTTCCAGACCAGCCGAAAGAGGGGACAGCACGCGTTGACGGAGCGTACTGTGCAGTGGGCAATGAAAGAGAATATGCTCAACAGTGTCCGGGACATTCATAGAACATCTGCAGAATCTCTTGTTCCTAGGAACGTTTTGATATCTTCCCCTGACAAATGCTGAGGGAAAAACATTCAAACGGGCCAGCATAAAAGCCCTACGTTGGGCTGGAATTATTAATTTAGTGACGTAATTGGCTCTGCTATCTAAGATATTTAAATCATAGAATATGGGGGAGCAAATTTTGTTTACAGCTGCCATAATATTTTGTCTCTCGACATCCTTTAGTCTAGTTAGAATATTATGAAAAATGTATTGCTCATTAGAATTGTACAGGGGCTCCAGCTCGATACCTAAAGATTCAATCTTTTTTTCGAGGTGCTGATACCAACTTGATTTATAGGAGTCTTTGAGCAAATCAGCGAGCAGACTTGATGGGGGGCAGCGAAAGTGGCAGCGTAACCAGTACTTTATTGAGGTGGACCATGCCCAATATTCCATTGTGTGTATGCCTATTTCTGCACACATTGTTTCATATTTGATCACAGCTGGGAGTCCAAGAATACGTCTCAGGAAGCTGGAATGAATCTTTTTTAAATCACTGTTATATGCTTGGACCCATAGCGGGATTCCATAGAGTATCTGGGATTGCACTTTTGTTTGAAATATCTGAATGGCCGCAGGAATGAATTGATTACCTTTCTGATAATAAAAGCGGGCAACTGCTGATAAGGTGCACTTTGCCTGTTTTATGGCATTTGTGCGATGGGTAGCCCACCCTAAATTGCTCTGGAATAAGATTCCCAGATACCTATAGATTTTCACTTGTTGGATTTCTTGCCCTCTTATTTTCCATTTCTCTAATTTCCGACCATTCGAGAAGACCAAAATTTTTGTCTTCTCATAATTTATAGAGAGTTTGTTACATTCGCAGTAAAGGATCAGTGAAGATATAAGACGTTTCAGACCCAAGCTCGTTAGTGATAGTAGGACAGCATCGTCTGCGTATAATAAGAGAGGAACTGGTTTCTGATTAAGTTTAGGGGCATGTGATTCTATTTTTTGAAGGTAATCTGGCAAGTCTGATAAGAATAAATTAAATAGAAAGGGGGCAAGAATACACCCTTGTTTTACCCCTTTCGTGTTTGGGATGTCTGATGAAAGGTGACCTTTGGTGTTGAGTTTGACTTGACAGGTATTGGAAGAGTGTAGATTTTGCATTAGAATCAATAAGCGCTGATCAATTTTTAATTCTGCGAGTTTCCTCCACAGCTTTGGGCGGTCAATTGAGTCGAATGCACCACGAAAATCTACAAAAGCAGCGTATATCTTAGATTGCCTTTGGGATCTGTATTTTTCAACCAGATGCATAAGTATAAGGCAATGGTCTAGTGTAGAGCGACCTTTGGAGAAACCTATTTGTTCTTTCCCTGGTAAGTTTAGATTTTTCATCCAGGTAAGAAGTTTAGATAAGAGGTGCTTAGCGTAGATTTTCCCTATCACTGATAGTAGGCTTATCGGTCTATAATTCCTTGGTTCTTTTGGGTCGCCATTTTTAAAGATTGGAATAATTATTGATTTTAGCCATATCTCAGGTATGATCCCGTATTTATCTATAAGAGTAAACAGTTGAGCTAAGGGTTCTGCCCACCAATCTATATAGGTCTTAAATAATTCTATTGGTAGACCGTCTGGCCCAGGAGATTTCCCCGATTTGAAATTTTTAACTATCGCTCTAATTTCCTCTTCCTCTACCCTTGGCCACTCTTGGAGTTTATTAATTTTGTTTTTAGTGGTTTCATTTCCTTTAAGTTCACTGTGTAGATTGTTAAATACAGATGTAAAGTATTGGGACCATTTGGATTCTGCAATTGGTGGTAGAGTTAGTTGATTTTCAGCTTTCAATCCTCCGTACACTAGGTTCCAGAACGCTTTGTTGTTTTTACTTTGAATTGAGTCGAATAGTTGTAGCCATTTTTGGGTTGCGTATTTCTGTTTCTTTTCGGCCAGCATGTAGTGATATTTTCTTTTTTCATCAAGATAAGAGGGCTCTAGTTTAGTGCGGTTATTTTTAAATGTTTGGCGCAGTTTTCTTTTTAGCTGGAAACATTCATCGTCAAACCAAGGGCTAGCGCTATGTTTAAGTACCCAAACTTTAGGTGGAGTACTAAGCTCTACAAACATTTGGAAGATTTCATTATAAATTTTCGGAATATCACTGTAGAAATTAGTAGACTTTAAGTTGGATAATACTTGTTTTCTCAGGTTGGCTGTAAGTTTTTGCCCCACTGCTGCACTCATTTCCTGGGACCATTTTAATTGGGTCATTTGTTTGTATTGAGAAGGTTCTATGATATTGTACTTAGTTATTTTGATTTCGTCCTTTAAGTTAATAGACAACGATAATGGCTGATGGTCGCTTTCAGTACGCCTTCCAATTTTGAAGTCCATGATCGAATTTGTAATATTATAAGGAACAAGAATATAGTCGATATTCTTTATATATGCATGCATTGTTGTTGCTTTTTTGTTGTTGTTTTTTCTCTTTTTGGGGGGGGATTGAGAAGGGAGAAAGAGAGGGGTTGATTTGGATTTGGGTAACTTGTACAGGGGGCTATTTAGGGTTTTTTCCTTTTCCTTGTTGCTTGGCAACTTCCTAACAATTTAACGAGCTTCACCCACTCGGTTCCTTTTTCTATTCCTGTCTTATTTCCTATTCCATAACTTGGGGTTCCTTTCCACTCTGCCGATCCTGCCCAATTCCTCATGGGCTATCCCTCCTGGCAACCTCCTACCTATCGTCACAATCTCAGGAAAAGGGGCCCTACTGAACGCCCGCGCCGTGCGGTGCCAGATCGGGTGATCCCTGGATAGAGTTTTGAACCGAAAATCCCCCTTGCTTTTGGAAGCGGGCTCACGCACGATACACGTGTTACGTGGCACTGACCAGTGCGGCTGGGATTGGGATAGAAAGCCAGACCCCTTCCTGCCCCCTCCATAAGGGCGCTCGGGAAGTTCGGAAGAAGAACTCCAACCCCTTGCTTTCAACTGAGATGCCCATTG
Organism: Podarcis gaigeae; assembly: GCF_964106915.1. Lineage (NCBI taxonomy): Eukaryota > Metazoa > Chordata > Lepidosauria > Squamata > Lacertidae > Podarcis > Podarcis gaigeae. The sequence goes on from NC_139677.1 coordinate 108,047,653, forward strand.
CAGAGAGTCGGCTGTCTTTCCAAGCCGGGTCTCTCCGTCTTACTTTTGGACTCTCAATTGGTGCGGCTGAGAAAGAGATAGAGCTCAGAACCCCCCTTTTGGGTCGAGCAGCGGTCCACGGTCTCTCTCACCAATTGGACCAAGAGATAGGCGAGAAGGAGCGATAGAGAGGAGGGCAGAGAATTCAGTTGCCAGGAGACTTCCACCCCCTTCCCACCAGTGCACTGGATTTTCATTTTCCTTCCTTATACTCACGCGTCCTTTATGATGATCCCGGGATCGATGAATAAGCCGGCTGGATCCCTCTTTGCTCCCCGGCTGAACTCCTGGGGCTTTTGATTACCGCTTTTGATTACCGCCCGGAAGATGGCCGGGGGTCCAAAGGATCTTCCCAGGCAAAATGGCCTGGTGCCGGCTGAAGATTTCGGGGGCCCCGGTCAGCAACGCGGGAGAACCGCATGCCCCACGTTGTGGGCGCCAACTGTTATGGCTAAAATCTGGGTGCGGGGCTACACTGCCACCCAGCTCGTTGGACTAAGTGTCCGCGGGTCCCCGCGGAAGAAAATGAGCTCAGCCGGACAGGAGCAAAATGCGGAGATCCAAGGTTTATTGCGCAACAGGTTCAAGACGAGATTGAACCCCGAGAAAGGGGTGACATGAACTTTTGAAACTCCCTCCATGTCCCAGAATACAGTGCAAAATACATCCCAGTTACATCATGAATACATTAAGGAAAAGTGGGTTACACAGATTACATCATGAATATATTAAGGAGAGGTTGGGTTACACCGGATTAACATAAGGAGGAGGGAGGGGGGAATATGCAGAGCTGGAGATATGCGCAGATAAGCGCTTCCTGAGTGTATGCATAGTCTGTCACCTGGCATTGCCCGGAGGAAGGTTTGGCAGAGTGATTTTGACAGGATTAGGGTCTTGACACCTTACTTGAGGGATTATGGATATGGATTTTATAGATTTTAGTTCCCTTTGACATTGACAATTGGGAATAAATGGATATATTGTAGCGAAGAAGGTGAAGAAGACATGCCCCCCCTTCCGTAACAACTGATAAAAGCAAGCCAGGAAGGGCTGGGCGATGGGTGATGGTGGGGTGGTGAATGCCTCTCTCTGTGAGGGAGCCTTCCCAGAAAAAGGTGGTTATCAAACCACTTCTTAAAAAACCATCTTTAGATGTGGCCAATATGGCCAACTATCGCCCACTCTCAAATCTTTCATTCTTGGGCAAGGTGATTGAGCGAGTGGTTGCTGAACAACTCCAGGCACGCCTGGAAGAAGCGGACCATTTAGATCCCTTCCAGTCGGGATTCAGGCCTCATCATGGGACTGAAACTGCCTTGGTCGCACTGGTTGATGATCTCCGGCGGGACAAAGGTGAGAGCTGTTTCCTAGTTCTGCTGGATCTCTCAGTGGCTTTTGATACCATCGACCATAAAATCCTTCTGGACCGTCTAGATCATGGGAAGGCAAACTAAGGCCCAGGGTCTGGATCCGACCCAATTGCCTTCTAAATCCGGCCCGCTGACAGCCCAGGAATCAGTGTGTTTTTACATGAGAAAAATGTGTGCTTTTATTTAAAATGCATTTCTGGGTTATTTGTGGGGCATAGGAATTCGTTCTCCACCCCCGCAAATATTGTCCGCCCGCCCCACAAGGTCTGAAGAACAGTGGACCAGCCCCCTGCTGAAAAAGTTCGCTGACCTCTGGTCTAGAGGGACTGGGAGCTGGGGGCACTGTTATATAGTGGTTCCGCTACTACCTCCTAGACTATCACCAGAAAGTGTTGGGGGGGATGAATGTTCAGACCCCTGGGCTCTCACTTGTGGGGTGCCTCAGGGTTCTGTCCTCTCCCCCATGCTTTTCAACATCTACATGCAGCCGCTGGGAGAGATCATCAGGGGGTTTGGGCTTGGTATTCATCAGTATGCGGATGATACCCAGCTCTAAATCTCCTTTAAATCAGAACATGTGAAGGCGGTGACGGTCCTGTGTGAGTGTCTGGAGGTGGTTGGAGGATGGATGGCAGCTAACGGACTGAGGTTGATTCCTGACAAGACAGAAGTACTGTTTTGGGGGGTGGACAGGGCTACCTTTGAAGGTGACCCGGAAACTACAACTAATCCAGAACACGGGAGCCAGATTGCTGACTGGGAGTGGCCGCCGAGACCACATAACACCAGTCTTGAAAGACCTACATTGGTTCCCATTACGTTTCCGAGCACAAGTCAAAGTGTTGGTGCTGACCTTGAAAGCCCTAAACTGCCTTGGCCCAGTAGACCTGAAGGAGCATCTCCCCCCATCATTCTGCTTGGACACTGAGATCCAGCTCCAAGGGCCTTCTGGCGGTTCTGCACTGCGAGAAGCCAAGTTACAGGGAACCAGGCAGAGGGCCTTCTCAGTAGTGGCGCCCGCCCTGTGGAACTCTCTCCCATCAGATGTTAAAGAGGTAAACAACTATCTGATGTTTAGAAGACAACTGAAGGCAGTCCTGGTAAGGGAAGTTTTTAATGACTGAGGTTTCAGTGTGTTTTTAATATTTGGTTGTAAGCTGCCCAGAGTGGCTGGGGAAGCCCAGCCAGATGGACGGGGTATAAATAATAAATTATTGTCATCATCATCATCATCATCATCATCATCATTTATTTTGAACTTTTCTTGGTACCTGCTTGGCAGCCAGTGCGATTCTTTCAGCAGGGCTAGAACTCAGGACCCGCTGCCTTGAGGGACATCTAAGAGCAGTTGGGCAGGAGAAAGGTCTCCCTTGGGAGGTGGGGGACTCTCCTTCCTGGGAGGTCTCTAAGCAGAGATCAGACAGCCATCTGCCATGGATGCTTGAGCTGAGATTCCTGCATTCCTGGGGGCTGGACTGGATGACCCTGGGATCAGGGCCGTATCTAGCAAGAAAGTGGCAAGGACGTCTCCCCCCCCCCCCGGGCATAGGCGCCCCCCCCCGCAAAATCGGCTTTAAAACGGTGCCATGAATATGTCAATTTATGGGTGTGGGGGGGGGAGAGGGGGGTGGCCCCCCAGGAGAAGCTGCTCTGGTCCAGCCAGGAGGGAAAGTGGAGGGGGGAGGGAGCGGGGGGGGGCTCCCCTCTTTGGCCAAGCCCTCCACTCCCCCCCCTTTCTGCGCTGCAGCGATGGATTAGAGAGACCCTTGGCGAGCCGGGATCTGTTCAGGGGCGCAGCGGGTCGCTCAGGATGTGCAAAGGGGGGGGGGGGCTGAGCTGGGGGACTCGGCTTGGCAAGGGTTAAAGGGAACCGAGCTGCCTTCCTAGAGAGGACAGGAAGCAAGGGGGGGCCAGGTCCTCCAGAGCCAAGCCCCCCTCCCCAGTCCTTTCATGCAAGGAAGGGGGGGTGTTGCTTTGGGGTCTCTCCTGCAAGGGCTGCCTCGCTCTCCCCTCCTGGGATCTGGTGAGTCTCCCCTCTCTCTCTCTGGGATCTGGTGGGGGTCCCAGGGCTGGGGCAGGGGAGGGGGCCTGGGGGGCCTGATCTGCTCCTGCAGGGGGGGGGGGACTCCAAGTCAGGGAGGAGGAGAGGGTCCTGCCAGGGAGGGGCCAGGGCTGCCACGCTCTCCTTCCCGCAGACCAGAGGGTCCCAAACTCATTTGGCTTTCCGCCCCCCCCCCTTTCAAAAAAAATCTCCCTTCTTTAAACAATGGAGTCCCTGGGACTCGGGGTGACGTCTCTCAGCCTCATTGCACAACAGAGGGAACATCTGCAAATGGTTTTCCAAAGCTGGACGAGGAGGTGGACTAGCCCCCCCCCCCCAAAAAAAAGATGAGAGAGAAAGGCCAGGGATAAAGAGAGGGACCCCAGCCCAGAGTCTGGCTGCTGCATTGGGGACCAGTTTCCCAGTGTCTCCCAGGGCAGCTCCCCACGGAGGCCACTGCAGCCATCCCCTCGCACCCAGAGCAGGGCATCCCAGGACCACATCCTCTCTCTGTCCCAAAGGGATTGGTGCTGGCAAAGCAGCCGGAAATGGGCGCTGCTCCTCACTGAGCCTCCAGGGACCTGGGCATCAAGGGCTGAGCGTGTGTTAAGCCACCTGAGTATAATAATAATAATAATAATAAATTAGCTGCCTAAATTTCAAAGGAGATGTATTTGGCCCCACCCACTTGGCCCTCAGGGGGTTGACACATACCTGGCCCTCACAGCAAAGAAAAAGGGACCCCACCCAGGAGTCTGTCTTGAGAGTGGCAGAGAGTCCAAGTGCAAGAAAAGGGGACAGAAGCAGGGGAGTGGGGGTGGGGGGAGCAACTCCTGAGGACCCCCAAGTGAGCCAGGCATCCATTTTCCACAAGATACAAATGACTCCCCTGTCAGTCAGTTCTGACTTCATGCATTTACTCGAAGGCAGGAGCAACCAGGCTGATTCATCTCCCAGAAATCCCTTCCGTTGCCTCCACATTTTGCATTGCAATCTTCCTTCTAGGAGGGCTAGAGGCTGCTTTCTTCATCTCCTCCTTCTTCTCCTCCTCCTCCTCCAGATACCTCATGGTTTTGGCTGTGGTGCAGTCCAGCCCTGGTTCTAATAATAATAATAATAATAATAATAATAATAATAATATTTATACTCCACCCACTCTGGGTGTCCCCCAATAGAATACTAAAAACAGTATGAAACATCAAACATTTAAAACTTCCCTAACAGGGCTGCCTTCAGATGTCTTCTAAAAGTCAGATAGTTGTTTATTTCCTTGACATCTGGTGGGAGGGCGTTCCACAGGGCGGGCGCCACCACCGAGAAGGCCCTCTGCCTGGTTTCCTGTAACCTCTTTTCTCACAATGAGGGAACCACCAGAAGGCCCTTGGTGCTGGACCTCAGTGTCCGGACAGAACAATGGGGGTGGAGATGCTCCTTCAGGACTACTGAGATGAGGCCGTTTACGGCTTTCAAGGTTAGCAGCAACTCTTTGAATTGTGTCCGGAAATGTACTGGGAGCCAATGTAGGTCTTTCTGGATTGGTGTTTTGTGGTCACGGCGGCCACTCCCAGTCACCAGCTCCCAGTCTGGCTGCCGCATTCTGGATTGCGGTAGTTGTAGTTTCTGGGTCACCTTCCAAGGTAGCCCCACGTAGAGTGCATGGCAGTAGTCCAAGCGGGAGATAAGCAGAGCATGCAGCACTCTGGCGAGACAGTCTGCGGGCAGGTAGGGTCTCAGCCTACGTACCAGATGGAGCTGGTAAACAGCCACCCTGGACACAGAATTGATCTGCAGCTCGATGGACAGATGTGAGTCCAAAATGACTCCCAGGCTGCGCACCTGGTCCGTCAGGGGCACAGTTGCCCCATTCAGGACCAGGGAGTCCCCCACACCTGCCCGCCGTCTGTCCCCCAAAAGAGTACTTCTATCTTGTCAGGATTCAACCTCAATCTCTTAGCCCCTGTCCATCCATCCATCAACCAACTGCCTCCAGGCACTCGCACAGGACCTTCACTGCCTTCACATCTTCTGATTGAAAAGAGAGGTAGAGCTGGGTGTCATCTGCATGCTGATGAAAACTCAGCCCAAACCTCCTGATGATCCCTCCCAGTGGCTGCATGTAGATGTTGAAAAGCATGGGGGAGAGGACAGAACCCTGAGGCACCCCACAAGTGAGAGCCCAGGGGTCTGAACACTCATCCCCCACCACCACTTTCTGAACACGGCCCAGGAGGAAGGAGCGGAACCACTGTATGACATTGCCCCCAGCTCCCAGCCCCTCAAGACGGTCCAGAAGGATGTCATGGTCGATGGTATCAAAGGCCGCTGAGAGATCCAGCAGAACTAGGAAGCAGCTCTCACCTTTGTCCCTAGCCCGCCGGAGATCATCAACCAGCGCAACCAAGGGAATTTCAGTCCCATGATGAGGCCTGAATCCCAACTGGAAGGGATCCAAATGGTCCGCTTCTTCCAGGCGTGCCTGGAGTTGTTCAGCAACCACTCGCTCAATCACCTTGCCCAAAAATGGAAAATTTGAGACTGGGCGATAGCTGGCTATATTGGCCTGGTCCAAAGATATATTTTTTAAGAGGCGGTTTAGTAGCTGCCTCTTTCAGTGGGTCTGAGAAGGCTCCCTCACAGAGGGAAGCATTCACCACCCTGCAGAGCCCATTGCCCAGCCCTTCCCGGTTGGCTTTTATGAGCCAGGATGAGCAAGGAGGCAGGTGGTCAGTTTCACTTGTCCAAGCAGCCTGTCCACATCCTTGGAGGCAACCTGACTAGACGGGACTCTAGCACTCTCCCACCCTGGCCCTGCTCCCATGGTGGAGTCTACCTCTTTCCAAATCTGAGTGACTTTAACTGCAAAAAACTTTGCCGAATCATTGCAGGAGATCTCAGGGTCCTTTTGAGGCCCCAATGACGCAGGTGGTTCCACTAAATTGTGAACCACCTGAAAGAGTCTCCTGGTGTGTTTTCTGCAGATGCAATAGAGGCAGTTTAGACAGCCATCGTCACTTGGTAGGCTCGACGTTGAGCTCTAACCCATATCTGGTCAGATTCAGAGTGTGTTTTCTGCCACCGACACTCTAGCCATCTCAGTGATTGTTTCACCCCCATCAGATCCGGGGAAAACCATGGGGCTGTCCAGGCTCCATGCAATCAAAGAGGTCGATTTTGAACCAGGCCATCGATAGCCCGGGTTAACTCCACATTCCAGGGGCCACAAGGAAATCAGCCATCAACATGGGATAAAACATCCCCTCCTCCTTTCTGGAAACCATTTGGATCCATTAAGTGGCGGGGGTGGGCCATCCAAATTGGTCCCTCCTCCCTGCAGAGGGGAAGGGTCGTGGAGAAGTCCAGTTGCACCAGGAAGTGATCCGACCATGACACTTCTTTTGTTTTGGTTTCACTTCGTGTCAGATCACCCACATCCCTAGAGGTAAACATGCCAGGTCAAGTCTTCCATCCAAGTCGTGGTCTCATGAATCCTTGACCTGGCATTGCACAGCAGCCCCTTCAGGTCACGTGGGTCTCCCTGGCTGATTCCAGTATCCACCCGGTCAAGACGTGATCCGGAGGCAGGGATAGTCCTCAAACAATGACTAAACCTGCCTCCTCGGTAATGACATGGTCTGGTCATAGTGTAACTCCTCCTCCTACCCGTGATCACTGTGATCAAGGGGGTCCCAGTGCTTCCCCCCCCCCCCGGGGAACCCGCCCCCTGCCATTCTGTTGAATGGGGCCGACTCCCAGACAGCCCTGACCCTCTCACCTAAAGAACAAAACTATACAAACTATAGTAAAAAATAAAAATATTGACTAATAATAATAAAAACTTTTACGTAACAAAGCATTTGCTTTGTAGGATTGGCAAGAGCTTCTCATTAAGACAGAACTTGGCAGGAGACCAAAGGGTTAATTCCGATCTCTCAGAGCCTTCCTGAGAGCACAGATGGATGAGCGAGACACAGCTGGCCCTGGAGCAGGAAGAGGCCATGCCATCCAAACTGGGAGCAGTGGGGGATTCTGGGAAAACTCTATGCTAAAGATCCTGGGTGAGGAGGACACCCTCCGCTCAGAGGTGCAGAGCCAGCAGTTGAGGCAGTTCTGCTGCCAGGAGGCCAAAGGACCCCGAGAGGTTTGCAGCCGACTCTACCACCTTGACCATCAGTGGCTGAAGCCAGAAAGGCACACGAAAGCTGAGATGCTGGACCTGGTGATCTTGGAGCAGTTCCTGGCTGTCCTTCCTCCGGAGATGGAGAGCTGGGTGAGGGACTGTGGAGCGGAGACCAGTTCCCAGGCGGTGGCCCTGGCCGAAGGTTTCCTCCTGAGTCAGGCAGAGGAGAGAGAGCAGGTGAGAGAGACTTTCCTCTGGATACTCGCAAGGGGCTCCAAACAGGATGATGAACATCCCATAATGCTCGGCTGATGGCCCATGCTTTTTCTGGGAAGGCATCCATGGGATGAGATCTAACACCCTTAAAGTTTTTGTCTTTGTCATTCTCTTTCTAGTATTTCTCCCCATTCTCTGTTTTGAATCCTTGTTTCTTTTTCAGGGAAAGGATCATTTTGCAGAAATGGACCTGGATTCCTGTGAGGCAGAGAGGCCTCCGTTGGACACCAGAGAGAGGCCACTGGGTAAGGAGGAAGGCAGTTTTTCTCCATTTGGTCTCATTCTGTTGGTTTCCCAACTAATCTGTGGGTTCTTTTCATCTTGCTTTCTTTTTTTGGGGGGGGGGCACAGTTGGGAGGAAGGGTCCAGAGGAGGAGAGATGTATTTCTGCATGACTAACATATGAAATGGGCACAAACGACCAACTGCACTCAGCAGGTAAGGCTTTCTGAAAGCCCCATCTGTAGACAGAGATGCCCTGTTTCACCTGTGAGAGAAGCAGGCAATCCTGGCATCCTGCTTACATTTTTTCTCTTCCAGGTGACAGAACGATGCCGGCAAAACCTCCTGGTCCACCTTTTCATGGGGGCAGAAGGGGAACAGCGGCTGTGGAACCAGATCAGGTCAGGGGAAGCTGCCTTGTGGGGACAGAGGCCGAGGGATGGAGCAATGTCATGGACTGGTTGGGTACAGAGGAATGGTGGGAGGAAGCAGCCAGGGAACCAGGAAGGGAAGATGGCTCAGAGCCCAAGGAGTGGAGGTGGAAGACGGATGAGCGGTCAGAGGGAGAAGAGGGAGAAGTCTGGGAAGAGGAGGTGTCAGAAGCTGAAGGGGTAACAGGGCTTAGTGAGCTGGGAGACTCTGTGACAGAATGCAGTGCAGAATCAGAGGCAGAAGAGGAAGGAGGCGAGTGGGAGGAGGGAGGTCGAGAGGCAGAGGTGAGAAGGAGAAGGAGGAGCCACCGGGGGCTCCCTCTCCTTCTGCCAGAAGCCCCCCTCCCTGCTTGTCTCTCAGAGCCAAGAGAGGTCTAACATGGAGGAGCAAAGGTGGGCTGCACACTGGCGCACTGTTGGATCGCTTGCCAGAAACCCCAGAGAGGAGGGGGCTTGGAAAGCTGTGGGGAGCTAGGGGCCTTCTCTTTTGGCAGCTGATTTCATGGAGGAAGACCCTGTCATGGAATTCTACTCAGTATTGATCCAGGCAGAACTCCAATGTATAGTTAGCAGAGTGAAACCTAAACATGTTGCAGGATTCCCAAAAATAGGCCAGAGGCAATTGTATTTCATCTGGCAGAGCTTTAACTGTTACTGAAGGCAAATGAGGATACTGGTCACAAATCCAAAACGTTCGGAATTGGCCCTCTCCATCAGAAATCCAGTTGCAGCAGACTTAACCTAAACTTACCACAACTTATAATAAGTCTAAACCTTAACACTCAGCATACTATGTACAGAACACCAGAAGGGAGAGAGAGAGATAGAACGAGAAAGTGAAACCCAGGCTCTTTCTGGCCTCTTCTTATAGTCAGCATGACCTTGACAGAAGAGATGACAGAACCCCTTTAACCCAGCTGTACTCAGCTTCTCTGAAGGAATAACCCAAACATCAGGAAACTTCTGTTTTTTTTATTCAGAGAAGCTTCCAGAACCCTCTTGAATTAAATAGTATAGGAAATATCAATATCAGATCCATACTTTCTGCCCTAAGAAATGCAAACTGACAGACCCTCAGGGAATGAGCTGCTGTTCTCATGAGGCCCGAAACTCAGCCAAGACTGTGAATATCGTGTTCTTGCTGATAAAGAGTTAACTCTAGCTGTGAAGTGTGGGATTTCCTGCCCAGATAACTCTGTGACTCCAGCCTTCTGAATGTCGCCAGTAGGATTCATCTGTAGTTGCTGTTTTCATGGAATCCTAGAGTTGAAAGGGACCCCAAGGGTCATCAAGTCCCACCCCCCGCATTGCAGGAATCTCAGCTATATCCTCCAAGACAGATGGCCATCCAAACTAGGCTTCTTTTATTTCTATATTCATCAATGAATGCTAAAATTGGCTTCTAAGCAGCGGACAGACGATAACGAATAATTTCCAGGATTCACCTAGCCAGCCCTATCTGCTGCAAAATGGGGCCTGCCCCCCCACTCCTCCCCCTCTCCATGCCCCCATGAACCCCTTGAATTTGGCTCCAGGGCATTGGGAGGGAACCTCCCCAGAACAACTCACGAGGAGAGGGGAAAGTGGATCCTCCCATCGGGGAAACTGGGATGCTTGCGTAGGCAGAATGACTTGAAAAACAACAACTGGAATAATAACTGGAATAATAAGTTATAATAAGTTGTAATAAGTTACAATAAGGATTTGCTGAGCTAATAATGTGAACTGGAATACAAAAAGGGGAGGTGAGAGGAGGTCTGGGAAACAAGTTAATAGAAAATAAGTTTTTAATTGTTTTTAATTTTGTATTTTTGTTATTTTTTGTGTTTTTTTGTTTTTGTACTATTTTGGAAATGTTAATAAATATTCTTTTAAAAAAAAGAAAGGGAAAAAAAAGAAAAACACCAACTGGAGAACCACCTATTTAAATGACTGCTCCCTGTCACCAGTCTAGCTGCTGCATTCTGGATTAGTTGTAGTTTCCGGGTCACCTTCAAAGGTAGCCCCACGTAGAGCGCATTGCAGTAGTCCAAGCGGGAGATAACCAGAGCATGAACCACTCTGGCAAGACACTCCACAGGAAGATAGGGTCTCAGCCTGCGTACCAGATGGAGCTGGTAAACAGCTGCCCTGGACACAGAATTAACCTGTGCCTCCATGGACAGCTGAGAGTCCAAAATGACTCCCAGGCTGCGCACCTGGTCCTTCAGGGGCACAGTTACCCCATTCAGGACTAGGGAATCCCCCACACCTGCCCGCCTCCTGTCCCCCAAAAGAGTACTTTCTGTCTTGTCAGGATTCGACCTCAATCTATTATAACAGAGCATTGTGTAGCAGATCATATTGATCCTGTCTCAGAGGACATTTCCCTTTTTCTTTTAGGGTCCAGTGTGCTTTGAAGATGTCGCTGTTTGTTTCACGGATGAGGAGTGGGCGTTGCTGGATCCTGACCAGAGAGCTCTGCATAAGGAAGTCATGGAGGAGAATCGCGGGATCGTGGCCTCTCTTGGTAAGGCTCCCTGTGGGATCGTCCTATCTGCCTGGAAATTCAAAAAATACCTCTATGTAACAAACCTCATACATTTCCACAGAGCTCAGCAGCGCCCAATACAACACCTGGGAACCTAACACCCCCACAGTAAACCTTGAACAGCAAATTGCAGTTTTTTCTGTGAACCATCTTCCTCCAGTTCTGCCTTTTTATACCACGATTCGGCTTGTCTGAACTGCCCAGGCATCTGAAATGTCAGCTTCAGAGTTGTTAGGACATATAAGTAGCTTCTGTCAGGTTTTCTGAAGAAGAAGAGTAGTTTGGATTTGATATCCCGCTTTATCACTACCCTAAGGAGTCTCAAAGCGGCTAACATTCTCCTTTCCCTTCCTCCCCCACAACAAACCCACTGTGAGGTGAGTGGGGCTGAGAGACTTTAAGAAGTGTGACTGGCCCAAGGTCACCCAGCAGCTGCAGGTGGAGGAGCCGAGACGCGAACCCGGTTCCCCAGATTACGAGTCCACCGCTCTTAACCACTGCACCACACTGGCTCTTTCTGTTTTTGTTTTTGCTGCTGTCAGTCTTGGGTTGACCCAAGAGACGCCTGACATTGGCGATGGAGGGGATGCCATGACTGGGCCAACCAAAATCTGTCCCAGAGAAGAGCCAGGTTGATTGAACCTCAGGTAGTAGAATCAGTGATAATTGTTGTGTTTGCAAAGTAAAGGAAAGATTGAACTCTGATTAATAAGAATACACACAGAGGCTTGAACAAGCAAGACTCTGGGAAGGGTGCGTATAATCGTGTCTCTCTGTGCTTGTCCGTCCGATCTCCGCAGCCCCCGGCCCAGGCCGTTTTATTCACAAAAGAACTTTTTACAGTGTTTGTAAGAACCAATCAGATTTCTTCTGAGCATTTCAACAAACCCACGTGGGGAGAAAGTTAAACTACTAAAACTAATTAAGCACAGGGTAAACAAAGAACAGAACTACAAAGAAGAGCATCTGGCAGCCCCGGAGGTAATAAACAAGCAATAAGGAGGATGGCCAGGAGGACAGTGTTTTCTGGCCCTAAGATTAACATCCTAAGATTACCTATTATCAGAGGAACATTGTTAGAAGCGTGGGAAAAGAATAAAAAACCATTGGAAAAAAATACCCCCTGGTGGCTATCCCCTATCGACATATTAACTACCAAAAAAACAAATATGGAAGGTGAGAGATTGACCTATGAAGACCTCCTGGAAAGATCGCAAAGAGGATGGAAAATTAGATCTTATGAAGAGTTAAAAAGCAAATTAACAGGTTGGCTGCAGTATCATCAAATTAATGCCTTATGGAAGGAAGATAAAAAGATTGGAATGAATGAGAAAAAATCAAAGTTCCAGGTAGAGATAATAGAAAGTAAAACTAAACTGCTATCTAAAATGTATAATCAGCTATTAGATTGGGACACCAAGGACGAAGAGGTTAAAGAGGTTATGGTAAAATGGGCAATAGACATTGGATATAATTTGGATTTTGAAAAATGGACGAAGTTGTGGACTAAAGGAATGAAATTTACAGCCTGTACTGCCCTCAGAGAAAATATGGAAAAGATGATGTATCGTTGGTATATCACCCCTGTGAAATTGCAAAAAATGTATAAGACTGGCAACAAAAGGTGTTGGAAGTGTAAATCTAAAGAGGGAAGCTTCTACCACATGTGGTGGAAATGTGCAGAAGTTTAAAAATTTGGGATTCCATCTACAACGAACTAAAGAAAATACTTAAATACACCTTTGTCAAAAAGCCCGAAGCCTTCCTTCTGGGAATGATCGGAGAGGAGATTAAGAAAGAAGATTATATAATGTTTCAATATGCAACTGTAGCTGCCAGGATTCTGTTAGCACAAAATTGGAAAACCCCAAATACCCCGACCATTAAAGATTGGCAAATTAAATTATTTGAGTATATGGATCTGGCAAAAATGACGCAGAACATTAGACAGCAAAAAGGTACAAGGTTTATCGACAATTGGTCTAAATTCATAACATATATGGAAACAAATTCTAGAGATATAAAAATCACAGTAGGTTTAATACAACCCTTGCGATGTGTTTACGTTAAAAAATGAAAAACTGCAGAATGGATTTAATATTCACATAACCCAAACCGAGATGGAGGGAAGTCAAACGTTATTTATTGTTAATTAATGTTTGTTTTTTGGTTGGTTTAGGTGTTTTGATTTGGTTGATGTTTTCTTTTCTTTTTTTCCCTTTTTTTGGCATGTGTTGGCTATTTTTCTTTTTCTTTCTTTGCTGTTGTTTGGTTATAGAAAATGAATAAAAAGTTTTTAAAAAAAGAAAATTACAAAGACGAAACTGCCCAGTCTTTGAGGACCCAGGACGCCTGCCTGTCTAAGTGTGTACGTGATTCGTGTAGAGCAGGGAGAAATGGGCAGCAGAGGCAAAAGCGCATAAAAAGGGCATGAATGTAGAATCTTATGGGATTTAATCAGAAATTATCGTCAATATATCAAACCCAGTCAACACAATGCTTTCATCGTGGACACGATGGCTTGATGTATATTTTATAATTCCTCATAGTAATCCCATCTGATCCCTACCATAATAATAATAGTAATAGTTATCATTTTTATTTATCCCTGGACCATCTGATTGGGTTGCACCCAACCAACACATGTGTAAACATGAAACATTAATAACAACAATCTGATCCCATATAAAAAGTACATTAACTTTAAATGAACAACTTATACTAGTGGCTAAAATCATGGAAACTTATTTAAAAGTGTGTTTCCAAAGTTTGATGGCTCATAACACCAATTTTGGGGGGAGTGATACCGTAGGAAAGATAATTTAATGGAAATTGCAATGAAATAACTTTTATGAAGGAGTATTTATTAGAACAGCAGTCATTAAAAAGAAATGTGAAACACATAGAAAAAAGGAGATATACAGAAATTCTCACCATGTCAATTAATACTGACTTCGGTAACCTTTAGCTTTAATTCTGGCCTTACAACTCATGGAGTGAAGCAAGTTTTTTAGTTCTGCAGCTGTGATAATGTGAAACCCAGATGGAATTATTGCCTCTGTTAATTGGGCTTTATTGCTGGGTTGCTTCTGACTAACAAGTTTCTTTAGTCGGCTCCTAAGATTTTCGCTTGGGCTATTCCCAGGCCATTCCAGCAGTGGAATAGGATTTCACATTCAGAACGCTTCAGTTCAGGCTCAAGTATTTGATTTATGTATTTGGGGGCATTGACGTTCCCATTAATGACACAAATTCTGCCCCCACCTTTTGCTGTCATACAACCCCAGATCATCACACTGTCTGGGTGTTTCACGGTCGGTGTAATGCAAGTAGGATGTAAATCTTCTCCGATTCTCCTCCTCGCGTATTTCATGCCCTCACTACCAAGCAAGGAGATTGGGGTCTCATTGCTCCAGATAACACTGCCCCATTGTTCCGCTGTCCAGTTACCATGGGTTTTAGCCCAGGTTAATCTTTTCCACCTTGGCTTGAGAGATAATGGTTTTTCCCTTGGAATTCTAGCATTTAGACCAGTCCTTGCACTCAACTTCACCTTCCATTGCCCCATGTCATCTAGTAAACACCCAGATGATTTTCTTCTGTCACATAGGCACAGTCTCTTCATTCTTCGATCATCACTTGCTGTTGTGGCCTTTTCCTGCCTTTACCAGTCTGATTTTGTAGTGACTGAGTCTCCTTATGTTGTTCTTTAGTCGTTTAGTCGTGTCCAACTCTTCGTGACCCCCTGGACCAGAGCACGCCAGGCCCTCCTGTCTTCCACTGCCTCCCGCAGTTTGGTCAAACTCATGCTGGTAGCTTCGAGAACACTGTCCAACCATCTCGTTCTCTGTCGTTCCCTTCTCCTTGTACCCTCCATCTTTTCCAACATCAGGGTCTTTTCCAGGGAGTCTTTTCTTCTCAGGAGGTGGCCAAAGTATTGGAGCATCAGCTTCAGGATCTGTCCTTCCAGTGAGCACTCAGGGCTGATTTCCTTCGGAATGGAGAGGTTGGATCTTCTTGCAGTCCATGGGACTCTCCTTATACCTCTTCACAAATATAGAAAGGCCAGCTTTGATTAAGTTTTCCTCAATCTTCTTCTTTTTTCTTTTTTTAAAATGAATATTTACTGAATTGTATAACAAATAAAAATATCTCAATCATCATGTTATATACAATTGTTCTCCCTCCCTTCCTCCGGACTTCCCTCAACTCCCCTTCTACTGAGTTATTTATTTTTATTGTGTCCTGCTTTAGATAAAAGTAAATTCCCCTATCATTTCTCTAATTTTTCTGTTACTATAATAAAGTTTATTCAGACCCTGCCAGTTGCTGTTTCTGCAAATAACCTGTAAATGGTTCCCAAACTTTTAAAATCCTTTTTGTCCTTCTCTTGTAGTTTCTCTGTTAGCTTAGCCAATTCTGCATAATTCATCAGTTTTTCTTACCATTGTTCTTTTGATGGTATTCCACCTTCCAATTTTGTGCAGTCAAGATTCTTGACGCTGTTAAAGTATACATAAATAATGTCCATTTTTCTTTTGGCAGCTCTTGATTTGAGATACCTAACAGAAAGGCTTCAGGCTGTTTACCAAAGTTCATTTTAAACATTATTTTCAGTTCATTATATATCATTTCCCAATATTTTTTAATGCATTTGCATTCCCACCACATATGATAAAATGCTCCTTCCTTTTCTTTACATCTCCAGCATCTCTAATTTTCTTTCTTAAACATCTTTGCCATTTTCACTGGTGTGATATACCATCTATACATCATTTTCATGTAATTCTCTCTTAATAATATACAATCTGTAAATTTTATATCAACTTTCCACAATATAACATAACACACTAACAAACGTCAAGCTAAGCAAGTTGTGCTTCCTTTTTCTGGTTATTCCGCTATGACTTTTGATAGAATACAGATAATTGCATTCTTCATTAAATTATCTTTACATTGATACATAATTTTGTGGTTACAGATAGGTAGCCGTGTTGGTCTGCCATAGTCAAAACAAAAAAAATTCCTTCCAGTAGCACCTTAAAGACCAACTAAGTCAGTTCTTGGTATGAGCTTTCGTGTGCATGCACACCTCTTCAGATACACTTCAGATACTTCAGATACTTCTTCAGATGTATCTGAAGAAGTGTGCATGCACACGAAAGCTCATACCAAGAACTGACTTAGTTGCTCTTTAAGGTGCTACTGGAAGGAATTTTTTTTATAATTTTGTGGTATTACTCTAAATGAAGTCGTGTTACGAGCCATCAAATATCTGAAATATACTTTTTCCCCAAAAGGCTTCCACAGTTTTGACTACTACTGTATATCAAACAAATCAACATTCAACAATCCATCATAATATATTAATAAAAATGTTGGTTAATGACAACCAACAAAGGCAATGAACAAAGACCCAACTCCCTTCAGTTCTTCTTGATTTGTTCCTGAGGCTCTAATCCCTTTTTGTCTCCATTGCAGATTTTGATGAATTGGAAAACAAGAACAAGGATGAACATGACAAAATCCCCAGAGAGGAGAAACCATGCAAAATTTTGGAGTATGGAGCGAGCTGCAGTCAGAGCTCCCATTCCACTTCCCAACAAAGAATTCTCATTGGAAAGAAACCCTATCAGTGCGTGGAATGTGGAAAGAGCTTCAGTCAGAACTCCAATCTCATTAAGCATCAGAAAATTCATACAGGGGAGAAACTCTATCAGTGCGTGGAATGTGGAAAGACCTTCAGTCAGAGAAGCCATCTCACTTCCCATCAGAAAATCCATACCGGGCAGAAACCCTATCAGTGCATGGAATGTGGAAAGAGTTTCAGTCAGAGTTCCCATCTCACTTCCCATCAAGTAATTCATTCAGGAGAGAAACCCTATCAGTGTGTGGAATGTGGAAAGAGCTTTAGTATGAGCTACAGTCTCACTTCCCATCAGAGAATTCATACAGGGGAGAAACCATATCAGTGTGTGGAATGTGGAAAGAGCTTCAGTCAGAGTTCCCATCTCACTTCCCATCAGAGAATTCATACAGGGGAGAAACCATATCACTGCATGGAATGTGGAAAGAGCTTCAGTCAGAACTCCAATCTCACTTCCCATCAGAAAGTTCATGAAGGGGAGAAACCCTATCCGTGCTTTGAATGTGGAAAGTGCTTCAGGAAGAGCTCCATTCTCACTTCCCATCGAAGAATTCATACAGGAGAGAAACCCTACCAGTGTGTTGAATGTGGAAAGAGCTTCAGGAAGAGCTCCATTCTCACTTTCCATCGAAAAATTCATACAGGAGAGAAACCCTATCAGTGTGTGGAATGTGGAAAGAGCTTCAGTCAGAGCTCCTCTCTCACTAAGCATCAGAGAATTCATACAGGGGAGAAACCCCATCAGTGTGTGGAATGTGGAAAGAACTTCAGTCAGAGCTACTCTCTCACTAAGCATCAGAGAATTCATACAGGGGAGAAACCCTACCAGTGTGTGGAATGTGGAAAGAGCTTCAGTCAGAGCTCCTCTCTCACTTCCCATCAAAAAATTCATACAGGAGAGAAACCCTACCAGTGTGTTGAATGTGGAAAGAGCTTCAGTCAGAGCTCCTCTCTCACTTCCCATCGAAAAATTCATACAGGAGAGAAACCCTATCAGTGTGTGGAATGTGGAAAGAGCTTCAGAAAGAGCTCAGATCTCACTAAGCATCAGAAAATTCATACAGGGGAGAAACCCTATCAGTGTGTGGAATGTGGAAAGAGCTTCAGGGAGAGCTCCTCTCTCACTTCCCATCGAAGAATTCATACAGCAGAGAAACCCTACCAGTGTGTGGAATGTGGAAAGAGCTTCAGCCTGCGCTTCCGTCTCACTTCCCATCGAAGAATTCATACAGGAGAGAAACCCTACCAGTGTGTTGAATGTGGAAAGAGCTTCAGTCAGACCTTCTCTCTCACTTCCCATCGAAAAATTCATGCAGGAGAGAAACCCTATCAGTGTGTGGAATGTGGAAAGAGCTTCATAAAGAGCTCAGATCTCACTAAGCATCAGAGAATTCATACAGGGGAGAAACCCTATCAGTGTGTGGAATGTGGAAAGAGCTTCAAGGAGAGCTCCTCTCTCACTTCCCATCGAAGAATTCATACAGGAGAGAAACCCTATCAGTGTGTTGAATGTGGAAAGAGCTTCAGTATGGGATCCCGTCTCACTTCCCATCGAAGAATTCATACAGGAGAGAAACCCTATCAGTGTGTTGAATGTGGAAAGAGCTTCAGTAGGAGCTCCTATCTCACTTCCCATCAAAGAATTCATACAGGGGAGAAACCCTATCAGTGTGTGGAATGTGGAAAGAGCTTCAGGGAGAGCTCTGATCTCACTAAGCATCAGAAAATTCATACAGGAGAGAAATCCTATCAGTGCTTTGAATGTGGAAAGAGCTTCAGTGAGGGCTACAGTCTCACTTCCCATCAGAGAATTCATACAGGGGAGAAACCCTATCAGTGTGTGGAATGTGGAAAGAGCTTCAGTAGGAGCTCCCATCTCACTTCCCATCAAAGAATTCATACAGGGGAGAAACCCTATCAGTGTGTGGAATGTGGAAAGAGCTTCAGGGAGAGCTCCTCTCTCACTAAGCATCAGAGAATTCATACAGGGGAGAAACCCTATCCGTAAGCAGAATGTGGAAAGAGCTTCAGTCAGAGCTCTTTTCTCACTAGTCACGAGAGAATTCATGCAACGATTGCAAAAATCATTATACAGCTTTAGGAGCCAGGTAAATCCGCACCTTGTTAACCAGGCCTTTGCCTAATTGACATCTAATGCCCTTTTAAAATGTGGTAGTGAGGGGGGTTACAGATGTATATTTTGTGATTTTATGTTGTCTTTTTATGTTGTAACCGTCCTACGACATGTGGGAAGAGTAGTCAACTTTTAGAGGCCGAGGGGTTTTTGCCCCCCAATAGTATATTTGAGGGGCCACCCCCCCAGTTGGTACGCATCGCCATTCCAATGCCCTTTATGCATCATGCGATTGATTGTGCAAGGCAGGCCTTACCTGGACCCCCACCAATATTTTATTCAAGTTGGCACCACTGTTTCGGGTGGTATACAAATTAAATAATTTCATAAATTGGCTTCCTTTGCACATGTTTCAGCTTGTCAATATCCTTATTTATTATCAAATTTTATATTTATGTGCCCTCCATCTGAAGATTTCACAACAGAAACATACAGGAGAAAGCATGGCTTTCTCAAAAACAAGTCAAGCCAGAGAAATCTCTCCTCCCCTTTTTAGAATCATAGAATCATAGAATCATAGAGTTGGAAGAGACCACAAGGGTCATCGAGTCCAACCCCCTGCCAAGCAGGAAACACCATCAGAGCACTCCTGACATATGGTTGTCAAGCCTCTGCTTAAAGACCTCCAAAGAAGGAGACTCCACTACACTCCTTGGCAGCAAATTCCACTGTCAAACAGCTCTTACTGTCATGAATTTCTTCCTAATGTTTAGGTGGAATCTTCTTTCTTGTAGTTTGGATCCATTGCTCCCTGTCCGCTTCTCTGGAGCAGCAGAAAACAACCTTTCTCCCTCCTCTATGTGACATCCTTTTATATATTTGAACATGGCTATCATATCACCCCTTAACCTCCTCTTCTCCAGGCTAAACATGCCCAGCTCCCTTAGCCGTTCCTCATAAGGCATCGTTTCCAGGCCTTTGACCATTTTGGTTGCCCTCCTCTGGACACGTTCCAGTTTGTCAGTGTCCTTCTTGAACTGTGGTGCCCAGAACTGGACACAGTACTCCAGGTGAGGTCTGACCAGAGCAGAATACAGTGGCACTATTACTTCCCTTGATCTAGATGCTATACTCCAATTGATGCAGCCCAGAATTGCACTGGCTTTTTTAGCTGCCGCGTCACACTGTTGGCTCATGTCCAGTTTGTGGTCAACCAAGACTCCTAGATCCTTTTATGGATGGAGTTACAAACTTTGTTGGTCAGGGGACAGCTGTGGAAATAATGCATCTTGATTTCAGTAAGGCTTTTGAGAAAGTCCCCCGTGCTGTTTCTGTGAGAAAGCTGGTAAAATTTCGGCTGAACAAGGTAACTGTTTGGTGGATTTGTCTGACCAAACCCAAAGAGGACTCCTTCATGGTTCCTCATCATCCTGGGAGAAGTGACAAGAGGGGTGCTGCAGGGTTCTGTCCTGGGCCCATTGTCATTCAACGTCTTTATGAATGAGTTGGATGAAGGAACTGAAGGGGGTGCTCATCACATTTGCAGACGACACCATTGGCGGAGGCAATGTGGCAGAAGGCAGAATCAGATCAAGGGCAGGAATGTTGTTGTTGTTGTTTAGTCATTTAGTCATGTCCGACTCTTCGTGACCCCCTTGACCAGAGCACGCCAGGCACTCCTGTCTTCCACTGCCTCCCGCAGTTTGGTCAGACTCATGTTTGTAGCTTCGAAGACACTATCCAACCATCTCGTCCTCTGTCGTCCCCTTCTCCTTGTGCCCTCCATCTTTCCCAACATCAGGGTCTTTTCCAGGGAGTCTTCTCTTCTCATGAGGGGGCCAAAGTCTTGGAGCCTCAGCTTCACGATCTGTCCTTCTAGTGAGCACTCAGGGCTGATTTCATTAAGAATGGAGAGGTTTGATCTTCTTGCAGTCCATGGGACCCTCAAGAGTCTCCTCCAGCACCAGAATTCAAAAGCATCAATTCTTTGGCGATCAGCCTTCTTTAAGGTCCAGCTCTCACTTCCATACATCACTACTGGGGGAAAATAGTTTTAACTATACGGTCCTTTGTTGGCAAGGTGATGTCTCTGCTTTTTACGATGCTGTCTAGGTTTGTCATTGCTTTTCTCCCAAGAGGCAGGCGTCTTTTAATTTCGTGGCTGCTGTCACCATCTGCAGTGATCATGGAGCCCAAGAAAGTAAAATCTCTCACTGCCTCCATTTCTTCCCCTTCTATTTGCCAGGAGGTGATGGGACCAGTGGCCATGATCTTCGTTTTTTTGATGTTGAGCTTCAAACCATATTTTGCGCTCTCTTCTTTCACCCTCAATAAAAGGTTCTTTAATTCCTCCTCACTTTCTGCCATCAAGGTTGTGTCATCTGCCTATCTGAGGTTGTTGATATTTCTTCTGGCAATCTTAATTCCTGCTCTTTATTCTACCTTTGGTCAGGCCCCACCTAGAATCCTGTGTTCAATTCTGGGCATCACAATTTAAGTATCCAAAAGGTGGGGGAACACAATCCGTATTCCTTTTATAACATGTGGCCAATGTTTATTGAATACATAAATTGTGAAGACTGTTGCCGGAATCTACCCAGCACTCGTGGGAAAATGTGGCGTGATCTTTTAGAATAATCAATTGAAACCTTAACACATGGCAGGATGAAAGTCTGCAATTACATGAGGACAAGCTATTTGTTGTTTACTGTTGTAACCATTGCTTTCTTTAAAATTATCTTTTATACCATGAAAATAAATAAAAGCACAGGTTTAATTTCATCTGGAGACGGTATTGTAATGCTTATAGGGGTTGCTCATGCGTAAGTTGGCGCTGCTCCTGGCTAGGTTACCTGGTTAAAACCTTTCTGTCTGGACAGCCCTTCACTTCGTGGCTCTTTCAGTCGCTGGCAGAATCTGTCAGTGGGCATTTCTTGAACCTCTTCCAGCAAAGAAGTTCTTTGACGCCAAGTCTCCGCCTACTCTCCCTGCGCAGAAGTCTTCTGCGCAGGGTGGGTGTGGGCAGCGGAGGACCCGTGCTCTCCCCGCTGGTCTCCGATTCCCCCATCTGCCCCCCTTTACCCCTGGTGTTACGTTGATTTCCTTCCCCAGCCGATGAGCTGCCTCTCCCTTCTGGGCCCCTCTCCAGCATCGCTTTGGAGCCTTGCCTCCACCTCTGGCTCCGATGGCAGTTCCCTGACATCCACCTCCCCCCCAGGACCCCCTTCACCCCTGGCCCGACCTTCTGATCCAACTTCGTCCCTTTCCTCGGCCGACGATGCGGGGAATCCCCAGAAGGAGCTGTCGCCATCCTCTGAAGATTCAAAACCCGCTTCCCACCCGCTCCGAACTCTTCCCGCGGGGTGGGCCTCCCAGTCTGATTCTTCTCCCTCTGACGCCTCCCCTCCCTCCTCTTTGGAGGCAGGAAAACCCACAAAGTCCTCTTCGTCGTCTGTGGTTCCAAATTGCTCCTCCCAGAATCTCGCTAGTGGTTTTGGTTTATCTGGGAACAGGCTGTGGAACTCCTCCACAAGATACCCATCATTGATTGCCTCCGCAGGAACCCACGTGTTTTCTCACCTGGGTTCTCCCTCCCAAGCTACCAAGTACTCCACCTGGCGCCCTCACCACCTTGAATCGAGTATTTCCGTGGCTTGGTTGTGGTGTTCCCTCTCCTCTACCTACGGGTGTGTGGTGACTTCTCCCTCCCGCCCCGGGAATTCCTGCCCCTCCCTGTACGGTGAGAGTAGGGACCTATGGAACACCGGGTGTATCTTCATGCTGTCAGGCAACTTGAGCTTGTATGCCACGGGGTTCACCTGCTGTGTTACCTCAAAAGGCCCCAGCCGCCTCGGCTGCAACTTCTTGCACCCTCCCTTAAAGGGTAACCCTTGGGTTGAAAATAAGGAAGGGCTGATACAAAATAACGTGATTTTTGGACTTGAGCTGAAAGGAATATTAAGGAATTAAAATCCCCCTAGAGGGGCTTAGTGAAATTACAGGAATGGCTGGAAGAGGGAAAATCCAGGCTGAATTGGACAGAGCATTTGTTCTCTTGGGAAAGTTACAAGGCCAAACTGATGTTTTGGCTACAAATGTTACAACTCCGGACTTAGCAGTAAAGAACATTGTTGAATCTGATAAGGATGCGAAACAGGAAGCCTATTCAACTGGACAAATAGAGAAACTTGAGAGTTTTGAGAATATGGAGAAGGAGACATACGTAGCCCCTAAAGAAAAGGAAGGAGGAGCTGCAATTTTGCAGATGTTAAAGGAGAGTTGTACTTTGAGGCCTGACATGATGGCAACAAAGGAAAATAAAAGTCTGATGTGGAAAGCCTGGCCTGAATTGGAGAGTGGAGTACTGAGAGATCTCCTTATGTGGAGATCTGAAGACCGAAGGATTATAAATTTGATTAAGGTGGAAGTTGGAGCT
Source organism: Podarcis gaigeae (assembly GCF_964106915.1). Lineage (NCBI taxonomy): Eukaryota > Metazoa > Chordata > Lepidosauria > Squamata > Lacertidae > Podarcis > Podarcis gaigeae. The sequence goes on from NC_139677.1 coordinate 108,070,835, forward strand.
TTGGGGACATTTGGACTTGAAAGGAGTATGAAACAAGATTTGGAGTACCCCATAGGCTTTATTCTTAAATATGGAGGTCTGGCTGGAAGAAACATGGATCCTGTTGGGCCGGAGCCTCTCCGAGATTTGGGATTTAACACTAAGGACAATCAGAAAGACCGGCAGAGAGGAATTGAGAGAGAATTAAGAGCCTCGGACGTGAGATCTCCAGGCTAAACAGAATATTGAGACTGATGGACATTTGTTGGGGACTGAAACCGGGGAAAGGGTGGGTGGAGTCTGGGAATCCAAAGGGTATATAATTATAATTTGTTCTGTTTTTATTTGGTTTTGCTATCTGTATGGAAATTGGGAAAGTCGTGGAAGGGAAATTTTGGTCGACTTTAGGAAAAATATTTAAGAATGAATAATGAGGTATAAGTATTGATGTTGAAGTTTGGATAAGTTAAAACTGGTTTTTAAAATGGGCTAAATTAAATGGAAATAAGGCTTGTAAAATAAATGGAGGAAATGGAAGAAAGAAGAAAAGTAAAATAACAATATGTTAGAATAAATTATTAAGTTAAAGTGGAGAAATAAGTTAAGGATTTGCTGAATTGACAATTTAAATTGGAATACAAGAAGGGGAGGTGTGAGGAGGTCTGAGAAACAAGTTATAAGAAAATAAGTAATTGAAATTTTATGAGTTTTTAATTGTTTTTAAGTTTTGGATTTTTGTATTTTTGTTATTTTTTGTCTATTTTTGTTTTGTGTGGTTTATGAAAATGCCAATAAAATATAAAAAAATAATAAAGGGTAACCCTTGGGTTGACAACCACACCCGGTCTCCCACCCGTATGATCTCCCCTTCCCTACAGTGCTTGTCTGCCTGCCTCTTGTAAAGTTCCTTGACCCGTTCCAAGTTCATCTTGAGTTGCTGGTGCAATGCCTCCATTTCTTCCACAAACTGCTCTGCTGCCGGTACGCTCCAACCTTCCTCCTCACTCCCCGGGAAGGCCCTGGGGTGACACCCATAATTGGCCATGAACGGGCTCATTCCCGTGGACACATGTTCAGCGTTATTGTACACAAATTCAGCCAGCGCTAGTTTCTCTTCCCAATCGTTCTGTCTCTCGCTGACGTAGCAGCGTAGGTATTGCTGGAGTATACTGTTCGCTCTTTCTGCTTGTCCGTTGGTTTCCGGGTGTCTCGCCGTCGAGAAGCCCACCTCGACCTCATGAGCTTCCTCCAGAACCGGGAAGTAAATTGTTTCCCACGATCTGAGATGACCCTTGAGGGAGCACCATGCAGCCTGAAGATGTGATCCACAAACAACCTGGCTGTTTCCTCTGCCATCACCGCATGTGAGCAAGCTATGAAATGGCACATTTTTGTCAGTAGATCGACTACTACCATGACTGCTGTCTTCCCCCTTGACTTGGGCAAATCTGTCATAAAATCGATGGACACCACCTCCCAGGGTCTTCCCGGCATGGGTAAGGGTTCCAGTAACCCTGCGGGGGCAGCCCTCTCCCCCTTTGCCCTCTGGCAGCGGTCGCACCCCCGTACATATTCCCGTACATCTTCCCTTACCCTTGGCCACCAGAACTGCCTGGTGACAAGCAACATGGTTTTGTGTTGACCAAAGTGCCCCGCTGTTGGGTTGTCGTGGAGTTGTTTGAGTACTCTTCTCCTCAAGGTCTCCCCCGGTACGTACAGCGCCCCCTTATAGTACAGTAGCCCTTCCTTTTCCTCAACCCCCCCATGGTTTTCCCTTCCTTCCCATAGTTCCTTGATTTTAGTTTGAGCGAACTTGTCATTTCTAGTAAGCCCGGCCAGTTCTCGTTTCCCAACCAACGCTCCCCCACACACCCATCGGTTCTCGGGGAACACGTGTCAGACTTCCGGCGGTCCCTCTCCTTCCATGTACTCTGGCTTTCGGGAGAGAGCATCTGCTCTTACGTTTTCCTGGGGACCTGTTGGGCAACAATAAAGATCAAGGTCTACTGACCACTGTTTTGCTCCAAATTACTTGGCTGGAACTTCTTTCTTTTACCGACCGCATGGATCCATGAGGAACTTGCACCCGACTGGCTGGGCTGATGAGTCGTCTCTCCACCTGGAATTTTCCGTAACACCCATAAAAGTGTATCATATTTATTGCTGAGAAATCGTACCATACTCAGCTTACGGATCTCATCTCCAATAAACCCTACACAGAGTAGCTGCTTTTCCCCAATTTCTTAGCTAGCAATAACTGATATTGAGAAGGAAGAAGAGAGGGAGAGGTAGGCATCCTTTCAGCAATGCTGCCCCACTCCAGTTTGCCTCTGTCGGCCCCCGATGCCCCTTTCCTGTGGCCCCTGAATGGCTCTCTCCTCACTCATCTGTCTTGGGAGACAATGGAGGACGGCTCAAGCGGTGGGGAGATTGCAAGGCCTGCTGGGGCAGCTGGCTGCTGTGACGGACAGCAGAGCCAGAGCAGAGTCTGGGGGTGCAGTGCCTCACCATTCCACCAGAGGGCCAGAGCCTCTTTCTGATTGGCTACCCGGAGGGGGGTGGCGCCAGCACTTTTGGAGGGAAAATAAAGAGAGCCGTTTCTGAGGGGATTTGAGATGGGAGAGAGGGAAGGTTGGGAGAAGATGGGGATGAGGAGAGGGTGGAGGGAGGGAGGGAGAAGTGGCTCTGATCTGAGTGGATCCTCCGCTCTGAGGAGAATATCTATGGAGCCAGAGGAAGGAGCCTCACAGCTGAGATGGGGAGACCATGTTGAGGGTCTGAAGGGAGAATTCAGATGGGAGTGAAGCTGGAGGGAGAAGCTGTGGGAAGACTCAAATCTTCTTCTTCTGGGGTCTCCTTCCAGTCAGGAGGGGAGAGATCTTCTAGGAAAAGGAGATTCCTGAGTCCGTGGCAAGGGCTGAGAGGATCCCCTGGGTCTGGCATACAAAGGAAAATACCTCAGGGGAACTGAGGAAAAGTGGCCCCTCGCTGTGAAGGAAGCTGGGCTGTGTCAAATGTACCTCACGGAAAGTCCCCTCATAACTAAGTTTGGGGATGAGAGAGATGCAGCAGAAAGAGAGTTCAGCCTTTCACCATCTATTCTGGAAACCTGAACATCTTCCTGAAGTGCAACAACTGAATTGGAGGCAAGCTGTGCCTGCAGAACTGTGTTTAATCCTGAGACATTTAGCTGAAGTAATAAGTTAACTTCTACCTGAAAGAACACATCTCCTGTCTTCACTTTGTTTCACCATTCTCTTTTTTGTAAATAAAACTTTCCTTGTCTCATTATCTCCTGCCAGAGACTCCCTGGATCGCAGTTTCCCTCACACAAGACGCCTGGATTTAATTTGGGACAATTAGCAGGGAGACTCTGCTGCGCAGGGGAGACCGGACTGACTAGCAGGACATGCGAAAAGGATCTCAGGGTCTTGGTGGATCCCAAGTGCCACCTGAGCCCAACATGTGATGCAGCAGCAAAGAAGGCAAATGTTCTTATTGGCTGCATCCACAGAAGTGGATCGTGTCCAGATGGAGGGAAGTCCGAGTCCTGCTCTCTTCTGCCTTGGTCAGAATCCACACCTGGAATCCTGTGCAAAATTCCGGCTGCCATGATTCCAGTTTCTTAAATTTGGTTTGCTTAGGGAATATCTATCCCTTTTGATCTTGCAGAGCTTTGAAGTAGCCTCAGAAGCTGCCTTCTGCTGAGCCCGACCAAGGTCTCCCTCTAACCCTGTATAGTCCACACTGACTGGCAGCAGCTCCCCCCAGTTTCAGGCAGGGGTCTCATCCAGCCCTTGCAGGAGATGCCAGGGGTTGACCCTGGGACATTCTGCATGCCGAGCAGATGCTCTTGGTTCCCCATATTTCACTAGCCTTTCAACGTTATTCTATTAGCAACCGTGGAGATTCCACCTGCCTCTTTCCAAAGGAGAAAACTCACCTGATTAAAGAATTTCAGGTGATGCATCATTTGTATACTTTTTGGAGTTCTATGTTTTCAGTGTCCCTGAGATCTCTTAATGAAGGGCGGTATATCAATTCAATTAACAACAACAAGAATTATTATTATTATTTATTCATTCATTTATACCCCGCCCATCTGGCTGGGTTTCCCAAGCCACTCTGGGCAGCTTCCAACAAAATATTAATACAATACGCCATCAAATATTAAAAGCTTCCCTAAACATAACAACCATCCATTTTTAGTCCACTGAATTAGAAATTCAGCATTTCTGGGAGGGGAAATGGCATACTATTGAATGTTTGCATAGAAACATGCTTAAGAAAGTTTTGGTTATTCATGATGAGAATAGGATTTGTTTATTATGAACTTTGCTTGGTTCCTCCTTGGCAGCCAGTGCGATGGTTTCAGCAGGGCTAGAACTCAGGACCCGCTGCCTTGAGGGACATCTAAGAGCAGTTGGGCAGGGGAAAGGTCTCCCTTGGGAGGTGGGGGACTCTCCTTCCTTGGAGGTTTCTCAGCAGAGATCAGACAGCCATCTGCCATGGATGCTTGAGCTCAGATTCCTGCATTGCTGGGGGTTGGACTAGATGACCCTGGGATCCCCTCCTATCTCTCCACCCCTGAATTCCAGGAGGAGCTTCCTTGCTTCCTGCAAAGCCCTTTTCTCTGCAAGTTCTTCCTCTGGTTTCTGGCCAAGGGAGGGAGATGCTCAGAGTCCAACAAGAGCCAAAATCTTTGCGGACATTGAAAATAAATTCACCGTCCAGTCACGCTTCCTCTGAGCCTTCTCTGCTAGGAAGCTCTGACCTGGTAGGATAGCAGAGTAATGCAGCGGTCCTGAGTCCATGTGAGAAAGGGATAAATCAAGTCCAAAAGACAGATCGGTTCTTATCTCTAGAAGCGTTTATTTACAAGCCATAAATCAGTCTCTTCCATCAGAGTTTTCCTGCATTCTCTGTGCTTCCAAAAGCACACAGACACAGCCTGTCTGTTTAGCTGTGTCTCTCAGCGTCTCTTGGTAGAACTGAAAGTAACTCTCACAGACAAAGCCTGTGACGTAAAGCCCTGCTTCCGGCCCCTCCCAGATGCAGGGCACCACGGATTTTTAACCCTGTCTGTTCCAAACTCCACACCCCCTCTTGTCCTGCATCTGGGGACAATAGCCAACAATGCTTTCCCCATACACAAACCCTCACAGAACTCCTCGTGCTTCTGGAAGGTTAATGGTTTTGTGAAACCATCAGCGAGGTTCTTGGTTGAGGGACAGTATTTCAGAGCAACTAGCCCCTCACAAACGCTCTGACACACATTTTGAAAACGTATGTCCAAATGTTTGGTCCTCGCCTTGAACTGTCCTGTCTCAGCCAGTTTTAGACACGGTTGATTGTCTTCATGCACCACAATGGGCAGACAAACCTCTCCACAGATTTCCTCAACCAAACACACATAGAACTCCAACTCTCTGCAAGCATCTGATAGCGCACTGAACTCAGCTTCAGTAGATGAAAGCGCTATGAGACTTTGCTTCCGGGACCTCCACCCTATCACTGAGTCCCCAAACTTCACCACTAGACCTGACACTGATTTGCGATCCTCAAGGTTAGCCCAATCCGAGTCCACCCAAGCAGTCAGCTTGACATCTCCTTGAGCTGACAACTTAAGACAAAAGTCTTTGGTATCTTGCAGGTAATGCAGCACCCGCTTTATACCATTCCAGGCCTGTACACTAGGACTTGAGGCCTCTCTACTGAGCAGATTGACAGCAAACGCTATATCTGGTCTGCTCCACTGTGACAGATATAACAGACTACCCAGAGCTGACTGAAAGAGCTCAGTATTTTCGAACACCACACGTTCTACTTGCTGACACTCCTTTACAAAACCAGCCTCCATGGGTGATCTGGCACCTGCACAATCAGACATCCTGAACTTCTCAAGCAACTGTTCAATCTTACCTTTCTGGCAAAGCAAGAAGCTTCCATCACTTGCTTTTGTGATCTGCACGCCCAGATAGGGTTTGACATCTCCAAGCTGCTTCAGCTTGAACCGCTTTCCAAGCTCCCTAGCAAACTTTTCCACCTGTTTACCTGTCTGTGCCATCATCAAAAGGTCGTCAACAAACACCTGGATCACTTCCTGTTTTAAGCCTGACTCTTTAATGTAAAGACAACTGTCTGCAAGAGATCTCTTAAAACCTAGCTCCTCTAAAGCTTCATGTAGGCACATATTCCAATTCCTGGCAGATTGACGTAATCCATAGATGGATTTGTGCAATCGCCACACAACGCCTGGCTCATTGACTTCAAACCCTGGAGGAGGAAGCATGTACAACTCCTCCTTGAGATCTGAGTTCAGATAGGCGACATCTACATCAAAATGGTTCACCTTCCAACCTCTCTGTGCTGCTATCGCCAAAAGCATTCACAGAGTTTCCGCTCTCGAGGTTGGCGAATATACCTCTGTGAAATGGATACTCTTTTTCTGTGTGAATCCTCGGGCCACTAATCTCGCTTTATACTGTGGTTCTCCTGCTTCTGTGGGTTTCAAACGGTAAACCCATCTGCAACTAACAGCTTTTTCGCCCATTGGCAACTTTGTGAGAGAGAACACACCTAGAGACTCCACTGAGTTCATCTCCTTCTGCATCACCTCACGCCATTTGCTGGCTTCTTCCTGAGGCAACTTCTGAACATCCTCAAAGGATTCAGGCTCACATCTAGCCACACCAACCCAATCACTAGTTGCTTCATACCTTTCAGGTGGCTTTCCCTTGGTTGATCTAGCTGATCTCCTCAGCGTGAATTCTGGAACTGCGCCTGATTCACCTGGATCAACTCTACTATCCTCTGTGTCTGACACATCCCCCTCTGACCTGCTGCGCCGTTTCGGGTGTACAGCTGGTTCTGCTGGTGAGGATGGTGTACTCCTTAGCTCAGACTTGACAGTGACCTGTGGAGGGGTCCTGGGACTCCCTTTTGGAGAAACTGCCGCTGGACCCTGTTGCTGTGGACCGTGCACATCAGCAGCAGGTTCAGCCTCACCCTCCTCCTCTTCCTCATCTGAGTCTGATAGAACATCTGGGTTCCCGTGAAGACGCTTCCACCCACTCTGCTCACAAAACTCAGCACTGCCGCTAATAAGCAGCTTAGACTGGTTGCCAGTAGGGTATGCGAAACGCCACGCCTTTGAACCCGGCTCATAGCCCACAAAGATCATCTTCCTAGACCTTGGCTCACCCTTTCTGCGCATGGCTTTTGGAATGAGAACCCAAGCCGGAGACCCAAAAACATGAAGAAACCCCACCTTCGGCTTCTTCTGATGCAACAAGTAATACGGTATGTTGCCTACACTGGAATTATACACCCTATTCTGCACAAAACATGCTGTCCGATAACTCTCTGCCCAAAAGCGCTGTGGCAAACCTGAGTCTGCCAACATTGCATTCGCAGATTCCTGTAATGTGCGAAGCTTTCTCTCTGCAACCCCATTCTGTTGCGGAGAGTAGGGGGCCGTCAATCAATGATTGATACCCTTCTGCCTGAAAAACGATTGCAGCGCAGAACCTGTGAAGTCCCCCCCGCGATCAGATTGAAAGGAAATCACCCTGGTAGAGAACTGTAGTTCTATCGCTGTGATCCAATCCCTGATCAATGTAGCCGCTTCTGACTTGCATTTAAGCGCAAAAACCCAAGAAAATTTCGAAAAATCGTCAATCAGAACCAGAACCCACTTAGACCCAGCTAAAGAAGGTGTTGGCATGGGTCCTGACAAATCTGCATGGACAAGTTCAAAGGGTTTGCTGGTTCGCCTCTCTGATCTGGGATATGGGCAAGTTGTGACTTTCGACTGCTTACAGGCTTGACAATCTAGGTATTTGTCACAAGCCTTGAACCTACAACCAATGGTGTTTACGGCAGCCTTTCGCACAAGCGACCACCCGGCATGTCCGAATTTTCGGTGCCACAAATGAATACAACCATCGTGTGGTGGGACATTTGCACACTGCACATGGGCATCTTCAATGGACTCTCCACTAGCCCCATTTTCCACCAGCCCCATTTTTCCACCAGTCCCATTTTCCACTAGTCCCATTTTTCCACCAGCCCCATTCTCAACAGGCATCTGCACTAGAAAGAGCCTGTCTGTTCTCTCAATGCTGTAGATCTTCTTCCCATCCCCGTAAAAAGAGCACAATTTGTTAGAGAACCGAACATCGAACCCTTCATCATTTAAGGCTGTTACACTTAAAAGAGAGTGCGCAAGCTCTGGGACAACATAAGCTTGCACCCAACAATCCAAGAAAGAACAATATAAAGACCCAGATTCAGTCAGTGGTCTCTTAGATCCATCTGCCATTTTGACATAACGTCCAGTGTTAACTGTCTTGCAGTTCCTCAGGAGCCCACCAGATGGCACAAGACAGTGAGTCGCTCCCGTGTCTATAATTAGAGATAAAGTGTCTCTCTGGCTGTCTTCCAAAGCTGCCATGGCAAAGTCAAAGTCAGTGTCCTGCCTGGTTGCCTGGACACAGCCTCCCCCCGATCAAGGCTTTTGCCTTTTCCCAGGCACGCTGTTTCAGCCTTGAGGTGAAAAGACGAGGTGTCTTTGTTTTTCTCCTGGCCTGCCGCTTTCTCACGTCGCTGCTGAGAACAGGCCTTGGGAAACTGCTTTGTTGACGTTCCCCGTCGGCTGGCCTCCTTGCCGCCATCCTGTGCCTCTAGCGGACAATTGCGGACCAGATGTGTGCTGCTACCACACCGATAGCATCTCTTGGAAACAAAGGCTCTCACACAGTCCTCACCACTCCTGGCTGCTGCCCCCCCCCGCTCCTTCTTGGGGTGCAGCCTGTGCCCTCTTTCACAGCCCTCTGCCGCTTTGATTCTTCGTCAATCAAGCGTCCGCTAATATAATCGATCGTAAGATCTTGCGGCGGCATCGTTTCCATCGTTAGAACCAAGTTCTCATAACTCCTGTCCAAAGAGCTTAAAAGCGTATAAGCCTTAAGTTCATCTGGGAAGGGGACATTGAGCTGACGCAGCTTACTGAAAATAGTCAGCACCTGGGCAATGTGATCCCTTATCGGTTCCCCTGGTGACAGCCTCTTCTCAAACAGAGAACGTATCACATGGATCTTAGCCCCAGCTGTGGTCCTCTGATGTATCCTAGTCAGAGCAGACCAAATCTGATGACAGGTACGTAAGCCATCAATATGAGGGAGCTGCGACGCTTCAATCGCCAGAGAGCTCTGCATAAGGATGTCATGGAGGAGACTCGTGGGACCGTGGCCTCTCTTGGTAAGGCTCCCTGTGGGATCGTCCTATCTGCCTGGAAATTCAAAAAATACCTCTATGTAACCAGCCTCATATATTTTCACAGAGCTCAACAGCGCCCCCCCAACACCTGGGAACCTAACACCCCCACAGCTGTAATGGTGTGAAGCCAAGATTCAATTATTGCCCCTATTAATTGATCTTTACAGTGGTACCTCGAGTTCCAAACAGCCTAGTTCACGATCTTTTGGGGTTACGTACTGTTACGGAAGGGGGGGGCATGTCTTCTTCACCTTCTTCTCCGCTACAATATATCAATTTATTTCCAATTGTCAATGTCAAAAGGGACTAAAATCTATAAAATTCATAGAAAATCAGCGTGCCAGTTTGCTCAATTACTCTAGGACTCCATCACACCTCCCCTGTCCAGCATAATCCCTCAAGCAAGGTGTCAAGACCCTAATCCTTTCAAATTGCTCTGATCAGCCTTTCCTCCAGACAATGTCAGGTGGCAGACTATGCATATTTGGGACCGTTGTTTTCTCATCCCCAGGAAGTGTTTCTCTGTGCATATCTCCAGCTCTGCATATTCCCCCCTCCCTCCTCCATATGTTAATCTGTGTAACCCCCCCACCTTCCTGAAGTGCTGATCTGTGTAACCCCACCTTTCTGTGATGTATTCATGACGTGTTTTGCACTGTATTCTGGGACATGGAGGGAGTTTCAAAAACTCATGTCACCCCTTTCTCACTGTTCAATCTCGCCTTGAACCTGTTGCGCAATAAACTTGGATCTTCTGCAGTTTGCTCCTGTCTCCGGCTGAGCTCATTTTCCTCCGCAGGGACCCACGGACTTAGTCCGATGAGCTGGGTGGCAGAGCAGCCTCGCACCCAGATTTTAGCCGTAACAGTACACTTGGGCTCCATGATCACTGCAGATGGTGACAGCAGTCACAAAATTAAAAGACGCCTGCTTCTTGGGAGAAAAGCAATGACAAACCTAGACAGCATCTTAAAAAGCAGAGACATCACCTTGCCAACAAAGGTCCCTATAGTTAAAGCTCTGGTTTTCCCAGTAGTGATGTATGGAAGTGAAAACTGGACCATAAAGAAGGCTGATCACCGAAGAATTGGTGCTTTTGAATGATGGTGCAGACTACAAGAAGATCAATCCTCTCCATTCTAAAGGAAATCAGCCCTGAGTTCTCACTGGGAGGACAGATCCTGAAGCTGAGGCTCCAATACTTAGGCCACCTCATGAGAAGAGAAGACTCCCTGGAAAAGACCCTGATGTTGGGAAAGATGGAGGGCAGAAGGAGAAGGGGACGACAGAGGACGAGATGGTGGGACAGTGTTCTCAAAGCTACCATCATGATGGAGGCAGTGGAAGACAGGAGTGCCTGGCGTGTTCTGGTCCATGGAGTCATGAAGAGTCGGACACAACTAAACGACTAAACAACAACAACAACACTTCAAAACCAGAATGAAAATTAAAAGCAGCACCGTTTGTGCTTGCAAATCTAAGGTCTCTTGAGTTATTGAATCATAGAATTGCAGAGTTGGAAAAGGGTCTGTGAAATATTGCTCAGGGTAAAGGTCCTGCAGGCCTCCGGTGCGCATGCTGCTTTCCCTGGACCTCTGAGCACAGCAGAGTAAACACAGCGTGTTTAGCCTTCTGCCCTCTCTGCTTGCATTAAGTGTGCATAAATCAAGAGTCCAGTCAGCTCCTCTAATCTAGAAGTGTTTATTTTATAGCAGTTTAAATCATCCTGTATCAGGCAGAAAAAGCATCTCCGCACCGGACGAAAACGAAAGCAGAATAACAGAACAAAGAAACAGATCCCGGATGTATACGTAGGATCTCTCCGCCCCCTCGGAAGGCAGGGCGAAAGAACTGAGCTGTTTAGCCCTGCAAGCTCAGGTTCTCCTCACAGGGTCATCTAGTCCAACCCCCTGGAATGCAATCTCAACTAATTGATACCGGATGCGGGTGCTGTTTGTGTCTCCGTTACGGAAAGTAGTGTTGTTTTCAGTTAAGTTATTCCTGCTGACAAGATTCTGAGATTATTATTCAATTTTATTTTCCAAATTTGCCAGTCACTTCCCCAGGGTAACCCAAAGCAATGTGCAGCCAAACCTTTCTGCCACGCCTGGCCCACATACAGTGTGGGTTCTCCACCCTTTTCTGGTACCTCCTGGTACTCCTCAAACGAGAAGATAGAAGGTTGCTTGACGGAGCAGCTTTCCTGCATCAGCGTTCCCAGCAAGCAATGTTGGAATGCCCAAATGTGGAAACTCTCTTTTTGGGCAGAGATCTGTGTCTTGCCCAACAAGCTCCATCTGAGCAGTGTGGAACTTCTTCTCCACTTCCAGAGGGAAGTAACTACTACTCGCTGTCAAGCTGGTTAGCTCGTGTTCTCGTTATGTGTTTTTATGTTGTGAACCGCTGTGTGAGATTGGGATGAAGGGAGGGATATACCATTTTTTATACAGTGGTATACATTGTGAGGAGATTTCACCCCTCCCATACCCAAGAATCTCCTGATGATCTCCTGTGGTCTCTGCTGACTCTACAGAGAGGAGGAGCAATGTACTGCTCTCTACTTAATTAGTCAAGTGAGTGAATCTGTGTGAGTGAGAGAGTCAGTCAGTGTGTCGGAGAGAGAGTGCAAGAGATCGTGTTTATAGATAAGATTGCTGCTAAGAGCAGCTGCAGGCACTCAGAGTATAGCATTGATTTATGCTCAGAACATTTAGCTCTGTATATAGTTTTTATTATAGCTGTAGCAATAGAATAAAAGGAGGATATTTTACAGAGCTGCTCTCTGAGTGGTTTATACTCTGCAAGACTCTGCAAAACGCTGCTGCGCAACGACTGTATTATTGAGACAGTGAATCCGGTGCTCTCAGCTCCAAGCTGTGAGTCCACAGCACTGTGACCTGTTCCTGTGGGAAAGGAGGTCTCTGGCAGTGCTACTCAGCTCGCCTAGCCCAGTCGGGGCTGAAGTGCATGAGTCCAGTTGGTGCACTGGCTCAAGGGCGATGCTGACATCGGTTATGGGCCCAGTCGTCTGACCAGTCGTTGTTCCAGTCATCCCAGTCGTCCCAGTCGCCAGAGGTGTCTGTTGCTGATCGCTGGACGGCGGAACGGAGGCTGCATGCTGGACTGATTTGTGGTGCCTAGAAGTAGAGCTGTGTTGGAGCAGAGTGCTCAAGCTGCCGCTGTTGCTGTTGCTGCTGCTTGAGGTATGTTGCTGACTGCCAAAGAAAGAAGATAGCATCCCTGTTTGCCTGTTAATTGCGCTCTGAGTGGGAGAGAGAGTGGCTGAAGAAGTCCAAGGCTTTATCTTTGTTTGCACGAGGGAAGTGTCTTGCTCTAAGTAATAGCAGACATGGCCTGTGCACATTCTGGCCAGATGGCTCTATCTTTTCCCCTCCTCACGCCTGAAAACTATGCAGTTTGGCAAGTTAAGATGAAAGCGCTTTTACAGAGGGAAAAGCTATTTCACACGATAGAAGATGACCCTCCCGATAAAGATGATGATGATTGGGCTGAGTGGCATGCTGCAGATATGAAAGCCCGAGGGACAATTGTTTTTAGTATTTCACACCATTTGCTGGTGAACTTAGAGGGTCAAGAGACTGCACAAGCTGTTTGGCATAAGTTGAGAGATATGCATCTGAGACAAAATGCTGGTTCCAGTGTGATTTTCTTCAAGAAGCTGTGCAGGTTACAGCTGCAGAAAGGTGGTGATTTGCCTAGCCATCTATCTCAGACAGGACCTTGTTCAGCGAGACCTGGCTATTTCAGAGGCTGTGTTTGCAATGCTGATGATAAATAGCCTAGATGCTTCTTACGATGGAGTAGCTGCCCAGATTTCTACACTGCCTTCTGACCGGCTAACAGAAGATTATGTGTCTAGCGTGCTCTTGAATGAATGGGATCGCAGACAGGCTGTTAAAGAAAGCCGGAACTGTGCTGTTAAAAATGTGCTTGAAAATGTGCCTGAGTCTTCAGCAGGGGAAAGTGAAAGTGAAACTGCTGCTGTTAAAGAACTAAAGTTGAGGCGGTGCTTTTCATGTGGAGCACAAGGCCATTTGAGTTTTCAGTGCTGCAAGAAATCTTCAAAGAAGAAGAGAAACTTCAGAGGCAGAGGGGGAGGAGGACGAAATCCCCAAGCACCTGCTACTTCAAAGGCCTTGATCTCTCGCTGCTCCAGTCAACGTGGGCAGAGTTTCTTCGTGATCGACTCTGGCTGTACCAACCACGTAGCCAAAGATAAGGATCTCTTTGTTCAGCTTGAGAAGCAAGAGAAAGAAATTCATCAAGCAGATGGGACAGTTCTCACGAGTGAGGCTAAGGGAACTGTGTTCTTAAAGAGCCTGAATGCAACTATTAAGAATGTCCTGTATGCACCTGATATTCAGGACAATTTGTTGAGTGTTTCCCAGCTTGATCATCAAGGTTTTAAGGTGGTGTTTGCTAAATCTCGCTGTGAAATTCGTCGAGGTGGCAAGCTCATTCTATATGCAAAATGTGTAAATGGTCTGTACCAATTGCCTTTTGTTTCAGGTACAGGTACTGCAGAAGCAACTGAGAAAGAGTGTTGCAATTTGTCTATTGATAAGAATGAGAAGATGCATGACCAATGTATTCATTATTACCACCGTGTTTATGGTCATTTGAATTTCCAGGCTGTGGCAAAAATGCCTGATATGGTTCAGGGTATGAAGCTGAAAGAATGTCCCTACCACATGAAATGTGTTTCTTGTGCTGAGAGTAAGGCAAAGCAAGCTCCCAAAGGTACAGAGTCTGGGGGAGAGGCCAAGAAACCATACGAAGTCATTCATGCAGACTTAGTGGGGCCTCTAGCGCCTTCTAGAGGCAATTCAAGGTTTTTCATGGTTTTGATAGACTCCTACTCTAAATATGCATGGGTCTATTTGCTGCAGAAAAAGTCTGAAGCCTTTACTAAGTTTCGTCAGTTTTGTAAATGGCTGAGGAATGTACATAATGAGAATGTACATTGTTTTTTCACTGACAGGGGTGGAGAGTTTTGTTCAGAAGAGTTTGAGGCTTTTCTTTCTGAACAGGGCATTGAGCATAGGACTGCCACGCCCAGATCGCCCTGGCAGAATGGTTTATGTGAGAGAATGAACCAGACCCTGCAGCAAGGAATCAGAACACTGCTACATGATTCGGGGCTGCCCAATCCTTTTTGGGCCGAAGCTCTTTCGTTTCTCTGTTACGTGTATAACAGGAGGTACCAGTCTAGTATAAATTGCACCCCAGATGAGATGCTTCACGGAAGGAAGCCGTGTGTGAAGCACTTTAAAATTTTTGGTTCGGAGGTTTGGGTGCACTCTATCAGTGTGTGGAATGTGGAAAAATATTCAGTCACAACTCCTCTCTCACTTCCCATCGAAGAATTCATACAGGGGAGAAACCCTATCAGTGCATGGAATGTGGAAAGAGCTTCAGTAAGAGCTCCTCTCTCACTTCCCATCAGAGAATTCATACAGGGGAGAAACCCTATCAGTGTGTGGAATGTGGAAATAGCTTCAGTAAGAGCTCCTCTCTCACTTCCCATCAGAGAATTCATACAGGGGAGAAACCCTATCAGTGCATGGAATGTAGAAGGAGCTTCACTAATAACTCCTCTCTCACTTCCCATCACAGAATTCATACAGGAGAGAAACCCTATCAGTGCGTGTAATGTGGAAAGAGCTTCAGTCACAGTTCTGATGTCACTAAGCATCAGAGAAGTCATACAGGAGAGAAACCCTATCAGTGTGTGGAATGTGGAAAGAGCTTCAGTCAGAGCTCCTCTCTCACTTCCCATCACGGAATTCATACAAGGGAGAAACACTATCAGTGCGTGGAATGCGGAAAGAGCTGCAGTCACAGTTCTGATGTCACTAAGCATCAGAGAAGTCATAGAGGAGAGAAACCTTATAGGTGTGTGGAATGTGGAAAGAGCTTCAGGCAGAGTTCCTCTCTAACTTCCCATCAAAGAATCCACACAGGAGAGAAACCCTATCAGTGCGTGGAATGTGGAAAGAGCTTCAGTCAGAGCTCCCATCTCACTAAGCATCACAGAATTCATATAGGGGAGTCAACTCTCCAAAGCTGTCGCCATGAGCAGAGGACGCCTGTTTTTTAAGATGAAATTTGGACTTAATTAACAGGCATGCTTTGAAATAGGGGAGTTAAAATTTGTTGGAATTCTAGCCCGCTCAGAGGTATGTGCCTATCTGTTCAGGCACCGGCTGAATTCCTTTGACCTCCCTCCGGCGACTCCCGGCAGGAAAAACATACGAGGTCCGTTCCGGTGATTTTCCTCAGGCTGTGAGAAAAACACACCAACTGCTTCTCCTCCTCCCTGCTCCCTGCATATCCCCAGGGAGGGGAATCAGACACAGACAGAAATGTAACTACATTCTTTTATTCCTGTCTTTAGCAGTCATACAGTAAAGATGTCTGCTCTCTTCAACAAACAGAGAGAAAATCTAAACTCCACCCATGTACATCCTGTACAGGTCATATGACACATCCTGAGCTCACATCCTGTGCTCAATAAGGAGAATGGACTGCCCCTTCGTTTTCATGGCAACAGTCACATACTTCCTGTTTGGCTTTCCAGCCACAAGCAGCAGACTGAGCTGCTAGAGCCTTTGCTTGCTGCAGCATTGCTGCTTTAGAATAACAAACTCCCCCTAAAGTATCAATGCGTGCTGCGAGCAAAGCGTCATCCAGAGAAGAAAACAAACAGTTGTTATACTTATAACATTCCCCTGTTGTTTCAGTTCCACCCTTGGAACTACCCGCCACTGGTTTTACCAATGTACCTCTCTGGTTGTGTGATTTCCAAGGAATGAGTGCTTCTGCATTACCTTGGTTAACAACTCTCTGTTGTGCCTTTGTCTCTGACTCAGACACAGCTTCAATTTGACCTTGGTCGTTTACAACAGCAACAGCTAAGTTAGCAAACTCTTGTGAATACCTCTTGGGTGGTACACCCTTCGTTGCTCTCTCAGACCTACGTAAGAGGTGCT
Organism: Podarcis gaigeae; assembly: GCF_964106915.1. Taxonomy (NCBI): domain Eukaryota; kingdom Metazoa; phylum Chordata; class Lepidosauria; order Squamata; family Lacertidae; genus Podarcis; species Podarcis gaigeae. Next base: position 108,087,106 of record NC_139677.1, read on the forward strand.
GCTCTTCTTTGCTTTCTGGTTCAACCTTTGGACTCTTCGGAGAACCAGTACCAATTGTAAACAGTGGTTCATCCTCCTCTTCTGAGGGTCTAGTCATTATGTGAGATTTCCTCTCAATGACTGTGACAACTGAGCTGTCTGAGCTATCGCTGTCATCATCAGTACTACTGAACTCAATAAAATCAACATCATCATCATCATCAGAATCATCATCACTTCCTGTGGGAAATGTGTGAACAATCACTCTCTCCTGTTCAGGAGCACTCTCTAGAAATTTTGTGAGAATCACCTTACCAGATTCAGACAAAATTACTCTGTAGAGACCCTTTTCATAACCCACAAAAATGCCTCTGGCATTATTTACTCCACCTGGAGCTTCTGTTCTCACATGAGACCCAAAAACCTTGAAATGGGCAACAGAAGGTTTTCTGTGGAACAGTTTCTCAAAAGGAGAACTTCCCACCTCTTTTGAAAACTTTCTCAACCACGTATAACAAAATGACATTAGCGACTCAGCCCAGTACTCATGTGGCAGATGTGAACTAAGCAATTGCGCTTCCATTCCCTTTTGCAATTCTTTGTTCACCCTAACACAGACACATCTGTTCCAAGCTTCTTCGGAACTAGCAATTTTGTGTCTTATCCCTTTCTTCTTCAGGAACCTCTGGAAATCCTGTGAAAGAAAAATTGGCTTCTCATCTGTGCAAAGACAATCTATGTCAGCATCATGCATATTTTTAACCTTGTCACAAAACTCTTTAAACCTTTCTAAGGCTTCTTGCGGTCTCTCCAAAAGATAAATCCAGACAAAACCTGTGAAAGAATCAACACATATTAGGTAATACTTTGCATTGCCTCTAGATGGTGCTAAAGGACCAATCACATCAGCATACACCCGCTGAAATGCCCTGTTGACCCTCGAGGTCACCTTCTTGGTGTTCTCCTTGGCTACACCTGCAAAAGAAATCATGTTAGAATCACAAGAATTACATTCCATGTAATCTCTTTGATCAAAAGTCAACAAATACAGTCCATCTTTCTCTTTGGCAGAAAGATACAACTCTCCATCTTTGTAGATCTCGCAGTGTTGATCATCATAGGACAGTTTTAGTCCCTTCTTGGCAATCTGCGAAACGCTGAGCAGATTGTACTTCAACTCTGGAACCAAATATACATTGTTTATAGTCAAGTTCAGACTTTCAAGATACACAGTCCCAATTCCGGTGGCTTCCAGCTCTTGACCGTTGGCTTGTTGCACAGCGAAGCTTTGCTTCTTGAACGTAGAAAACAGTCCTCTGTGTCCTGTCATGTGAACTGTGGCTCCAGTATCGATGACAAAGAAATTCCCCGCTTCTGGTGTGGCCTTTAGGGACATCAAAGCCTTTGCAGTCTTTGCCTTTGGCTTGGTGTGACCTTTGTCTGACGCCTCAGACTTTGTGGAGCTTCCCTTGGCTCCTTTGTTCTGACGTGGCTTCTTGCAGTACCGCTGAAGATGCCCAGTTTGGTCACAATTGTAGCATCGGACAACGTTCAAAGCTACAGCGTTTTCTCCAGTAGCTTCAGCAGTGGGGGTGTCAGAACTCCGTTCTTGTCTCCCCCTGTCCTTGACTTCCAGGGCGGCAAGTCTGTCATGTTCATTCAGAACGACGGCAAAGACCCTGTCCGACGTTAGATCAGCTGCTGGGAGAGACCCCAGCTGACTGGCAACCGTTTTGTAAGTCCGATTCAGACTGTTGATCACCATGAAGCAAAACACTTCCTCATCCAGATGGAAATTGCGTTCCACCATCTGCTGACGCAGAAATTTCATTTCCGTCAGGTGCGCTTGAACATCTCCATCAGGCGCAAGCCTCAGGTTGGTCAGCTTCTCAAAATACAGCAACGCTGAAGAACCTGCATCTCTCTGATGTGTCCTTCTCAGCGTGTCCCAAACATCTTTCGCGTGCTCTAAATGCTGTATGTGAATAAGCTGAGAGTCTGACACGCACAGAATTATAGCTGTTCTGGCCTTCACATCCTGTGACTCCCAAGCACGTGTTGGTGCTGCAGGGATGGGGTTCTCAATCACCCCAAACAGTCTCTGATTCTGCAGCAAGGCCTTCATCTTAATTGACCAAGATGCATAATTGTCACTGGTCAGGAGGTCTGGAGAAGGCAGGCCTCCCCCCTTCTTGGCATCCATTTTGAGTCCTTGCATTGACTCTCAAACACAAGCCTCTAAAATCCAATAGCTGGCTTGTTTACACTCTGTGCACCTGGCAGCTATAACACTGGCCGCTTTGGAAAGTCCCTTTCCAACAGTTCCTTTGGGCCTAAGTCAAAACAAAACCTTGTTTTTGCCTCTCCGAGGCAAAGCCTGACTTCCAGCCCTCTCGTGAAACTGGCCTTCGTTGCTAAGCAACAGCATTCCTTCCCTTGGACAGGATTAACCACAGGAATGTTTGGAATGCAGAGCTCTTCTCTCTCGGAGCTGTTTTTCCCAAACCTTGCTCCCTTGAAGCAGAGAATGAATCAATCTGCATTCACACTTCTAAGCCCGAAAATCTCATACCTGGGCTCCGTTGCTTGGCTTTCAGCTTCTTCTGGTCAGCTTCTGGCTGCAGAGAATCAGCTTTCTCACCTCAGGCTTCCATGGAGGCCACTTCTTGATGCAGAGGTCGATGAAAAACAGCAACCATCCTCTGCTACCACTGTTGGAATTCTAGCCCGCTCAGAGGTATGTGCCTATCTGTTCAGGCACCGGCTGAATTCCTTTGACCTCCCTCCGGCGAATTCCGGCAGGAAAAACATACGAGGTCCGTTCCGGCGATTTTCCTCAGGCTGTGAGAAAAACACACCAACTGCTTCTCCTCCTCCCTGCTCCCTGCATATCCCCAGGGAGGGGAATCAGACACAGACAGAAATGTAACTACATTCTTTTATTCCTGTCTTTAGCAGTCATACAGTAAAGATGTCTGCTCTCTTCAACAAACAGAGAGAAAATCTAAACTCCACCCATGTACATCCTGTACAGGTCATATGACACATCCTGAGCTCACATCCTGTGCTCAATAAGGAGAATGGACTGCCCCTTCGTTTTCATGGCAACAGTCACATACTTCCTGTTTGGCTTTCCAGCCACAAGCAGCAGACTGAGCTGCTAGAGCCTTTGCTTGCTGCAGCATTGCTGCTTTAGAATAACAAAATTATCTACTAATTGAATCCGCCAAGTTTTTGATCTAGAGAAGGACTTTCATTGTAATTGGATCGGTATGTTGGGGGAGGTGAGCCTTGATTATTTTCTTTTGATATATTTTGCATTTGCTGTTTTATTTGGCAAATCTCCTCCAAAAGGTTAAGTTTTTGAAATATGCAAGCGGGATTTAAAGAGTATTTTGTTATTGTTATGGTTTAACTTCGAAATAGACTGTCTGAAATTTTGACTATGATTCTGGTAACGACCCTCAATGGAATGATAAAAAGAGTTATTGTGTTTTCGCTGAGGCGTCAACTTGTTAGCAGCTGGAATGAGATCACAGAAGGGAATTTTGGATGCCTGCCTGGGGCTGATGGCGGAAGGCTAAACCTCCCTTTGTCTTGGATGTGACGCACTGAGATTTGCCCTTGTGTGCAGAACCGGAAAGTGACATTGCTGAGGACTTTGGAAAACAACAGGGGGGAAAGAAGAAAATGTTTCATACAGAATTATAAAGGACTGACCCGCTTGCTGAATTAATGGAGGAATTATTTGAATACGAGCAAAAGTTGACTGGGCCTGTGGCTGTTAAAATAAACAAAACATAAATGAAGGATTAACATCGGAAATGATTTCTTTGGACTAATAAAGAAATGCAGTATGACATCATTCCCCAAAATTCAGAGCATGGGAAGTCACCCAAAGGATATATACAGTAATTTGGCATTGAAGAATTGGTTCTTTTGATTGTATTATAACTTAGAATGTTTTATTGTGGTCTTTATTGGATTGTTAAAATGGAAATTTAACAAGAATATTATATGTGCGTGTGCTGATAGGAGAAAAACCCTATGTGTGTGGAATGTGGAGCGAGCTTCAGTCAGGGCTCCCATCTCACTTCCCATCAAATAATCCATAGAAAGGTTGGGAAAATCATTATACAGCTTTAGGAGCCAGGCAAATCCCCACCTTGTTAACCAGGCCTTTGGCTGATTACATCTAATGCGCTTTTAAAATGTGATAGGGAGGGGGGTTACAGGTGCGTATTTTGTGATGTCTTTTTATCTTGTAACTGTCCTGAAATGTGGGAACAGGAGTCAACTCTTAGAGGCCAAGGGGTTTTTGCCCCCCCCCAATAAAATGTCTGAGGGGGCCACCCCCAAGTTGGTAGACATTGCCATTCCAATGGCATGCATGCATCATGTGATTGAAACTGTCTTGATTGCACTGGTTGATGATCTCCGGCGGGCTAGGGACAAAGGTGAGAGCTGTTTCCTAGTTCTGCTGGATCTCTCAGCGGCGTTTGATACCATCAACCATAACATCCTTCTGGACCGTCTAGAGGGGCTGGGAGCACTGTTATATGGTGGTTCCGCTCCTTCCTCCTGGGCCGTGTTCAGAAAGTGGTGGTGGGTGATGAGCGTTCAGACCCCTGGGCTCTCACTTGTGGGGTGCCTCAGGATTCTGTCCTATCCCCCATGCTTTTCAACATCTATATGCAGCTGCAGGGAGAGATCATCAGGGGGTTTGGGCTGGGTGTTCATCAGTATGCAGATGACACGCAGCTCTACCTCTCCTTTAAATCAGAACCAGTGAAGGCAGTGAAGGTCCTGCGTGAGTGCCTGGAGGCGGTTGGTTGGTGGAGGGATGGTGGCTAACAGATTGAGGTCAAATCCTGACAAGACAGAAGTACTTTTTTGGGGGTACAGGGAGTGGGTGGATGTGGGGGATTCCCTGGTCCTGAATGGGGCAACTGTGCCCCTGAAGGACCAGGTGCACAGCCTGGGAGTCATTTTGGACTCACAGCTGTTCATGGAGGCACAGGTTAATTCTGTGAATAGCTGAGATGGATCTTTTACAAGCTTCTGAAGCTGCTCAGTGCCCAAAGTTAAACAGGCACAATTATGAGACTTGGGCAAGTTGCTGTGAGAGCTTGCTTCGTCAGTTTGGAGTGTGGCATACTGTGTGTGAAGCCCCTCCAGTTCCTCTGACAGATAGATGGAGGGCCCAAGATTCAAGGGCCATAGACATAATAGTCTTGTCCGTCTCTCTGGAGGAAATTGCTACGCTAGCTGGAAACACCACAGCACGTCAGATGTGGAATGCTTTGAAAGTAGCCCATCTGCCAATCATCCCAGTCCAGAGTTTGACTGCATCGAAGGTCCTGGCTGTTTCCCAGAATGCGAATGAATGCAGGGATGCTGAGGGCACCGGTTGCAAGCTGCAGGGGGAGCAGACTGTGATGTCATCCCAGGCAGCATTCCAGCCTCCAGGGAGCCAAGGAGTCGGCAGCTGAGAGCTCTCTCGCATGAGAGCCAAGGTCATCTTTGCAGAGGCCGGAAGGCCAGAAGTAAACAGAGACAGATGCCTGCAGATGGCCCAAAGCAGAAGGGGGGTGAAGAGCCCACGCCAGTGGAAAACAAGGCTTTGTTTGCTGGCACAGCTTCACCATTGGCTAAAGGCAAGTCTGATGGCCAGGAGCAAGGGGGCAAGCAGCAGCAGCCCAAGCCAGTGGAAAACAAGGTTCTGTTTGCTGGCACTGCGTCCCCAAAAGCCAAAGGAAGGTTTATTGTTGACTCTGGAGCGACCCGCCATCTGGCAAAGGATTGGCGCCTTTTTATCTCCTTCACACCTCAAGATGGTGAGATCCACCTGGCTGATGGAAAGACGTTGTGAATTGCAGGAGAAGGGACTGTGAAACTGGCAAGTCTGCACACAACCAGCAAAGATGTACTTTATGTTCCAGGTGCTGCAGACAATTTGCTCAGTGTCCCACAGCTGACTGGGTGTGGCTTTGAGATTTCCTTCAAGAGGAGCGTCTGTGTCATCAGGAAAGGCAAAGAGGACATTTTGCATGCAAAGTTTATAGATGGCTTATGATGACAATGGTGTTGCTGTGTCTAATGTTGATTCTTGTTGTGTTGCACAAACTAACAAGGTTCTTCATGCAGGATGTATTCACGAAGTACACAGAAGATTTTGTCACATGTCTTGGCAGGCACTGGCCAAGATGCCTGAATTGGTTCAGGGTTTGAACATCAAACCCTGTAAATTTCACATGAAATGTGTATCTTGTGCAGAGAACAAGGTGAAGGTTGCTCCAAAAGGCAAGGAGTCTAGCAGGCAGGCTTCCAAACCCTACCAGCTAGTCCACGCAGACCTTGTTGGTCCACTTGCACCCTCTTTGGGTGGAGCAAGGTACTTCATGGTTCTAATTGATTCTTTTTCCAGGTACATTCATGTGTTTATCCTCGAGCAGAAATCGCAAGCGTTTCCTAGGTTCAAGGCATTCTGTGCTTGGTTGGAGAATGTTCACAGTAAACGTATCAGCTGTCTCTTTACTGATCGAGGCGGGGAATTCACTTCTCAGCAGTTTGAAACTTTCCTGACTGAGAAGGGAATCCAGCATGACTTGTCCACGCCTAGATCGCCATGGATGAATGGACTTGCGGAGCGAGCAAACCAAACTTTGCTTCAAGGCCTAAAAACCTTTTGCATGATACCAATCTCCCTGAGAAGTTTTGGGGAGAGGCTCTGTCCACGTTTGTTTATACCTTTAATCACAGACTGTCATCACCTATTGGTTGTACTCCCTATGAGAAGATGTTTGGTAAGAAACCTAACATCAAGCACATGAGAATCTTTGGTTCTGACATGTGGGTACACACCCCACAGAGCCACAAGCTTGGGAAGCGTGGGGCACATGGTTTGTATGGGGCCAAGATGGCGTCTGGCACTCTTCTTAGCTGCGCCACTGCTGTCCTTGCCGGTAAAAACCTCCTCCAGCCTCTTTGGCCCTCTTAGCAGAGTTTACACAGCAGGAAAACTGTTGCTTGTGTGGGAATGACTCAGACTGCAACGCAGGCTTTTCTCTTATCTCCAATAGCTTTTAATGAGTAGAATAACATCGTAAATTCAGCCCGGCGAATTAGCTAGCATTCTCTCCGCTTCTCTGCAAAAGCGAAAGGAAGGAAACACACAGAGAAACACTCCCTTATGAGAATATAGCCACGCCTCAGAATGTGAGACATCACTCAGAACTATTTAACCCTGTAAGTTCTGATTCTCCTCACACCCCCTCTCGTCTCGCATCCTGAGGGAAACTGTGAGGACACATCTACAGATCCCTTTGAGCTCAACACCTTTCCCATTGCCTCTTGCCCCTTCCCGGCATTTGTCTTAGGCAACTGTTGAACCTTCTCAAAACTTTCAGGTTTGCACTGTGCGAAACCAACCCACGTGCTGGTGACCTGAAACCTCTCAGGTGGTACTCCCTTCGTCGAGCATACGGAATGTCTGAGCACTGTCTCAGGTGCTCCCTCTGACCCACTGGGGCCAGTAAGGCTCCCCCTCTGACTTACTGCATCTTCGGGCCTTCTGAACTTTGCTAACGGGAGACGAAGGCTCACTCTTGGGCTCTCTTTTAACAACCTGTGGAGATGCCCAATCCTGTTCTTGACCCTGGTCAGTGACCTGGTCCTCAACAGGTTCAGCTTCTGCCTCTCCCTCCTCCTCAGAATCAGAAAGACATTCTGAGAGAACGTCAGGATTGATCCTTGACCAACCATTCTGTTCACAGAACTAAGCATTTCTGCTAACTAGAATCCTGGACTGATCACCATCTGGATATGCAAACCTCCACCCCTTTGTTCCAGGCTCGTACCCACAAAAGATCATTTTCCGGGACCTCGGGTCACCCTTCTTTTGTTGAGCCTTTGGTACAGGCACCCAGGCTTGTGAACCAAACACACGGAAGAAATGCAGCTTCGGCTTCTTTCCGTGGAGCACGAAATACGGGGTGTCACCTACCACTGAATTGTAGGACCTGTTCATCGTGAAATTGGCCGTCTTCACCACCTCCCCCCAAAAACTTTGAGGCAAACCAGAGTCAATCAGCAAAGCGTCAGCTGCTTGAGCTAGTGCCTTGCTCCTGCGCTCTGCCGCACCAATCTCCTGAGGAGAATTAGCACCCGTCAACCAGTGACGTATTCCCTTCTGGCGGAAGAAACTCTGCAGAGCAGACCCAGTGAACTCTGCACCTCGGTCACTCTTGAAGCCCTGCACCTTGGTGGAAAACTGTAGTTCCACTGCCGCAACCCAATCTTTGATCAGTTGCACTGCCTCGCTTTTGCATCTCAGCGAGAAGACCCACCCGTTCTGGGTAAAATCATCTGTCAGCGTCAGTGCAAATCTGGCCCCGCCCAGGCTCTCTGGCATGGGCCCAAAAAGGTCTGAGTGCACAAGCTCAAAAGGCTTTGTGGTTACCCTCTCCAACCTGGGATAACTGCACCCTTTTTCCTTTGCCCTTCTGCATGCCCTACAATCTAGGGATTGGTCACATGCTTTTATCCTGCACCCTACAGTGTACTGGGGCAACTTCTGGATATCTTCCCAAGAGCCATGTGACATTCTTTTGTGCCACAAATGAGCACATGAATCATGAGGTGGAACGTTTGCACACTTCGCCTGTGCTTCCTCAGCGTCCCCCTTTCCCTCCAGAGGTGTCTCCAAAATAAAGAGGTTGTTCTGACATGCAACACTGACCAGTTGCCTCCCACCTCTGGAAATAGAACAGACATTATTTTCAAAGCAAACCTTGTACCCTTCCTGCAAAAGAGAAGATACAGATAAAAGACAATGTCTACACTCAGGCACAGTGTAGACCTCCAGCTCCGCCTGCAAAAAAGAAACAAACACATTTCCAACAGTGGTTAAATGTCTCTGTGACCCATCAGCAAAGATGACTGTTTTCCCAGTTGAAACAGCCCTACAGTTCCACATTTCAACAGTAGGTGGCGCTGGTATTAGATGATGACTCGCTCCTGAGTCAATGATCCAGCGCAGCACTCTCCCCTCACTGGAGTTGTTCTTTAACGTTGCCATGGAGGCAGTTAAGTGAGAAGGACTGTCCTCCACTCTGTCACGTCCTCCTTGTGCATTCCCACGCTGGCCTCCTTTCCTGGACTGGCTGCCATGGAAACCTGGCTGACTGCCATGGGAAGCGACCTTGGAGACATCCTGCTCAGCCTTTCTGGCTCTCCGCGGGCAGGATCGGCGCAGATGTTCAACAGACTTGGCAGACAAAACAGTGACGAGTGGAAAAAAACTGAACTGGGCCTCCAGTTGGCCTGGCCCCCCCTCTGCAACCGGACGGGCTCTCTGTGCCAGCTCTGCCCCCTCTGAAACGGCATTCCTCCTCATCACACACAGTGGAAAACTTTACAAACTTGCTTTTGGTTTTCACTGCCCCCCCACTTCTCACAGGGCTCCCAGGACGTTTTCCTGCACCCCCTCTGGTGGGTAAAGGGCTCCCAACACTTGGCCTCTCTCCTGGCACCTCACACGGACATGTTGCAGCATCCATGCAGCTCCCAGGCTCAGCAAAAGCAACAACAACAGCCTTGCCAGCAACAGCACCAGCAACTGTCCCTTCGCCCCCCCCCCGTGGGGCTCCCAGCTTCTCCCAGCTGTGTGTTGGCTCTCAGGAATGTGGCCAGCGCCATCTTGCCTCTCCCTTTCAGATGCAGCCACGTCTTGGCCTTTGCTTCCCACCCCAGCTTCACAAGCCTCTCGGAGTGCTAGCCAAGTGGCCTCTGGCCCTTTAGCATCCAGGACAACAGGCACTAGATGAGCATCCACATTTTCAGCCAAAAAAGCAAGCACACGCTTCTCAACTTCACTTTGCTCTGCAGCCCTTTCAGCCTCTGCTTTCCCAGCCGCATTTTGTGTGGGGTGGACCAAATCCCAAAGCTTCTCCCCCACCAGCATCAGCTCCACTTGAAAGCTCCACTGCAGCCAATTTCTCCCATTTAATTTTTTTAAAGGGACGGAATGTGACCCCTGGCCATCTGCCATCTTCTCCCTGGGGCTCAGCATACTCACGTAACAGCAGCTTCTCCGGCTCCCGATTCAGCAGATGAGATCCTCCCAGCGAGCTCCTCCTTGCCTCAAAATGTTAGGCAAAACTCCAACTGGCTCCAGCTCAGCTCAGCTGGCTTCCCCCACACACAGGCACAACGCAGCAACAGCTTCAAAAGCTTGGCTGACCTCTATAACCTATGGGGCCAAGATGGCGTCTGGCACTCTTCTTAGCTGCGCCACTGCTGTCCTTGTCGGTAAAAACCTCCTCCAGCCTCTTTGGCCCTCTTAGCAGAGTTTACACAGCAGGAAAACTGTTGCTTGTGTGGGAATGACTCAGACTGCAACGCAGGCTTTTCTCTTATCTCCAATAGCTTTTAATGAGTAGAATAACATCGTAAATTCAGCCCGGCGAATTAGCTAGCATTCTCTCCGCTTCTCTGCAAAAGCGAAAGGAAGGAAACACACAGAGAAACACTCCCTTATGAGAACATAGCTACGCCTCAGAATGTGAGACGTCACTCAGAACTATTTAACCCTGTAAGTTCTGATTCTCCTCACAGGTTGTTCATGGGGTTCGAAAAAGGTGCATACAGGGTATGGATAACTGACTCTAAGTCCATTAAGTTCACAAAGAGTGTTGAGTACAATCCTAATTAGGGGGGGGGAAATGTGGGAATTTTCCAGCGTTACCCAGAGGAAGATGAAGATGATGTGAAAAAAGCAGATAATGTTGAGGCAGAAGAGGAAGCTGAGGATGATGATGATGATGATCAGAGTTCGGATTCCAGTTCAGTGGGCGGCGCTGCTGTTGGTGTCAGCGACAGTGATGACACAGCAGACTACAGGAGCACAAAGGCCTCAGTCAGACCATCTGATGCATCTGACAATGAACTGGAAGAACCACTGTTCACCATTGGTCATTTTTCTCCTAAGAAGGAGGAGATGAGTGAAGAAGGCTTGCATCTAGTTCACAGGTCTGATGTCCTCCACCAGGACTTTGACCGCCCATAAACTGTAAAAGTTTGCTGTGGCCAACCTATGTAAGATGGTGTAAGATGGGTGTAAGATGGATGGAGCCCAGCCTATAGATCTCATCATGGTGCTGCAGAACCTCTACATACAGGGAGTGTTGGCATTCGCAGGATACTGAGTAAGTCTGCAGGCTTCAACAGGATGATGCAATACTCTGCTGGGTCAGAGTGACTCAGCAGGAGTGTGATTCATGTGACTGGCTATCACCTGTTTTAAAAAGGAAAGCCTGCTCAGCAGTGTGTGGTGGTTGTGCTGTGGTGTGGTGATGCTGTGTGGAGAGTATTTGTTTGCCTTAAGGAGCAGGTACTCTGTATGAACTGTTTTTGTAAATACCTGTATATAGCTCACATTAAAAAGACTGCACTGGGAAAAACCTGGGACTCTGAGCGTTTCTGCTGAAAGCGCCGCGAGGAATTTCCCCCTATGTTCTAGGGGGAGGTTCAAGCACTTTGGGCGGCCCCAGCCTGACGTGCGCCCCGTCCCATAACCAGAGAGGTTCAGGGGGAGCATGGGGCCCTTCAGGGCTTTGTCAGCCAGTGTTGGCCGATGTCCGCCACCTGTGCAGCAGACTTCCCCACCCCACGGAGCCTCGTGTGCTTTATGGTCAGCCTCTTTGTGGGCCCGGCACTTTCTTGGGTCTCTCCGTACCTTGAGGCCAGCGACCATCTGCTGGGGAATTTGGACGACTTCATTGCCACTCTGGAGGGCACGTTCGGGGAGCTGAATCGCGCCCTGGCGGATGAGATGGCCCTGCAGAACCTCCGGCAGGGGGCTCGCCCAGTTACCGAGTCCGCCGCAGAGCTCCGTTGGTGGGCTGCGGACACCCTGCTATGTAGCTACCTGACGGTTCCACTTCCATCAGGGCCTTCATCCCTGCCTTAAGGATGAACTGGCGTGGGTGACCCCCCCCCCAGCAGCCCTGACAGACTTTATCACGTTGCATATTAACATTGAGATTCCGAGCGCTGATCGAGGGAGCCCCCGGGGTCCAGCGCTGCAGTGGGGCTGGAAGTGGAGCCCATGCAAGTAGGGACTGGGCTTGTCTTGTGGAGAGGGGGCCATTTCGCAGCAGAGTGTCCGGCCAAGAGGTTGGGAAACGCCAAGCCCCAGCTGTGCTAGGAGGGGCTCAGCTGAGGCTCAATCCCTCTGCACCCCATTTCCTTCTCCCTATCCATAGTCTCTTTCCCCAGGGGGGCATGCTGGCCTGGAGGCAATGATTGCCTCGGGGGCCTCTGGCATCTTCATGGACATCAGTTTCACTGAGAAGTATCAAGTACCACCAGTGGTGAAAGCCTTGCCCATTTCAGTGGTGGGTCTGGAGGGGACCCCCCTCGCATCAGGACCCATTGCCCGTGAGACCTGTCCACTGGCCAGGTTAGTGGCACCCCTGCACCAGGAACTGTTAACGTTTCAACTAGTCCAGACGCCACATTTCCCTGTGGTCCTTGGAAGCCTCTGCTTGGTCCGACATGACCCCGCCATTTCCTGGGTGCAGCGGATGTTGTGTTTCTCATCGTCTTTCTGCCACGACGTCTGTGCCCAACCCCCGTGTTGCCGCCGGCACCTGGGAAGCCTCACCTGCCGGCCCTCAGTTCTTCCGCTTTGCAGGGGACTGCCCCAGACTGGGCAGGGTTACCGGATGTCGGCCTAATCCTGGAGCCCTACCAGGATTTGGTGGACGTGTCTGAGAAAAAGGGGGCTGAGGCTTTGCCACCCCATTGGACTTACGATTGTCCTATTGACTTGCAGCCAGGAGCAGAGATTCCTTTCGGCCGCATTTATGCCTTGTTGGCCCCTGAACTTGGGGCCCTCCAAGAGTATTAGATGACAACCTTGCCAGGGGGTTCATTCGCCCCTCTACTTCCCCTCCTGGCCCCCCTCCCCCACCTGCATGTTTTTCGGCTGCCTGCGCATCCCTAGAATGCTTCCCTGGACGCAGCACCACCGGAGCAGAGAGGGAGGAGGAGGAGGAGGAGGCAGCTGTTGGTTGCGCTCCTAGGCGCCGGAAGCTGAGCTGGGTGGGCTGGAGCCTGCGCACAGGACACGATCCTCTCCGCTCTGCTTGCCAGGAGGGCAGGGGATTTCCCTGCTCTTTGTTGCGTTTGTCTGACTTTAACTGCCCAGTTAAAACCATACGCAGCAGGAGTCGCAGCTGAATCCTTAGGAAGGCGCCGCAATAACTAGGCAAGGGGAAGAGGGCTGATGAACAGACGGTAGCCTTGGGATGCCGTACAGATCGAGAGGCGCCACACACAAGGTCACTCCAACGCCCCCTTTAACCACGCACTCTCCCGTGCAGCAACACGCCTCACACGCCTCCACACACACATCAAAATATGCCCGATACAGGAACCCCAGCAGCCTCCTCCCTGGAGCCCACCCTCCTCCGTAACACGCGATCTGATTTTCGCCCCTGCACTTGGGCCAGTCGGCTCCAGGGACCACATATTCGCTCAGGAAGACACACAGACATTTCCCCTTACTTTTGAGAGGAAACTAGTGCGTCTTATCGAGCGAAAAATACGGTAATGTTCCCTTTCAAACAGGATACGTGAACCTCTAAGAGAACTCAAAACCCACATAAGGAAAATGTTTAATAATTTGTTGACTGTGTCCAAATTAACAAAGGTTTTGTCCCTTCATTTCTACCACAGCCAAACTAAGTGAAGGAAATTAGACTGAGCAGAAAATAACAGTACTAATTATATGTAAAGGTGATAATATTTAAATGAATAAAATGCTGAACTCTAAGGTATTTTTTTTATCGTTTACACCTTCCCTTATGATATTCCCCCCTCTTTGGCTTTTTACCCCTTCAGTTGTTAAACAGGGTTGTGTTGTTGCCCCAGCTCTATTCATTATTTTCATTCCCATGATCCTACACGTTGTCGAAGGGAAACTCACCACCGGAGTAGAAATCATATATCGAACAGAAGGAAAGCTCTTCAATCTGAGCAGGCTGAAAGCAAAGAGTAAGGTTACCGTAACTTCCGTCCTAGAGCTTCAGTACGCTGATGACAACGCAGTGTGCGCACGCTCAGAAGATGACCTCCAGACCATGCTAAACATCTTCACAGAAGCTTACGAGAAGCTTGGCCTATCACTCAACATCCAAACAAACAAAGTGCTGCACCAGGTACAAAATAACCCCTCTGCAATACCACAAATCCAACTCAATGCTGTAACAGTGGAAAATGTCAATCACCTCTACCTGGGCAGTTATCTTTCCACAAGGGCCAACATTGATGCCAAAATCCAGCGTCACCTGAGCTCTGAGAGTGTGGCTTTCTCCCAATTGAAGTGCAGTTTGAGGACTGGGAGATTGGCAGGGAAACCAAAATGTCTGTTCTTTTTATGTGATATCCTATGTCCAACTATGTGCACTGCTACACTTGCAAATGGCCTTAAGAGGCGTGACATGCAAGTCCCTTTCCGATTACAAAAACCCACACATCTGGGAGGGGAATAGTAAAGGTAAAGGTACCCCTGCCCGTACGGGCCAGTCTTGACAGACTCTGGGGTTGTGCGCCCATCTCACTTAAGAGGCCAGGGGCCAGCGCTGTCCAGAGACACTTCCGGGTCACGTGGCCAGCGTGACATCGCTGCTCTGGCGAGCCAGAGCCGCACACGGAAACGCCGTTTACCTTCCCGCTGGTAAGCGGTCCCTATTTATCTACTTGCACCCGGAGGTGCTTTCGAACTGCTAGGTTGGCAGGCGCTGGGACCGAGCAGCGGGAGCGCACCCCGCCGCGGGGATTCGAACCGCCGACCTTTCGATTGGCAAGTCCTAGGCGCTGAGGCTTTAACCCACAGCGCCACCTGCGTCCCTTACAGGTGGGGAATAGCAGGTTATTATTTAGAGCCCATCTATATAACATATAGGACCCAAGGGGAGTGGGAAATATGTCTATGTGTGAACTGTAGTTAAATGTGGAGAAAATATTTGCGGTTCCTATGGAACCTAAGCAAACTTATCTCCAAAGGGGGGAGCTGTTACAGAAATGACGGGGGGGGGCACACCTTTAAATTGTTAAATGTTACAAATATTATGCCTGAATGTGTCCTTTTGCCTTGACAGCTCAGGGAAGATATAGAATCATAGAGTTGGAAGAGACCACAAGGGCCATGGAGTCCAACCCCCTGCCAAGCAGGAAACACCATCAGAGCACTCCTGACATATGGTTGTCAAGCCTCTGCTTAAAGACCTCCAAAGAAGGAGACTCCACCACACTCCTTGGCAGCAAATTCCACTGTCGAACAGCCCTCACTGTCAGGAAGTTCTTCCTAATGTTTAGGTGGAATCTTCTTTCTTGTAGTTTGGATCCATTGCTCCGTGTCCGCTTCTCTGGAGCAGCAGAAAACAACCTTTCTTCCTCCTCTATGTGACATCCTTTTATATATTTGAACATGGCTATCATATCACCCCTTAACCTCCTCTTCTCCAGGCTAAACATGCCCAGCTCCCTTAGCCGTTCCTCATAAGGCATCGTTTCCAGGCCTTTGACCATTTTGGTTGCCCTCCTCTGGACACGTTCCAGTTTGTCACTGTCCTTCTTGAACTCTGGTGCCCATGGTGACATGTCAGTGATGCCAAGCTAATCCTATCCTTGGGTCTTGCACTGACTCATTTTCCTTATGTTAATCTTGTGTAACCCTCCCCTTTCTGACGTTTTAGTGATGTAGCAATGACGTATTGATGATGCTGTACGAACTGCATTCTGGGATATGGTGGGAAGTTTTAAAAGTCAATGTTGCCCCATGGCTCTGGGTTCCCTCGCTGCTCTTGAACCTGTTGCGCAACAATCAAGGATCTCCGTCTACTGGCTGCTGTTTTGCTCCAAATTGCTTGGCTGGAATCTCCTTCTTTTACTGACCGCACGGACCCACGGGGGACTTGTGCCCTGACGAGCTGGGATCTTTTTGGTGATGCAATGTATTCTTGTTTTGAGTGCTTTTTTCCTTGTGTTCCCTCTCCTATTTTGAGGGTGACTTCTACTGGGGCGTGATCTGTGATTTTAATGTTACCTATGTTCATTGATTCTACTGAGGGGATCGGACCTTGTGTGAGCAGAATGCTGTCCAGAGGGACACTGTGCCATGGCGCCCAGAAAAGAATGTGTGGCTGGTGTCTCCTGGGTTTTCTTCACCCCAAATGTCACAGAGACCCCTGTTTTTAGCATTTCTAGCAACTTGTAAGAGTCCCTAGTTGTTGGGGGTTTCCGTCGGAGGAAAGTTGCCCAGGGAGTTGTAGGGTGGGTGTCTTTCAGGGATATGCTTTTCATATTTAGGTTGAGGTCACCCTCCCAGAATTGCTTTCCCTTCGGAGGAGAGGAACTTGTTTAATGTTTTTTGGATGAACTCTAGCTGTTTCAAGTTTGGGGCAAATATGGAGCCAATTGCCATCTAGTGTCCTTTTAGCAAAAACGAGTCTGCCTCTTTTGTCTTTGAGGACTGTTCTGGCTTTGAGGTTCAGGTCTCTACTGAGTATTATGGCTACTCCACAGGACTTCCCTGAGCCAGGTGCAACTCACTGTTGACTGAAGCAGGGATCGCTCAGGAGTTTGGGAGGGTTGTGTATTTATTGTAGGAAGGCGATGTGTGGTTTCATGGTGTTTACATACAAGGTGATGCCTTTTCTTTGATGGGGTTTCCCAACCCCCTCACATTTAATGTAATTGCTTTTAAGCTAGCCATCTTGCTTATCTACTATATAGGGTGATTCCATGCCAGCCCGTCCGGGTTGCCCTGTGTCTCTCACCTTGTATTGTCTATCAAACCAGTGAAATTGTGCTGACCTAGAGGTTAAAATAAGATTTGGGTTAAAGAGTGGGGGGTGGGTTGCAGAAAGATCCCCTATGTAGTCATATAGGTGTTTATTTGGGGTATCATGGGCCATCTGGCATTTAGCCAGTTGGTCCTAGGTCTCAGCTGGCATGGAGTTCTTTGTTCAAGTTCAGGCCATCCTCCCTGTTGATAGTGATAGGAAGTGGTCAGTGAAACGGTGTCAAGTGTCTTAATAATAATAATAATAATAATAATAATAATAATAATAATAATAATAATTTATTTATACCCCGCCCATCTGGCTGGGCTTCCCCAGCCACTTTGGGCGGCTTCCAACAAAATATTAAAATATCATAATGCATCAAACATTAAAAGCTTCCCTAAACAGAACTGCCTTCAGATGTCTTCTAAAAGTCTGGTAGTTGTTCTTCTCTTTGACATCTGGTGGGAGGGTGTTCCACATGGAGGGCGCCACTACCGAGAAGGCCCTCTGCCTGGTTCCCTGTAACTTGGCCTCTCGCAGTGAGGGAACCGCCAGAAGGCCCTCGGTGCTGGACCTCAGTGTCCAGGCAGAACAACGGGGTGGAGACGCTCCTTCGGATATACTAGACCGAGGCCATTTAGGGCTTTAAAGGTCAGCACCAACACTTTGAATTGTGCTCGGAAACGCACTGGGAGCCAATGTAGGTCTTTCAAGACCGGTATTATGTGGTCCCGGCAGTCGCTCCCATTCACCAGACTAGCTGCCGCATTCTGGATTAGTTGTAGTTTCCGGGTCAGCTTCAAAGATAGCCCCACGTATAGCGTATTGCAGTAGTCCAAGCAGGAGATAGCCAAAACATGCACCACTCTGGCGAGGCAGTCCGTGGGCAGGTAGGGTCTGTCTGCGTACCAGGTGGAGCTGGTAAACAGCTGCCCTGGACACAGAATTGACCTGTGCCTCCATGGACAGCTGAGAGTCCAAAATGACTCCCAGGCTGCGCACCTGGTCCTTCAGGGGCACAGTTACGCCATTCAGGACCAGGGAATCCTCCACACCCACCCGCCTCCTGTCCCCCCAAAACAGTACTTCTGTCTTGTCAGGATTCAACCTCAATCTGTTGGCCGCCATCCATCCTCCAACCGTCTTTGTGACGCCTATGTTGGATATAGGGTCCATAAGCAATGTTGCTAATGTTATTAACATCACTGGTATGTTGGGGTAGAGATGAGGGTGTTGATATGCTCTGGCAGCCCCAATGTGCTGCTTGTTTGTCAGATTTTAGCCTCTTTGTGGATTGTTTTATTGAGGTTAGGGTGAAGCAGGACCACCTGGAGGAATTTTACCCTTATGCTTTTCATATAATCAGTTAGCCATATAACCATATATCCTTATAATGATTTTTATATAATCCATGTTTGAATCAGGACGGCTTCTGCAAAAGCTTATAGCAAATTGCTTAGATCGGAAAGATCCGAAATGAACTCTGCCCCAGTTCCCTTCCCTTGATCTTCTCAATGTCTCGCTAGCATAAGGGGGAAGCAATAAATCTGATGTGCTGGCACTTTCCCCCCGTCCAGACAGGGTCCCGAGTAGCTCAAACAGGAAGATGCTAACCACAGAATGTCCCGGTATAGCAGATGGCTGCGTAGGAGCGTAAGGGCCGAAGTTCCTTTTTCTTCCTCCTTACCATAAATCAGGGGAAAGGTTAAATGCATGTTCAGACTGAAAAAGCAGAAGTTGGGAGGGAACTCTTTGCATGATCAGGGGGCAAGGCTTGAATGCGCTCATTGGTCTTCTTTTTGCTGCCGTGTGCGATTGTATCCGATTATGTCATGAACTATGATGTAGGTACTCAGGTATAAAGCCTCTGGGCGCTAGAGCCCGGGGCCCTGTCTTTGGGAAAGGATTCCACTGGGTCTCTTATTCCTCAGCAATAAATATCACTTTCTTTTTCGCCACTGCTGCGTCTGTCAATTCTGGGACACAATTTGAGTGGGTCACTGGTACCTTAAAAATCCTTGCAACAAGGGGAATTATTTTACTTAGTAAGGCGTGGGGAGGGGTGCTGAGAGTGAGTTGTAGATTGTTGGGTAATGGGGAGTGTCTTTTTATGTCACCTGGACTGGTGTTGGGTGGGGATCTCTGTGGAGGTGTGAGGCTGCTGGGGGGGGGGAATATTGATCGTGTTAGCTGTATTGATGGCTTGGGGGGAGAGGAAAAGGAGGAGGGGGTCACCAGTCCATCGGGTTGAGGTGACTTCTGGTTGCTTCATTCTGCCTTCTGCCACGTTGACCTCCTCTCCACGTTTCGTGTCATCGGCAAATGGGATGAGCACCCCCTCAGTTCCTTCATCCAAGTTGTTCATAAAGATGTTGAACAACAACGGGCCCAGGACAGAACCCTGCAGCACCCCTCTTGTCACTTTTCCCCAGGATGAGGAGGAACCATGGAGGAGGACTTTTTGGGTTCGGTTAGTCAAATCCACCTAACAGTTTCCTCATTCAGCCCACATTTTAGAAGCTTAATGGCAAAAATATTATGGGGGACTTCGTCAAAAGCCTTACTGAAATCAAGATGCACAATTTCCACAGCTATTCCCTGGTCAACAAAGTTTGTAACTCCATCCAAAAAAAGGGGAGGAGAGATTTCTCTGGCTTGACTTGTTTTTGGGAAAGCCATGCTTTCATCTTGTATGCTTATGTTGTGAAATCTTCAATTGGAGGGCACATAAATATTAAAAATGATAATAAATAAGGATATTGGCAAGCTGGAACATGTGCAAAAGGAAGGCGATTTATGTATTTATTTAATTTGTATACCACCCGACCCAGTGGTGCCAACTTGAATAAAATATTGGTGGGAGGGGCCAGGTAAGGCCCACTTTGCACAATCAATCACATGATGCATAAAGGGCATTGGAATGGCAATGCCTATCAACTGGGGGGGGACCCTCAAATATACTATTGGGGGGCAAAAACCCCTCGGCCTCTAGGTGTTGACTCCTGTTTCCACATATCTCAGGACGGTTACAACATAAAAACACAACATAGAATCACAAAATGCACATCAGTAACTCAACTCCCCACCACATTTTAAAAGGGCCTTAGATGCCAATCAGCCAAAGGCCTGGTTAACAAGGTGTGGATTTGCCTGGCTCCTAAAGCTGTATAATGGTTTTTCCAACCTTTGCATGAATTCTCTGATGGGAAGTGAGATAGGAGCCCTTAGTGAAGCTCTTTCCACATTCTACGCACTGATAGGGTTTCTCCCCTGCATGTCTTCTCTGATGGGAAGTGAGATTGGAACTCGTACAGAAGCTCTTTCCACATTCCCCACACTGATAGGGTTTCTCTCCTCTATGAATTCTCTGATGGGAAGTAAGATTGCCATTCCGACTGAAGCTCTTTCCACATTCCAGACACTGATAGGGTTTCTCCCCTGTATAAATTCTTTGATGGGAAGTGAGCTTGGACTTCTGACTGAAGCTCTTTCCACATTCCCCACACTGATATGGTTTCTCCCCTGTATGAATTCTCTGATGGGAAGTGAGCTTGGACTTCTGACTGAAGCTCTTTCCACATTCTCCACACTGATAGGGTTTCTCCCCTGTATGAATTCTCTGATGGGAAGTGAGACTGGAGCTCGTACAGAAGCTCTTTCCACATTCTCCACACTGATAGGGTTTCTCTCCTCTATGAATTCTCTGATGGGAAGTAAGATTGCCATTCCAACTGAAGCTCTTTCCACATTCCCCACACTGATAGGGTTTCTCCCCTGTATGAATTTTCTGATGCTTAGTGAGATTGGAGTTCTTATTGAAGCTCTTTCCACATTCCACACACTGATAGGGTTTCTCCCCTGTATGAATTCTCTGATGGGAAGTGAGACTGGAGTTCCGACTGAAGCTCTTCCCACATTCCCCACACTGATAGGGTTTCTCTCCTCTATGAATTCTCTGATGGTAAGTGAGATTGGAGCTCTGAGTGAAGCTGTCTCCAGACTCCAAATTTTTGCATGGCTTCTCCTCTCTGGGGATTTTGTCGTGCTCACCTTTGTTCTCGATTTCCAATTCATCACAATCTGCAATGGAGACAAAAAGGGATTAGAGCCTCAGGAACAGATGAAGAACTAAAGGGAGTTGCGTGTGTGTTCATTACCTTTTTGGTTTGTCATTAACCAACATATTTCTTATTAGATTCTGATGGGTTGTTGAATGTTGCTTTCTTTGATACACTGTAGTGGCAAAATTGTGAAAGACTTTTAGAAAAAAGTGCATTTCAGATGTTTGATGGCTCATAACACCACTTCTTTTGGAGTACAGTGGATGCTCGGGTTGCAAACATGATCCGTGTGGGAGACATGTTCGCAATCCGCAGTGTTCGCAAGTTGCAGCGTTGCATCTGCGCATGCGTGGGTCGTTATTTGGTGTTCTGCGCATGTGCGAGCACTCAAACCTGGAAATAACCCATTCCGGTACTTCCAGGTTCAGCTCAGTGCACAACACGAAAACACGCAACCTTAAGCGAATGTAACCCGAGGTATAACTGCAATACCATAATACTATATAGCAATGGAAAGATAATTTAATCAAGAATGTAGTGCAACAAAGTTTGTTCAATTATCTGTATTCTATCAAAGGTTATAGACATATAACCAGAAAAGGGAAGCACAACTTGCTTAGCTTGACTTTTGTCAGTGTATTATGTGATTGCTATCAATTTGGTTGGTAGTTACTCAGAAAGAGATGTAAAATCGTACTATTAAGTGAACAAGGCTACAGGTATGAAGAAATTAGAAGATAGATTGGGGAAAACTTAACCAAAGCTGGTCTATATTTTTGAAGAGGTATAAGAGACTCAGTCACTCCAAAATCAGACTGGTAAAGGCAGGAAAAGGTGCACAACAGCAAGTGATGATCGAAGAATGGAGAGACTGTGCCTGCATGACAGAAGAAAATCATTACGTTCTTCATTAAATTATTTTTCCATTGATATATAATTTTATGCTATTACTCCCCAAAAAGTGGTGTCATGAGGTATCAAAGCTCTGAAATACACTTTCTCCAAAAGGTTTCCACAATTTTGGCCACTAGTGTAAGTTGTTCATTTTAAAGTTAATGTACTTTTTATATGGGCACAGATTGTTATGATTAATGTTTCTGGTTAATATAAGTGTTGGAAGCCACCCAGAGCAGCTGGGGCAACACAGCCAGGTGGGCAGAGCAAAAATAAAAATTATTTTTACTATTATTATTATCAGTGCTACTACTACCTGAGATTCAATAAGCCTGGCTCTTCTCTGGGATGGATTTTGTTTGGCCCAGTCATGGCATTCCCTCCATCTCCAATGTCAGTCGTCTCTCTGGTCAACCCAAGACTGACAGCAGCAAAAACAAAAACAGAAAACTTGACAGAAGCTACTTATCTTTCCGCACAAATGAAGCTAAATAAAAAAAAATCCTTCCAGTAGCACCTTAGAGACCAACTGAGTTTGTTATTAGTATGAGCTTTTGTGTGCATGCACACTTCTTCAGATACCAACACTGAAGCTGACATTTCAGATGCCTGGGCAGTTCAGACCAGCCGAATCGTGGTATAAAAAGGCAGAACTGGAGGAAGATGGTTCACAGAAAAAACTGGAATTTGCTGTTCAAGGTTTATTGTGGGGTGTTAGGTTCCCAGGTGTTGTATTGGGCGCTGCTGAGCTCTGTGGAAATGTATGAGGTTTGTCACATAGAGGTATTGTTTGAATTTCCAGGCAGATAGGACGATCCCACAGGGAGACTTACCAAGAGAGGCCACGATCCCATGATTCTCCTCCATGATGTCCTTATGCAGAGCTCTCTGGTCAGGATCCAGCAACACCCACTCCTCATCCGTGAAACAAACAGCGACATCTTCAAAGCACACTGGACCCTAAAAAAAAGGGAAATGTGCTCTTCTGAGACAGCAGAAATATGATCTGCTACACAATGCTCTGTTCTTTCCTTCCTCTTAATTGCTGTGTTGCTTCAATAGGATTGCTTTCAATACGATTGTGTGCTGGTCCCGGGGGGAAGGTACCGTGATTGCTTTCAATACGATTGTGTGCTGGTCTCGGGGGGAAGGTACTCGGTATCGTTAAGGTACCGAGTTCACAAGATGAGAGGCGAGGTCCGAAACTGGGAGCCGGGCGGGAACAGGAACGCTGGAAGGTCAGAAGCAGGAGGCCGGGCAGGGAACAGGAATGCTGGAAGGTCAGGAGCAGGCGGCCGGGCAGGGAACAGGAACGCTGGAAGGTCAGGAGCAGGAGGCCGGGCAGGGAACAGGAACACTGGAAGATCTGAAGCCAACAACGATGTTGCTCCCGCAACCTGGGACCGGGCTGACTGACCTTTATCTTCTTCTAAGGCCAGGGGCGGTCCTGGCCCCCAGGAGCCCCGCCTCCTCTGGCCTTAAGGCGAGCACTCCTCCTGGGAGCAACCAGTTCCCTTCACCTCTCTGCCCTAAGCCTCTGCAGTTCAGGAGAGGCCGAAGGGTTACTGGGCCCCGGAGGAGGCTCACCTGTAGACACTGAGACCTCAAGCACCTCTGGGGCCAGAATGGTTTCACCTGGTGCCTGCTCCTGAGGATCTGACACAGGTGCAGGCTCCTCAGAATCTAGGCCTTGCCCCAGTTCAGCCGGCCCTGGAGGTGGGGGCTCCTGTGCAGGCCGGGATTCCTCTGGTTCAGCCTCTGAATCGGAATCCCAGGCCATCACACCATCCCCCCTCCCAGGCCCCCCCTCAATCGAGGGTCCAGACCCGGCTTGCCGGGGTACGCCGCATGGAACTCTCGGAGGCAGGCAGGCGCGTGGACATTGGCCGCTGGTTCCCAGGAACGATCCTCTGGTCCATACCCCTTCCAGTCAATGAGATACTGCAGCTTTCCCCTGCGATATCCAGAATGCGTTCAGAATGCATTCCACCTCATACTCAGGCTCTCCCTGAACCAAAACTGGCTGCGGTCGGGGACGGTTCGGGTGGAACTCATCGGGTGGGGCTACCAGACTCAGAAGGGACCTGTGGAAGACCGGGTGAACCTTCAGGGATGCTGGCAACCGGAGACGGAATGCCACAGGTGAGACTTGGTCCACGATAGGAAACGGGCCGGTGAAACGGGCGTCCAACTTCCGCGAAGGTCGAGAGGGGTGGAGGTGGCGAGTGGAGAGCCATACCAGGTCACCGACGTGAAGTTCCGGCCCCACCTGGTGGTGGCGGTCGGCCTGGGCCTTGTACGCTTCCTTGGCCTGGTGCAGTTGCTCCATTAAAAGCTGTTGCTGGGACTGGAGCTCCTGGAGCCACTCCGTCACTGCATGGACCGCGGATGCCGGCAGCACATCTGGAAACAGCCGTGGATGATAACCGTAACTGGCCTGGAACGGGGTCTGCTGGGTGGACGCATTCACCGCGCTGTTGTAGGCGAACTCTGCCAATGCTAGGTGGTCGACCCAGTCATCCTGCTGGTAGCTGCAGTAACACCGGAGGTACTGCTCCAGCACCGCGTTCGCCCGTTCCGTCTGGCCATCGGCCTGTGGGTGGTAGGCTGACGAGAGACAGACCTCTGTCCCGAGGGTCTGGTGCAAGGCTCGCCAGAACCGGGATGTGAACTGAACACCCTGGTCGGACACCACACGCTCAGGTAGGCCATGCAGGCGGAAGACATGCTGCAGGTACAGCTGAGCGGTTTCCTTGGCTGTGGGTACAGATGGGCAGGGGCACAGTGCACCATCTTAGTGAAATGGTCGGAGAAAACTAGAAGGCAGGTACAGCCACGAGACGGGGGTAAGTCCACTACAAAGTCCAGCGAAACCGTGTGCCAAGGACGTGGTGGAACTGGCAATGGCTGAAGTAGGCCAGGGGGTCGCCCGGTAGGGCCCTTGGCCCGCCGGCAGACATCACAACCAGCAACGTAGCGAGCCACGTCAGCCTTCAGGCGAGGCCACCAAAACTCACGGCTTACCAGATGGGTGGTCCGATAGCGCCCAAAGTGCCCCGCTGCTGGGGCATCATGGGTCATCCGGAGAACCTCAGCCCACAGTGGCCCTGGCGGGATGTACAGGCGACTGGTGCAGCAGAAGGCCCTGATGGAAGACCAGCCCCGGATACTGAGGGCTGGACCCTTCAGCCAGCTCCCGGAGTCGTTCCTGGGCCCAAGCGTCGACCCGCTGCTGTTCCCGCACCCGAGCCTGCAGTGGCTCCGCCTCCTGGGTGGCCAGGAATGCAGCTGGTGGTAGGATTGTGGTGGGTACTGTTTGCTGTACCGTGTCTGCGTTGTCTTCAGGTTTCCGGAACAGGGCATCCACCTTCTGGTTTTGGGAGCTAGGGATGTAGCGGATCCGGAACTGGAACCGGGAAAAGAACAACGCCCATCTGATCTGCCTTTGGTTCAGCTTGCGGGTGGTCTGGAGGTACTCTAGGTTCCGGTGGTCGGTTCTCACCTCCACCGGGTGCCGTGCCCCCTCCAGATGGTGGCGCCAGACCTCAAAGGCCACCTTGATGGCCAGTAGTTCCCGCTCCCACACGGTATAATTACGCTCCGCTGGAAGGAGCTGGCGGGAATAGAAGGCACAGGGTAGGAGTGGCGCTTCAGGTCCAGACTGCTGAGACAAGACGGCACCGAGAGCCGTACTGGAGGCGTCGGTCTCCACCACAAAGGGTCAAGAGGGGTCAGGATGTTGCAAGATCGGCGCTCTCTGGAAACAGGCCTTCAACCCCTGAAACACCTCCTCTGCCTCCTTGTCCCAGGAAAACGGCGTCTTGGGGTGCAGTAGCCGGGTCCACGGGGTGGTGCGATGAGCATAGTCTGCAATGAAGGTCCGGTAATAGTTGGCGAACCCCAGGAAACGCTGTAGGTCCTTGCGGTTCCGAGGTGCCGCCCATTCTCGAACCACTGCCACCTTCCCAGGATCCATCTGCACCCCATCTGGAGAGAGTCGGTGACCAAGGAAGTCCACAGTCCGCTGATGGAACTCACACTTGCTGAGCTTTGCGTACAAACGGTGCTGGCGCAAGCGCTGCAGCACGGTCCGGACATGACCCTCGTGGCGAGCCGGGTCACGGGAGTAAACCAGAATGTCATCCAAGTACACCACCACGTACTTGTCTAGCAAGTCCTGGAACACGTGGTTGATGTACCGTTGGAACACAGCAGGCACGTTGCACAAACCGAAGGGCATAACCAGGTATTCGAACTGCCCGTACCGGGTCCCGAATGCTGTCTTCCACTCATCCCCGGCTCAGATCCGAATCAAATTGTAGGCCCCCCGGACGTCTAGCTTGGTGAACACCTGCGCCCCTTGCACCCGCTCCAGCAACTCCAAAATAAGGGGCAAGGGGTACCGGTCTGGGATGGTAATTTTGTTCAGGGCCCGGTAATCATGGCAAAGGCGGAGCTCCCCACATTTCTTCTTAACAAAGAGCACTGGTGCAGCGGTGGGCGAGGTAGAAGGCCTAATGAAACCACGCTCCAGGTTCTTGCGCAAGAAGTCCTGCAAAGTCTCGCGCTCTGGCTCTGTTAGAGAGTATAAGCGACTCACCGGTAGGGGTGCTCCGGGCTGGAGGTCTATGCCGCAGTCAAAAGACCGATGCGGCGGCAGCTGGTCTGCCCCCTGTTCCTCGAACACGTCTTGGTAGTCCCAGTACACGGCTAGGAGCGTGGGTGCTGCCTCCTCCGTGGGTGCGGCCTCTAGCATCTCGGACTGAACATGGGAACATGGGTCTGGGAAGTGCACGGTCCGTTTGACCCAGTCAATCTGAACGTTGTGAGCCTCCAGCCAGTCCATTCCGAGCACCAGGGGGAACGGGGGCATGGAGGCAATGTCCAAGGTTCACACCTCCCGGTGCTGCTGGAGACACAGGACCAAGGGCTGGGTCTCCCGAGTGACGGCACCCGAACGCAGGAGCCGTCCGTCAATTGCCTCCACCTGTACCGGTTCTGGCTTGTTCTGAAGTGGCACCTGATGATGAGCGGCAAAGGCAGCGTCCATATAGGAGCGGGTTGCCCCCGAATCTACCAAAGCGTGGGTAAGAATCCAGGGCCCACCTGGAGGGTAGAGACGCACCGGTACCATGAGATGTCGCAATTCCACTGGTGAGGGCCCTTCTTGCATGGTTTGGGACCCCATGTTGCTAGGGCCTTCGGCTACCGAGGTTGGCGGTCTCCCTGCGACTGGTAGCTTCTCGGGACAGGAACGGGCGTAATGTCCACCCCCACCGCAGTAAAGACACAGTTTCCCCTCCCGACGCCGTGACTTTTCCGAGGGGGAGAGCCGAGGTCGCGCAGCCCCGAGCGGCGTTGGCTCGACTGGCAACTCGGCTGTGGGCGTGGACCTGCTGGGGAGGACTGGCGCTAGGAGCCGGGAGTGCTGGTGGTCCCAGGCCTGGCGACGGTCCTCCAACCGATCGTCTATCTGCAGGCTCTGCTGATTGAGGGTATCCAGTGTGGTGGGACGATCCATCATGGCCAACTGGTCCAGTATCTCGTCCGACAGTCCCTCAAGATACTGGTCCCATAGTGCAGAGTCATTCCAAGACAAGTCCTGCGCCAACAGCCGAAATTCTGTGGTGTAGGCGGCGGCTGTGGGCTTGTCCTGTCTCAACCGACGAATCGCCCGATTGGCTTGGCTCTCCTTCAGAGGGTTACCAAACACAGTCTCTAAGTGGTTACAAAACCCCACATAGTCCGTTAGCAAAGGAGAGTCTTGCCGGAGCAGTGGCAAAGCCCACTTGGCCGCCTGGTCCTTTAACAAACTGATTAAAAAATGCACCTTGGTGCGGTCGTCAGGGAAGTTCCGGGCTCGCCCCTGAATGTACAACTTGGCCTGGGCGAGGAACATGGGAAAACTGGCCTGGGTCCCATCAAATTTCTCTGGCAAGGCCACTGGGTACTTGCCTGGAGCTGGGGCGTCGGCCCCAGGATCTGGAAAGGCTTCCAACCGCTGCTGAAGCGCCGCAACCACATCGCTTAGCTGCTGAACGGTGTGGGTCAAGGCCTGGTTCTCCTGGGCCAATGCCACCAGCGCAGCTGCCTGGTCAGCCATGGCCTCTGGCTCTTCCCGAACGCACCCCAACGAAGGGGGAGTGCGGGTGAGGCGGGAGCAAACTGTGCTGGTCCCGGGGGGAAGGTACCGTGATCGTAGTCAGAGTTCACAAGATGAGAGGCGAGGTCCGAAACTGGGAGCCGGGCGGGAACAGGAACGCTGGAAGGTCAGAAGCAGGAGGCCGGGCAGGGAACAGGAACGCTGGAAGGAAAGTCAGGAGCAGGAGGCCGGGCAGGGAACAGGAACACTGGAAGATCTGAAGCCAACAACGACGTTGCTCCCGCAACCTGGGACCAGGCTGACTGACCTTTATCTTCTTCTAAGGCCAGGGGCAGTCCCGGCCCCCAGGAGCCCCGCCTCCTCTGGCCTTAAGGCGAGCACTCCTCCTGGGAGCAACCAGTTCCCTTCGCCTCTCTGCCCTAAGCCTCTGCAGTTCAGGAGAGGCCGAAGGGTAACTGGGCCCCGGAGGAGGCTCACCTGTAGACACTGAGTCCTCAAGCACCTCTGGGGCCAGAATGGTTTCACCTGGTGCCTGCTCCTGAGGATCTGACACAGGTGCAGGCTCCTCAGAATCTAGGCCTTGCCCCAGTTCAGCCGGCCCTGGAGGTGGGGACTCCTGTGCAGGCTGGGATTCCTCTGGTTCAGCCTCTGAATCGGAATCCCAGGCCATCACAGATTGACACTTTGACACGGATTCTGGAAACGTATGTCTAGATGCTTGGTTCTGGCCTTAAACTGCCCAGATTCTGCCAACTTCTGACAGGGTTGATTGTCTTCCCAAACCGTGATGGGCAGGCAACAATCCCCATAGATCTCTTGCACCAGGCATCTATAGAACTCCAGTTCCCTGCACAATTCCGACAGTGCAATGAACTCAGCCTCAGTAGAGGACAGCTCAATGAGACTTTGCTTCCAGGACTTCCACCCAACTAGAGATTCCCCAAACTTTATTACCATCCCAGATACGGACTTCCTGTCATCCAGATTCGCCCCGTTGCTATCTGCCCTGCAAGTAAGCGCCGTCTCACCTGCAGCTGACAGCTTGAGACTGAAGTCTTTGGTATCCTGCAGGTAACGCAGCACCCGCTTGATACCATGCCAGGCATTTACACTGGGCTTTGGTGCTTCCCTACTGAGCAGATTGGTAGCAAAAGCAATGTCCGGCCTGCTCCATTGGGACAGATACAACAGACTACCCAGAGCTGACTGGAAGATCTCAGCGTTCTCAAACTCAACGCGTTCTGCTAGCCAACTGTCTTTCACGTAACTTGTCTCCATGGGTGCCCTAACCCCTGCACAATCAGACATTCTGAACTTCTCAAGCAACTGCTCAATCTTGCCTTTCTGACTGAGCAAGAAGCTTCCATCTTCAGTCCTGTCTATCTGAACACCTAAGTAGATCCTTACTGCACCCAGGTTCTTGAGCTGAAACTGTTTTCCAAGCTCTTTGGCAAACTTCTGCACCTGTTTGTTTGCCCCTGAGATGTGAATGATGTCATCAACAAAGATCAACACCATTTCCTGGGACTCTCCTGACCCTTTAAGATACAGGCAGCTGTCAGCAAGACTCTTCTTGAAACCTAGCTTCTCTAAGGCTTTAAGCCATAAATGGACTTGTGAAACTTCCATACAGGATTCGGCTCATTGCCCTCAAACGCTGGAGGAGGAAGCATGTACAGATCCTCCTGGAGGTCTGAGTTCAAATAGGCCACATCCACATCAAAGTGATGCACCTGAAAACCTCTTTGTGCAGCAATGGCTAAGAGCATGTGCAGAAATTCACATCTGGAAGTAGGAGCATATACCTCAGTATAATGCAGCCCCTTTTGCTGCGTGAACCCTCTGGCTGCTAGCCTAGCCTTGTACTGTTTTTCCTGTTGCTGTGGGTTTGTGAGGGAGAACACACCTAGAGACTCCATTGAGCTCATCTCCTTCTGCATTGCCTCATGCCATTTCCTGGCTTCTTCCTGAGGCAGTTTCTGAACATCCTCAAAACTCTCGGGTTCACACTGTGCCATGCCAACCCACACACTTGTGACTGCAAACCTGTCAGGAGGTTTACCTTTCGTTGTGCGAGCTGAACGTCTCAACCCAGTTTCAGGTACCCCCTCAGACCCACTAGGACCAGCTAGAACGTCCTTGGCCTCCGAGAGCTCCCCCTCTGCTTACTGCGCCGTTTAGACTTCTCAGCTGAACCTGTGGGTGAGGAAGGAGCACTTCTATGCTCAAGCTTCACAGCTTTAGCAGAAGTTCCTCCCTCTACCTGCTCTGCCTCAGCAGCAGGTTCAACCTCTACCTCTTCCTCAGCAGCAGAGTCTTGCAGACTCTCTGAAAGGGTTCCCATGTATGCGTGTCCATCCATTCTACTCACAGAACTCAGCACTGCTGCTGAGCAGAATCCTGGACTGATTGCCTGTTGGATAGGCAAAT
This sequence comes from Podarcis gaigeae, assembly GCF_964106915.1. Lineage (NCBI taxonomy): Eukaryota > Metazoa > Chordata > Lepidosauria > Squamata > Lacertidae > Podarcis > Podarcis gaigeae. The sequence goes on from NC_139677.1 coordinate 108,117,429, forward strand.
CTCCACCCCTTGGTCCCTGGCTCATACCCACAGAAAATCATCTTTTGGGACCTAGGGCCACCCTTTCTGTGCTTGGCCTTTGGCACAAGGACCCAGGCCTCGCAGCCTGAGTACAGCTGGGTTAAAGTGGTTCTGTTATGTCTTCTGTCAAGGTCATGCTGCCTATAAGAATAGGTCAGAAGGAGCCTGGGTTTCAGTAAAGCTCTGCTGGGTGAAATACAATTGCCTCTGGTCAATTTTGGGGAATCCTGCAACGTCTTTACGTTTTCACTCTGGTAACTATAAATTGGAGTTCTGCCTGGATCACTACTGAGTAGAATTCCATGACAGGGTCTTCCTCCATGAAATCAGCTGCCAAAAGAGAAGGCCCCTGGCTCCCCACAGCTTTCCAAGTCCCCTCCTCTCTGGGGTTTTTGGCAAGCGATCCAACAGTGCGCCAGTGTGCAGCCTGCCTTTGCTCCTCCATTGTCAGAAGTCTCTGGGCTCTGAGAGACAAGCAGGGAAGGTGGCTTCTGGCAGGAGAGGGAGCCCCCGGTGGCTCCTCCTTCTCCTAACTCACCTCTCCCTCCCTACCTTCCTCCTCCCACTCGTCTCCTTCCTCTTCTGCCTCCGATTCTGCACTGCATTCTGCCTCAGAGTCTCCCAGCTCACTAAGCCCTGTTATCCCTTCAGCTTCTGACATCTCCTATTCCCAGGCTTCTCCCTCTTCTCCCTCTGACTGCTCATCCTTCCTCCACCTCCACTCCTTCGGCTCTGAGCCGTCTTCCCTTCCTGGTTCCCTGGCTGCTTCCTCCCACCATTCCTCTGTACCCAACCAGACCATGACATTGCTCCATCCCTCAACCTCTGTCCCCACAAGGCAGCTTCCTCTGACCTGATCTGGTTCCACAGCCGTTGCTTCCCTTCTGCCCCCGTGAAAAGATGGATAAGGAGGTCCTGCCAACATCATTCTGTCTCCTGCAAGAGAAAACAGGTAAGTAGGATGCCAGGAGTGCCCGCGTCTCTCACAGGTGAAACAGGGCATCTCTATCTACAGATGGGCCTTTCAGAAAGCCTTTCCTGCTGAGTGCATTTGGACATTTGTGCCCATTTCATGTTAGTCATGCAGAAATACATCTCTCCTCCTCTAGACCCTTCCTCCCAACTCCCCCCCCAAAAAAAACTTGATGAAAAGACCCCAGAGATTATATGGGAAACCAACAGAATGAGACCAAATGGAGAAAAAAAACCCTTCCTCCTTACCCAGTGGCCTCTTTCTGGTGTCCAGCGGAGGCCTCTCTGCCTCACAGGAATCCAGGTCCATTTCCTCAAAACGATCCTTTTCCTGAAAGAGCAACAAGGATTCAAAACAGAAAATGAATGACAAGAAATAGCAGAAAGATAATGGAAAAGTAAAAAACTTTAATGGTGTGAGATCTCATTCCATGGATGCCTTCCCAGAAAAAGGATGGGCCATCAGCAGAGCATTATGGGATGTGCTCCATCCTCTTTGGAGTCCCTAATAATAATAATAATATTTTTTTTTATTTGTACCCCACCCTCCCTGGCCGGAGCCAATCTTTTGGCGGCTAACATCATAAATCTAACACAGTATACAAAGAACATAAGAACAGGCAATTGATTAATTAAAATACTTCTTAAAATTAGTTCACAACAAATTAAAATCTGGACAGACGGCAGTCCACTGGTATTATTATTATTATTGTTGTTGTTGTTGTTGTTGTTGTTGTTTATTATTTATACCCCACCCATCTGGCTGGGTTTCCCCAGCCACTCTGGGCGGCTTCCAAAAGAATATTCAAATACTGTGATACATCAAACATTAAAAACTTTCCTAAACAGGGCTGCCTTCAGATGTCTTCTAAAAGTCTAGTAGTTGTTGTTCTCTTTAACATCTGGTGGGAGGGCGTTCCACAGGGAGGGCGCCACTACCAAGAAGGCCCTCTGCCTGGTTTCCTGTAACCTCTTTTCTCACAATGAGGGAACCGCCAGAAGTCCCAGTGCTGGACCTCAGTGTCCGGGTAGAACGATGGGGGTGGAGATGCTCCTTCAGGTATACTGGACCGAGGCCATTTAGGGCTTTAAAGGTCACCACCAACACTTTGAATTGTTCTCAGAAACGCACTAGGAGCCAATGTAGGTCTTTCAAGACCAGTGTTATGTGGTCCCGGCAGCCGCTCCCATTCACCAGTCTAGCTGCCGCATTCTGGATTAGTTGTAGTTTCCGGGTCACCTTCAAAGGTAGCCCCACGTAGAGCGCATTGCTGTAGTCCAAGCGGGAGATAACCAGAGCATGCACCACTCTGGCGAGGCAGTCCACAGGCAGATATGGTCTCAGCCAGCGTACCAGATGGAGCTGGTACACAGCTGCCCTGGACACGGATTTGACCTGTGCCTCCATGGACAGCTGTGAGTTCAAAATGACTCCCAGGCTGCGCACCTGGTCCTTCAGGGGCACAGTTACCCCATTCAGGACCAGGGAATCCTCCACACCTGCCCACCTCCTGTCCCCCAGAAACAGTACTTCTGTCTTGTCAGGATTCAATCTCAATCTGTTAGCCACCATCCATCCATCCATCCACCCACCAACCAACCGCCTCCAGGCACTCACACAGGACCTTCACCGCCTTCACTGGTTCTGATTTGAAAGAGAGGTAGAGCTGGGTATCATCCGCATACTGATGAACACCAAGCCCAAACCTCCTGATGATCTCTCCCAGCGGCTGCATGTAGATGTTCAAAATCAAATAAAATTTTATTAAACGGTCACAGACCAGATTAACTCGTACAGCTAGTCAGCAAAAGATAACACCGAAAAATCAAAGGACAATTTCAATACAGATTAGGCCATAACAGCAATTTAAAATTAGACAGCATAAATAAAATTAAGTATTTGCCTTCGCCTGCATATTGACATTGGAAAGCTCTTGTTTCCTGCGCCTAATAGCGGCTACACAGAATTTGGCAACATTGATCGTAATTTCAGGAACCTTATCTTCTACCAAGGCTCTCATACGTTGGAGTTCTGGTTCATTTTTAAGCTTTTGTAGAACTGGGGCAATAAAGGTCAGGCGTAGATCCTCGTAATAACTACAGTGCAGCAATACATGCAGACTTGTTTCCACTTCCGATGAGCCACATGGGCAAACACGTGACTCATATGGTTTGCCCTCATATCTGCCTAGCAGCAGGGCAGAGGGCAGAACGTTGAATCTGGCCAGGGTAAAGGAGTGTCTATACTTAGGTATTTGTAAATCAGCCAGATAATTTGCGGGTGAAAACCCTCTCCCAAAGTCTCTAATAATTGTGGCATGTTTATCCATTTTGCCCATATGACATTGCAGCTCTATGTCCCTAATGCGTTGGAGCACTTGACTTTTGGCTCTCTCATATCCTGCCACTATCAAGATCTGCGGGGAGAATCCCAAGCTTCTTATCTTTTCAAACAGGGAAGCTTTCCAGGTAGAATGAAAGGTGTCTAAGAGTGTTAAAGGAGCCAAACCGGCCGGGGAAAAAATAAGTTTTAACCAGTAGTGTATCTTTAGAATCCACAGCCGCGCGTTAACGGGTGGTTGTCCAACTTCTAAGCGGACAGCTATATTAGATACACAAGGGGGGGGATTCCCAATAAACACCGATAGAATTTTGCTTGAAATGCCTCCATAGGCGCAAAATTTTTAAAACTGCAGACCTGGGATCCATAAGTGAGTTGTGGGAGTATTTTTGCAGCAAAAACCTGGGAGGCCGCCGGAACGTATTTCCCCCCTTTCCCATGAAAGAATCTTGTAAGGGCTTTGTTGGCCCTTCCAGCGTTGGCGATGGCGTTTTTCATCTGTTGGTGCCACGAGACCCTTTCCTGAAAAGTTATTCCCAGGTATTTGAAAGTTGCTACCTGGTCAATAGGTTGACCATTAATTCTCCATTTGTGTTTCCTTCTTTTTTTTGAGAACACCATAATTTTAGATTTGCTGTAATTTATTGATAGTTGTTCCGCTTGACAATAGTCAGCAAGTGATCTCAAAAGCTTCCTCAAGCCAACGCAGGAAAAGGAGAGTAGGACTGCGTCGTCCGCATACAGAAGCACCGGGAGGGGCATACCTGCCAGTTTGGAAGGGTGGGCATCCTCTTTCGCCATATTTACTGCTAGAGAGTTGATATAAAAATTAAATAGCCTTGGCGCGAGGGCACATCCTTGTTTAACCCCATAGTGCGTTTGAATTTCTTTAGTTAGATGGCCTGACCGATCGCATCTTACCCTCACCCTGGTGTTTTCGTATAGACCACGGATAAGGCGTAATAAGCATTTATCTATGTTTGTAGCGCCAAGCTTTCCCCAGAGTCTGTCCCTTGGTATTAGATCAAAAGCCGATTTAAAATCGACAAAAGCTGCATATAAAGACCCCCCTTTTCTAGAGTATTTGTCTGCCAGGTGTTGAAGGATAAGGGCCTGGTCTATAGTTGAACGCTTTGCTCTAAAACCAGCTTGAGCTTCTGATAGAATATGCTCTCTTTCCATCCACTCCACCAATTTAGGAAGCGTTTAGTAGAGATGATACCCCCCTTCAGACCTGGCAAGCCTCTAGTCAGGAAAGAGATTGGAATTTGATCCTAAACCCCCAAAAATTGGTACTCACGAACTTCCCGAAGCTTAAGGGCTTCCTTACAGGGAAACAGCGAATAATGAACTTTGTATCTAGCCTAAATGACATACTGCCAGGAATGGTTAAGTCTAATGATATCACCTCGGTGGAATATCTACATTATGATGGTCACTCAGTGAGAGCACTGACCACTTTTAGGGATCAGAACCTGGCCAAGTTTATTTTTAGGTCAAGACCTGCCTTTTTAAAAGCATGGATAACAATACTTAGGCTCTTTGAAAATAAGGCTCCTTTGGGCCCCCTTTTGAAAACTAAGCAGGCAAATCCTAGAAAGGGGAAACAACTCTCAAAATTCTGGCCTGACAAACAGAATCCGCAATGCCTTGTGAGCAAAGGTGAGGATTCCTTTACTATGGAAGAAAATATCCTAATTGACCAATTCTGGATGTTTCCACCATTAATACAAACTGACATCTTGGGAAGACTAGACAAGCTAAGAGATAAGCTGGCCGAGAGAGCTTCAGGCAACGAGGTTATTAAGGGGGACCAAAAAAAGACCACAACATGTAACCTTCAGATTAAAGCGGAGATTAACTTTCCACCAAGAGAGAATGTGCCACCCTCCAAGGAGAGCATTCCATCACCCCCCTGAAGGAGAAATATCCCTAAGGTGACCCCACCAGACGTATGGGACAAAATGAGATACCTAGATGATACAGAATTGGGCCAAAATCAGGCCGCAACAGAATACCCACAGAAGGAATTTATGCATAATAAAGATCTGGTGTTCACAAACGTGAGCACTTTACATCCACCTATTGAAATCATAGAGCAGCTGGATAGCCCGCCATACAAAGACGATAGGCGACTGATACACAAAGCGACAAACCCTAAAAGTACGTTAGCTAATAATTGACAAAGACTCGACTGTGATAAAGCCAATCTTAATTTTTTATCATGGAACATTGCTGGTTGGCTCAACAAGGCGACTGACCAATCATTTGTCAATTTTATTCAAGATCATGATATAGTCTTCCTGCAAGAGACATGGCTAACAGGGGATTTAGATGTAAATGGTTTTGCCTCATTTTCGCTTGCAGGTTCACCAAGCAACAAAGGGGGACGAGTTAAGGGAGGGCTAGGCATTCTAATATCCACAAAGTTGAGAGCATCTTTCATCGAGCTGGAGCCTCTGAGCAGTGTGGCCATGGCATTATTAATGAAATGCAGATATTGCACACTTCTATTGATTAATATATATGCCCCTCCCCAAAGAGGCAAGCAGCTTATCAAAAACATCTGGCATAGGCTACAATCATATGTTGATGAGCTAATGAACCAAACTTCTGCAGCAGCAGTGCTGCTGGCTGGGGATTTAAATGCCAGAATTGGCCAATCAGACAAAGCGTTATATGCTCATGTAGATGTTGAAAAGCATGGGGGAGAGAACAGAACCCTGAGGCACCCCACAAGTGAGAGCCCAGGGGTCTGAACACTCATCCCCCCCCCCACTTTCTGAACACGGCCCAGGAGGAAGGAGCGGAACCACTGTAGGACAGTGCCCCCAGCTCCCAGCCCCTCTAGACGGTCCAGAAGGATGTTATGGTTGATGGTATCAAACGCCGCTGAGAGATCCAGCAGAACTAGGAAACAGCTCTCACCTTTGTCCCTAGTCCGCCGGAGATCATCAACCAGTGCGACCAAGGCAGTTTCAGTCCCGTGATGAGGCCTGAATCCCGACTTGAAAGGATCCAAATGGTCCGCTTCTTCCAGGCGTGCCTGGAGTTGTTCAGCAACTGCTCGCTCAATCACCTTGCCCAAGAATGGAAGATTTGAGACTGGGCGATAGTTGGCAATCGTGGCCGCATCTCAAGATGGTTTTTTAAGAAGCGGTTTAATAACCGCCTCTTTCAGTGGGTCTGGAAAGGTTCCCTCACAGAGGGAAGCATTCACCACCCCACGAAGCCCATCGCCCAGCCCTTCCCGGCTAGCTTTTATAAGCCAGGATGGGCAAGGATCCAGGAGGCAGGTGGTTGGCTTCACTCGTCCAAGTAGCCTGTCCACATCCTCGGAGGTAACAGATTGGAATTGAACCCACGCAATTTGACTAGACAGGACTCTAGCACTCTCCTGCCCCGGCCCTGATCCCAAAAAACTTTGCAAAATTATTGCAGGAGATCATGTGGCCCATACTGGGCTCCGATGTAGCAGGTGGTTCCGCTAAATGTCTCCTGCTGCTGTTTTCTGCAGATTAAATAGAGGCGGTGAAGAAAGTCTTCGTCGTCGCTGCCGCCACTTGGGAGGCTCGACATTGAGCTCTAACCTGTGTCCGGTCAGCTTTAGAATAGGTCATCCGCCACCGGCGCTCTAGCCGTCTCAACGATTGTTTCATTGCCCTCAGATCCGTGGAAAACCATGGGGCTGTCTGGGCTCCATGCAATCGGAGAGGGCGCTTCGGAGCCAAACAGTCAATAGCCCTGGTTAACTCCACATTCCAGCGGGCAACCAGGGAATCAGCTTAAAGGCCATCAACATGGGATAAAGCATCCCCTACCACTCTCTGGAAAGCATTTGGATCCATTAAGTGGCGGGGGCGGACCATCTGAATCGGTCCCACCTCCCTGCAGAGGGGAAGGGTCACGGAGAACTCAAGTTGCACCAGGAAGTGGCCTGACCATGGCACTTCTTTCGTTTCACTTTTACTTAGTGTCAGGTCACCAACATCCATAGAGGTAAACACCAGGTCCAAGGCATGTCCGCAGCTATGGGTTGGGCCAGACTTATTCAGGGACAGCCCCATGGAGGCCATGCTTTCCATGAAGTCCCGAGTGGCCCCTTGTAAGGTCATGTCGGCATGAATATTAAAATCTCCTAGGACAACCAAACTAGGTATCTCCAGGAGAACATCCGCCACAACCTGAAGCAGCTCGGGCAGGGAATCCTTGGTGCAGCGGGGAGGTCGGTACACCAAAAGGAATCCTGCACTCTATTGCCCAACTTCCAGAACACTGGCAGTCATCTTTGAACCACTGCCAGAACCACTGGCAGTCATCTTTGAGAATTCCTGGAGAACAGGCGAAGTCCCGGCAGACTGGAGGAGGGCAAACGTTGTCCCTATTTTCAAAAAGGGGGAAAGAGAGGACCCAAATAATTACCGCCCAGTCAGTCTGACATCAATACCAGGGAAGATTCTGGAGCAGATCATTAAGCAAACAGTCTGTGAGCACCTAGAAAGGAATGCTGTGATCACCAAAAGTCAGCATGGATTTCTGAAAAATAAGTCATGTCAGACTAACCTGATCTCGTTTTTTGACAGAATTACAAGCCTGGTAGATGAAGGGAACGCAGTGGATGTAGCCTACTTTGATTTCAGCAAGGCATTTGACAAGGTGCCCCATGATATTCTTGTAAAGCGGCTGGTAAAATACGGACTTGACTATGCTACCACTCAGTGGATTTGTAACTGGCTGACTGACCGAACCCAAAGGGTGCTCATCAATGGTTCCTCTTCATCCTGGAGAAGAGTGACTAGTGGGGTGCTATAGGGTTCTGTCTTGGGCCCGGTCTTATTCAACATCTTTATCAACGACTTGGATGATGGACTCAAGGGCATCCTGATCAAATTTGCAGATGACACCAAACTGGGAGGGGTGGCTAACACCCCAGAGAACAGGATCACACTTCAAAACACCCTTGACAGATTAGAGAACTGGACCAAAACAAACAAGATGAATTTTAACAGGGAGAAATGTAAAGTATTGCACTTGGGCAAAAGAAATGAGAGGCACAAATACAAGATGGGTGACACCTGGCTTGAGAGCAGTACAGTGGTGCCTCGCAAGACGAAATTAATTCGTTCCGCGAGTCTCTTCGTCTTGCGGTTTTTTCGTCTTGCGAAGCATGGCTATTAGTGGCTTAGCGGCTTAGCGCTATTAGCGGCTTAGAAAAAGGGAAAAAAGGGGAGAAACTTGCAAGAACTTGCAAGACGTTATCGTCTTGTGAAGCAAGCCCGTAGGGAGATTCGTCTTGTGAAGCACCTCAAAAACGGAAAACTCTTTCGTCTAGCGAGTTTTTCGTTTTGCGAGGCATTCGTCTTGCGGGGCACCACTGTACATGTGAAAAGGATCTAGGAGTCTTGGTTGACCACAAACTTGACATGAGCCAACAGTGTGACGCGGCAGCTAAAAAAGCCAATGTAATTCTGGGCTGCATCAATAGGAGTATAGCATCTAGATCAAGGGAAGTAATAGTGCCACTGTATTCTGCTCTGGTCAGACCTCACCTGGAGTACTGTGTCCAGTTCTGGGCACCACAGTTCAAGAAGGACACTGTGAATCATTGATCCACTCCTATATATGTCATAAGGATAATCCCACAGAGGATAACAGACAAGAGATGCTTGAAGCCAAAAGAAGTTACAAAAAACTCCTGACACAAAAGAAAAGGTGCGCAATGAAGTTATTATGGCAGCAACTGATAGAGGTCTCCAATTCCAGTAGCCCATCATTATTCTGGAGAATCGTTGCTGTACAACCGGATAGGGGCCTATCACAACTATCCTGCTGCATATCAATGAAAGCCTGGGAAACACACTTCCATAATCTTTACGAGAAATCTAGCAATGAGTCCTATGCATTAGACATACCGGAAGACCAGATACAGCCATGGCCAGCAGTCTCAACAACAGAGACTCACCTACTGATTGACCAACTAAAGAATGGGAAAGCCCCCGGAATCGACTGTATACCAGCGGAACTTTTTAAAACCAATGCGACCTGGTGGGCCCCCATGCTAGCCTCTCTGTTCACATATATAGATAGAACCGTACAGATTCCATACGACTGGGGGACTTCCATCATTATTCCCATTTACAAAAAAGGCTTGAGGGATGATCCCTCCAATTATAGACCTATAAGCCTCCTGAATATAATAAGTAAATTATATGCTAAACACCTGTGCGAATGGATAGAAGAAACTGTGCGAATGGATAGAAGGAGCGAAGATTCTTGATGATGCACAGGCAGGATTTAGACAGGGGAGATCCACAATAGATCACTGCCTGATCTTACAGCACCTAGCTGAGAAATACACGTTGCATCATAATCATCACCTATTTGCAGCATTTGTAGTTTTTAAATCAGCCTTTGACTCCATCTCAAGAACCCGACTCTGGGACAAACTCAACAAATCATCCATAGACCGACGTCTGCTGCTACTAATATCCAAACTGTACAACAACACACGACTTCGTATAAGATGTAGCCAAGAAGGTCAACTCTCTAATTTCATTAGAACAACAAAGGGAGTTAAACAAGAATGCATCTTGGCCCCCTTTTTGTTCAACATCTATATAAACTCCCTAATAGACCACCTACAAGGAGCGGATATACACGCCCCAAAATTAGCAGACCAAAAACTGCCTATCCTACTCTATGCAGACGATGCGGTTATACTGTGCCAGACTCAGAAGGGCCTCAAAAGAGCCCTTAACAGCTTATCACAATACTGTAGAGAAGAGAAACTAGCAGTGAACTACCAAAAAACAAAAATCATGGTTTTCTCGAACAAAAGAAAAATATACAGATGAAAATTAGACAATCAGGAGATCGAACAAGTGTCATGCTTTAAATATCTAGGAGTCATATTCCAAGCATCAAAGATTATGTCCCTGTAACAGCAACGAAATCGAAACCATCGGGTATGTCATCTTGCACTGCCCATTCTATGGAGACTTAAGAAAGGAGCTGATCGAACCGATTCTGAGGAAAATACCCCGTAGTACAGATGACACCTATATCAGACACCTCCTAGCTGATGAAGAGCCCGAAATTAACAGGCCTGTGGCAAAGTACTGTTACATTGCAACAAGAATAAGACGAGCAATGATGTCAGCAACGGAGTTCAAATTGTAAACACCGAAGGAACGATAATAAACAGTAGTGACATTTGAATTGAATTTTTAAAACCTTAAAAGTCGAAACCTGGTCATAAATATAAGCACGAATTCTGTGAATTGGCTATATTTCCACTGTTATTTGTAGCTCAATACTACTTATAATGTCATATTTTTATAAATTGTTTTCTGGTCATTGACCGTATTAAAGATATTTGAAGTTATGCAAATAAGGATCGAACGACACTGACAAACTGGAACGTGTCCAGAGTAGGGCAACTAAAATGGTCAAAGGCCTGGAAACGATGCCTTATGAGGAACGGCTAAGGGAGCTGGGCATGTTTAGCCTGGAGAAGAGGAGGTTAAGGGGTGATATGATAGCCATGTTCAAATATATAAAAGGATGTCACATAGAGGAGGGAGAAAGGTTGTTTTCTGCTGATCCAGAGAAGCGGACACGGAGCAATGGATCCAAACTACAAGAAAGAAGATTCCACCTAAACATTAGGAAGAACTTCCTGACAGTAAGAGCTGTTCGACAGTGGAATTTGCTGCCAAGGAGTGTGGTGGAGTCTCCTTCTTTGGAGGTCTTTAAGCAGAGGCTTGACAACCATATGTCAGGAGTGCTCTGATGGTGTTTCCTGCTTGGCAGGGGGTTGGACTCGATGGCCCTTGTGGTCTCTTCCAACTCTAGGATTCTATGATTCTATGAACATGCACTCGGAAAACTGGGTCTTCCCAATAGGACGCCTGGTGCAAACTAATGACTTCCTAAAAATCACTGCAACCCCCCCTCCCCGCCCACATGACCTGGGTTGCTGTGCATAAGAGAAACCTGGTGGACAAGCAGCGGCAAGAACAGGCCCATCTGCTTCATCCAACCAAGTCTCTGTTACACATGCCAGGTCAAATCCTCCATCCATGATCAAGTCAAGTAAAATTGAGAGTGGTTGAAACCTCAGCGCCTAGGACTTGCCGATCGCATGGTCGGCGGTTCAAATGCCCGCGGCGGGGTGAGCTCCCGTCGTTCGGTCCCAGCGCCTGCCAACCTAGCAGTTCGAAAGCACCTCCGGGTGCAAGTAGATAAATAGGGACCGCTTACCAGCGGGAAGGTAAACGGCGTTCCGTGTGCTGCGCTGGCTCTCCAGATGCAGCTTGTCACGCTGGCCATGTGACCCGGAAGTGTCTGTGGACAGAGCTGGCTCCCGGCCTCTAGAGTGAGATGAGCGCACAACCCTAGAGTCTGGCCAGACTGGCCCGAACGGGCAGGGGTACCTTTACCTTTAATATTCGCTAGGGCCAACGACTGTTACCACCGGTCTTATAAAGGAGGTGTGAGCGGGCTAGGAAGCCTCTTTATTGCTTATTCTTGTACTGAAAGAAAAGAATCAGACTGAACCCTGAACCCTGAAGGCCTGGCGGAACAGCTCTGTCTTGCATGCTCTGAGGAAAGATGTCAAATCCTGCAGCGCCCTGGTCTCTTGTGAGAGAGCGTTCCACCAGGACGGAGCCACATCCGAAAAGGCCCTGGCTCTGGTCAAGATAGTATCCAGAGGAAAGTCTCTCTCACCTGCTTCCTCTCCTCTGCCTGACTCAGGAGGAAACCTTCGGCCAGGGCCACCGCCTGGGAACTGGTCTCCGCTCCGCATTCCCTCACCCAGCTCTCCATCTCCGGTGGAAGGACAGCCAGGAACTGCTCCAAGATCACCAGGTCCAGCATCTCAGCTTTCGTGTGCCTTTCTGGCTTCAGCCACTGACGGTCAAGGTGGTAGAGTCGGCTGCAAACCTCTCGGGGTCCTTTGGCCTCCTGGAAACAGAACTGCCTCACCTGCTGGCTCTGCACCTTTGAGCGGAGGGTGTCCTCCTCACCAAGGATTTTCCGCACAGAGTTTTCCCAGAATCCCCCACTGCTCCCAGTTTGGTTGGCATGGCCTCTTCCTGCTTCAGGGCCAGCTGGGTCTTGCTCATCCATCTGTGCTCTCAGGAAGCCTCTGAGAGATCGGAAGGAAGCCTTTGGTCTTCTGCCAAGTTCTGGCCGTCTTAATGAGAAGCTCTAGCAAATCCTAGAAAGCAAAAACATTGTTCTGTTACAGAATTTGTAGGTCAGGAGAAGAAACAGATCCCTGAACAAGCATGGATGAGTCTTGCCAGGAATCAGGACTGGATGGCACCAGAGCCCAAAGCGTGAGATACCTTTTTGAAAAGAAAGAGAAGGAGGAATGCAAAACGTGGAGGCAACTGAAGGGGTTTCTGGGAGATGAATCAGCCTGGTTGCTCCTGCCTTCCAGTCAATGCAAGAAGTCAGAACTGACTGACAAGGGAGTCATTTGAAAAATGGATGCTTGGCTCTAGAGGGGGGCCTCACCTGGGGGTCCTCATGAGTTGCTCTCCCCCCACCCCCACTTCAGGGCACATTTCCCCCCTGCTTCTGTCTCCTTTTCTTGCACTTGGACTCTCTGCCCCTCTCAAGGCAGACTCCTGGGGTGGGGTCCCTTTTTCTTTCTCTTGAGGGCCAGGTATACATCTGTTCAACCCCCTGAGGGCCAAATACATCTCCTTTGGAATTTAGGCAGCTAATTTATTATTATTATTATTCTCTTAGATGGCTTAACACACGCACAGCCACTGATTCCAAGGTCCCTGGAGGCTCAGTGAGGAGCAGCGCCCATTTCCGGCTGCTTTGCCAGCACCAATCCCTTTGGGAGAGAGAGGATGTGGTCCTGGGATGCCCTGCTCTGGGTGCGAGGGGATGGCTGCAGTGGCCTCCGTGGGGAGCTGCCCTGGGAGACACTGGGAAACTGGTCCCCAATGCAGCAGCCAGACTCTGGGCTGGGATCCCTCTCCTTATTCCTGGTCTTTCTCTCCCACCTTTTTTTTGGGGGGGGGGGGCTACTCCACCTCCTCGTCCAGCTTTGGAAGACCATTTGCAGATGTTTCCTCTGTTCTGCAGTGATGCTGAGCGACGTCACACAGAGTTAAAGTCCTAGGGACTCCTTTGTCTGAATAAGGAGATTTCGGGGGAGTCACTGTTTTTCTGAAAGGCCAACTGAGTTTGGGATCCTCTGATCTGCAGGAGGGAGAGCGTGGCAGCCCTGGCCCCTCCCTGGCAGGACCCTCTCCTCCTCCCTGACTTGGGGTCCCCCCCCCTGCAGAAACAGATCAGGCCCCCCCGGCCCCCTCCCCTGCTGCAGCCCTGGGACCCCCACCAGATCCCAGAGAGAGAGAGGGGAGACTCACCAGATCCCAGGAGGGGAGAGCGAGGCAGCCCTTGCAGGAGAGACACCCAAGCAGGAAAGGACTGGGGAGGGGGGGGGCTTGGCTCTGGAGGACCTGGCCCCCCCTTGCTTCCTGTCCTCTCTAGGAAGGCAGCTCACTTCCCTTTAACCCTTGCCAAGCCGAGTCCCTCCAGCTCAGTCCTCTCTTGCTTGGCAAAACCTCAGATTTTTATTTTTCTATGGATTCAGGGGGGCAGCTGCCCCCTGGCTCCGCCCATGCCCAGATATCCTTTTGGGGGTGAGGCTCTTGGCTTGACTCTGAGCATCTCCCTCCCTCGGCCAGAAACCGGAGGAACAGTTTGCAGGGAAAAGGGCTTTGCAGGAGTAAGGAAGCTCCTCCTGGAATTCAGCAATGGGAGGAATGGGGCTGGTCTTGATCTACAGGGTGGCAATTTCAAAAGTCTTTATAAGGCCTTGCGCACCATTTTTCTGGGTCCCTCCTCTCTCCTGCAAGTGAGGGGAGACCCTGTTGCAACAGATCAATGAAGGCCAAGCCCACAGGCTGCTGTTTTGCTCCAAGTAATCCTGGTTGGTGTCTTTGTTTTTGTCCAAGGGAGCCCTCGGATTTTTCCATCAAGACCCCCAGGACTGGACTCGAGGGGTGACTGCCGACCCCCCCCCTCCGCTGCATGGCGCCCCTCCCGCCCTCCTCGTCCCAGGCGCTTCTTGTCAAGGGGACGTTGCCTCTCTGCCGGGAAGCCCAGGGAAGCCCAGCGCTGGTTGCCTCTCGTTGCCCGCAGGTGTTGTAGCTGTTGTGTATTGAGTCAAAGGATTTGATATCTGTATTATTCTTGTCTGTATTTGCATTAGGGGAAAGTAACTGCCTTTTGGTTCCAGAGGGTTCAGCTACTATTGGTTCATTTAAGCTGCTGTATTTGGATCCTCTGTCTTATTGGTTGCCTCCAAAAGGCAGGACTGTGATTGCCTGATATTGTTCCCTCCAAAATGTATCCTTTCTAGCTAGTTCCCTGTCCCTATAAATGTAGCTCTCCCCTCCTCAGGCCCAAGACTTGTTTGCTTTAATAAAGAAGTGTTACTAGAGAACTGTCTCCAGGATATTATGTCAAGAGAGCTGAAATCACAAACCCCACGTCACAACAGTAGCCTTATGAGGCTTTGCCCTCGGGTGGGAAAAATATTGCGCCTGGGAAAGGGAAGTGGGAGTCAACAGACACTCAAGGAACAGTTTCGGAGAAAAGGCTTTTATTTCTACCATCCATGAACTGGTAGAAGGAGCAAGTGTGATAAGTCACAAAAAGCATGCACGAGTTCACAATCATGTGCACAAGCATATATAGCCCATTCCAGTTCCCTCCTCCTTTCTCCTCCCTCAGGAGTCCTCTGAGCATGAACAGAAAGCTGTCTTGGGACTCTTGGCACCCTTCCCAGGAAAGGGGTTTCAGAGTGTTCAGATATGTTTCAATCTCTTGTTCTGGCATGGTTCCCGGACAGAAAGGAAGTTGCAATGTGGTTCTTTAGCAAGGCCAGAAGGCATCAGAAAGGCCTGAGAAACAATGGACTGTTCTCTACCTTTGTTACAGCAGAGCGGAATGTTTCTGATGCTTAGCTGCTGAGAAAATGATTTTGAAAAGCTCTGAGAAGCTTTGAGCCTGCTTTGGTGGGGGGTGACTTTGGGCCTAGGTGAGGTCACCTGTCCTCACCTTCCTTCAGTGTCACCCCCCCTCACTTTCTGTGCAGACCCCATCCTATGCTTGGCTGCGCTCGGGAGTCAAAGCTCCCCCCCAGGGCTGTCTTTAGCATAGGCGCTACTGGGGTGCAAAGACCTGCTCCTTGCCCCCAAATTTAGTTAAATTCAGTGCACGGCACCGTTGAGAATTGCTAACGGAGAAATCTGAGGCTCCCTTGGACAAAAAACAAGGACACCGGGCAGGAATAGCAGAGCAAATTGGTCTTGATTGAAGACTCTGGCGACAGGACTCCCACCTGCCACCAGGTGGAACAGGATGGAAGCCCTGAACAAAAGAGAACCCAAAGTTTTATTAGCTTCTAATCCCCAGGTTACACCCCCCCCCAAACTACATCACTCATACATCTGGTGGCAGTAATCTGAGCATCCTGGACCCTGCCCCATGGTTCCCCTTGCCCTCCACCAAACACCCATGGAGTGTAGCAAAAGAGATATTCACATTTCCCTGTTTCCCAGCCAAGTTCATCCCACCCTTTTGTCTTCCTCTGGGTTTGTTCTTTCTGGAATGACTACCTGTCTGGCACTCAGGTATCAGGATGCCAGGGATTATCGCTCAGGCAGAGGGGCTGCAGAGGAGCTGAGCTCACAGGTCTAGATGAATTTCTGCAACAGTTTGACAAACGCCGCCGCTGGCACGGCGCATCTTTGGTAAATGAGCACACACAGTCTCAAGTCCTTTAGAGGAAAAGGAGGTATACATCTCAGTAATACCTGGGTATATTTGTATTTTGGTTTTTCTAGCTGGATCAAAATTATTTATTACTTCCTAAGAGGTAGATGGTTAGGAGCTTAGGCGGCTTCAGTGGCAGCCCCTGGCCCCCCCCCTTCCACCACCCCCAGGTAAAGACGGCCCTGTCCCTGTCCGAGGGTCCGTCCAGCTCTGGGCTGCTGCTGCTGCTGTTACTCACTTGCAATCATAATTAAAGCTTGCTGCGTGTCCTCTGTTTTTTTCTTTTCAAGGGAGGGTAACAAAATCAGACAAATTGCATTTATTCCCTTTGAATGGCGCAGAGCCAGCCAGGCAGGCAGGGGAGAGGGCACAGCGACAAATCAGCGCAGCTCCCCCTTCCCTCGAAGGCTCGGGGTACGCTTGGAATTGCGGGTGCCGGCGGGGGGCACGACGAATGTCACCCCCCTCAGGATGGCACCCGGGGTGGTCCAACCCCACCGCCCCCACCTTGTTCCCCCTCTGTTCCCAGGGCCTGGAATTATTGTATAGTTTGCATTTGGTTCTCAAGGGGAGAGGGCCAGGGCTGCCGGGGAGGGGGCCCCCGCCAACAGAACGGCTGGGACAGAACCCACCAGGCCATTCCAGCAGTGGAATAGGATTATATTGAAACCGCCTTTTGCACAAAGGAGCAACATGACATGGAGCTGAATCCTGTTGAAATATAAAATAAATGAATAAATGAATGAATAAATAATGCTTCAGTATCTGGGAAAAGATCACATGTGGAAGGCTTCACGTATTTGGGCTCACGTATTTGATGTATGTATTTGGGGGCATTGACGTTCCCATTAATGCCGCAAATTCTGCCCCCACCTTTTGCTGTCATACAAGCCCAGATCATCACACTAACTGGGTGCTTCACGGTAGGCGTGATGCAAGTGGGATGTAAATCTTCTCCGATTCTTCTTCTCACATATTTTTCTTTTCTTCTATTATGTTCTTCAAACTCACGAAATGAAAGAAGACAGAAAAAACCAACCAACTTGTTAGGAATCACATAACAAGTCAAGCTAAGCAAGTTGTGCTTCCTTATTTTAGTTATTTGGCTATAAATTTTGATAGAATACAGGTAATTGCATTCTTGATTATATTATCTTTCCATTGATACATAATTTTATGCTATTACTCCAAAAGAAGTCGTGTTATTGTCAGGGGCGCATGCCGGAGCCAGGCCCTGGGACCGGTGGGGCTTTGCAGGAGTGGGGCTTTCCTAAGTTTGTTCTGAAGAGGCAAGGAGGCACGGCTGCACAGGTGAGGCCAATTGGCACCTGGTGGCAAGAAAGAGCCGGAAAGGGATATAAGGTCAGCATTTCCCTTTGGCTCTTTGCCACAGCAAAATGTTTCCTTCCTTGGGCTTCTTGACTCCTTGATTCCTGATCCTTGGACCCGTCGCTCTCTCTAGCCAAGAGAAGAGTCTGATGCGGGCCCTGGGACTGGGCTTGTCTTGTGGAGAGGGGGCCATTTCGCAGCAGAGTGTCCAGCCAAGAGGTTGGGAAACGCCAAGCCCCAGCTGTGCTAGGAGGGGCTCAGCTGAGGCTCAATCCCTCTGCACCCCATTTCCTTCTCCCTATCCATATTCTCTTTCCCCAGGGGGGCATGCTGGCCTGGAGGCAATGATTGACTCGGGGGCCTCTGGCGTCTTCATGGACATCAGTTTCACTGAGAAGTATCAAGTACCACCAGTGGTGAAAGCCTTGCCCATTTCAGTGGTGGGTCTGGAGGGGACAACCCTCACATCAGGACCCATTGCCCGTGAGACCTGTCCACTGGCCAGGTTAGTGGCACCCCTGCACCAGGAACTGTTAACGTTTCAACTAGTCCAGACGCCACATTTCCCTGTGGTCCTTGGAAGCCTCTGCTTGGTCCGACATGACCCCGCCATTTCCTGGGTGCAGCGGATGTTGTGTTTCTCATCGTCTTTCTGCCACGACGTCTGTGCCCAACCCCCGTGTTGCCGCCGGCACCTGGGAAGCCTCACCTGCCGGCCCTCAGTTCTTCCGCTTTGCAGGGGACTGCCCCAGACTGGGCAGGGTTACCGGATGTCGGCCTAATCCTGGAGCCCTACCAGGATTTGGTGGACGTGTCTGAGAAAAAGGGGGCTGAGGCTTTGCCACCCCATCGGACTTACGATTGTCCTATTGACTTGCAGCCAGGAGCAGAGATTCCTTTCAGCCGCATTTATGCCTTGTCGGCCCCTGAACTTGGGGCCCTCCGAGAGTATTAGATGACAATCTTGCCAGGGGGTTCATTCGCCCCTCTACTTCCCCTCCTGGCCCCCCTCCCCCACTTGCATGTTTTGCTGCTGCCTGCACATCCCTAGAATGCTTCCCTGGACGCAGCAGCACCGGAGCAGAGAGGGAGGAGAAGGAGGCAGCTGTTGGTTGCGCTCCTAGGCGCCGGAAGCTGAGCTGGGTGGGCTGGAGCCTGCGCACAGGACACGATCCTCTCCGCTCTGCTTGCCAGGAGGGCAGGGGATTTCCCTGCTCTTTGTTGCGTTCGTCTGCTACCAGTCTACTTGCTTAGTGTGTCTGCTTGCTGCGAGGTGACGCTACCGCAGCCTGCGCTGAGCTACGAAAGGGGAAAGGATCGTGTCCGCCTGCTGATTCCTTCCTAGCCGCCTCACCTTGCACCAAGCAGACACGCTGAGCAAGGGGAATGGGCCATTGCTGGCCCGATCCGAGCAAACACAGCAACTGAAAACAGAAGAGGGTGGGCAGTAAGACCCTGAGGCAGAGGGCAGGAAAGGAATTCACTGCGGCTGTGCACTCCCTGCCAGAAGGGGGCAAGAGCAAAAAGAGGGTAGCAGCAGCTGACTTTAACTGCCCAGTGAAAACCATACGCAGCAGGAGTCGCAACTGAATCCTTAGGAAGGCGCCGCAATAACTAGGCAAGGGGAAGAGGGCTGATGAACAGACGGTAGCCTTGGGATGCCGTACAGATCGAGAGGCGCCACACACAAGGTCACTCCAACGCCCCCTTTAACCACGCGCTCTCCCGTGCAGCAACACGCCTCACACGCCTCCACACACACATCAAAATATGCCCGATACAGGAACCCCAGCAGCCTCCTCCCTGCAGCCCACCCTCCTCCGTAACACGCAATCTGATTTTCGCCCCTGCACTTGGGCCAGTCGGCTCCAGGGACCACATATTCGCTCAGGAAGACACACAGACATTTCCCCTTACTTTTGAGAGGAAACAAGTGCGTCCTATCGAGCGAAAAATACGGTAATGTTCCCTTTCAAACAGGATACGTGAACCTCTAAGAGAACTCAAAACCCACATAAGGAAAATGTTTAATAATTTGTCGACTGTGTCCAAATTAACAAAGGTTTTGTCCCTTCATTTCTACCACAGCCAAACTAAGTGAAGGAAACTAGACTGAGCAGAAAATAACAGTAGTAATTATATGTAAAGGTGATAATATTTAAATGAATAAAATGCTGAACTCTAAGGTATTTTTTTTATCGTTTACACCTTCCCTTATGATATTCCCCCCTCTTTGGCTTTTTACCCCTTCAGTTGTTAAACAGGGTTGTGTTGTTGCCCCAGCTCTATTCATTATTTTCATTGCCATGATCCTACACGTTGTCGAAGGGAAACTCACCACCGCAGTAGAAATCATATATCGAACAGAAGGAAAGCTCTTCAATCTGAGCAGGCTGAAAGCAAAGAGTAAGGTTACCGTAACTTCCGTCCTAGAGCTTCAGTACGCTGATGACAACGCAGTGTGCGCACGCTCAGAAGATGACCTCCAGACCATGCTAAACATCTTCACAGAAGCTTACGAGAAGCTTGGCCTATCACTCAACATCCAAACAAACAAAGTGCTGCACCAGGTACAAAATAACCCCTCTGCAATACCACAAATCCAACTCAATGGTGTAACAGTGGAAAATGTCAATCACCTCTACCTGGGCAGTTATCTTTCCACAAGGGCCAACGTTGATGCCGAAATCCAGCGTCACCTGAGCTCTGAGAGTGTGGCTTTCTCCCAATTGAAGTGCAGAGTGTTTGAGGACCGGGAGATTGGCAGGGAAACCAAAATGTGTGTTCTTTTTATGTGATATCCTATGTCCAACTATGTGCACAGCTACACTTGCAAATGGCCTTAAGAGGCGTGACATGCAAGTCCCTTTCCGATTACAAAAACCCACACACCTGGGAGGGGAATAGCAGGTTATTATTTAGTGCACATCTATATAACATACAGGACCAAATAGGGGTGGGAAATATGTCTATGTGTGAACTGTAGTTAAATGTGGAGAAAATATTTGCGGTTCCTACAGAACTTAAGCAAATTTATCTCCAACGGGGGGAGCTGTTACAGAAATGATGGGGGGGCACCTTTAAATTGTTAAATGTTACAAATATTATGCCTGAATTATGCCTTTTGCCTTGACAGCTCAGGGGAAGATATCTCACTTTATAAATCCTATCAAATCAACTCCTTTGCCAGTTTCCTCCATTCCAATGCTATTTTGCACTTGGAAAAGGGACTCCAGAAAGTACCCAGAGGTGACAATTGCTGAGCTGATTATTGGAAAGCCTCACCCCACCCCCAGACTTGCCTAGGGGTCCAGACATGCAAAGGTAGTTCTATTGTGCTTTGGGTGCTGGGACTTCAGAGGTCTTTGCCTAGGCTCATCTTATATCTGAGTCTTGCCCTGACAGGTTTCCTTCTGCTAATCTTATACCAAGGGCTTGTCTTTTTTTAAAAAAAAATAAATAAATTTTTATTGAAATTTCCACCAAATTTTTTAACAACAAACAAAACATTAACAAACAAAACATAACAATAACAAGAAAAACAAAAAACACATATAATTTCAACTCTTAATTTCATGTAACTTACTTTCCCGACTTCCTCATACCTCCCCTTTCTGTATTCTTATGTCTAATAAATTTGTCAACAAATCCTTCCCTTACTTTTAACTTAATTTTAATAACACTCATTCTCCTTTCACTTAACCATTACCACTATTAACCTCGGATTTTCTCCTCCAGCGTCATTCTAACATTCCTTAATTTTGGAATATTTCTTTAGATAGTCCTTAAATTTTTTCCAATCTTCTTCCGCCGCTTCTCTTCCCTGGTCTCGGATTCTGCTCATCATCTCTGCCAAACTCATGTAGTCTATCACCTTCATCTGCCATTCTTCCACGGTGGGTAGATCTTGCATCTTCCAATACTTTGCGATGAGTATTCTTGCTGCTGTTGTAGCATACATAAAAAATGTTCTATCCTTCTTTAACACCAATTGGCCGACTATGCCCAGGAGAAAGGCCTCTGGTTTCTTAGGGAAAGTGTACTTAAGTACCTTTTTCAGTTCATTATAGATCATTTCCCAGAAAGCCTTAATCTTTGGGCACGTCCACCAAAGGTGAAAGAATGTACCTTCAATTTCTTTACATTTCCAACATTTATTATCGGGCAAATGATAGATTTTTGCAAGCTTGGCTGGGGTCATGTACCACCTGTAAATCATTTTCATAATATTTTCTCTTAAGGCATTACATGCCGTAAATTTCATGCCGGTGGTCCATAACTTTTCCCAGTCAGCAAACATAATGTTATGACCAATATCCTGTGCCCACTTAATCATTGCAGATTTAACCGTTTCATCTTGTGTATTCCATTTCAACAGCAAGTTATACATTCTTGACAGATTCTTAGTATTGGGTTCTAACAATTCAGTCTCTAGTTTTGATTTTTCCACCTGGAAGCCAATTTTCCTGTCCATTTTAAAGACTTCCATTATTTGATAATAATGAAGCCAGTCTCTCACTTTCCCTTTTAGTTTCTCAAAACATTGCAATTTCAATCTGTCCCCTTCTTGTTCCAAAATTTCCCAATATCTCGGCCATTTGGCCTCCATATTGAGTTTTTAACAGCCTTTGCTTCCATTGGCGACAACCACCTTGGAGTTTTACTTTCCAATAAGTCTTTATATCTAATCCAGTCATTATATAGTGCTTTTCTGACAATATGGTTTTTAAAACTTTTATGAGCTTTAACCTTGTCGTACCACAGGTATGCATGCCACCCGAAAATATTGTTAAAACCTTCTAAATCCAAAATGTCAGTGTTTTCAAGAAGTAGCCAGTCTTTCAACCAGCAAAAAGCTGCTGATTCATAATAATGTTTAAGGTCTGGCAGGGCAAATCCCCCCCTTTCTTTTGCATCAGTTAATATCTTAAATTTTATTCTGGGCTTTTTGCCCTGCCAGACGAATTTAGAAATGTCTTTTTGCCACTTCTTGAAACAGTCCATCTTGTCCAGTATTTGTAATGTTTGGAACAAAAACAACATTCTAGGCAATACATTCATTTTTATAACTGCAATTCGACCCAACAAGGAAAGCTTCATATTTGACCAAATTTCTAAATCTTTTTTTACTTCAGTCCAGGTTTTCTCATAATTATCTTTAAATAAGTTCACATTTTTAGATGTCATATTAATCCCCAGATATTTCACTTTCTTAACCACAGTTAAAGGTAAAGGTAAAGGTACCCCTGCCCGTACGGGCCAGTCTTGCCAGACTCTGGGGTTGTGCGCCCATCTCACTTAAGAGGCCAGGGGCCAGCGCTGTCCGGAGACACTTCCGGGTCACGTGGCCAGCGTGACATCGCTGCTCTGGCGAGCCAGAGCTGCACACGGAAACGCCGTTTACCTTCCCGCTAGAAAGCGGTCCCTATTTATCTACTTGCACCCGGAGGTGCTTTCGAACTGCTAGGTTGGCAGGCGCTGGGACCGAGCAACGGGAGCGCACCCCGCCGCGGGGATTCGAACCGCCGACCTTTCGATCGGCAAGCCCTAGGCGCTGAGGCTTTTACCGACAGCGCCACCCGCGTCCCTAACCACAGTTAGCCCTGTCTCATTCTGAAACCTTTCTTTTTCAAATGTTGTTAAATTTTTCTCCAAAACCTTCGTTTTAAGCTTATTCAATTTAAATCCTGCTACTTGACCAAACTCTTGAATTAATTCTAAGACTCTTTTAGTACTAGATTCAGGCTCTTGTAACGTAAGTACTAGATCATCTGCAAATGCTCTCAATTTGTATTGTTTCGCTCCGACCTGCACTCCTTTAACCAACTGGTCCTTTCTAATCATGTTCAGCAAAACCTCCAGGACTGATATAAAAAACAGTGGAGAGATTGGGCATCCCTGACGTGTCCCTTTTTCTATCTTAAATTCTTCTGTAACCACATTATTTACAATAAGTTTTGCTTTTTGTTCAGAATATATCGCACCTATACCGTTTTCAAACCCTTGTCCTACCCCCATCCCCTGGAGATTCTTCATCATAAAACTCCAAGAAATATTGTCAAAGGTTTTCTCGGCGTCCACAAATATCAAAACTGCTTTAGTATTAATGTTCACTTCCAACTTTTCCAAAATATCAACTATGTTCCTTACATTATCTGATAGATGTGTTCTCGGGAGAAAGCCTGCTTGATCTCTATGAATCTCCTCCATCAAAACTACTTTCAATCTTTTCGCTAAAATGTCAGCAAAAATTTTGTAATCCACATTTAGTAAAGAAATAGGGCGGTAGTTTTTAAGTTGAGTCTTTTCTGTCTCAGTTGTTGGTATAAGTGTGATGTAGGCCTCTTTCCACGTATCTGGTGCCCTTTTTCCCTCCATAATTTCGTTACAGACTTCCTTCAAAGGTTGTATCAACCACTCCTTCAAAACCTTATAGTATTTGGAAGTCAGTCCATCCGGTCCTGGAGATTTGCCCATTGCCATGTTTTGAATGGCACCTTCTATTTCTTGCTCTGTTATTTCCTGATTCAAAATTCTTTTGCTTTCCTGTGAGATCTTTCTCAGTCCATTTTTTCCCACAAACTGTTCTATATCAATATCTTTCTGCGGCCCTTGTGTATACAATTGTCTAAAATATCTCTGGAAACAGTCTCTAATTTCTGTTGGTTTATAAATGTTCTTTCCATTCACTTCTAAATTTGTAACCGTATTCAGTTTTTGTCTCTTCTTTATTTGCCAAGCCAGCAGTTTACCACATTTATCTGCCGATTCAAAAGTCTTTTGCCTCATTTGCTTAATTTTCCATTCTATTTCTTGATTCATCAACTCCATATATTGTGTCCTGTGATTTTGGCTTTGATCTTAATTTCCTTTTCCCATCTTTTATCTTCTCCAATATTTTTTCTTTCTTTTCATTCTGGCTTTTCTTTTTGATTGCATTCTGTTGTATCAAGAATCCTCTCATCACTGCTTTGCTTGCGTCCCAGATTATTCTTTTTTCTACCTTGGTTCTCATGTTAATTTCAAAATAATCTTTTAAGGTTTTCTGGGCCTTTTTACAAACTTCTTCATCTCTAAATAGGGTGTCATTCATCCTCCATCTGAAGGTGCCAATTGTTGTTAGCTTCATCACCATCTTTACCGCATTATGGTCGGAGCAAGTTTTTGGGCAGATTTCAACTTTTTTTATCTTAGGTGCCATTCCTCTAGTAATCCAAATTTGGTCAATTCTAGTCCATGTCATTTTGGCTTCAGAAAAGAAGGTTCCCTCTCTTTCAAGTGGGTGTTTTATTCTCCAAATATCAACCAAGTCCATATTGTCAGTCATTTCAAAAAAGATTTTTGGTAGTCTTCCATCTTTTGTAACTACCTGTCTTTGAGCTTTATCCATATTAGTTGAAACTACTCCATTCATGTCTCCCATCAAAATTAAATTTGTGGCCATATAATCCATCAAAATCTCGTGCAACTTCTTAAAGAATTCAACTTTCCCCTCATTTGGTGCGTAGATTCCCATGATCAAAAATTTCTCTCCTTGGACTTGAATTTCAATTGCCAGATATCTTCCTTGATCATCTTTAAAAATTAATTTCGGTTGCAATTTTTCCTTTGCATATATCACCACTCCTCTTTTTTTAACTCTATCTTTTATTAATAAGTAATTTCCTATGTGACCTCGTCACATGAGTCTCTTGTAAACAAATCAAGTCCAATTGTTCTTTTTTTAATAAATGAAAAACACTTTTTCTCTTCCGAGGGATGTTTAAACCGTTACAATTCCAACTTAGAAGTTGCAGAGCCATGATGAGTCTATTTGTCTTCTCCTCCTACTGCTCCGAGTAGTTCTTCTTCTTCTGTCGGTGGTTTCAATCTATATGGTAAATTGTCTTTGTCCAAAGTTCCTCCTTGTCTGGACATCTTTGCCAAGGTTAACCCCTCCCCTTTGGTGACATGTCAGTGATACTATGCTAATCCTATCCTTGGGTCTTGACTGACTCATTTTCCTTATGTTAATCTTGTGTAACCCTCCCCTTTCTGACGTTTTAGTGATGTAGTAATGACGTATTGATGATGCTGTACGAACTGTATTCTGGGATATGGTGGGAAGTTTTAAAAGTCAATGTCCCCCCATGGCTCTGGGTTCCCTCGCTGCTCTTGAACCTGTTGCGCAACAATCAAGGATCTCCGTCTACTGGCTGCTGTTTTGCTCCAAATTGCTTGGCTGGAATCTCCTTCTTTTACTGACCGCACGGACCCACGGGGGACTTGTGCCCTGACGAGCTGGGATATTTTTGGTGATGCAATGTATTCTTGTTTTGAGTGCTTTTTTCCTTGTGTTTCCTCTCCTATTTTGAGGGTGACTTCTACTGGGGCGTGATCTGTGATTTTAATGTTACCTATGTTCATTGATTCTACTGAGGGGATCGGACCTTGTGTGAGCAGAATGCTGTCCAGAGGGACACTGTGCCATGGCGCCCAGAAAAGAATGTGTGGCTGGTGTCTCCTGGGTTTTCTTCACCCCAAATGTCAGAGACCCCTGTTTAAAGCATTTCTAGCAACTTCTAAGAGTCCCTAATGGTTGGGGGTTTCCTTCGGAGGAAGGTTGCCCAGGGAGTTGTAGGGTGGGTGTCTTTCATGGATATGCTTTTCATATTTAGGATGAGGTCACCCCCCCCCCCCGGAATTGCTTCCCCTTTGGAGGAGGGGAACTTGTTTAATGTTTTTTGGATGAACTCTAGCTGTTTCAAGTTTGGGGCATATATGGAGCCAACTGTCAGTTTAGTTTTGCCATCTAGTGTCCTTTTAGCAAAAACGAGTCTGCCTCTTTTGTCTTTGAGGACTGTTCTGGCTTTGAAGTTCAGGTCTCTACTGAGTATTATGGCTACTCCACAGGACTTCCCTGAGCCAGGTGCAACTCACTGTTGACTGAAGCAGGGATCGCTCAGGAGTTTGGGAGGGTTGTGTATTTATTGTAGGAAGGCAATGTGTGGTTTCATGGTGTTTACATACAAGGTGATGCCTTTTCTTTGATGGGGTTTCCCAACCCCCTCACATTTAATGTAATTGCTTTTAAGCTAGCCATCTTGCTTATCTACTATATAGGGTGATTCCATGCCAGCCCGTCCGGGTTGCCCTGTGTCTCTCACCTTGTATTGTCTATCAAACCAGTGAAATGGCGCTGACCTAGAGATTAAAGTAAGATTTGGGTTAAAGAGTGGGGGATGGGTTGCAGAAAGTATCCCCTATGTAGTCATATAGGTGTTTATTTGGGGTATCATGGGCCATCTGGCATTTAGCCAGTTGGTCCTAGGTCTCAGCTAGCATGGAGTTCTTTGTTCAAGTTCAGGCCATCCTCCCTGTTGTTTGGAATAGGAAGTGGTCAGTGAAACGGTGTCAAGTGTCTTAATAATAATAATAATATATTTATTTATTTATAATAATTTTTATTAACTGGCCAATCACATCAAATTAATTTATTATTTATACCCCGCCCATCTGGCTGGGCTTCCGTTTAGGGCTTTAAAGGTCAGCACCAACACTTTGAATTGTGCTCGGAAACGCACTTGGAGCCAATGTAGGTCTTTCAAGACCAGTGTTATGTGGTCCCGGCAGCCGCTCCCATTCACCAGTCTAGCTGCTGCATTCTGGATTAGTTGTAGTTTCCAGGTCAGCTTCAAAAATAGCCCCACGTAGAGCGCATTGCAGTAGTCCAAGCAGGAGATAGCCAGAGCATGCACCACTCTGGCGAAACAGTCCGTGGGCAGGTAGGGTCTCATCCTGCGTACCAGATGGAGCTGGTAAACAGCTGCCCTGGACACAGAATTGACCTGTGCCTCCATGGACAGCTGAGAGTCCAAAATGTCTCCCAGGCTGCGCACCTGGTCCTTCAGGGGCACAGTTACCCCATTCAGGACCAGGGAATCCTCCACACCCACCCGCCTCCTGTCCCCCCAAAACAGTACTTCTGTCTTGTCAGGATTCAACCTCAATCTGTTGGCTGCCATCCATCCTCCTACCGTCTTTGTGACGCCTATGTTGGATATAGGGTCCATAAGCAA
The DNA here is from genome assembly GCF_964106915.1 of Podarcis gaigeae. Lineage (NCBI taxonomy): Eukaryota > Metazoa > Chordata > Lepidosauria > Squamata > Lacertidae > Podarcis > Podarcis gaigeae. The sequence continues at coordinate 108,144,963 of NC_139677.1, forward strand.
TGTTGCTAATGTTATTAACATCACTGGTATGTTGGGGTAGAGATGAGGGTGTTGATATGCTCTGGCAGCCCCAATGTGCTGCTTGTTTGTCAGATTTTAGCCTGTTTGTGGATTGTTTTATTGAGGTTAGGGTGAAGCAGGACCACCTGGAGGAATTTTACCCTTATGCTTTTCATATAATCAGTTAGCCATATAACCATATATCCTTATAATGATTTTTATATAATCCATGTTTGAATCAGGACGGCTTCCGCAAAAGCTTATAGCAAATTGCTTAGATCGGAAAGATCCGAAATGAACTCTGCCCCAGTTCCCTTCCCTTGATCTTCTCAATGTCTCGCTAGCATAAGGGGGAAGCAATAAATCTGATGTGCTGGCACTTTCCCCCCGTCCAGACAGGGTCCCGAGTAGCTCAAACAGGAAGATGCTAACCACAGAATGTCCCGGTATAGCAGATGGCTGCGTAGGAGCGTAAGGGCTGAAGTTCCTTTTTCTTCCTTCTTACCATAAATCAGGGGAAAGGTTAAATGCATGTTCAGACTGAAAAAGCAGAAGTTGGGAGGGAACTCTTTGCATGATCAGGGGGCAAGGCTTGAATGCGCTCATTGGTCTTCTTTTTGCTGCCGTGTGCGATTGTATCTGATTATGTCATGAACTATGATGTAGGTACTCAGGTATAAAGCCTCTGGGCGCTAGAGCCCGGGGCCCTGTCTTTGGGAAAGGATTCCACTGGGTCTCTTATTCCTCAGCAATAAATATCACTTTCTTTTTCGCCACTGCTGCGTCTGTCAATTCTGGGACACAATTTGAGTGGGTCACTGGTACCTTAAAAATCCTTGCAACAAGGGGAATTATTTTACTTAGTAAGGCGTGGGGAGGGGTGCTGAGAGTGAGTTGTAGATTGTTGGGTAATGGGGAGTGTCTTTTTATGTCACCTGGACTGGTGTTGGGTGGGGATCTCTGTGGAGGTGTGAGGCTGGGGGGGAATATTGATCGTGTTAGCTGTATTGATGGCTTGGGGGGAGAGGAAAAGGAGGAGGGGGTCACCAGTCCATCGGGTTGAGGTGACTTCTGGTTGCTTCATTCTGCCTTCTGCCACGTTGACCTCCTCTCCACGTTTCGTGTCATCGGCAAATGGGATGAGCACCCCCTCAGTTCCTTCATCCAAGTTGTTCATAAAGATGTTGAACAACAACGGGCCCAGGACAGAACCCTGCAGCACCCCTCTTGTCACTTTTCCCCAGGATGAGGAGGAACCATGGAGGAGGACTTTTTGGGTTCGGTTAGTCAAATCCACCTAACAGTTTCCTCATTCAGCCCACATTTTAGAAGCTTAATGGCAAAAATATTATGGGGGACTTCGTCAAAAGCCTTACTGAAATCAAGATGCACAATTTCCACAGCTATTCCCTGGTCAACAAAGTTTGTAACTCCATCCAAAAAAAGGGGAGGAGAGATTTCTCTGGCTTGACTTGTTTTTGGGAAAGCCATGCTTTCATCTTGTATGCTTATGTTGTGAAATCTTCAATTGGAGGGCACATAAATATTAAAAATGATAATAAATAAGGATATTGGCAAGCTGGAACATGTGCCAACGAAGGCTATTAATGTATTTATTTAATTTATATACCACCCGACCCAGTGGTGCCAACTTGAATAAAATATTGGTGGGGGGCCAGGTAAGCCCCTCCTTGCACAATCAATCACATGATGCATAAAGGGCATTGGAATGGCAATGCCTATCAACTGGGGGGGGGACCCTCAAATATACTATTGGGGGCAAAAACTCCTTGGTCTCTAAGTGTTGACTCCTGTTCCCACATGTCTCAGGACAGTTACAACATTAAAACAACATAAAAACACAAAATACACATCAGTAACTCAACTCCTCACCACATGTTAAAAGGGCCTTAGATGTCAATCAGCCAAAGGCCTGGTTAACAAGGTGCGGATTTGCCTGGCTCCTAAAGCTACAGAATGAAAGATTTTCCCGACCTTTGTATGAATTCTTTGATGGGAAGTGAGAGAGGAGTTACGAATGAATATCTTTCCACATTCCGCACACTGATAGGGTTTCTCCCCTGTATGAATTCTCTGATGAGACGTGAGAGATACGCTCTTCCTGAAGCTCTTTCCACATTCCACACACTGATAGGGTTTCTCCTCTGTATGAATTCTTTGATGGGAAGTGAGAATGTCTCTCCTCTTGAAGTGCTTTCCACATTCCCCACACTGATAGGGTTTCTCCCCTATATGTCTTCTCTGATGGTAAGTGAGAGAGGAGCTCTGACTAAAGCTCTTTCCACATTCCACACACTGATAGGGTTTCTCCCCTGTATGAATTCTTTGATGGGAAGTGAGAGTGTCTCTCCTCTTGAAGTGCTTTCCACATTCCAAACACTGATAGGGTTTCTCCCCTGTATGAATTCTCTGATGAGACGTGAGAGATACGCTCTCCCTGAAGCTCTTTCCACATTCCACACACTGATAGGGTTTCTCCCCTGTATGAATTCTCTGATGAGACGTGAGTTGGGAGCTCTGATTGAAGCTCTTTCCACATTCCACACACTGATAGGGTTTCTCCCCTGTATGAATTCTTTGATGGGAAGTGAGAGTGTCTCTCCTCTTGAAGCGCTTTCCACATTCCACACACTGGTAGGGTTTCTCCCCTGTATGACTTCTCTGATGGTAAGTGAGACTGGAGCTCTCCCTGAAGCTCTTTCCACATTCCATGCACTGATAGGGTTTCTCCCCTGTATGAATTCTCTGATGGGAGGTGAGAGATACCCTCTTCCTGAAGCTCTTTCCACATTCCACACACTGATAGGGTTTCTCCCCTGTATGAATTCTTTGATGGGAAGTGAGAGAGGAGCTCTGACTGAAGCTCTTTCCACATTCCCCACACTGATAGGGTTTCTCCCCTCTATGAATTCTCTGATGGTAAGTGAGATGGGAGCTCCAACTGAAGCTCTTCCCACATTCCATGCACTGATAGGGTTTCTTTCCTATGAGAATTCTTTGTTGGGAAGTGGAATGGGAGCTCTGACTGCAGCTCTCTCCATACTCCAAATTCTTACGTGGCTTCTCCTCTCTGGGGATTTTGTCTTGTTCAGCCTTGTTCTCGATCTGCAATTCATCACAATCTGCAATGGAGACAAAAAGGGATTAGAGCCTCAGGAACAAATGAAGAAAAACTGAAGGGAGTTCCGTGTGTGTTCATTACCTTTGTGTTTTGTCATTAACCAACATATTTCTTATTAGATTCTGATGGGTTGTTGAATGTTGCTTTCTTTGATATACTGTAGTGGTAAAATTGTGAAAGCCTTTTAGAAAAAAGTGCATTTCAGATGTTTGATGGCTCCTAACACCACTTCTTTTGGAGTACAGTAGATGTTCGGGTTGCAAACATGATCCATGTGCGCAACACAAAAACACGCAACCTTAAGCGAATGTAACCCGAGTGTCAGGAAACTGCCATCGGAGCCAGAGGGAGAGGGAGGGCTCTGGAGGGATTCCGGAGAGCGTCCCAGGAGGGAGAGAGGCAGCCCATCTTCTGGGGAAGGAAATCAGTGTAGCACCAGTGGAGAAGGGGGGCAGATGGGGGAATCAGCGAGGTGGCTCCATGACTCCTCGTCGGAGACCAGCGGGGAGAGCACGGGTCCTCCGCTGCCCACACCCTCCCTGCGCAGAAGGCTTCTGTGCAGGGAGAGTAGGCAGAGACTAGGCGTCAAGGAGCTTCTTTGCTGGAAGAAGTTCAAGAAACGCCCACTGACGGATTCTGCCAGCGATTGAGACAGCCACGGATGAGTGACTGCCCGGACAGAAAGGGTTGACCCAGGTAACCTAGACAAGCGTGGCACCGATTTACGCACCAGCAACCCCTAGAACCATTACACCGAGGTATGACTGTAATACCATAATATTATATAGCAATGGAAATATAATTTAATCAAGAATGTAGTGCAACAAAGTTTGTTCAATTATCTGTATTCTATCAAAGGTTATAGACATATAACCAGAAAAGGGAAGCACAACTTGCTTAGCTTGACTTTTGTCAGTGTATTATGTGATTGCTATCAATTTGGTTGGTAGTTACTCAGAAAGAGATGTAAAATCGTACTATTAAGTGAACAAGGCTACAGGTATGAAGAAATTAGAAGATAGATTGGGGAAAACTTAACCAAAGCTGGTCTATATTTTTGAAGAGGTATAAGAGACTCAGTCACTCCAAAATCAGACTGGTAAAGGCAGGAAAAGGTGCACAACAGCAAGTGATGATCGAAGAATGGAGAGACTGTGCCTGCATGACAGAAGAAAATCATTACGTTCTTCATTAAATTATTTTTCCATTGATATATAATTTTATGCTATTACTCCCCAAAAAGTGGTGTCATGAGGTATCAAAGCTCTGAAATACACTTTCTCCAAAAGGTTTCCACAATTTTGTCCACTAGTGTAAGTTGTTCATTTTAAAGTTACTTTTTAAATGGGGACAGATTGTTATGATTAATGTTTCTGGTTAATATAAGTGTTGGAAGCTGCCCAGAGCAGCTGGGGCATCCCAGCCAGGTGAGCAGAGTAAAAATAAAATTATTATTATTATTATTATTATTATTATTATTATTATTATTATCAGTGCTAATACCTTTCCCGCCCCGACCTGGCCACAGTGATCCATGCGACGGTCATCTCCAGGCTTGACTACTGTAATTCGCTCTATGCGGGGCTGCCCTTGAAGCTGTCCCAGAAACTCCAGCGGGTACAGAATGCTGCAGCGAGGCTCCTCACGGGGTCCCTGCCATGGGAGCATATTCACCCAGTGCTTTTCAAGCTGCACTGGCTCCCGGTGGAGTACAGGGTCAGATTTAAGGTGCTGCTTTTGACCTTTCAAGCCCTTCACGGCCTAGGACCCTCGTACCTACGGGACCGCCTCTCCTGGTATGCCCCATGGAGAGCCTCAAGGTCCATAAATAGCAACACCCTAGTGGTCCCAGGCCCTAAAGAAGTTAGATTGGCTTCAACCAGAGCCAGGGCCTTTTCAACTCTGGCTCCGGCCTGGTGGAACGCTCTGCCTCATAAGACCAGGGCCCTGCAGGATCTGATTTCTTTCCGCAGGGCCTGTAAGACAGAGTTGTTCCGCCTGGCCTTTGGCTTGGAGCCAATTTGATTCCCTCCCTCCCTCTCTCTCTCTCTTTTTCCCCCTCCTCTTTCTTTCTTTTCCTTCTCCTGCAATGAGGCTATATTTTAATATTTTAATGTTCCATTATTTTAATGTTGTATTTTATTTTTGTTTTTAAGTTGTAATCATTCATCTTGTTTTTATTATTGCTTGTAAGCCGCTCTGAGCCCGGCCTTGGCTGGGGAGGGCGGGGTATAAATAAAAAAATATTATTATTATTATTATTACTACTACCTGAGATTCAATAAGCCTGGCTCTTCTCTGGGATGGATTTTGTTTGGCCCAGTCATGGCATCCCCTCCATCTCCACTGTCAGTCGTCTCTCTGTTCAACCCAAGACTGACAGCACCAAAAACAAAAACAGCACCACTGAAGCTAAATAAAAAAAATTCCTTCCAGTAGCACCTTAGAGACCAACTGAGTTTGTTATTAGTATTAGCTTTCGTGTCCATGCACACTTCTTCAGATACCAACACTGAAGCTGACATTTCAGATGCCTGGGCAGTTCAGACCAGCCGAATCGTGGTATAAAAAGGCAGAACTGGAGGAAGATGGTTCACAGAAAAAACTGGAATTTGCTGTTCAATGTTTATTGTTGGGGTGTTAGGTTCCCAGTTGTTGGAGGGGGCGCTGCTGAGCTCTGTGGAAATGTATGAGGTTTGTCACATAGAGGTATTTTTTGAATTTCCAGGCAGATAGGACGATCCCACAGGGAGACTTACCAAGAGAGGCCACGATCCCACGATTCTCCTCCATGACGTCCTTATGCAGAGCTCTCTGGTCAGGATCCAGCAACGCCCACTCCTCATCCATGAAACAAACAGCGACATCTTCAAAGCACACTGGACCCTAAAAGAAAAGGGAAATGTCCTCTTCTGAGACAGCAGAAATATGATCTGCTACACAATGCTCTGTTCTTTCCTTCCTCTTAATTGCTGTGTTGTTTCAATAGGATTGACACTTTGACACACATTCTGGAAACGTATGTCTAGATGTTTGGTTCTGGCCTTCAACTGCCCAGATTCTGCCAACTTCAGACAGGGTTCATTGTCTTCCCAAACCGTGATGGGCAGGCAACAATCCCCATAGATCTCTTGCACCAGGCATCTATAGAACTCCAGTTCCCTGCACAATTCCCAGATATCCCAGATATGGACTTCCTGTCATGCAGATTGGCCCCGTCGCTATCTGCCCTGCAAGTAAGCACCGTCCCACCTGCAGCTGACAGCTTGAGACTGAAGTCCTTGGTATCCTGCAGGTAACGCAGCACCCGCTTGATACCATGCCAGGCATTTACACTGGGCTTTGATGCTTCCCTACTGAGCAGATTGGTAGCAAAAGCAATGTCCGTCCTGCTCCATTGGGACAGATCCAACAGACTACCCAGAGCTGACTGGAAGAGCTCAGCATTCTCAAACTCAACGCCTTCTGCTAGCCAACTGTCTTTCACACAGCTTGTCTCCATGGGTGCCCTAACCCCTGCACAATCAGACATTCTGAACTTCTCAAGCAACTGCTCAATCTTGCCTTTCTGACTGAGCAAGAAGCTTCCATCTTCAGTCCTGTCTATCTGAACACCTAAGTAGATCCTTACTGCACCCAGGTTCTTGAGCTGAAACAGTTTTTCAAGCTCTTTGGCAAACTTCTGCACCTGTTTGTTTGCCCCTGAGATGTGAATGATGTCATCAACAAAGATCAACACCATTTCCTGGGACTCCTGACCCTTTAAGGTACAGGCAGCTGTCAGCAAGACTCTTCCTGAAACCTAGCTTCTCTAAGGCTTCATCCAGGTACAAGTTTCAATTTCTGGCCGATTGCTTTAAGCCATAAATGGACTTGTGAAACTTCCATACAGGATTCGGCTCATTGCCCTCAAACGCTGGAGGAGGAAGCATGTACAGATCCTCCTGGAGGTCTGAGTTCAAATAGGCCACATCCACATCAAAGTGATGCACCTGAAAACCTCTTTGTGCAGCAATGGCTAAGAGCATGTGCAGAAATTCACATCTGGAAGTAGGAGCATATACCTCAGTATAATGCAGCCTCTTTTCCTGCATGAACCCTCTGGCTGCTAGCCTAGCCTTGTACTGTGGTTCCCCTGCTGCTGTGGGTTTAAGACGGTAAACCCAGCGCCTGCTCACGGCCTGTTTGCCCACTGGCAACGTTGTGAGGGAGAACACACCTAGAGACTCCATTGAGCTCATCTCCTTCTGCATTGCCTCATGCCATTTCCTGGCTTCTTCCTGAGGCAGTTTCTGAACATCCTCAAAACTCTCGGGTTCACACTGTGCCATGCCAACCCACACACTTGTGACTGCAAACCTGTCAGGAGGTTTACCTTTCGTTGTGCGAGCTGAACGTCTCAACCCAGTTTCAGGTACCCCCTCAGACCCACTAGGACCAGCTAGAACATCCTTGGCCTCCGAGAGCTCCCCCTTTGACTTACTGCTGGATTTAGACTTCTCAGCTGAACCTGTGGGTGAGGAAGGAGTACTTCTCTGTTCAAGCTTCACAGCTTTAGAAGTTCTTCCCTCTACCTGCTCTGGGTCAGGACTCTGTGCCTCAGCAGCAGGTTCAACCTCTACCTCTTCCTCATCAGCAGAGTCAAGCAGACTCTCTGAAAGAACATCAGGGTTCCCATGTATGCGTGTCCATCCATTCTACTCACAGAACTCAGCACTGCTGCTGAGCAGAATCCTGGACTGATTGCCTGTTGGATAGGCAAATCTCCACCCCTTGGTCCCTGGCTCATACCCACAGAAAATCATCTTTTGGGACCTAGGGTCACCCTTTCTGTGCTTGGCCTTTGGCACAAGGACCCAGGCCTCGCAGCCTGAGTACAGCTGGGTTAAAGTGGTTCTGTTATGTCTTCTGGCAAGGCCATGCTGACTATAAGAAGAGGTCAGAAGGAGCCTGGGTTTCTCTCTCTCTCTCTCTCTCTCTCTCTCTCTCTCTCTCTTCCTTCTGGTGTTCTGTACATAGTATGCTGAGTGTTGAGGTTTAAACTTATTATAAGTTGTGGGAAATTTCAGTTAAGTTTGCTGCAACTGGATTTCTTATGCACAGAGCCAATCCTGAATGTTTTGGATTTGGGACCATTATGCTCATTTGTCTTCAGTAGCAGTAAAGCTCTGCTGGGTGAAATACAATTGCCTCTGGTCTATTTTGGGGAATCCTGCAACATCTTTACGTTTTCACTCTGGTAACTATACAGTGGTGCCCCGTAAGACGAATGCCTCGCAAGACGGAAAACCTGCTAGACGAAAGGGTTTTCCATTTTGGAGGTGCTTCGCAAAACAAATTTCCTATGGGCTTGCTTCGCAAGACGAAAATGTCTTGCGAGTTCCTGCAGGGTTTTTTTCCTTTCCCACCCTTTTCCCCAAGCCGCTAAGCCTCTTATCAGCTGATCCGCTAAGCCGCTTATCAGCTGATCCGCTAAGCCCTGTTACCATTTCAGTTTCTGACACCTCCTCTTCCCAGGCTTCTCCCTCTTCTCCATCTAACCGCTCATCCTTCCTCCACCTCCACTCCTTCGGCTCTGAGCCGTCTTCCCTTCCTGGTTCCCCGGCTGCTTCCTCCCACCATTCCTCTGTGCCCAACCAGTCCATGACATTGCTCCATCCCTCAGCCTCTGTCCCCACAAGGCAGCTTCCCCTGACCTGATCTGGTTCCACAGCCGCTGCTTCCCTTCTGCCCCCATGAAAAGATGGATCAGAAGGTCTTGCCGCCATCATTCTGTCTCCTGAAAGAGAAAACAGGTAAGCAGGATGCCAGGAGTGCCCATGTCTCTCACAGGTGAAACAGGGCATCTCTAACCACAGATGGGCCTTTCAGAAAGCCTTACCTGCTGAGTGCATTTGGACATTTGTGCCCATTTCGTATGTTAGTCATGCAGAAATACATCTCTCCTCCTCTAGACCCTTCCTCCCAACTCCCCCCCCCAAAAAAAACTTGATGAAAAGACCCCAGAGATTATATGGGAAACCAACAGAATGAGACCAAATGGAGAAAAACCGCCTTCCTCCTTACCCAGTGGCCTCTCTCTGGTGTCCAACGGAGGCCTCTCTGCCTCACAGGAATCCAGGTCTATTTCCTCAAAACGATCCTTTTCCTGAAACAGCAACAAGGATTCAAAACAGAAAATGAATGACAAGAAATAGCAGAAAGATAATGGAAAAGTAAAAAACTTTAATGGTGTGAGATCTCATTCCATGGATGCCTTCCCAGAAAAAGGATGGGCCATCAGCAGAGCATTATGGGATGTGCTCCATCCTCTTTGGAGTCCCTAATAATAATAATATTTTTTATTTGTACCCCACCCTCCCTGGCCGGAGCCAATCTTTTGGCGACTAACATCATAAATCTAACACAGTATACAAATAACATAAGAACAGGCAATTGATTAATTAAAATACTTCTTAAAATTAGTTCAAAGCAAATTAAAATCTGGACAGACGGCAGTCCACTGCTATAATAATAATAATAATAATAATAATAATAATAATAATAATAACAGTTTATTATTTATACCCCGCCCATCTGACTGGGTTTCCCCAGCCACTCTGGGCGGCTTCCAAAAGAATATTAAAATACTGTGATACATCAAACATTAAAAACTTCCCTAAACAGGGCTGCCTTCAGATGTCTTCTAAAAGTCTGGTAGTTGTTTTTGACATCTGGTGGGAGGGCGTTCCACAGGGCGGGCGCCACCACCGAGAAGGCCCCCTGCCTGGTTCCCTGTAACTTGGCTTCTCGCAGTGAGGGAACCACCAGAAGGCCCTCAGTGCTGGACCTCAGTGTCTGGGTAGAACGATGGGGGTGGAGATGCTCCTTCAGGTATACTGGACCGAGGCCGTTTATGGCTTTATTTTTAAAAAAATAATATTTATTAAAGTTTCAAAAAAGTTACAAAAATGAAAAAAAGAAAACAAACAAAAAATACAAAATACAGAAAAATAAAAACAATTAAAAACAAGTCGGTCTTTCCATGTCTTGTCTTTCATTTATTTGTTTCCCTGACCTCCTCACACCTCCCTTTTTTGTATTCTAGTTCAATTAGTTATTTCGGCAAATCCTTTCCATTTTTGCTTTTATCTTAATAATTTATCTTAATATATTGTAGCTTTACATTCTCACCTGTTAACAATCCATTTTTACATACCCCTTTGTAACATTACTGCTAAAACCACATAACTTCATTCCAGCATCCTTCTAACATTCCTTAATTTTATAGTGTTTCTGTAGATAGTCTTTAAATTTCTTCCAATCTTCTTCTACCGACTCTTCTCCCTGGTCTCGGATTCTGCCAGTCATTTCCGCCAGTTCCATGTACTCCATCACCTTCATCTGCTATTCTTCCTGGGTGGATAAATCTTGTGTCTTCCAATACTTTGCGATGAGTATTATTTCTGCTGTTGTTGCATACATAAAAAAAGTTCTATCCTTCTTTAACACCAATTGGCCGACCATGCCCAGGAGAAAGGCCTCTGGTTTCTTCAGGAAGGTATATTTAAATACCTTTCTCATTTCATTATAGATCATCTCCCAGAAAGCCTTAATCCTTGGGCAGGTCCACCAAAGGTGAAAGAATGTACCTTCGGTTTCTTTACATTTCTTTACCCAAACTAGGTGTCTCCAGGAGAACATCTGCCACGACCTGAAGCAGCTCGGGCAGGGAAACCTTGGTGCAGTGGGGAGGTCGGTACACCAAAAGGAATCCTGCACTCTATTGCCCAAATTCCAGAAAATGCCCTCGGAAAACTGGGTCTTCCCAATAGGACGCCTGCTGCAAACTAATGACTTCCTAAAAATCACTGCAACCCCCCCTCCCCGCCCACATGACCTGGGTTGCTGTGCATAAGAGAAACCTGGTGGACAAGCAGCGGCAAGAACAGGCCCATCTGCTTCATCCAACCAAGTCTCTGTTACACATGCCAGGTCAAATCCTCCATCCATGATCAAGTCAAGTAAAATTGAGAGTGGTTGAAACCTCAGCGCCTAGGACTTGCCGATCGCATGGTCGGCGGTTCAAATGCCCGCGGCGGGGCGAGCTCCCGTCGTTCGGTCCCAGCGCCTGCCAACCTAGCAGTTCGAAAGCACCTCCGGGTGCAAGTAGATAAATAGGGACCGCTTACCAGCGGGAAGGTAAACGGCGTTCCGTGTGCTGCGCTGGCTCTCCAGATGCAGCTTGTCACGCTGGCCATGTGACCCGGAGGTGTCTGTGGACAGCGCTGGCTCCCGGCCTATAGAGTGAGATGAGCGCACAACCCTAGAGTCTGGCCAGACTGGCCCGAACGGGCAGGGGTACCTTTACCTTTAATATTCGCTAGGGCCAACGACTGTTACCAGTGGTCTTATAAAGGAGGTGTGAGCGGGCTAGGAAGCCTCTTTATTGCTTATTCTTGTACTGAAAGAAAAGAATCAGACTGAACCCTGAACCCTGAAGGCCTGGCGGAACAGCTCTGTCTTGCATGCTCTGAGGAAAGATGTCAAATCCTGCAGCGCCCTGGTCTCTTGTGAGAGAGCGTTCCACCAGGACGGAGCCACATCCGAAAAGGCCCTGGCTCTGGTCAAGATAGTATCCAGAGGAAAGTCTCTCTCACCTGCTTCCTCTCTGACTGCTTCCTCTCCTCTGCCTGACTCAGGAGGAAACCTTCGGCCAGGGCCACCGCCTGGGAACTGGTCTCCGCTCCACAGTCCCTCACCCAGCTCTCCATCTCCGGGGGAAGGACAGCCAGGAACTGCTCCAAGATCACCAGGTCCAGCATCTCAGCTTTCGTGTGCCTTTCTGGCTTCAGCCACTGACGGTCAAGGTGGTAGAGTCGGCTGCAAACCTCTCGGGGTCCTTTGGCCTCCTGGCAGCAGAACTGCCTGAGCTGCTGGCTCTGCCCCTCTGAGCGGAGGGTGTCCTCCTCACCAAGGATTTTCCGCACAGAGTTTTCCCAGAATCCCCCACTGCTCCCAGTTTGGTTGGCATGGCCTCTTCCTGCTTCAGGGCCAGCTGGGTCTTGCTCATCCATCTGTGCTCTCAGGAAGCCTCTGAGAGATCGGAAGGAAGCCTTTGGTCTTCTGCCAAGTTCTGGCCGTCTTAATGAGAAGCTCTACCAAATCCTAGAAAGCAAATACATTGTTCTGTTACAGAATTTGTAGGTCAGGAGAAGAAACAGATCCCTGAACAAGCATGGATGAGTCTTGCCAGGAATCAGGTCTGGACGGCACCAGAGCCCAAAGCGTGAGATACCTTTTTGAAAAGAAAGAGAAGGAGGAATGCAAAACGTGGAGGCAACTGAAGGGGTTTCTGGGAGATGAATCAGCCTGGTTGCTCCTGCCTTCCAGTCAATGCATGAAGTCAGAACTGACTGACAAGGGAGTCATTTGAAAAATGGATGCTTGGCTCTAGAGGGGGGCCTCACCTGGGGGTCCTCATGAGTTGCTCTCCCCCCACCCCCACTTCAGGGCACATTTCCCCCCTGCTTCTGTCTCCTTTTCTTGCACTTGGACTCTCTGCCCCTCTCAAGGCAGACTCCTGGGGTGGGGTCCCTTTTTCTTTCTCTTGAGGGCCAGGTGTGTATGTAGTCAACCCCCTGAGGGCCAAGTGGGTGGGGCCAAATACATCTCCCTTGAAATTTAGGTGGGTAATTTATTACTATTATTCTCTTAGGTGGCTTCACACACGCACAGCCCTTGATGCCCAGGTCCCTGGAGGCTCAGTGAGGAGCAGCGCCCATTTCCGGCTGCTTTGCCAGCAACAATCCCTTTGGGAGAGAGAGGATGTGGTCCTGGGATGCCCTGCTCTGGGTGCGAGGGGATGGCTGCAGTGGCCTCCGTGGGTAGCTGCCCTGGGAGACACGGGGAAACTGGTCCCCAATGCAGCAGCCAGACTTTCCTTCCTTTCTCCCCATGGTTTTTTTTTGGGGGGGTGTCTAGTCCGCCTCCTTGTCCAGCTTTGGAAAACCATTTGCTGAGAGACGTCACACAAAGTCCTAGGGACTCCTTTGTTTAAAGAAGAAGGTGGAATCCAAAATCCTTCCCTGACCTTCCTCCCGGGGAGTCTGGCAAAAAGCTCTGGCTCTCAGCCCCGGGGCTCCTTCCTCCTCTGGGTAGCAGGAGCATATGGGGGGGTCTTTGCACCCCTGACCCTCTCCTCCCTGACTTGGGGTCCCCCCCTGGCCTCCTCCCCTGCTGCAGCCCTGGGACCCCACCAGATCCCAGAGAGAGAGAGAGAGAGGAGACTCACCAGATCCCAGGAGGGGAGAGCGAGGCAGCCCTTGCAGGAGAGACACCAAAGCAGGAAAGGACTGGGGGGGCTTGGAGCTGGAGGACCTGCCCCCCTTGCTTCCTGGCCTCTCTAGGAAGGCAGCTCGGTTCCCTTTAACTCTTGCCAAGCCGAGTCCCTCCAGCTCAGCCTCTCTCACTTGGCAGAACCTCATATTCTTATTATTTGTTATTCATTCGGGGGGCAGCTGCCCCCCTGGCTACCTCAATGCCCAGATATCCTTTTGGGGGTGAGGCTCTTGGCTGGACTCTGAGCATCTCCCTCCCTCGGCCAGAAACCAGAGGAAGAGCCTGCAGGGAAAAGGGCTTTGCAGGAGGCAAGGAAGCTCCTCCTGGAATTCAGAAATGGGAGGCTAGAATGGGGTCCCAGGGTCATCCAGCTCAACCCCCCGCCATGCAGGAATCTCCGCGGAAGCCTCCAGGGCAGATGGCCCTCCGATCTCTGCTGAGAAACCTCCCAGGAAGGAGAGTCCCCCACCTCCCGAGGGAGACCTTTCCCCTGCAGAGGCCTAGCAAGCTCAGGTGGTACCGGGTGCAGACCTTTGTGTGTCCCCCCCCCAAATATTGATTGCTCGGGTTCTGCTGGGTTGGCATTCAGCCTGGTGTTCCTGCTGTTAGGGAAGCATCTAGGTGCGAGGCTGCTCAGTCCCCCAGCTGGTCGAGCGGAGCCCGCGGGTCCCTGCGGAATAAAGGAGGAGTCCAGCCCCCAACCAGAGGAAAAAGCTGTAGACCAAAGTTTATTGCGCAACAGGTTCCAAGAGGAATTTGGAACCCCGAGGATGGGGCCACAAGGACTTTTAAAGCTTTCCCAGAAATATTCCAGAATACAGTTCGTACAGCATCCTTGCTCCATCACTGACATGTCACCAAAGGGGAGGGGTGAGCCTTGGCAAAGATGTCCAGACACGTCCTGGGTACAAGACTGGCATAAGCAGACATGGCAGGGCAAGACTCAGGTATAAGATTAGCCTGGGCAAAGACCTCTGAAGTTCCAGCACCCAAAGACAAACACCTCTGAAGTCCCAGGACCCAAAGCACAATAGAACTACCTTTGCGTGTCTAGAATCATAGAGTTGGAAGAGACCACAAGGGCCATCAAGTCCAACCCCCTGCCAAGCAGGAAACACCACCAGAGCACTCCTGACATTTGGTTGTCAAGCCTCTGCTTAAAAACCTCCAAAGAAGGAGACTCCACCACACTCCTTGGCAGCAAATTCCACTGTCAAACAGCTCTTACTGTCAGGAAGTTCTTCCTAATGGTTACTAACTTTATAAATCCTATCAAATCAACTCCTTTGCCAGTTTCCTCCATTCCAATGCTATTTTGCCCTGGAAAAGGGACTCCCGAAAATACCCAGAGGTGACAATTGCTGAGCTGATTATTGGAAAGCCTCACCCCACCCCCAGACTTGCCTAGGGGTCCAGACATGCAAAGGTAGTTCTATTGTGCTTTGGGTGCTGGGACTTCAGAGGTCTTTGCCTAGGCTCATCTTATACCTGAGTCTTGCCCTGACAGGTTTCCTTCTGCTAATCTTATACCAAGGACTTGTCTGGACATCTTTGCCAAGGTTAACCCCTCCCCTTTGGTGACATGTCAGTGATGCTATGCTAATCCTCTCCTTGGGTCTTGCAATGACTCACTTTCCTTATTCAAGACAAAAAATTCCTTCCAGTAGCACCTTAAAGACCAACTAAGTTAGTTCTAGGTATGAGCTTTCGTGTGCATGCACACTTCTTCAAATACACTGAAATAGAAGTCACCAGACCCTTCTATATGTTAATCTTGTGTAACCCTCCCCTTTCTGACGTTTTAGTGATGTAGCAATGACGTATTGGTGATGCTGTACGAACTGCATTCTGGGATATGGTGGGAAGTTTTAAAAGTCAATGTTGCCCCATGGCTCTGGGTTCCCTCGCTGCTCTTGAACCTGTTGCGCAACAAGAAAGGATCTCCGTCTACTGGCTGCTGTTTTGCTCCAAATTGCTTGGCTGGAATCTCCTCCTTTTACTGACCGCACGGACCCACGGGGGACTTGCACCCTGACGAGCTGGGATCTTTTTGGTGATGCAATGTATTCTTGTTTTGAGTGCTTTTTTCCTTGTGTTCCCTCTCCTATTTTGAGGGTGACTTCTACTGGGGCGTGATCTGTGATTTTAATGTTACCTATGTTCATTGATTCTACTGAGGGGATCGGACCTTGTGTGAGCAGAATGCTGTCCAGAGGGACACTGTGCCATGGCGCCCAGAAAAGAATGTGTGGCTGGTGTCTCCTGGGTTTTCTTCACCCCAACAAAATATTAAAATATCATAATGCATCAAACATTAAAAGCTTCCCTAAACAGGGCTGCCTTCAGATCTCTTCTAAAAGTATGGTAGTTGTTCTTCTCTTTGACATTTGGTGGGAGGGCGTTCCACAGGGCGGGCGCCACCACCGAGAAGGCCCTCTGCCTGGTTCCCTGTAACTGGGCTTCTCGCAGTGAGGGAACCGCCAGAAGGCCCTCGGAGCTGGACCTCAGTGTCCGGGCAGAACGATGGGGGTGGAGATGCTCCTTCAGGTCTACTGGGCCTTTGAGGCCCTTTAGGGTTTTAAAGGTCAACACCAACACTTTGAGTTGTGCTCGGAAATGTACTGGGAGCCAATGTAGGTCTTTCAAGACTGGTGTTATGTGGTCCTGGCAGTCGCTCCCATTCACCAGCCTAGCTGCCGCATTCTGGATTAGTTGTAGTTTCCGGGTCAGCTTCAAAGATAGCCCCACGTATAGCGTATTGCAGTAGTCCAAGCAGGAGATAGCCAGAGCATGCACCACTCTGGCGAAACAGTCCGTGGGCAGGTAGGGTCTCATCCTGCGTACTAGATGGAGCTGGTAAACAGCTGCCCTGGACACAGAATTGACCTGTGCCTCCATGGACAGTTGAGAGTCCAAAATGACTCCCAGGCTGCGCACCTGGTCCTTCAGGGGCACAGTTACGCCATTCAGGACCACGGAGTCCTCCACACCCACCCACCTCCTGTCCCCCCAAAACAGTACTTCTGTCTTGTCAGGATTCAGTCTCAATCTGTTGGCCGCCATCCATCCTCCAACCGTCTTTGTGACGCCTATGTTGGATATAGGGTCCATAAGCAATGTTGCTAATGTTATTAACATCACTGGTATGTTGGGGTAGAGATGAGGGTGTTGATATGCTCTGGCAGCCCCAATGTGCTGCTTGTTTGTCAGATTTTAGCCTCTTTGTGGATTGTTTTATTGAGGTTAGGGTGAAGCAGGACCACCTGGAGGAATTTTACCCTTATGCTTTTTATATAATCAGTTAGCCATATAACCATATATCCTTATAATGATTTTTATATAATCCATGTTTGAATCAGGACGGCTTCTGCAAAAGCTTATAGCAAATTGCTTAGATCGGAAAAATCCGAAATGAACTCTGCCCCAGTTCCCTTCCTTGTTCTTCTCAATGTCTCGCTAGCATAAGGGGGAAGCAATAAATCTGATGTGTTGTAGATTGAGTTGTAGATTGTTGGGTAATGGGGAGTGTCTTTTTATGTCACCTGGACTGTCGTTGGGTGGGGATCTCTGTGGAGGTGTGAGGCTGGGGGGGAATATTGATCGTGTTAGCTGTATTGATGGCTTGGGGGGAGAGGAAAAGGAGGAGGGGGTCACCAGTCCATCGGGTTGAGGTGACTTCTGGTTGCTTCATTCTGCCTTCTGCCACATTGAGCTCCTCTCCACATTTCGTGTCATCGGCAAATGGGATGAGCACCCCCTCAGTTCCTTCATCCAAGTCGTTCATAAAGATGTTGAACAACAACGGGCCCAGGACAGAACCCTGCAGCACCCCTCTTCACTTTTCCCCAGGATGATGAGGATGTGAGTAAAGATGGCGCCCGGCACATTTCTGCTGCGCCACTGGACGTTCGTGCCGATCGAAAACTTCTCTTAGCATAGTCCTAGCAGAGTTCAGCAGCGGGAGAAACTGTTGCCTTGTGTGGGTAATAAATCAGACTGAATGCAGGCTTCTTGCTTATCTCCAACAGTCTTTAATGAGTAGAAAAACATCATAAATTAGCCCGGCGAGAGAGCGCACATCCTTTCCGTCTCTCAGCCAAAAACGAAAGAGAACTCACACACATAGAAAGATTCCCGTATGTGTACATAACCACGCCTCAGAATGTGAGACGTCACACAGAACTGTTTAACCCTATAAGTTCTGATTCTCCTCACACCCCCTGTCGTCTCACATCCTGAGGGAAACTGTGAGTATAACTCACCCCAAACACAACCCTTCACAGAATTGGACTCCATGGGCGTTCTGACCCCTGCACAGTCAGACATCCGGAACTTCTCAAGCAACTGCTCCATCTTGCCTTTCTGACCGAGCAAGAAACTCCCATTCTCAGACCCATCTATCGTAACGCCTGGATAAACCTGAACGGGACCAAGGTTTTTGAGCTTAAACATCCCACCAAGCTCTTCAGCAAAACCTTGCACCTGTCTATCTGTCTGTGCACAGCTCTTGGCCTGTCTGCCCTCTGGCGTTTTCATGGTCGAGCACACATCTAAAGACCTCTTTGAGTTCATCTCCTTTCCCATTGTCTCTTGCCCCTTCCTGGCTTCTGTCTCAGGCAACTGTTGAACCTCCTCAAAACTCTCAGGTTCGCACTGCGCGAAACCAACCCACACGCTGGTGACCTGAAACCTCTCAGGTGGTACCCCCTTTGTAGTGCGTGCGGAACGTCTGAGCACTGTCTCAGGTGCCCCCTCTGACCCACTGGGGCCAGCAAGTGTGTCTCTAACACCAGAAGACTCCCCCTCTGACTTGCTGCGTCTTCGGGCCTTCTGAACTTTGCTAACGGGAGACAAAGGCTCACTCTTGGGCTCTCTTTTAACAACCTGTGGAGATGCCCATCCCTGTTCTTGGTCAGAGACCTGGTCCTCATCAACAGGTTCAGCTTCTGACTCTCCCTCCTCATCAGAATCAAGCAGACATTCTGAGAGAACGTCAGGATTCGCATGGATCCTTGACCACCCATTCTGCTCACAGAACTCAGCACTTCTGCTGACTAGAATCCTGGACTGACCACCATCTGGATAGGCAAACCTCCACCCTTTTGTCGCAGGCTCGTACCCACAAAAGATCATTTTCTGGGACCTCGGTTCACCTTTCTTTCGTTGAGCCTTTGGCACAAGCACCCAAGCTTCGCAACCAAACACACAGAAGAAATGCACCTTCGGTTTCTTTCTGTGGAGCAAGAAGTACGGGGTGTCACCTACCACTGAGCTATAGGACCTGTTCAACGTGAAGTTGGCCGTCCTCCAAGCCTCGCCCCAAACAGAGTCAAACAGTAAAGCGTCAGCTGCCTCAGCTAGTGTTCTGTTTCTGTGCTCTGCTACGCCATTCTCCTGAGGAGAAGCAGCAACCGTCAACCTGTGACGTATTCCCTTCTGGCGGAAGAAACTCTGCAGAGCAGACCCAGTGAACTCTCCGCCTCGGTCACTCTGGAAACTGCACCTTGGTGGAAAACTGTAGTTCCACCGCCGCAACCCAGTCCTTGATCAGTTGCGCTGCCTCGCTTTTCTGTTTCAGCGAGAAGACCCACCCAGTCCTAGTAAAATCATCTGTCAGCGTGAGCGCAAATCTGGCCCCGCCCAGACTCTCTGGCATGGGTCCACAAAGGTCTGTGTGCACAAGCTCAAAAGGCCTTGTGGTTACCCTCTCCGATCTGGGATAACTGCACCTTTTTTATCTTTGCCCTTTTGCATGCCCTACAATCTAGGAATTTATCACATGCTTTCAACTTGCAACCTTCAGTGCATTCGGGCAACTTCTGGATATATTTCCAACAGCTATGCAACATTCTCCTGTGCCACAAGTGAGCACAAGAATCATGAGTGGGAACGTTAGCACACTTCGCCTGTGCTGTCTTGACGTCCCCCTTACCCTCCAGGGGCGTCTCCAGAACAAAGAGGTTGTCCTGACATGCAACACTGACCAGTTCCCCACCCCTGGAAATAGAACAGGCATCATTTTCAAAGCAAACCTTAAAACCCTCCTGTAAAAGACAAGATACAGATAAAAGACAACATTTCATTCCAGGCACAATGTAGACCTCCAGCTCTGCCTGTAAAAAAGAAACAAACACATTGCCAACAGTGGTTAATTGTCTCTTTGAGCCATCAGCAAGAGTGACTGTTTTCCCAGTTGAAACAGCCCTGCAGTTCCACATTTCACCACTAGGTGGCGCTGGCATCAGGTGGTGGCTGGCTCCTGAGTCGATGACCCAACACAGCATTCTGCCCTCACTGGAGTTGTCCCGTAGCGTTGCCATGGAGGCAGCTGCAAGGTGATAAGCACCGTCCTTCCCACTTCCTGTGTCACGTCCTCCCTTCGCATTCCCACAATGGCCTCCTCTCCTAGACTGGCTGCCATGGAAACCTGGCTGACTGCCATGGGAAGCGACCTTGGAGACATCCTGCCCGGCCTCTCTGGCTCTCTGCGGACAGGATCAACGCAAATGGCCAACAGACTTGCAGACAAAACATCGACGAGTGGAAAAAGCCTGAACTGTGCCTTCTGCTGGCCTGCCCCCCCCTCTGCAACCAGCAGGGCTCTCTGCACCAGCTCGGCCCCCTCTGAGACGGCGTTCCTCCTCGTCACACACAGTGGAAAACTTTGCAAACTTGCTTTTGGTCTTCTCTGCCCCCCCAACCTTGCCAGCAGCTCTCCTTGGGGCTGTACTGCATCTGGGGATGTGGCTTTTGGCTTCTGCTATGGTTTCTCGGCAAACCCTCTCCAGCTCCTGCCAAACAGCCTGGGCGCTGTCAAGACCTTCCACTAAAGGTAGCTGTGAGCCCTCCAAACTGAGCACTATAGCTCCCAGGGCTTTCTGATTCCTCCTCTGTGAGGCTTGGGCAGCTGCACCATCTGCTGCTGCAGCTCCGGCTGCAGCTTGCTGTGGAGGCCCTCGGACTGCCTCCCACAGACCCTTGGCTAGCAGCCAGGCCTTCAGCTTCCTGGACCACTCCTGCCAATTTCTGCCATTTAATTTTTCAAAAGGGATGGAATATGACTCCTGGCCGTCTGCCATCTTCTCCCCCGGGGCTGAGCCTACTCAGGTAACAGCAGCTCCTCCTGGCACCCGGTCCTAAAGATGAGATCCTCCCCAGCGAGCTTACCTGCCTCAAACGTTAGGCAAAAGCTCCAGCCGGCTTGCTGCCTTCTCCCACACAAACAGGAATGATGTGGCAACAGCTTCAAAGCTTGGCTGGCTTCCCATAACCTGTGAGTTAAGATGGCGCCTGGCACGTTTCTGCTGCGCCACTGGACTTCCGTGCCGATCGAAAACTTCCCTTAGCTCTCTTAGCATAGTCCTAGCAGAGTTCAGCAGCGGGAGAAACTGTTGCCTTGTGTGGGTAATAAATCAGACTGAATGCAGGCTTCTTGCTTATCTCCAACAGTCTTTAATGAGTAGAAAAACATCATAAATTAGCCCGGCAAGAGAGCGCACATCCTTTCCGTCTCTCAGCCAAAAACGAAAGAGAACTCACACACAAAGAAAGATTCCCGTATGTGTACATAACCACGCCTCAGAATGTGAGACGTCACACAGAACTGTTTAACCCTATAAGTTCTGATTCTCCTCACAGAGGAACCATGGAGGAGGACTGTTTGGGTTCGGTTAGTCAAATTCACCTAAGAGTTTCCTCCTTTGCACTATTTCCACAGCTGTTCCCTGTTCAACAAAGTTTGTAACTCCATCCAAAAAAAGGGGAGGAGAGATTTCTCTGGTTTTTCTTGTTTTTGAGAAAGCAATGCTTTTATCCTGTATGTTTCTGTTGTGAAATCTTCAGATGAAAGGCACATAAATATTAAAAATGATAAAAAATAAGGATATTGACAGGCTGAAACATGTGCAAAGGAAGGTGATTTATGTATTTATTTAATTTGTCTACCACCCGACCCAGTGGTGCCAACTTGAATAAAATATTGGTGGGGGACCAGGTAAAGCCTGCCTTGCACAATCACATGATGCATAAAGGGCATTGGAATGGCAATGCCTATCAACTGGGGGGGTGGCCCCCTCAAATATATCATTGGGGGGCAAAAGCCCCTTGGCCTCCAAGTGTTGACTCCTGTTCCCACATGTCTCAGGACGGTTACAACATAAAAACACAACATAAAAACAAAATACACATCAGTAACTCAACTCCCCACCACATTTTAAAAGGGCCTTAGATGTCAATCAGCCAAAGGCCTGGTTAAAAAGGTGCGTATTAACCAGGCTCCTAAAGCTATAGAATGAAGGGTTTCTCCCCTGTATGAATTCTCTGATGGTAAGTCAGAGAGGAGCTCTGACTGAAGCTCTTTCCACATTCCATGCACTGATAGGGTTTCTCCCTTGTATGACTTCTCTGATGGTAAGTGAGAGAGGAGCTCTGATTGAAGCTCTTTCCACATTCCATGCACTGATAGGGTTTCTCCCTTGTATGACTTCTCTGATGGTAAGTGAGAGAGGAGCTCTGACTGAAGCTCTTTCCACATTCCATGCACTGATAGGGTTTCTCCCCTGTATGAATTCTTAGATGGGAAGTGAGAGAGGAGCTCTGATTGAAGCTCTTTCCACATTCACCACACTGATAGGGTTTCTCCCCTGTATGACTTCTCTGATGGTAAGTGAGATGGGAGCTCTGACTGAAGCTCTTTCCACATTCCACACACTGATAGGGTTTCTCCCCTGTATGACTTCTCTGATGGTAAGTGAGATGGGAGCGCCAACTGAAGTTCTTCCCACATTCCATGCACTGATAGGGTTTCTTGCCTGTATGAAGTTTCTGATGCTTAGTGAGATCAGAGCTCACCCAGAAGCTCTTCTCACATTCCCCACTCTGATAGGGTTTCTCCCCTGTATGAATTCTCTGATGGGAAGTGAGATTGGAGCTTGTAATGAATTTCTTTCCACATTCCCCACACTGATAGGGTTTCTCCCCTGTATGAATTCTCTGATGGGAAGTGAGACTGGAGCTTGTAATGCATTTCTTTCCACATTCCCCACACTGATAGGGTTTCTCTCCTGTATGAATTCTTAGATGGGAAGTGAGACTGGAGCTTGTAATGAAGTTCTTTCCACATTCCCCACACTGATAGGGTTTCTCCCCTGTATGAATTCTCTGATGGGAAGTGAGATCCGTGCTCTTCCTGAAGCTCTTTCCACATTCCCCACACTGATAGGGTTTCTCCCCTGTATGAATTCTCTGATGGGAAGTGAGATCCGAGCTCTTCCTGAAGCTCTTTCCACATTCCCCACACAGATAGGGTTTCTCCCCTGTATGAATTCTCTGATGGGAAGTGAGACTGGAGCTTGTAATGAATTTCTTTCCACATTCCACACACTGATAGGGTTTCTCCCCTGTATGAATTCTTTGATGGGAATTCAGACTTTGGCTGTGACTGAAGCTCTTTCCACATTCCATGCACTGATAGGGTTTCTCCCCTGTATGAATTCTTTGATGGGAATTCAGACTTTGGCTGTGACTGAAGCTCTTTCCACATTCCCCACACTGATAGGGTTTCTCCCCTGTATGAATTCTTTGATGGGAAGTGAGATCATTGCTGTGACTGAAGCTCTTTCCACATTCCCCACACTGATAGGGTTTCTCCCCTTTATGAATTCTCTGATGCCTAGTGAGATGGGAGCTCATAGTGAAACTCTTTCCACATTCCCCACACTGATAGGGTTTCTCACCTGTATGAATTCTCTGATGGTAAGTGAGATGGGAGCTCCAACTGAAGCTCTTCCCACATTCCATGCACTGATAGGGTTTCTCTCCTGTATGAATTTTCTGATGCTTAGTGAGATTGGAGCTCTGAGTGCAGCTGTCTCCACACTCCAAATTTTTGCATGGCTTCTCCTCTCTGGGGATTTTGTCGTGTTCACCTTTGTTCTCGATTTCCAATTCATCACAATCTGCAATGGAGACAAAAAGGGATTAGAGCCTCAGGAACAAATGAAGAAAAACTGAAGGGAGTTCCGTGTGTGTTCATTACCTTTGTGTTTTGTCATTAACCAACATATTTCTTATTAGATTCTGATGGGTTGTTGAATGTTGCTTTTTTTGATATTCTGTAGTGGTAAAATTGTGAAAGCCCTTTAGAAAAAGGTGCATTTCAGATGTTTGATGGCTCATAACACTACTTCTTTTGGAGTACAGTGGATGCTCGGGATGCAAACATGATCTGTGTGGGAGACATGTTCGCAACTCGCAGCGTTCGCCACCTGCAGCGTTGCATCTGCGAATGCGTGGGTCGTAATTTGGTGGTTCTGCGCATGTGCGAGCACTGAAACCTGGAAGTAACCCATTCCGGTACTTCCAGGTTCAGCTCAGTGCGCAACCGGAAAACCCACAACCTTAAGTGACTGTAACCCCAGGTATGACTGCAATGCCATAATATTATACAGCAATGGAAAGATAATTTAATCAAGA
Organism: Podarcis gaigeae; assembly: GCF_964106915.1. Taxonomy (NCBI): domain Eukaryota; kingdom Metazoa; phylum Chordata; class Lepidosauria; order Squamata; family Lacertidae; genus Podarcis; species Podarcis gaigeae. Next base: position 108,168,898 of record NC_139677.1, read on the forward strand.
ATGTAGTGCAACAAAAATGTTCAATTATCTGTATTCTATCAAAGGTTATAGGTGAGGACTTCCGGGTTAGCGCCATCGGCAATGGCAGAGCTCCTCTGACTTGGTCTTGCCGCCGCGGCGAAGGCGGAGACCCTTTAAAAATCCCAGGCAGAGGAAGCCTGGGAACGTGGGATTCGGCTTACACCAGGAGCGCCCCCCCACCCGCTGGGAAACCCCTTTTGGGGGGCTCCGAAACGACATAGGGTGAGCAGCGCGGTGTTTTGAATCGACCGCTATTTTTACGGAGTGAAGCCACACAGCCGTTGCCGGAGAGCGCTGACTTTTTCTTGTGGACAATTGGATTTCAAACAACAACCTGTGAGTAGAACGGGAAATTGGGTTTTTAAAACAATCTAATTTGGCAAGGAAAGGGGGAAGGTCTAAACAGGAAGTCCATCTCTCCCTTCTGTAAACAGACTGAAGCAAAGAGTTTGTTAACTAAGGTCTTGGAAAGTTCTACGTAAAGGATTAAAACTTCACTGATTGAAACTATTACTTATACTCCCTTTGGAAGCAGGGGAAGCCTGCTGGAGAAGGTAAAATTTAGGAACTGAAGCGTCACGTCTCCAAACCTGGGAGAGGTCCGCGAGGAGCCCATCAACGGTGAATAGACAGGTTTGACAGCTGTCAAATTTGACAGCTAGCTGTTAAGATACAAAGAAAGACTTTGTTTCCATTGTCCGTTTCTGGGTTTAAAAAGAAGGAAAGGTAACTGGAATTGTTATTAATTTACTTTTGAGACTTTTGGGACTGTGCTGAAAGGATTGATAGACTGCTTTCCTCTAGAGGGAGTTTTGGGACATTGTCACAAGAATGCAGCTGGGAAATTAGCCTAAAGATAAAAACTCTGAGAAACTAGCTTTGACCTTGGACATTTCAAGAATGTCGGTGGAGAAAGAAGTTACGCTTGTATTGAATAGGACATTTTATCTGTTGGGAAAGCTGCATGAACAGATAGATGCCATGGCTACCAGCGTTGATATTTTGGGAACAAAAGTGGGCATCAGTAAAGAAGTCGACAAGAATCCGGCACAAGAATCTTTCTCAATTGAACAAATTGAAGAACCAGAGAAGGAGAAAGTGGTTGTTAAAGTGATGCAAAGGGGAGCTTTAACCCTACAGAGACAATTGGAGGATTACAAGTTGAGGCCTTACATGACTGTAATTAGGAGAAGCCAGTTTTTGGAGATGGGAGCCTGGCTTGATTTGGAAAATGAAAAGTGGAGAGATCACCCTATGTGGGGATTAAATGACTTTTGGGATATGAATTTGAGCCAGGAGGGGATCGAAGTTTCTGGGGCCTTTGGACTCGGAAGAAGTGTGAAACAAGATTGGGAATACTTTATGGGCCCTATCTTTAATTATGGAAATCTGGGAGACTTGATAAGAAGGAATATGACCATCGTTGGGTTGGAGCTCCCCCGAGAACTGCTTTTTAATATTAAAGATTATCAAGAAGATCGACAGATGGGACATGAAAAAGACTTAAGAACCTCGGATTTAAGATATCCAAGTTGATGGACTGTTGTAAGCCGATGGAACTGTTGGCAGGGGCTGAGACCGAGGAGGGGAGACGGTGAAAGAAAATTGGAAATTTAAAGTGTATATATTGAGATTTTTTTTTTTAAAAAAAATTGCTTTTAATGAGAGATGGAGAAATCGTGGAATGGAATTTTTATGACCCTAGGGGAAATGTCTTAAGAGAATAGGTTTAAATATATCAGTTTTAATGAGAAATAAGATTAAATAAAGTAAAAGTGCCAACAGTGTGACGCGGCAGCTAAAAAGCCAATGCAATTCTGGGCTGCATCAATAGGAGTATTGCATCTAGATCAAGGGAAGTAATAGTGCCACTGTATTCTGCTCTGGTCAGACCTCACCTGGAATACTGTGTCCAGTTCTGGGCACCACAGTTCAAGAAGGACACTGACAAACTGGAACGTGTCCAGAGGAGGGCAACCAAAATGGTCAAAGGCCTGGAAACGATGCCTTATGAGGAACGGCTAAGGGAGCTGGGCATGTTTAGCCTGGAGAAGAGGAGGTTAAGAGGTGATATGATAGCCATGTTCAAATATATAAAAGGATGTCACATAGAGGAGGGAGGGAGAAAGGTTGTTTTCTGCTGCTCCAGAGAAGCGGACACGGAGCAATGGTTCCAAACTACAAGAAAGAAGATTCCACCTAAACATTAGGAAGAACTTCCTGACAGTAAGAGCTGTTTGACAGTGGAATTTGCTGCCAAGGAGTGTGGTGGAGTCTCCTTCTTTGGAGGTCTTTAAGCAGAGGCTTGACAACCATATGTCAGGAGTGCTCTGATGGTGTTTCCTGCTTGGCAGGGGGTTGGACTCGATGGCCCTCGTGGTCTCTTCCAACTCTAGGATTCTATGATTCTATGAAACGTGGATGGCTAATTGGTGAAAGAGAGAATGGAAAATTACAGTATATTAAGATAAATTATTAGGATAAAAATAAAGATGGAAGGATTTGATGAAATATCTGTTTGAATTAGAAAACAAAGAGGGGAGGTGTGAGGAGGTCAAGGAAATAAGTCATAGAAAAAAAATATGTAAAGGTTTAACTTGTTTTTTCTGTTTTGATTGTATGTATTTTCTAATTATATTTTCCTTTTTATCTGTTTTTGCTTTTTTGCTTTTTTATTTTTTGCATTTTTTCTTGGAAATGTATTGTTTTTCTGTATTGTGTTTTCTTCCTTTTTGTAATGTTTTAAAACCTGAATTAATATTATTCTTAAAAAAAACCAAAACAAAACAAAGGTTATAGACATATAACCAGAAAAGGGAAGCACAACGTGCTTAGCTTGACTTTTGTCAGTGTATTATGTGATTGCTATCAATTTGGTTGGTAGTTACCCAGAAAGAGATGTAAAATCGTACTATTAAGTGAACAAGGCTACAGGTATGAAGAAATTAGAAGATAGATTGGGGAAAACTTAACCAAAGCTGGTCTATATTTTTGAAAAGGTATAAGAGACTCAGTCACTCCAAAATCAGACTGGTAAAGGCAGGAAAAGGTGCACAACAGCAAGTGATGATCGAAGAATGGAGAGACTGTGCCTGCATGACAGAAGAAAATCATTACATTCCTCATTAAATTATTTTTCCATTGATATATAGTTTTATGCTATTACTCCGCAAAAAGTGGTGTTGTGAGGTATCAAAGCTCTGAAATACACTTTCTCCAAAAGGTTTCCACAATTTTGGCCACTAGTTTAAGTTGTTCATTTTAAAGTTAATGTACTTTTTATATGGGGACAGAGTAAAAACAATAAAATTATTATTATTATTATTATTATTATTATTATTATTATTATTATTAGTGCTACTACTACCTGAGATTCAAAAAGCCTGGCTCTTCTCTGGGATGGATTTTGTTTGGCCCAGTCATGGCATCCCCTCCATCTCCAATGTCAGTCGTCTCTCTGGTCAACCCACGACTGACAGCACCAAAAACAAAAACAGAAAACTTGACAGAAGCTACTTATCTTTCCGCACAAATGAAGCTAAATAAAAAAAAATTCCTTCCAGTAGCACCTTAGAGACCAACTGAGTTTGTTATTAGTATGAGCTTTTGTGTGCATGCACACTTCTTCAGATACCAACACTGAAGCTGACATTTCAGATGCCTGGGCAGTTCAGACCAGCCATATCGTGGTATAAAAAGGCAGAACTGGAGGAAGATGGTTCACAGAAAAAACTGGAATTTGCTGTTCAAGGTTTATTGTGGGGTTGTTAGGTTCACAGGTGTTGTATTGGGCGCTGTTGAGCTCTGTGGAAATGTAATGAGGTTTGTCACATAGAGGTATTTTTTGAATTTCCAGGCAGATAGGACGATCCCACAGGGAGCCTTACCAAGAGAGGCCACGATCCCACGATTCTCCTCCATGACGTCCTTATGCAGAGCTCTCTGGTCAGGATCCAGCAACGTCCACTCCTCATCCGTGAAACAAACAGCGACATCTTCAAAGCACACTGGACCCTAAAAGAAAAGGGAAATGTCCTCTTCTGAGACAGCAGAAATATGATCTGCTACACAATGCTCTGTTCTTTCCTTCCTCTTAATTGCTGTGCTGTTTCAATAGGATTGCTTTCAATGGGATTGACACTTTGACACGCATTCTGGAGACGTATGTCTAGATGCTTGGTTCTGGCCTTAAACTGCCCAGATTCTGCCAACTTCAGACAGGGTTGATTGTCTTCCCAAACAGTGATGGGCAGGCAACAATCCCCATAGATCTCTTGCACCAGGCATCTATAGAACTCCAGTTCCCTGCACAATTCTGACAGTGCAATGAACTCAGCCTCAGTAGAGAACAGCGCAATGAGACTTTGCTTCCGGGACTTCCACCCAACTAGAGATTCCCCAAACTTTATTACTATCCCAGATACGGACTTCCTGTCATCCAGATTTGCCCCGTCGCTATCTGCCCTGCAAGTAAGCGCCGTCTCACCTGCAGCTGACAGCTTGAGACTGATGTCCTTGGTATCCTGCAGGTAACGCAGCGCCCGCTTGATACCGTGCCAAGCACTCACACTGGGCTTTGATGCTTCCCTACTGAGCAGATTGGTAGCAAAAGCAATGTCCGGCCTGCTCCATTGGGACAGATACAACAGACTACCCAGAGCTGACTGGAAGATCTCAGCGTTCTCAAACTCAACGCGTTCTGCTAGCCAACTGTCTTTCACGTAACTTGTCTCCATGGGTGCCCTAACCCCTGCACAATCAGACATTCTGAACTTCTCAAGCAACTGCTCAATCTTGCCTTTCTGACTGAGCAAGAAGCTTCCATCTTCAGTCCTGTCTATCTGAACACCTAAGTAGATCCTTATTGCACCCAGGTTCTTGAGCTGAAACTGTTTTCCAAGCTCTTTGGCAAACTTCTGCACCTGTTTGTTTGCCCCTGAAATGTGAATGATGTCATCAACAAAGATCAACACCATTTCCTGGGACTCCTGACCCTTTAAGGTACAGGCAGCTGTCAGCAAGACTCTTCCTGAAACCTAGCTTCTCTAAGGCTTCATTCAGGTACAAGTTTCAATTTCTGGCCGATTGCTTTAAGCCATAAATGGACTTGTGAAACTTCCATACAGGATTCGGCTCATTGCCCTCAAACGCTGGAGGAGGAAGCATGTACAGATCCTCCTGGAGGTCTGAGTTCAAATAGGCCACATCCACATCAAAGTGATGCACCTGAAAACCTCTTTGTGCAGCAAAGGCTAAGAGCATGTGCAGAAATTCACATCTGGAAGTAGGAGCATATACCTCAGTATAATGCAGCCTCTTTTCCTGCATGAACCCTCTGGCTGCTAGTCTAGCCTTGTACTGTGGTTCCCCTGCTGCTGTGGGTTTAAGACGGTAAACCCAGCGCCTGCTCACGGCCTGTTTGCCCACTGGCAACGTTGTGAGGGAGAACACACCTAGAGACTCCATTGAGCTCATCTCCTTCTGCATTGCCTCATGCCATTTCCTGGCTTCTTCCTGAGGCAGTTTCTGAACATCCTCAAAACTCTCGGGTTCACACTGTGCCATGCCAACCCACACACTTGTGACTGCAAACCTGTCAGGAGGTTTACCTTTCGTTGTGCGAGCTGAACGTCTCAACCCAGTTTCAGGTACCCCCTCAGACCCACTAGGATCAGCTGGAACGTCCTTGGCCTCCGAGAGCTCCCCCTCTGACTTACTGCACAATTTAGACTTCTCAGCTGAACCTGTGGGTGAAGAAGGAGCACTTCTCTGTTCAAGCTTCACAGCTTTAGCTGAAGTTCTTCCCTCTACCTGCTCTGGGTCAGGACTCTGTGCCTCAGCAGCAGGTTCAACCTCTACCTCTTCCTCATCAGCAGAGTCAAGCAGACTCTCTGAAAGAACATCAGGGTTCCCATGTATGCATGTCCATCCATTCTACTCACAGAACTCAGCACTGCTGCTGAGCAGAATCCTGGACTGATTGCCTGTTGGATAGGCAAATCTCCACCCCTTGGTCCCTGGCTCATACCCACAGAAAATCATCTCTTGACATCTAGGGCCACCCTTTCTGAACTTGGCCTCGCAGCCTGAGTATAGCTGGGTTAAAGTGGTTCTGTTATGTCTTCTGTCAAGGTCATGCTGACTATAAGAAGAGGTCAGAAGGAGCCTGGGTTTCTCTCTCTCTCTCTCTCTCTCTCTCTCTCTCTCTCTCTCTCTCTTCCTTTTAGTGTTCTGTACATAGTATGCTGAGTGTTGAGGTTTAAACTTATTATAAGTTGTGGGAAATTTCAGTTAAGTTTGCTGCAACTGGATTTCTTATGGACAGAGCCAATCCTGAATGTTTTGGATTTGGGACCATTATCCTCATTTGTCTTCAGTAGCAGTAAAGCTCTGCTGGGTGAAATACAATTGCCTCTGGTCTATTTTGTGGGATCCTGCAACATCTTTACATTTTCATTCTGGTAACTATACATTGGAGTTCTGCCTGGATCAATACTGAGTAGAATTCCATGACAGGGTCTTCCTCCATGAAATCAGCTGCCAAAAGAGAAGGCCCCTAGCTCCCCACAGCTTTCCAAGTCCCCTCCTCTCTGGGGTTTCTGGCAAGTGATCCAACAGTGTGCCAGTGTGCAGCCTGCCTTTGCTCCTCCATTGTCAGAAGTCTCCGGGCTCTGAGAGACAAGCAGGGAGGGTGGCTTATGGCAGAAGGAGAGGGAGCCCCCGTTGGCTCCTCCTTCTCCTGACTCACCTCTGCCTCTCAACCTTCCTCCTCCCACTTGTCTCCTTCCTCTTCTGCCTCCGATTCTGCACTGCATTCTGCCAGAGCCTCCCAGCTCACTAAGCCCTGTTGCCCCTTCAGCTTCTGACACCTCCTCTTCCCAGGCTTATCCCTCTTCTCCCTCTGACCGCTCATCCTTCCTCCACCTCCACTCCTTGGGTTCTGACCAGTCTTCCCTTCCTGGTTCCCCGGCTGCTTCCTCCCACCATTCCTCTGTGCCCAACCAGTCCATGACATTGCTCCATCCCTCGGCCTCTGTCCCCACAAGGGAGCTTCCCCTGACCTGATCCGGTTCCACAGCCGCTGCTTCCCTTCTGCCCCCATGAAAAGGCGGATCAGGAGGTCTTGCCGGCATCATTCTGTCTCCTGAAAGAGAAAACAGGTAAGCAGGATGCCAGGAGTGCCTGCATCTCTCACAGGTGAAACAGGGCATCTCTAACCACAGATGGGCCTTTCAGAAAGCCTTACCTGCTGAGTGCATTTGGACATTTGTGCCCATTTCATATGTTAGTCATGCAGAAATACATCTCCCCTCCGCTGGACCCTTCCTCCCAACTCCCCCCCCCCCAAAAAAAACTTGATGAAAAGAACCTAGAGATTATATGGGAAACCAACAGAATGAGGCCAAATGGAGAAAAACCGCCTTCCTCCTTACCCAGTGGCCTCTCTCTGGTGTCCAACGGAGGCCTCTCTGCCTCACCGGAATCCAGGTCCATTTCCTCAAAACGATCCTTTTCCTGAAAGAGCAACAAGGATTCAAAACAGAAAATGAATGACAAGAAATAGCAGAAAGATAATGGAAAAGTAAAAAACTTTAATGGTGTGAGATCTCATTCCATGGATGCCTTCCCAGAAAAAGGATGGGCCATCAGCAGAGAATTATGGGATGTTCTCCATCCTCTTTCGAGCCCCCAATAATAATAATAATAATAATAATTTTTTATTTGTACCCGACCCTCCCGGGCTGGAGCCAATCTTTTGGCGGCTAACATCATAAATCTAACACAGTATACAAAGAACATAAGAACAGGCAATTGATTAATTAAAATACTTCTTAAAATTAGTTCAAAACAAATTAAAATCTGGACAGACGGCAGTCCACTGGTATAATAATAATAATAATAATAATAATAATAATAATAATAATAATTTATTATTTATACCCCGCCCATCTGGCTGGGTTTCCCCAGCCACTCTGGGCGGCTTCCAAAAGAATATTAAAATACTGTGATACATCAAACATTAAAAACTTCCCTAAACAGGGCTGCCTTCAGACGTCTTCTAAAAGTCTGGTAGTTGTTGTTCTCTTTGACATCTGGTGGGAGGGCATTCCACAGGGAGGGCGCCACTACTGAGAAGGCCCCCTGCCTGGTCCCCGGAACTTGGCTTCTCGCAGTGAGGGAACCACCAGAAGGCCCTCAGTGCTGGACCTCAGTGTCTGGGTAGAACGATGGGGGTGGAGACGCTCCTTCAGGTATACTGGACTGAGGCCGTTTAGGGCTTTAAAGGTCGGCACCAACACTTTGAATTGTGCTTGGAAACGTACTGGGAGCCAATGTAGGTCTTTCAAGAGCGGTGTTATATGGTCTCGGCGGCCGCTCCCAGTCACCAGTCTGGCTGCTGCATTCTGGATTAGTTGTAGTTTCCGGGTCACCTTCAAAGGTAGCCCTATGTAGAGCGCATTGCTGTAGTCCAAGCGGGAGATAACCAGAGCATGCACCACTCTGGTGAGGCAGTCCGCATGCAGATAGGGTCTCAGCCTGCGTACCAGATGGAGCTGGTACACAGCTGCCCTGGACACGGATTTAACCTGTGCCTCCATGGACAGCTGTGAGTTCAAAATGACTCCCAGGCTGCGCACCTGGTCCTTCAGGGGCACAGTTACCCCATTCAGGACCAGGGAATCCTCCACACCTGCCCGCCTCCTGTCCCCCAAAAACAGTACTTCTGTCTTGTCAGGATTCAATCTCAATCTGTTAGCCACCATCCATCCACCAACCAACTGCCTCCAGACACTCACACAGGACCGTCACCGCCTTCACTGGTTCTGATTTGAAAGAGAGGTAGAGCTGGGTATCATCTGCATACTGATGAACACCCAGCCCAAACCCCCTGATGATCTCTCCCAGCGGCTGCATGTAGATGTTGAAAAGCATGGGGGAGAGGACAGAACCCTGAGGCACCCCACAAGTGAGAGCCCAGGGGTCTGAACACTCATCCCCCACCACCACTTTCTGAACACGGCCCAGGAGTAAGGAGCAGAACCACTGTATGACAGTGCCCCCAGCTCCCAGCCCCTCAAGACGGTCCAGAAGGATATTATGGTTGATGGTATCAAACGCCTCGGAGGTAACAAATTGGAATTGATCCTACGCAATTTGACTAGACAGGACTCTAGCACCCTCCCGCCCCGGCCCTGATGACACGGTGGCGTCTACCTCTTCCTGAATCTGAGCGACTTTATCTGCAAAAAACTTTGCAAAATCATTGCAGGAGACCATGTGGCCCGTACTGGGCCTCGATGTAGCAGGTGGTTCCACTAAAAGTCTCCTGCTGCTGTTTTCTGCAGATGCAATAGAGGCGGTGAAAAAAGTCTTCTTCACCGTCGCTACCGCCACTTGGTAGGCTCGACATTGAGCTCTAACCTGGGGCCGGTCAGCTTTAGAATAGGTCATCTGCCACCGGTGCTCTAGCCGTCTCAACGATTGTTTCATTGCCCTCAGATCCGTGGAAAACCATGGGGCTGTCTGGGCTCCATGCAATCGGAGAGGGCGCTTCGGAGCGAAACAGTCAATAGCCCCGGTTAACTCCACATTCCAGCGGGCAACCAGGGAATCAGCTGAAAGGCCATCAACATGGGATAAAGCATCCCCTACCACTCTCTGGAAAGCATTTGGATCCATTAAGTGGCGGGGGCGGACCATCTGAATCCATTAAGTGGCGGGGGCGGACCATCTGCAGAGGGGTAGGGTCGCGGAGAAGTCAAGTTGCACCAGGAAGTGGTCTGACCATGGCACTTCTTTCGTTTCGCTTTTACTTAGTGTCAGGTCACCAACATCCATAGAGGTAAACACCAGGTCCAAGGCATGTCCGCAGCTATGGGTTGGGCCAGACTTATTCAGGGACAGCCCCATGGAGGCCATGCTTTCCACGAAGTCCCGAGCAGACCCTTGTAAGGTCGTGTCGGCATGAATATTAAAATCCCCTAGGACAACCAAACTAGGTATCTCCAGGAGAACATCCGCCACGACCTGAAGCAGCTCGGGCAGGGAATCCTTGGTGCAGCGGGGAGGTCGGTACAACAAAAGGAATCCTGTACTCTATTGCCCAACTTCCAGAACACTGGCAGTCCTTTGATCCACTGCCAGAACCACTGACAGTCATCTTTGACTGCCAGAACCACTGACAATCATCTTTGAGAATTCCTGGAGAACAGGCGAAGCCCCGGCAGACTGAAGGAGGGCAAATGTTGTCCCTATTTTCAAAAAGGGGGAAAGAGAGGACCCAAATAATTACCGCCCAGTCAGTCTGACATCAATACCAGGGAAGATTCTGGAGCAGATCATTAAGCAAACAGTCTGTGAGCACCTAGAAAGGAATGCTGTGATCACCAAAAGTCAGCATGGATTTCTGAAAAATAAGTCATGTCAGACTAACCTGATCTCGTTTTTTGACAGAATTACAAGCCTGGTAGATGAAGGGAACGCAGTGGATGTAGCCTACCTTGATTTCAGCAAGGCATTTGACAAGGTGCCCCATGATATTCTTATAAAGAAGCTGGTAAAATGCGGACTTGACTATGCTACCACTCAGTGGATTTGTAACTGGCTGACTGACCGAACCCAAAGGGTGCTCATCAATGGTTCCTCTTCATCCTGGAGAAGAGTGACTAGTGGGGTGCCACAGGGTTCTGTCTTGGGCCCGGTCTTATTCAACATCTTTATCAACGACTTGGATGATGGATTCAAGGGCATGCTGATCAAATTTGCAGATGACACCAAACTGGGAGGGGCGGCTAACACCCCAGAGGACAGGATCACACTTCAAAACGACCTTGACAGATTAGAGAACTGGGCCAAAACAAACAAGATGAATTTTAACAGGGAGAAATGTAAAGTATTGCACTTGGGCAAAAAAAATGAGAGGCAGAAATTCAAGATGGGTGACACCTGGCTTGAGAGCAGTACATGTGAAAAGGATCTAGGAGTCTTGGTTGACCACAAACTTGACATGAGCCAACAGTGTGACGCGGCAGCTAAAAAAGCCAATGCAATTCTGGGCTGCATCAATAGGAGTATAGCATCTAGATCAAGTGAAGTAATAGAGCCACTGTATTCTGCTCTGGTCAGACCTCACCTGGAGTACTGTGTCCAGTTCTGGGCACCACAGTTCAAGAAGGACACTGACAAACTGGAACGTGTCCAGAGGAGGGCAACCAAAATGGTCAAAGGCCTGGAAACAATGCCTTATGAGGAACGGCTAAGGGAGCTGGGCATGTTTAGCCTGGAAAAGAGGAGGTTAAGGGGTGATATGATAGCCATGTTCAAATATATAAAAGGAGGTCACATAGAGGAGGGAGAAAGGTTGTTTTCTGCTGCTCCAGAGAAGCGGACACGGAGCAATGGATCCAAACTACAAGAAAGAAGATTCCACCTAAACATTAGGAAGAACTTCCTGACAGTAAGAGCTGTTCGACAGTGGAATTTGCTGCCAAGGAGTGTGGTGGAGTCTCCTTCTTTGGAGGTCTTTAAGCAGAGGCTTGACAACCATATGTCAGGAGTGCTCTGATGGTGTTTCCTGCTTGGCAGGGGGTTGGACTCGATGGCCCTTGTGGTCTCTTCCAACTCTAGGATTCTATGATTCTATGAACATGCACTCGGAAAACTGGGTCTTCCCAATAGGACGCCTGCTGCAAACTAATGACTTCCTAAAAATCACTGCAACCCCCCCTCCCCGCCCACATGACCTGGGTTGCTGTGCATAAGAGAAACCTGGTGGACAAGCAGCGGCAAGAACAGGCCCATCTGCTTCATCCAACCAAGTCTCTGTTACACATGCCAGGTCAAATCCTCCATCCATGATCAAGTCAAGTAAAATTGAGAGTGGTTGAAACCTCAGCGCCTAGGACTTGCCGATCGCATGGTCGGCGGTTCAAATGCCCGCGGCGGGGTGAGCTCCCATCGTTCGGTCCCAGCGCCTGCCAACCTAGCAGTTCGAAAGCACCTCCGGGTGCAAGTAGATATATAGGGACCGCTTACCAGCGGGAAGGTAAACGGCGTTCCGTGTGCTGCGCTGGCTCTCCAGATGCAGCTTGTCACGCTGGCCACGTGACCCGGAAGTGTCTGCGGACAGAGCTGGCTCCCGGCCTCTAGAGTGAGATGAGCGCACAACCCTAGAGTCTGGCCAGACTGGCCCGAACGGGCAGGGGTACCTTTACCTTTAATATTCGCTAGGGCCAACAACTGTTACCACCGGTCTTATAAAGGAGGTGTGAGCGGGCTAGGAAGCCTCTTTATTGCTTATTCTTGTACTGAAAGAAAAGAATCAGACTGAACCCTGAACCCTGAAGGCCTGGCGGAACAGCTCTGTCTTGCGTGCTCTGAGGAAAGATGTCAAATCCTGCAGCGCCCTGGTCTCTTGTGAGAGAGCGTTCCACCAGGACGGAGCCACATCCGAAAAGGCCCTGGCTCTGGTCAAGATAGTATCCAGAGGAAAGTCTCTCTCACCTGCTTCCTCTCCTCTGCCTGACTCAGGAGGAAACCTTCGGCCAGGGCCACCGCCTGGGAACTGGTCTCCGCTCCACAGTCCCTCACCCAGCTCTCCATCTCCGGGGGAAGGACAGCCAGGAACTGCTCCAAGATCACCAGGTCCAGCATCTCAGCTTTCGTGTGCCTTTCTGGCTTCAGCCACTGATGGTCAAGGTGGTAGAGTCGGCTGCAAACCTCTCGGGGTCCTTTGGCCTCCTGGCAGCAGAACTGCCTGAGCTGCTGGCTCTGCCCCTCTGAGCGGAGGGTGTCCTCCTCACCCAGGATCTTTAGCATAGAGTTTTCCCAGAATCCCCCACTGCTCCCAGTTTGGTTGGCATGGCCTCTTCCTGCTTCAGGGCCAGCTGGGTCTTGCTCATCCATCTGTGCTCTCAGGAAGCCTCTGAGAGATCGGAAGGAAGCCTTTGGTCTTCTGCCAAGTTCTGGCCGTCTTAATGAGCACCTCTAGCAAATCCTAGAAAGCAAAAACATTGTTCTGTTACAGAATTTGTAGGTCAGGAGAAGAAACAGATCCCTGAACAAGCATGGATGAGTCTTGCCAGGAATCAGGTCTGGATGGCACCAGAGCCCAAAGCGTGAGATACCTTTTTGAAAAGAAAGAGAAGGAGGAATGCAAAACGTGGAGGCAACTGAAGGGGTTTCTGGGAGATGAATCAGCCTGGTTGCTCCTGCCTTCCAGTCAATGCAAGAAGTCAGAACTGACTGACAAGGGAGTCATTTGAAAAATGGATGCTTGGCTCTAGAGGGGGGCCTCACCTGGAGGTCCTCATGAGTTGCTCTCCCCCCACCCCCACTTCAGGGCACATTTCCCCCCTGCTTCTGTCTCCTTTTCTTGCACTTGGACTCTCTGCCCCTCTCAAGGCAGACTCCTGGGGTGGGGTCCCTTTTTCTTTCTCTTGAGGGCCAGGTGTGTATGTAGTCAACCCCCTGAGGGCCAAGTGGGTGGGGCCAAATACATCTCCCTTGAAATTTAGGTGGGTAATTTATTACTATTATTCTCTTAGGTGGCTTCACACACGCACAGCCCTTGATGCCCAGGTCCCTGGAGGCTCAGTGAGGAGCAGCGCCCATTTCCGGCTGCTTTGCCAGCAACAATCCCTTTGGGGCAGAGAGGATGTGGTCCTGGGATGCCCTGCTCTGGGTGCGAGGGGATGGCTGCCGTGGCCTCCGTGGGTAGCTGCCCTGGGAGACACGGGGAAACTGGTCCCCAATGCAGCAGCCAGACTTTCCTTCCTTTCTCCCCATGGTTTTTTTTTGGGGGGGTGTCTAGTCCGCCTCCTTGTCCAGCTTTGGAAAACCATTTGCTGAGAGACGTCACACAAAGTCCTAGGGACTCCTTTGTTTAAAGAAGAAGGTGGAATCCAAAATCCTTCCCTGACCTTCCTCCCGGGGAGTCTGGCAAAAAGCTCTGGCTCTCAGCCCCGGGGCTCCTTCCTCCTCTGGGTAGCAGGAGCATATGGGGGGTCTTTGCACCCCTGACCCTCTCCTCCCTGACTTGGGGTCCCCCCCCCCTGGCCCCCTCCCCTGCTGCAGCCCTGGGACCCCACCAGATCCCAGAGAGAGAGAGAGAGAGAGAGGAGACTCACCAGATCCCAGGAGGGGAGAGCGAGGCAGCCCTTGCAGGAGAGACACCAAAGCAGGAAAGGACTGGGGGGGCTTGGAGCTGGAGGACCTGCCCCCCTTGCTTCCTGGCCTCGCTAGGAAGGCAGCTCGGTTCCCTTTAACTCTTGCCAAGCCGAGTCCCTCCAGCTCAGCCTCTCTCGCTTGGCAGAACCTCATATTCTTATTATTTGTTATTCATTCGGGGGGGCAGCTGCCCCCCTGGCTACCTCAATGCCCAGATATCCTTTTGGTGGTGAGGCTCCTGGCTGGACTCTGAGCATCTCCCTCCCTCGGCCAGAAACCAGAGGAAGAGCCTGCAGGGAAAAGGGCTTTGCAGGAGGCAAGGAAGCTCCTCCTGGAATTCAGAAATGGGAGGCTAGAATGGGGTCCCAGGGTCATCCAGCTCAACCCCCCGCCATGCAGGAATCTCCGCGGAAGCCTCCAGGGCAGATGGCCCTCCGATCTCTGCTGAGAAACCTCCCAGGAAGGAGAGTCCCCCACCTCCCAAGGGAGACCTTTCCCCTGCAGAGGCCTAGCAAGCTCAGGTGGTACCGGGTGCAGACCTTTGTGTGTCCCCCCCCCCAAATATTGATTGCTCGGGTTCTGCTGGGTTGGCATTCAGCCTGGTGTTCCTGCTGTTAGGGAAGCATCTAGGTGCGAGGCTGCTCAGTCCCCCCAGCTGGTCGAGCGGAGCCCGCGGGTCCCTGCGGAATAAAGGAGGAGTCCAGCCCCCAACCAGAGGAAAAAGCTGTAGACCAAAGTTTATTGCGCAACAGGTTCCAAGAGGAATTTGGAACCCCGAGGATGGGGCCACAAGGACTTTTAAAGCTTTCCCAGAAATATTCCAGAATACAGTTCGTACAGCATCCTTGCTCCATCACTGACATGTCACCAAAGGGGAGGGGTGAGCCTTGGCAAAGATGTCCAGACACGTCCTGGGTACAAGACTGGCATAAGCAGACATGGCAGGGCAAGACTCAGGTATAAGATTAGCCTGGGCAAAGACCTCTGAAGTTCCAGCACCCAAAGACAAACACCTCTGAAGTCCCAGGACCCAAAGCACAATAGAACTACCTTTGTGTGTCTAGAATCATAGAGTTGGAAGAGACCACAAGGGCCATCGAGTCCAACCCCCTGCCAAGCAGGAAACACCATCAGAGCACTCCTGACATTTGGTTGTCAAGCCTCTGCTTAAAGACCTCCAAAGAAGGAGACTCCACCACACTCCTTGGCAGCAAATTCCACTGTCAAACAGCTCTTACTGTCAGGAAGTTCTTCCTAATGTTTAGGTGGAATCTTCTTTCTTGTAGTTTGTTTTCCCTTGATCTAGAGGCTATACTCCTATTGATGCAGCCCAGAATTGCATTGGCTTTTTTAGCTGCCGCGTCACACTGTTGGCTCATGTCAGGTTTGTGGTCAACCAAGACTCCTAGATCCTTTTCACATGTACTGCTCTCAAGCCAGGTGTCACCCATCTTGTATTTGCGCCTCTCATTTTTTTTGCCCAAGTGCAATACTTTACATTTCTCCCTGTTAAAATTCATCTTGTTTGTTTTGGCCCAGTTCTCTAATCTGTCAAGGTCGTTTTGAAGTGTGATCCTGTCCTCTGGGGTGTTAGCCACCCCTCCCAGTTTGGTGTCATCTGCAAATTTGATCAGGATGCCCTTGAGTCCATCATCCAAGTCGTTGATAAAGATGTTGAATAAGACCGGGCCCAAGACAGAACCCTGTGGCACCCCACTAGTCACTCTTCTCCAGGATGAAGAGCAACCATGGATGAGCACCCTTTGACTCCACTTTTCCCCTTTTTCAAAATAGGGACAACATTTGCCCTCCTCCACTCTGCCGGGACTTCGCCTGTTCTCCAGGAATTCTCAAAGATGACTTCCAGTGGTTCTGAGATCACATCTGCCAGTTCTTTTAATTCTCTTGGGTGCAGTTCATCTGGCCCTGGAGACTTGAATACATCTAAACTAGCCAAGTATTCTTGTACTATCTCCTTAGTTATTCTGGGCTGTGTTTCCTCTGCTGAATCATTTGCTCCAAATTCTTCAGGTCGGGCATTGTTTTCTTTATCGGAGAAGACTGAGGCAAAGAAGGCATTGAGGAGTTCAGCCCTTTCTGTGTCCCCTGTTTGCATTTCACCATCTTCTCCTCTGAGTGACCCCACTGTTTCTTTGTTCTTCCTTTTGCTTTTCAGTGATGCCTATTATGTCATATTTAGTTTGCTGTACCAAGAGCTCAAGCTCATCTTGTTTATTACCCATGCTTTGCGCATTAGTGTACAGACATTGAAGTCCATTAATCATTCCCCCGTGTCTCTTATTTAAAGATTTTTTCCTCCCATCACTAGGTCTGTGTGCTGTTTGCTCTATTCGGTCTATGACATTTGGACTCCTACCTTCAGGAGCACTGTCTCCCTCCCCCACATTAGTCAGTTTAAAGCCCTCCTGATGAGGTTTCTGAGATTTTTGGCAAAAACATTCCACCCAATCGTTGTGAGGTGCAGCCCATCGCTTGCCAGAAGTCCATCTTCAAGAAACTGCTGTCCATGATCTAAGAATCCAAACCGTTCCTGTTTACACCATTTGTGAAGCCAGCTGTTCACTTCCACTATTTTTCTCTCTCTCCCTGGGCCACGTCGTTCAACTGGGAGGACAGATGAGATGACAATTTGTATATAATGCCACGCCTCCTCCTTTCTTGTCTGGTCTGTTTCTCTGAAATAGATTGTTGCTGTTTGCTCAATTCGGTCTATGACATTTGGATGATCATCAATTGATAGACCCCTACCTTCAGGAGCACTGTCTTCCTCCCCCACATTAGTCAGTTTAAAGCCCTCCTGATGAGGTTTCTGAGATTTTTGGCAAAAACATTCCTCCCAACCATTGTGAGGTGCACAACTTCAGGCAATACCAATGAGACGGAAACATGGAAGGTGCCTAAAGAAGCCAGGGTGGCTATCTAAAGAACTTTTAACTGAGTTAAGATTAAAAAAGGAAGTGTACAAAAAATGGAAAAGGGGGGAAACAACCAAAGAGGAATTCAAACAAATAGCCAGCACGTGTAGACACAAAGTCAGAAAAGCTAAAGCACAGAATGAACTCAGGCTTGCTAGAGAGGTTAAAAGCAACAAAAAAGGCTTTTATGGGTATGTTCGTAGCAAAAGGAAGAACAAAGAAACAGTGGGGTCACTCAGAGGAGAAGATGGTGAAATGCAAACAGGGGACACAGAAAGGGCTGAACTCCTCAATGCCTTCTTTGCCTCAGTCTTCTCCGATAAAGAAAACAATGCCCGACCTGAAGAATTTGGAGCAAATGATTCAGCAGAGGAAACACAGCCCAGAATAACTAAGGAGATAGTACAAGAATACTTGGCTAGTTTAGATGTATTCAAGTCTCCAGGGCCAGATGAACTGCATCCAAGAGTATTAAAAGAACTGGCAGATGTGATCTCAGAACCACTGGCAGTCATCTTTGAGAATTCCTGGAGAACAGGCGAAGTCCCGGCAGACTGGAGGAGGGCAAATGTTGTCCCTATTTTCAAAAAGGGGAAAAGAGAGGACCCAAATAATTACCGCCCAGTCAGTCTGACATCAATACCAGGGAAGATTCTGGAGCAGATCATTAAGCAAACAGTCTGTGAGCACCTAGAAAGGAATGCTGGGATCACCAATAGTCAGCAGGGATTTCTGAAAAATAAGTCATGTCAGACTAACCTGATCTCGTTTTTTGACAGAATTACAAGCCTGGTAGATGAAGGGAACGCAGTGGATGTAGCCTACCTTGATTTCAGCAAGGCATTTGACAAGGTGCCCCATGATATTCTTGTAAAGAAGCTGGTAAAATGCGGTCTTGACTATGCTACCACTCAGTGGATTTGTAACTGGCTGAATGACCGAACCCAAAGGGTGCTCATCAATGGTTCCTCTTCATCCTGGAGAAGAGTGACTAGTGGGGTGCCACAGGGTTCTGTCTTGGGCCCGGTCTTATTCAACATCTTTATCAATGACTTGGATGATGGACTCAAGGGCATCCTGATCAAATTTGCAGATGACACCAAACTGGGAGGGGTGGCTAACACCCCAGAGGACAGGATCACACTTCAAAACGACCTTGACAGATTAGAGAACTGGGCCAAAACAAACAAGATGAATTTTAACAGGGAGAAATGTAAAGTATTGCACTTGGGCAAAAAAAATGAGAGGCGCAAATACAAGATGGGTGACACCTGGCTTGAGAGCAGTACATGTGAAAAGGATCTAGGAGTCTTGGTTGACCACAAACTTGACATGAGCCAACAGTGTGACGCGGCAGCTAAAAAAGCCAATGCCATTCTGGGCTGCATCAATAGGAGTATAGCATCTAGATCAAGGGAAGTAATAGTGCCACTGTATTCTGCTCTGGTCAGACCTCACCTGGAGTACTGTGTCCAGTTCTGGGCACCACAGTTCAAGAAGGACACTGACAAACTGGAACGTGTCCAGAGGAGGGCAACCAAAATGGTCAAAGGCCTGGAAACGATGCCTTATGAGGAACGGCTAAGGGAGCTGGGCATGTTTAGCCTGGAGAAGAAGAGGTTAAGGGGTGATATGATAGTCATGTTCAAATATATAAAAGGATGTCACATAGAGGAGGGAGAAAGGTTGTTTTCTGCTGCTCCAAGAGAAGCGGACACAGAGGAATGGTTCCAAACTACAAGAAAGAAGATTCTACCTAAACATTAGGAAGAACTTCCTGACAGTAAGAGCTGTTTGACAGTGGAATTTGCTGCCAAGGAGTGTGGTGGAGTCTCCTTCTTTGGAGGTCTTTAAGCAGAGGCTTGACAACCATATGTCAGGAGTGCTCTGATGGTGTTTCCTACTTGGCAGGGGGTTGGACTCGATGGCCCTTGTGGTCTCTTCCAACTCTATGTTTCTATGATTCTATGATTTTACTATCTCCCTCTTAACAAACTCCCAGCCATCATGAGCTCCCTTTCCTTTTAGTATTACTGTCCATGGGATCTCACCCAGCACTTCCCTTACTTTTATGAAGTCGGCTTTCTTAAAGTCAAGAAATTGAGTCCTAGTATGCTTGGCTGCTCCTTTCCGCTGTATAGTAAACTTCAGAAGAGCATGATCACTCGCGCCTAATGATCCTTCCACTTCTACCCCACTAACCAGGTCATCAACATTGGTTAGGACCAGATCTAAAATGGCTGTTCCTCTTGTTGCTTCTCCCACTTTCTGGACAATGAAGTTGTCTGCAAGGCCAGTGAGGAATTTGTTTGACCTTATTCGTATCGAGATCATCTATCATGTTTGAGATTGTATCCCAGTACAGCTTTTGCCACTCTTTTGTTGACTATGAGGGCCGCTCCATTTCTTTTATGGGATTCTTGCCCACAGTAGTAGATATGATGGTCATCCGAACTGAATTTGCCCATTCCTGTCCATTTTAGTTCACTGATGCCCAGAATGTCAATATTTATTCTTGCCATCTCATTTTTGACCACATCCAACTTACCCAGGTTCATGGTTCTTACATTCCAGGTTCCTATGCAATATTTTTCTTTACAGCATTGGACTTTCCTTTCGCTTCCATGCATATCTGCAACTGAGCGTCCTTTCGGCTTTGGCCCAGCCGCTTCATCAGCTCTGAATCTACTTGTACTTGTCCTCCGCTCTTCCCCAGTAGCATGTTGGAAGCCTTCCGACCTGAGGGGCTCATCTTGCAGCGTCATAACTTTTATATGCCTGTTGTCTTTGTCCGTGGAGTTTTCTTGGCAGGGATACTGGAGTGGCTTGGGGGTTCCTCCTCCAGGTGGATCACGTTTAGTCAAAACTCTCCACTATGACCTGTCCATCTGGGGTGCCTTGCTCGGCATAGTTCATAGCTTCTCTGAGTTATTCAAGCCCCTTCTCCACGGCAAGGCAGTGATCCATGAAGGGGGCCAAACTAGCTAAGATGTATTTTTTAAAAATTGAGTGTCTGCTGGAGATGTAAGAAATTGAAGGTACAACAATACATATGTGGTGGGAAGGTGGGAAGATACGAGATTCTTGGTCACGGAAAGTTTGAGTTAAAACTCCGGAGGCCACCCCCATTTGCTCATGAATAAACAAGTTGAAGAGGGTGAGATAGTCTGGCAGACCTAGAGCTGGGGCGGAACTTAATTCTCTCTTAAGCTGCTCAAAGCTTGAGTATGCCTCATTGTTCCAGATTAACTCATTGGATGGTCTTGTCAGGTCATGGCTGATAGTAGCTGTACCCGGCTATTCAAGTCCCGCAGAATCTTGCCATGCCTAGGAACCCTCAGAAGTTGTCGCTTTGTTTTGGCGAGGGGATTTTAGTGACGGTGGCTAAGCTTCGGGTGCCGACACCTAAAATGTGTCCTAGGTATTTGATTTCCTGTTTGCAGTATTGTATCTTTTTAGGGGATACTTTTGTCCCTTGTAAGCGAGGGCAGTGGGGAGCTGTTTAGTGTCTGTTTTGCATGCTCCCTTGCTTGTTGTGCATATTGTTGTTGTTTAGTCGTCTAGTCACGTCCGCCTCTTCGTGATGTAGCATGGGACCCCCCCCCCTCATTACACCGTAATACACAAGCACCACACACACACACCTCCCACCAACCCGACCCTGGAGATGCCCCTTCTAGAGGGACATCCCCTAAAAGCCTTCTGTAAATAAGGAAGCGCTAGCCTGACAGCTCCTCATGAAACCCCGTAATTTCTCATATATTTCCCCGTAACGCTCCACATTGCCCTATCTTTATTGTGGGTAGACCAGCCGCCTGAACTCTGGGTCAATCGGCGGCCGCCTCAACCAATCAGCGTTATCGAACAGCGCCCCTTGCAGCAGCCACGCAGGTACTGCAGGCTGCAGGCGCTCTTTCCCCTTGCCTTTGACAGCTCTCAATACAAAGTTTCCGAGTTCAATTGACCATGACTGGTTTAATCAAAATGTTGCAAGCAGCTTCCCGAAGGCAAAAGTGCTTTGAACTTCAAGGACAGTATTCTTCATAAATTCACCATAAATCAGCCGTACCTCGGATTTCCACCGGACCACTTTTATTTTACTTCATATTACAAGGACTATCAAAGGGGGGTGGCCTGATGCTGAACAGCCATAATCCCTTGACCGAGCCCTTCGCAGTTGACATGACAACCTTGATAGCCATCTTGATGGGCTCAGACAGAAGCCTATCAGACACACAATAAACTGCATACATTAGTGTATTCCACGCGGACTCTGACAAAGGACCGTGACCGGATTCCCCTCAGGGGGCAGGAAACTTCGCCCTTTTCCTTTGTTCCTGAAAATGACTCATGTGGGGAGGGGAGAGGGGGCTCCAGCCAGGATACTCCTGTGCAGCCCCCCCAAGACTCCTCCTATCTTTAATATAGTCATGATGTAAAAATGATGTGTTCCTAGGGGTGTAGCTTAAGGGATTAGAAGCTAATAAAAGTAGGGGTCTCCTTTTGTTCTGGGCTTCCATCTTGCTTCACATTGTGGGCAGTGGGAGTCCTGTCATGACAGTCTTTCTTCAATAAAGACCGGGCCTACAGGCTGCTGATTTGCTTCAAAAACTGCTCTGGTTGGTGTCTTTACTTTCGTCCAAGGGAGCCCTCGGGTTTTTCCGGTAACAGTGACCCCATGGACCAGAGCACGCCAGGCACTCCTGTCTTCCACTGCCTCCCGCAGTTTGGTCAGACTCATGTTTGTAACTTCGAGAACACTGTCCCACCATCTCGACCTCTGTCGTCCCCTTCTCCTTCTGCCCTCCATCTTTCCCAACATCAGGGTCTTTTCCAGGGAGTCTTCTCTTCTCATGAGGTGGCCAAAGTATTGGAGCCTCAGCTTCACAATCTGTCCTTCCAGTGAGCACTCAGGGCTGATTTCCTTCAGAATGGATCGGTTGGATCTTCTTGCAGTCCATGGGACTCTCAAGAGTCTCCTCCAGCACCAGAATTCAAAAGCATCAATTCTATGGCAATCAGCCTTCTTTATGGTCCCGCTCTCACTTCCATACATCACTACTGGGAAAACAATAGCTTTAGCTATACGGACCTTTGTTGGCAAGGTGATGTCTCTGCTTTTTATGATGCTGTCTAGGTTTGTCATTGCTTTTCTCCCAAGAGTTGAGCATATTAAAAGGTCATAAATGTATTGCAGAAGCACAGACCCTGCAGGCAGAAGTACGTCCTGTAGAACTTGATGCAAGATTGAGGAAAATATGGCGGGTGACTCCGCATATCCCTGGGGCAGCCTTGTCCAGATTAGTTGGCCTGCTTTTCAGGTAAAAGCAACAAGGAACTACCAGGTAGTTTCTGCCAGGATGGCATTTAAAAGGGAATTTGGGTTGCCTGCCACTGGGAGGCACTGCATCACAAAGTGGTTAATGAGTCTCAAATCTTGGACTAAGCGGTAGCGCACTGGAAGTAAGGAGGTATTAAAAGGAAAGGCGCAATGAACTAGAATTCCCTTCTCTGGGAAATCATTTATCATGGGATATCAAGCCTTTCATAGCCTCTTTAGGTACAGGGGATTGTTGACTACATGGGTATGGTAGATCTGTCCGACAGGTAATCTTGACTGGCGTGGCTGATTTTAAAAGTCCTACTGAGGTGGATTCTGTTCCCCATAGCCAGGGGGGCACCTCCTCTTCTAACTCTGAGGGAAGGTCAGGGAATTGGTGCTCTGTTTTTGTTTCCTGTATTATTCCTTGGAAGGCAAAGACAGATTCTTCAGGCATATGTTCCTCACAAGAAGAGGGCTCCTCTACATCTGAGGGCAGAGTGGGGGACAAAGAGCCCGGGTAGCAGGGGGCAGGTCTGAGGGGTCCAGTCCCTGCTCTGGTTCTCTCAATACTCACCCCTCTGGGAGGGATGTGGAACCACAGCAGAATTGCAAGGAGAACGACATGGAGACAGGTGAGTCCCTCCCTGAGCACCTGGCAAGGCTATCCCAAGACTTGCCCCCCACATTCCAAGTCCTACTACAGGGGAGGGACATCCTGGCCTCCTTCCCCCAGAACGTGGTTCCCCAGGGAAGCTGCCCGTCCAGCTGACAACTGCCCCACAGCGCAGCCCCCTGCTTCCTTATCAGACCCCACAAATGGGGTGGCCACTGGGGGGTTGGCTTTCCAGTCGCTGGCCCAGATGGACCTGTGGTTCGGATGCAGCCATCTGGCTCTTTGCATCTTTTGACTAGGGACGCGGGTGGCGCTGTGGGTAAAACCTCAGCGCCTAGGACTTGCCGATCACATGGTCGGCGGTTCGAATCCCCGCGGTGGGGTGAGCTCCCGTCGTTCGGTCCCAGCTCCTGCCCACTGTCGCCGGAAATCACACCCCCCCCCTCATTTACACGTGTACTGCACAAGCACCACACACATACACGCATCCCCCTCCCTGACCCTAGAGATGCCCTTTTAGAGGGTCATCTCTTAAAAGCCTTCCGTAGATAAGGAAGCGCTCGACCGACAGTCTTTCGCCATAGCGCTCCGCTTCGCTCTATTTTTACTGTGAGTAGACCGGGCGCCTGAACTTTAGGTCAAACAGCGGCAGCCTCAGCCAATCACCATTATCAAACAGCGCCCCTTGCGGCGGCCACGCTGGTACTGCAAGCCGCAAGCGTCTGTTCCCTCCCCTTTTGACAGCTCTCAATACAATGTTTCCGAGTTCAATTGACCGTGACTGATCTAATCAAAATGTAGCAAGTTGCTTCCGAAAAGTGAAAGTACTTTGAACTTCAAGGACCATACTCTTTATAAATTCACCAAAAATCAGCCGTACATCGGATTTTCATCGGACCACTTTTATTTGACTACATATTACAAGGACTATCAAAGGGGGGTAACCTGACACATGGCAACCATAATCCTTCGACCGAGCGGTCACGTACTCTGCGGCGGACGTGATAACCTTGATTACCATCGTGATGGGCTCAGACAGAAGGCTATCTGTGACACAATAACTTGCATCTTTTAGTGTATTCCGCACGGACTTTCACAAAGGACTCTGACCGGATTCCCCTCAGGGGGCAGGAAACTTCGCCCTTCTCTTTTGTCTTTAAAATGACTCATGTGGGGAGGGGAGAGGAGACCCCGGCCAGGTGTCAGGGCACTCAGATTACCTGTGAAGCCCCTCCTCGACTCCTCCTAACTTTAATGTAATCATGATGTAAATATGATGTAATTCTGGGGGGTGTAGCTTTGGGGATTAGCAACTAATAAAAGTTAGGGTCTTCCTTTGTTCGGGGCTTCCATCTTGCTTCACTTCGTGGGCGGTGGGAGTCCTGTCGCGACAGTCTTTTCTTAAATAAAGACCGAGCCTACTGGCTGCTGTTTTGCTCTGAATTGCTCTGGTCGGTGTCTTCATTTGTCCAAGAGAGAGCCCTCGGACTTTCCTGTAACAGTTTTGGCGACCGTGCTCAGGGACACTTGGTTCTCCTGCAAAGGTGAGAGGGGAGATAGAGGGGATCGGGCGCCACTGGGCAACATTTGCCCGGGGATCCTTTTTCCTCTCCCTGCATCCTCTTTGTGGGCGGTAATCAACCGTCACCAGAAGCCCAACCAGAGAGAGCAAAGGCGAGGTAAAGCCGGCCAAGGAAAAGGATCCCGGGATCTACGAGGGACATCAACGGACGTGAGTATGGTTCTGAATAAGATACATTGGGAGGAGGGTGGAAGGTAACATCTCCACAACAGCCAAATCTTTCTCTTTATTTCCAACATCACACCTAAATCTTGAATCTCTCTTTCTCTTTCTCTCTCCGTTTTCCCTTTCGGAGTGTGGCCAGGGAAAACGTGGTGCTTATTGTTTTCTGATGCCCTCTTTCGGAGTCGGCCAGAGGCGTCCCCTACGAATCTCTCTATCCTTTTCTCCCCCGTTTTTCCCCTCGGAGCGTGGCCGGGAAAAAACGTGGTACTTATTGTTTCCCTGACGTCCTCTCTCGGAGTCGTCTAGAGGCGTCCGTACAAACCCTTTCTTACTGTCCCTATTTATGCAAATGAAGCCGCCCCTCCTGCACGGCGACCTTTGTTAGGGATGACCCGTGTACGTGAGAACGCAAGGTCATTTGCTTCCTTTCAAAACTTTGTTTTCTCGGGTCCTGATCTGGCACTGCACTGCGCAGGCGTTCAGTAAGGAATCCGAACTTAATCCAAAGGCTAGGCAGGAGGCTGTTGTGGAGGGTAGAGGGGAGGTTCACAATTGGGGCCCCACACTAGGATTAGTCTTGTAAACAGTACTGTGGTTCAGGTTTCCGGGCAGAGAGACCCGTGGTTTAGGTTTTCCGGGCAGAGAGACCCGTGGTTTAGGTTTTCCGGGCAGAGAGACCCGTGGTTTAGGTTTTCCGGGCAGAGAGACCCGTGGTTTAGGTTTTCCGGGCAGAGAGACCCGTGGTTTAGGTTTTCCGGGCAGAGAGACCCGTGGTTTAGGTTTTCCGGGCAGAGAGACCCGTGGTTTAGGTTTTCCGGGCAGAGAGACCCGTGGTTTAGGTTTTCCGTTCAAGTTTGAGATCTTCAGGGATTAGTTCGTGATTTATGAATGAGAGAAATTTGTGTTGGTTCAGGATACTTTGGTTACTGAAGGAATCTTCTCTTCCGTTTTCTCTTTCTTTTCCCCCATTGTCCGTCCTCCTTGTGTGTGTGTGTGTTCAACCCCACTGTCTTTAACGAACTCTGTTAACAGAAATAGATAAATAAGAAGGAGAGATGGGAGCTCAGGCTACCAAGCATTCAGACCTGACTCCTCCCAGTGACAAGGCTTCCGTGGAGCCTTTCCACTCCAGGGAGGACTCTGATACCCCTCTTCAATTCGTCCTCCAAAACTGGAAAGGATTGAGGGGAAGGAAGGGACTCTCAAAGTCCAAGCTAAAGGACCTTTGCAACATCTTCTGGGTCGCTTTTACCCACCACCTAGAACCAACCTCCAGGTGGCCACCCCACGGCTCTTTTAATCTCGTAAAGATACAAGCTCTTAAATCCTATCTAGCTGACGAGAGGCCCCAACAACTATACTATTTAAACATTTTCATAGAAGCCCGTGTAGTGTTTCAACGGCTGCAAGCTCAAGTTGCCCATCAAATGCCTGTTCTAAAACCAACCGGACCTCCCCCATATGATGAGATTAGAGCCCAGGAGGAGCAGTTGGATAGGACCCTTGTTCCTTTCTACTACCCGGAACCACGAGCCCCCCGACCGCCAGGACCCGGGGCAGGGGACAGAACAGGAACTAGCGGGGGAGGCGCAGGACTGAGAGAAGGTGTAGCAAACCAGCCCGCCACCGCTGCTGCCCTTTCCCAAAGTACATCCAATACATCGCCGCCCCACCCTTCTTCAAGCACATCAAACCTAGAAGGAGACCAAGTAAGCTTGGATCTTGGACCCTTACTCAATGGGCAATTTCTAAACGAAGGAAGAGAGGGACCCGTCTCCAGTAGAACTAGAAACAGGGATAATTTGCAAAACGGAGAAATAGAAGGTGCCTTCCCTCTGCGAGCATTACCTATACCCCCGGCCAGAGTAGGAGACCCACCCCGCATGGTATTTACTCATCAACCCTTCCTTACTTCGGACTTAATGAATTGGTCCGACAAGATGCCCTCCCTACGTGACGACCCTGACAAATGCCACCGCCAGGTGGCCACCATTTTCTCCACTCACAACCCCACCTGGGCAGATGTGCATATGTTGCTTGGGGCCCTATTCAATGAGGCAGAAAAGAGAGAAATACTAGCAAAGGCGGGGGAAGCTTTAACCCGAGAAGATTACCAACCAAATCGTCCCGCCTCGATGTCCCCACTGACCGCTCAGACGTTAATCAATGATCCTGACTGGGACTATAACACAGACAACGGCATATGGGGTCTAAAAATTTTTAAGAAGGCCATCCTAGATGGTATTAAAGCTGCGGGACAGCGAACCGTAAATTGGACCAAAGTCCAAGCCGTCCTTCAAGGACCTGATGAACATCCTTCCGACTATTACTCAAGACTAGTTTCTGCTATTAAGACCTGGGGTGGAATAGACCCAGAAAGCCCACAGCATGAGGTAATAGTCAAAGGATTCTTCAAGGATCAGGCCAATGCCGACATCCGAAAGGCATTAAACTCTCATCTTGGGTATGATGGAAAAACTATAAACGAAATCCTTTCCATCGCGAAGTCTGTATTCAACTCAAGAGATGAACGGAAGAAGAAGGATCTAAAATCCGACTCTCCCCGGGTGTTAGCCTATGCAGCCGGGATCCCTACACCCAAAGAGAAATTTAAGCTAGGAAAATCAGATTTACCTGACGACCGTGTCTGCTTCCACTGTGATGAAGTAGGGCACATAAAAAGATACTGTCCTCTTCTGATAGGAGCCAGGAGGGCAGAGTTTAGAAATCCGAAGCCATACAGGTCAGAGTACAGGGAAACCACCTATCCCAGACCTAGGGAACCTTCCTCTCCACACGAACCAAACCGACCCCAAGCGCAAACACAACCCTACTCAGCACCCTCACAGCCACGGCCTCGGAACCCACCTCACGACGTCACAAATCCCTTCAAACACGGTAACCGTCCCACGAACCCAACTCATGAAATGGTGATGGAGGAATACCAAGAACATTGACAATTAGATGCAGATCCCGCCTCTTTCTCTTTTCTTTGTCCCGTTCTACAACTATCCTCTTCCGACCCAATCTGCACAATGCAAATCGACGGACAGTCCTACGATTGCCTTTTGGACACGGGTGCCACCTACTCCACCCTCACCAATAGCCATTTAACCCCCGGGGAAGAAACCAGAACCGTAATGGGACTGGATGGAATCCCTCGGAACTGCCCTCTCTCCAGACCTGCAAAGGTTTCTGTCGGACCGCTATCTGTTAAACATACCTTCTTATTGACATCTAGCCCCGTCAATCTCTTGGGGAGGGATCTGCTCTGTAAATTAAACGCCACCATACAATGTGGCCAAGAAGGCATTTTCTTACATATGCCAAATGAATCCATCTTCAATTTCCAAGGAGTCCTACAGGAAGCCCATACCACCACAATTGATCTTCCGCCCGAATTGTTAGAAGGTGTCTCCCCCTCCCTATGGGGAACCGAATCAACCTCTGTTGGACTCTTAAAGTCCGCGGTGCCAGTCAAGATTAACTACAGAAAGGATCTACCCTTCCCATGTACTAAGCAATACCCCCTTCCTCCAGACGCAATAGACGGATTGGCCCCGATGATCGATGAATTCCTGAGGATGGGAGTTTTAGTCCCATGCGCCTCTCCCTGCAACACCCCTCTACTTCCCGTCAAAAAGCCCAATACAAATCCTGTCAAATGGCGCCTCGTCCAGGATCTCAGGCTCGTCAATTCTTTTGTTATACCCCGACACGCAGTAGTCGCCAACCCACACCACCTCCTAAGCACCATCCCAGAAGGAACTGTGGTCTACTCTGTCATAGATCTATGTTCTGCCTTCTTCAGCATCCCCGTAGACCCAGAAAGCCAATTCCTCTTTGCTTTCACCTGGCAAACAGGGCAGTTAACCTGGACTCGACTGCCCCAAGGATATGTAGAGTCTCCAGCAATCTTCTCATCTATATTACACCAAGATCTATCAGACGTGACTCTGCCAGGAGGCTCAGCCCTGAGACTCTATGTTGATGACATTTTACTCTGTGGTAAGGATCTAGAATCCTGCAAAAAGGACACTATAACTCTCCTAAACTTACTAGCACAGAAGGGACACAAGGTATCCCCGAAAAAGATACAATATTGTAAGAAAGAGGTGAAATATCTTGGCCACATGCTAGGAGAGGGCACCCGTGCGCTGACCACAGACAGAATTGAGGCAATAACCAAATTACCCCTACCAAAAACTAAAAGGCAACTCCGGGGTTTCATCGGAATGAGTGGATTCTGCCGAGCATGGATTCCGCGCTACGGGGAATTCACCCGCCCCCTTACAGCAATGACACACGACAATGCCCCAGACCAGCTGCAGTGGTCAGCAGAGGCACTTGAAGCCTTCGAATCTATTAAGAAAGAACTGCGGTCCTCCCCTGCACTCGGACTCCCAGATTATAGACTACCTTTTTCTCTATTTGTGCATGAGAATAAGGGAGTAGCTTCAGGCGTCCTAACACAACCCTTCCAAGGGAAGAATAGGCCTGTCGCTTATTACAGCCTTCAACTAGACACCACTGTACTAGGAAATGTAGGATGCCTTAGAGCCGTGGCAGCCGCAGCCCTGCTCCTAGAGAAGGCACAAGAAACTGTCCTGGGACACGACCTAACTGTCAACGTCCCCCATGCTGTTGCTACTCTCCTTAGCCTACAAGGATGCCAACGTTTTACGATACAACGATTAAACAGATACGAGGCCATCCTTCTCAGTCCTTCAAACGTCACCATAAAAAGAGTAAATTCGCTCAACCCCGCAACCCTTCTGCCCCTCCCTGACGATGGCACCCCACATCACGACTGCTCTCAAATAGTCCGCCATGTAGAGAAACCACGAGAGGATCTTGATTACCTCCCTTTACCTGAACCAGATCTCATCATGTATACTGACGGGAGCTCCAAGGTTATAGGAGGGGTACGGAAAAGTGGATATGCCATAGTCACCGATAGTGAGACCCTGGAGGCTCGACCGATCAATGCAAAATATAGTGCACAAGCGGCAGAACTTATCGCCCTGATCAGAGCTTGTGAATTAGGAGCAGGACGAAGGATCACTATCTACACCGATTCGAAATATTGTTTCGGGTTGGTGCATGCTACCGGGCAAATCTGGTTACAGAGAGGTTTTTTAACTACAGCAGGAACGCAAATTGCACACGCCTCCCTAGTACAGCGCCTCATGAACTCAATACACCTTCCGGCAGCTATTGCAGTGGTACATTGCAAAGCACATACGAAAGGCAGGGACCCAGTCTCTAGAGGGAACCAACGGGCTGACAGCGCAGCCCAGGAGGCAGCCCTCCAGCCCCCCCCGACAGATAATGAGTTCCAAGGACCACAAGTCTTATCAGACGTGGATTTCACAGAAATGTACAAAACTGCGACCCCAGAGGAGATTAAAGGATGGATAGAACAAGGAGCCCACTTGGAAAATGACGTTTGGTATTTCCCGGATAAAAGACTCATAATGCCCAGACTATGGGTACCCAAACACTTGAGAATCCTGCACCAACGTACCCACTGGGGCAGAGACAAACTTATAGACACCATACAACGCTGTTGGTACGCCCCAGGGCTTGCTCTAGCCGCTAAAACTGCCGTAAAGAATTGCCATACTTGCCAGAGCTTTAATCCGAAACATACTGCCAGATGCCCACCAGGGGCAAGACCATGGGCTTTTGTCCCATTTGAAAGTCTTCAAGTAGATTTCATAGACTTACCCCCTTGTCTCGGCAACAAACATGCTCTCGTAATTATCGACCAGTTGACTGGGTGGGTAGAGTGCTTCCCTACTCGTAGAGCTACTGCCCACATTGTTGCAAAGATCCTATTACAAGAAATCATACCCCGCTTCGGAGTTCCCCGACACATAGACAGCGACAGGGGTTCCCACTTCACATCAGAAATAATCCAACAGGTTGCAAACGCCCTCGGAATTAAATGGAAGCTACATACTCCATACCATCCGCCCTCCTCCGGGCAAGTAGAAAGAATGAACCAACAGCTTAAATCTCAGCTAGGAAAACTTTGTAAGGACTCTGGTATCAAATGGGTTAATGCCATTCCACTAGTACTCCACAATTTAAGAGCATGCCCTCGTGGAAACCTCAAATTATCTCCCTATGAATTACTATTCGGAAGACCATCCCCAGTATATAATACCCAATTTCCAACATCAGAACTAGAGGTTGGAGAGACAGAGTTAACTAGCTATGTAATACAACTCCAGAAACAACTCACTCTTTTACACCGATACGCTGCCTCCAGCCAAAATATTCCCCTTGATGAAAACATTCACTCGTATCAACCAGGGGATTGGATACTAGTGAAGACTTACCATAAGGTACCCTTGCAGCCCAATTGGGAGGGCCCCTACCAGGTACTTTTAACCACTCCAACTTCTGTTAAGGTAGCAGAAAAAACAGCCTGGTTGCACCACACCCGCTGCAAACCCGCATCACCACCCGAACCCACAGCAGACGACTCGCCCTACGACACACCAGCGCGCCCAACAGACGACGACACCGGCACCGAGGAGGACCAACAGACCGGACCAGATCGGGGCACGAATCGAGCCCAACAGACCGGACCAGATCGGGGCACGAATCGAGCCCAACAGACCGGACCAGATCGGGGCACGAATCGAGCCCAACAGACCGGAC
Source organism: Podarcis gaigeae (assembly GCF_964106915.1). Lineage (NCBI taxonomy): Eukaryota > Metazoa > Chordata > Lepidosauria > Squamata > Lacertidae > Podarcis > Podarcis gaigeae. The sequence goes on from NC_139677.1 coordinate 108,200,379, forward strand.
CAGATCGGGGTACGAACCGGGCCCAACAGACCGGACCTGACACATCAGCCCATTGGACCTCCGAACTAATCACATCAGCCGACCAGAACAACCGACCCCCTATTCGACTCAAACTCCGTAGAACAGACGTCCGCGTTTGACAGCTCTACAGTTTGACAGCTCGATTTGACAGCTCCGCATTTGACAGCTCTGCAGTTTGACAGCTCCGTTTGACAGCTCCGCATTTGACAGCTCTACAGTCTGACAGCTCCGTTTGACAGCTCCACAGCCTAACGACACCCTCTATTCGCAATGGCAAATACCATACCCACTCTGCTCGTCCTTTCTCTTACTTCTACTCTCTCCCAACACCCCATAACCACACACGGCTCCTGCCCAGGATTACAAATGGAATACAAATATCTGGACTTCGGAATTGTTGACATGGTGAAAAGAGGGACACCGGACCGCCTGGGGGATTTTGAGTTCTGCCTACCCGAAACCCGCGTTCTCCTTCGACATGCCATATTACCGACCCTCGCTGCTCACCAAACTTGGGAACTTTTTATTCGCTCCCCCTCTTACATGCCACTGGGCAAACTCATCCTCACCAGAGATGGCCCTTGGAACCGAGCCCGCTGCCTCAATGGTTCTTACGTACTCTTTTCTGATGGTACACCCAAACAAACTCTGAACTGGACACTTCTAGACAACGGGGGTACTGAATCAGTTTATACTGACCGGAATCACCCCACAGACCGCCTAATTCATGGGTTTTACTGTCAAAGAGTGGATACCACCCCACGCCAAACCATCCTCCAAGGAGTTTGCCTCCGAAGGTACTGCTGCGTCTGGGACATCGGATTCGCTTCCGGTTGCGACGGGAAAGCGTACCTTGAAGGCTGGCATCACTCCGTTACACCTCCAGCAGAATGGGACACTACTGGACCCCAAAGATGTGGGGGTCTCACCACAAACCTCACATACCTACTCCGCCAAGACCCCCTCCACCCCGCCGGTACCGCACCTCGACAAAGGGGGGAACTGTCAATATCTGAAAACCCCAACAATAATGACTTTTTGTCCACTTGGCATTCCAACACCTATGTGAAACTGATCTCTCAAATAGCTAAACAGACGACAACCAATGAGTGTTGGATTTGTGCCAATGCTCCTGCACACCTCCACAGTGGCATACCATTTCTTGGAGTACCCCTCACCCTGCAACAACATCTCTCCGCTGACGTACAATCCTGGAACCTGACTGCCGTGAACTTGACTTACCAATACATCTATCTAACTGGGCCCACAACAGGTGACCTTTGCCGGAAGTTCAGCGGGAATGACAAAGTTATCGGTGATAGTACTTGTAAGTACACCATTGACATTACTTTAAACGGAAGGATTACCCTATGGCACCAGAACAACCCCTCTATCCACCCCAGTTTAACGTCTGCATGGAAACGCGTAATGAACTTACCTGACCCCTGGAGCCCTTCCCCGGTCTCCCAATGTTTCTTCCGTGCTTTCCTCACTGGCCGCATAGACTCGTGTTTACAAGGGCTGTTCTGGGTTTGTGGCCACCGCGGCTATGTATGGGCCAGTCCCCACTCCCGCGGCACTTGTTACCTTGGCCTCATCCTACCTGGGGTCCGGGTCACACAAAACCTACCCCCCGGGAGAAAACGCAATAAGAGGGCAAAGGACTTATCGCAACTCTCCGACGTAGCAGCCAATAGTGAAACTTATGGCCGGGCTCTCTTTCCTGCGTATGGAGCCGGCTCCAATCACGTCGATATCCTTAAATTAACGGACATCCTACTAACTTTCATGGAAGAGTCCAATGCGGCTACTCAATCTATCCTGACAGAATTGACGGAAGTCAGGCAGACCGCGATACAGAACCGCCTTGCTTTGGACTACGTTCTTGCCTCGACCGGAGGCGTTTGTGCCCTCGTCGGAACCGAGTGCTGCACACACGTGTCCGATCAAACCCTTAATATCACTGGACACCTTAACAACATCCATAAACTAACGGATGAGCTTAAAGACATCCAACATGAAGGACTGTCAGATACTCAGCTGTGGAGCTGGCTGCCTGGGTCAGGTTGGATAAAACAACTCCTAGGGAACGGACTCCTGATCCTCATCACTGTGACCATCTGCATTGCTGTCTTCTGCTGCGCAATCCACTGCTTCCCGATGTGCTGTCAGACCTGCGGCTCTTGCCTTCCGACTCTTCGCCCACTATCAGCTACTGCCCACAGACTGCCAGTACCAGGAACCCAGGCGACTCCCATCGAAATGGGACCCCTGAAGAACTTCCAAAATCTGGATTCTAGGTATGACATGTCAGACTTTTATTGATTAT